>NC_056572.1:5089178-5756678 GCF_018340385.1 Cyprinus carpio
ATATTAAACTGCATGGAATATTTGTACCACTAAAAATTCATTAGTCACACAGCAGGCAAGGTAAAAATGTGATTAAAATAATAATAATAATAATAATAATAATAATAGTAACAAAAGGCATCCAGTTACAAGACTAGAAAAAAACATTTCCTTCTACATTTGTACAAAATTTGAATCTAAAATCTTGATGTTCATGTTTACACGTCAACCTTAAACTAGCCCGGACCAGCTTTCAAGCTGGTCTAATCTGGTGTTTTCAGCAGGATTGTGAGCTCTTGTGTGATATTAGATCAAGCTAAATCCGGGGACATCACTCTTCATCCGTGTATTTCATCCTTGTTTTATTCTTTCACACACAGACACACAAATAAACTTCTTCTGAGATGCCCAAAACTACACTTACTCACAGATACACGCACCCAAACACCTACGCATAAGCATATGCACAAATGCAATTATCGATGCTCTCTGTCAGACCCCCAATCCACCCCCCCCACACACACACACACACACTCGCCCTGAGCACATTGATGGATGCTGAGGCGGTGCATGATCCTGTCCTGTAGCTGCAGGGCAAAAGCACACTCCTCTGTCTCTTAATGAACACTTGAAGCTCAAGCTCACACCTTTTATCCAAATCCTTCCTCACACATGTTCAAACTAATTGCTCTATTTTCAGAAAAGCCCAGTGCTCAACTCAGCATAAAATAGCTAATAGCATAGATCTATAACATGGAGTAGAAAATATATATTCTCTGAAGGTATCTTTGTGAGTGTTAACAGGTTAGTCATCCTACAAACATCCATTCAGAGTCAGTAAAATCCATTAAAAAAATAAAAATAAAAGATAATTAATGTTGGGTAATAGTGCTCTTTCTTTGTATCTAATTTGTGCATTTTAATCACTTTAATTATCATTGCGCTCCGCTTTTATGGACCATAAAATCTAATTATTTTAAAAGGATATAGTTCACTCAAAAATGAAAATTCTCTCTTCGTTTACTCACCTTCATTTAAAGACTGTTCACTGAATTCTTTTATATGCAGTTATAATTAATGGGGATCAAAGCTTTAAGTGTCAAAAGCAGAACTAAAGCAGCACAAAAGTAGTCAATCCAACTCATGCACCGTAGTCTACTGAAGCCATATTTTTTTTTTTTTTTTTTTTTTGAGAGAAATTCAAGTCTTTATTCATATATACTCCCCCTTAAAACCGCTCTCACCACATAGACAAAAATAAAAAAAAAAAAAAAAACAGTTTAGAGAAAACCAAAAAAAAATAATATTTTTAAAAAAACCCATATGACCTGCTCTTTAACAGATAAGTTTATCCCACAAACTAAATCAGATTCAGTAAAATGCATAAAACCATTTTTGGCTAATAGTGCTGTTTTACATGCCACATTACATACAGCATAAAATCTAATATCTTGGAATGCTTTGAGTCAGTGAGTTGAATTCAAGAACTGGATTCAAAGAACAAATCATTCAGACCATTATTATGAAATGCATCAATTGATTCATACAAGATTTGAAGAATTATTTGCTCATGAATCATCTATCATGAAATTGCCAAGGAGAGCCAAAGCAGATGGCAAAAACGATTTTCAGTGAATAAATTAAATTTCAGTCTGTTTTCTACAAAAAACTACAGCATATATTCAGAAGACTTTTAATATACATATTATACACAAGTCAACTTTTATGAAGCTTTTGCATCCTTCCAGTAAAGGTATGGAAGCTTCAGTTCCTGTTCACATTTACTGTATGTAAAATATGCAAAACAGTCGTCAAATTTTCTCCTTTTTGTGGTTCACAGAAGAAACAAAGTCACATGAATTTAAAACAGCATGAGGGTAAGTACATAACTATTTCTTTATGCCTTACACTGAACACTTTGTTGGAGCCATAGCCTTGTGGCCAGCACTTCGACATATGGTGCAGCTGCGTCTTGGGTGACCAGAACTTGAGTTCCGGCTCAAGGTCCTTTCCTGGTCCTGCTTTCCTCCCGTTGTTTCCTGTCGCTCCTCCCACTGTCCTGTCCAATGATGGCACATAATACATAAATAAGTAAACAAACAAACAAACAACAGACATAACTATCAGAACACACAAACACACACACATATATATATATATATATATATATATACAATATATATGGGCAGCACCAGTTGAGAAACACTGCTCTAGACTATGGCACATTTTCTTATTGATATGCTAGTTAACATTTACAGCACTGTTCTGCATAAAATGTGAATCTAAGTGAATATGCAAGTTCATCCTTTGCCAGAAGGTGGCGCTTGTGGATCAGCAGAATTATAGACTTTACATAAAGTAAACATTATATGTTATTACAGTCATTATACAGAGGTAATATGAAAAGAAAATGCCATCAAAACCTGGCCAAAATGTAAGTTTACAGATATGATTTATACACCATAAATTACACAAAATATTCATTATTCATCATCAGGAGTTTGAAACAACACTTGGCAAGTTGGCTTAAATGTGAGCTATTTGCTGAATGCTAACTACATTTTTATTTAAACATGCCACGTGTTTGGTTTATTAAATAATAACCGTTTAAAGTTTAATGATCGCATTTAACCAATTTGATTCCTGTTTTTCCATCCCTGGATTTAAAATTGAGACTTTGAAGCAGCACCTCTGATGGAACACAGTGACTGAATCTAAAACCTTCAGATGACACACAGATTATATCCACGCATTTGTAAATTACTGAACTTGTACTGTATGATGATACAGAAAGTTGTCCGGTGTTGTGACGAATTCTGCACCACTGCCAGATTATGAACCCCCTAGTGTCGGTAGGTTTAGGAGTAGGTGGGGGAGGTGTTAGGATTAAGCAATCAGGTAGCAATTTAAAACGAGGGGGTGCATAATCTGGCAGGGGTGCAGAATTCGACGCAACACCTGTTCCTTTCACACAACAGTCTTGTGTTTCTTGTTAATCTGCACGTTAACATAAAGACACGGATACAGAATAAAGCTCATACTAGGCTTAACTAGTGCATTGTGGATTTCGCTCTCGGTATATCGGTGGAATATACCAACTATACAAACTGCGTGGGGGAAGCCTATACTGAACCATTTACAACATATACCACAAGCAGGCCATAACTGAAAATGAGTGTGTGTTTACAGAATGCTGTTGTTACTCCTGCAAACTCCCATATATACAAATAATTATTAAAAAAATAGAATTTTCCAGCAGCCAGTAGGCCCCTCCCAAGTGTAGGCCCCATGGCTGCCATTCAGGCGAAAGTTTGCATTAAGAATGACCACATTGCTGACATGTTCTTATGGCTAGCACACTGTGAGCACATGTAAGCTATTCATCTTATCAGCCAGGCAAATCGGCTTTTTTTTTCTCAATGTTTACATTTTAAGCCTTTATCTGCCGATTCCAATAAAATTCTGATAATAAACACACACACACACACACACACACACACACACACACACACACACACACACACACATATAGGTTTTCCCCCCACAGTTTGTATAGTTGGTATGTTCCACTGAAATAATGAGAGCGAACTGCAAAATGCACTAGTAAAGCCTAGTATGAGTGTTATTCTCTGTTTGTGTCTTTAAGTTTTTTTGTGCAGAAATATACACAATGAAAACATCTCTCATGTGTTTGTATGTTTTTAGATAAAAATGCGTTTCATCTACTGTTAACACTGACAGATAAAAAATAGGCTAATGTAACTGTCATGTCCAAAATTATCATAAATATTTACTAAATGTATATATTTTTAAAATTAATTATTTATTAGTGCTGCTAGTTACCAATGGCATTTAAAATGAGGAAAAATAACTAGCCCAAACATGTTGGAATTTTTAATCTTGAAAAATACAAGCACAATTTCTTAAAGGGATAGTTCACCCAAAAATTAAAATTCTGTCAGTAATTACTCACCCTCATGTTGATCCAAACATGTAAGTCTTTCGTTCATCTTCGGATCACAAATTAATATTTTTGTGATTAAATATGAGCGCTGAATACTCCTCCATTGGCTTTAAGGGGGCCCAAACTTGTCCGTCCAGAAAGTCAGTGAAGAAAATGTTTAAATAGTCCATGCCACTACAGTGGCTCAACCGTACGTTTCTCAAGCGACGATAATACTTTTCGTGCGAAAAAAAAAAAAAAACAAAAGAACGACTTTATTCAACTATTCATTTTCTCTCTTGTAGGCCTCTGACGTTCGTTCACGAGAGCTCCATGACGCATGCGCGAGAACTAAACTGACGACGGTCTTCTTCTACTATTACTTGCTACTGGCTGCTCACTCCTTAGGAGTATTACCGCCACCTAGTGTACAAGATGAAGTGCTGGCATAGCCGGAAGCGCTAAACTTTGTTTACAAGCAGGTGACTGAACGCTCGCGCGCTGCTGCGTATGTAAGCTATTGAATTCGACATTGATCGTGCTTTTGGTCTCGCTCTAAGTAATTGTTTACAATGGTTAGAAAGTGTGCATTTCCTGGATGTCCGAATCGTGAAAAAAACTAACGAGTAAACGTAAAGGGTGCCTTAACATTGCCACAAAATGAACGGCTTACCTTTCACCATTTCCCAAAATGATCGTGAGCGACTGAATCTATGGCTGCTGGCTGTTCAACGGGATGTTAATTTGCCGATTAATTTCGTTAAGCACATGAAGTTGTGCAGTGAACATTTCTCTCCAGACGACTAAATCAGTTCAACAGAAAAGATTATGAAATCAAACAGCTGTGCCCAACTTGTTTATACAGACCAACAAGGTAGTGGAAGCAGTATGTGGTAATTTTAAAGTCATGATACACTCATTTAGATTTGTCTTTATTTGTATATGGCTATATATTAAATAAAATAAAAAAAAACATAATAATTCATGATACAGTGAATTAAAGCAGTTACAACATGACTTGAAATGTTTTAGGAATCAAAGCATCCATCACAACTCAGTCAGGACCCCCAGTCAGCAGGTCCAACTCCTTACAGGTCTTCTTCCACAAGTAACTTCTCTAACGTTCTCAACTTGCTGTCATGGATCACAATGAAAATGTAAACCGTCAACAAGCAGGCCACAACCAGCTCAGGCAAGTAATCAACTTTCCAAAAGTGGGGTGCTGACAATGCAAAAATGCACAATTGAATTATACATACACACTGACAGAGAGCAAAATAGACAAGGTAATTTAGTTATAGCAAAAAATAATGCATTACAACTGTATATATTTCACTTTTACAGGTATTCCGCGATACAACATTGTTTTCCCCAAGCAAAATAAAGATTGGTTGGCAAGAAAAATTTTATGAACCAACAACACAAAACTTCAGGGATGAACTTCTACAAAGGGTACAGGAACGGCGCAGTGGACCCTACTGTACTTTTCAAGGACCCTTCCTCTCAAGTTTCTTTGCCTGATATACCGTGCAATATTGCAACAAAACCAAAACCGGACAAGGAGGCTGCAATTGCAAAACATGTGTCAAGGTTTTCCAAGTAAAAAGACTGTCAACAAAATACTGTAAAACATTTTTTGGCCTTTTCTTATTTTGTTAGATTTTTCTTTTGGTGAAATGCTATCTCATGATGCATATTTACATATATATAATTTTTTTTTTTGTTAGAAAAATTTGTATATAGTTTTTGAAACTGTTGATAATAACAAATTGTGCATATCTATTGCAGTGATAAAGAAAGCCCTCTGACTAAAATTCTCTTTAACATCTAAACTAAAACTGTTTGGCAAACCTTAAACCTAAATTACAAACAAAGACCAATATATTTTTATTAAAATTTTTATTTAACAAGTATATCAACAATACACAAATGTTAAATGTAAATATTCAAAAAAAATTAAAAAAATAATTAGTGTATTGACTTGCTTTTAATTTCTTTACATTAGGATAAAAAGCTTCTCTTCGGCATCCTTGAAACCAACATATACTCCCGAGGATGAGGGATTATCTTTCCCGAACAGCTCGCATACACAAGATGGAAAACTTTCCTGTTGTGTCTTCCAAGTTTTTGACCTTTCAATATCCATTCGAGAACCACGCGGTATGCCACCAGTCTGTACTGACTGTAAACAGAAAAAAAAATATTAGAAAGTGTTTACACACAAGGATAGATGATAAAGAAAACACATTGTAAAAAGCTAGGCTGCACGTGTAATTATTCTTACAGTCAAAACAAACCTATACTCCATAGATAAAGTGCCAGCCGGTCCCCCCGGACGTCTCTTCCAGTTCACTTTAGGCAGTAAAAAAAAACACTTCTAAAAACACTGACTTAGCAGGGGCGGAAAAACCGGGATATGATACAGCGAAATACACTGTCCCAAATGCGTTATCCAAACTTTCAAGCCTGACAATGTCCCATCGATGCAGCACATGCTCTCCTGTTCAGTTGGCATCGGCTGTCACTGATTACATTTCACCACCCGCTCTCCAATGCTCTCTGTCTTTCGGAAGCTTGAGACTGTGGTTGTGTTGCAGCGGCAGCCTCTTCCATCTCTTGCAATTCAATATCTGTGTATTCAGGTTCGAATAAGGTTGGTTTAAAAAATATCAAGTCTTCATCTGTCAAAATCTGCCGACATATTTACAAATAAAACTATGCGCGCGCGTTTCACCTGCTTGTAAACAAAGTTTAGCGCTAAGCACTGTACACTAGGGGCGGTAAAATAAGGATTGTGAGCAGCCAACAAGTAGTAGTAACCGTCGTCAGTTTAGTTCAAAATTATCATAAAACGAACGTAGATGAGAGAAAATGAATAAATAATTATTTATTAGTGCTGCTAGTTAGCCAACCTAGCGGCATTTAAAATGAGGAAAAATAACTAGCCCAAACACAAAAAATGGCCTTGAGTACATACCAGCTGAAATATGGAATTAATATCACTTTTAGGATAAGATTGCATAATATATAAATTAATAATACTTTCCAGAGCCTTTATGGCCTTGAGTACATACCAGCTGAAATATGGAATTAATATGACTTTCAGGAAGAGGGCTGACATTGATATTGCCAGATCCAAAAATGTTTATCTGATGAGAAACAGATGAGAAACTTTATAAAACATGTCTAATTTTAATTTAAATTTTTATGTATCTTATATCAAATCAGCATATTAGAGTGATTTTAGAAATATTGTGTGACACTCAAGTCTGGAGTAATGGCTGCTGAAAATTCTGATTGCATCACAGGAAAAAAAATAAATGTAAAATATATTAAAATACAAAAAAAAAAAAAACTTATTATTATAATTAAAAAGAAAGAAAGAAAAAAATAATGTTAATGGATGTATGTATGGATGTATAAACATTTATAAGCACCTGTATCTGAGTACCTGTGTGTGTGTGTGTGTGTGTGTGTGTGTGTGTGCGCGCACCCTTGTGTGTGTTGGCAGCAAAACAGGAGGCAGATGCGGCATGTGGTCGAAGCCCTCCTGTTGTATGGCCTTCTGCGGAAATGAGACTGTGCCAAAGCCAGCTCCTATCCAGCCAATCACAATGCATTACTGAGGGTGAAACAGAGTTAATGTCCACAAACACACATGGCCGCACACACAAACCCACACACAAACACGCAAACACACACATACACACATGTACACAGTATCTTTCAGAAACAGAGACACATCTTTCTCTCTCTGTCACACAAACACACACCCGCAGACTCCTGCCAGTCTATGCCGTTTGCTATGCCAGCTCATTCTCACCCTTTCCATCTCAGATCTGTTTTCATTTAGCCCCACTCCCCACTGCACTAGTCTGCCAACAACTCGGTCTCTTTCCCCCTCCCTCCAATCACGCTTTAACACACTATCACATTTATTCTCAACTTCATATGGACGCCACACTCTCTCTTTAATGAAGAAGAAAAATACAAAATGGAAGGAGAGGAGAGTCAAAAAGAGTTTATAACAAATTAGATTCAAGATTTTTTTTTTAAGTCCCAGTCTGAGAAATATTGGCAGGTTGTAGAGGTGCCTGCCCATCGTTGTTTAAAATAATGATGGGAATAATGGTAGTGTATTTAAATGCCGTACAGTGTATTTGGTGCATATCCTGTTAGCATAATTTCTTTAGGTTAATCCCAGTGTGTTTCAAGCATCTTCCTGGGTATATCCCTCCTGCTTAATTCATTTGGCCCAAATTTTAAAGAGAATCAAATGCAAATAACAAAACATATTCACTCTGTTCCAAAACCTAGTGAGTGCTTCCAAAACGTAAACAACTTTTTATGCTGCTGCCTAAAAAGATACTTCATTTTGGACAAATTCTAAGCCAGCACTTCATGTGTCTGTCACAGATGAGGCAAACTAATAATGCACTGCAATGAGCTCAGTGAAGAAAGAAAGAAAAAAAAAAACATAGACTAAAAGACTATAAAATATTATTTGACTTTTTTGTTTATTTTTCTTCAACGAGCTCGTGGCAGTTACCATTCATAAATTTGGGTTGAAAAGACGTTTTAATGTTTTTTTTGGGGGGGAAAAAGTTATACTCACAAAGTTTGCATTTGTTTGATCAGAAATACAATACAAACAATAACATTTATTAATTAAATTAAATTTCAACAGGAACAGCATTTATTTGAAATAGAAATATCACTTTTTTTCACTTTTTAATGCATTCTTGATGAATAAAAGTTGTTGTTGTTTCAATCTAACTGAAATCAAATTTAACAATACTTATTGGTGTATATGGTTTGTTTTGGCTTTGACATTTCCATGTAAAATTGCAGTTCAAGTAAAGACTTACACATTTAGTCAAATCATTTTAATCTACAATATTGCTACCTCAAACCATAAAATGTACTTTCATATAACATTCAAGTGTTTGTACTAAACTGCATAAAAAGTGCTATGTATTAGCTTTTTGTATGGTATCAGATGCCATTTCTGAATTAGCTCTGTGGGTGATATAAAATTAACGTTTCATATTAACAGACATAAACCTTCTTTGTGTGTTGTGCAAAGAAATGGTTCAGCTTATTTCAGCAGTTTCATTTAGGAATTTCTTCAGTTTTACCAACTACAAATATCTTTAGAAAGTGATTGCACCAAGAGAGCATGTAATATTGTTATTGTGTGCTTTTATTATAGCTACCAAATTACAAGGTGAAAGATGTCCTAGGATGCCTATATTGGAAAATCAACTTGCAATGGAAAAAGAACAAGCTTTTCCTTCTCTGTAATGTCATCATATAGAGAGAGGATACATCATTTTAAACCAGTGAGCCAGCTGAACAGTTGAAACCAGGACATATTTACATTTTTTAAGTGAATTGTCAGGACACTGGGGCATACCTTGTGAAACCGGGATAGTCCTGGGTAAACCAGGATGTCTGGTCACCCTAATTAGATGCAAATAACTACAAAAAGGACAAAGGTAAGTGTGGAAATGAAGAGGACAGGGAGTAAAAGTAAGCTAGAGGGAGATGAGTCATTCTGCAGCAATGGAGAGGAGTGCACCATCTCACAGCATGTGCGAGCGAGAGAGACAGAGAGAGAGGTCCTGTAGACACAGAACTGTGCTGGAGTCATGCCAGCTTAGTGACATCTTCTTTAATGACATCATAACCTAGTCAGTGGCCATTTACCTAGTTAGTGCTTCCAGTGTGGAAACATAAGTGTAACTGTAGGTGATATTGGAGACCTGCTGCATTAATTAAGCAATTAGGCACTTGAGGCAATCCTATATTATGAATATAATGATGGTTAAAGGGTGGTTTTTAGCACCAGAGCATGCAACCCCTTCAGCTGTGACTATTTTTCACAATACAGCATGTCCTCAGGTGCCTTATTGTTTTTAGAAAACTAAGACTGCAGAATAAAACAGCTCAGATTTTTATTAAAACATAATTTTATTAAGCTAACTCATTAAAGCTATCTTTTTGAGAGGATATAGTCTCTGACATATAAACACGTTGCTTAACAGTTGGCCTCTGTGGGTGCTCTGTGTGTTAATATGTTTGTGGAAACCATACACAACCATAGGGTAGAGGATTTAAAAGAAAGAAAGAAAATAAGAAAGAATTATTCAGCAAGGATGCATTAAATTGATCATACGTAAAAGAAAAGCATGTAAAATGCTACAAAATATATTTTTTAATATCAAATTAGTGCTGTTATTTGGACCTTTCTATTCATCAAAAAAAAAAAAACCTTGAACAGAATGTATCATGTATCAAACCTGACATTTGCAATGCAGGCACCATTGAAACAGATGTGTGCCACTGGCATAAGTGACCCAAGGTTTGGCCATGGCAGCTCAACAATGAATATTGGCCCTGTGGAGCTCCCAAAGAACAGTTCTGTTGAAAACAGGAAAGTGGAGGTGTGCATTAAATTTTGCAGTGAGTTGGGCAGCTGTGTTTTTTTTTTTTTTTTTTTTTTGATACAGTATGGGTTAGTACCAGGACATCTCTTTCAGACAGCTTCCACTTGCATCCACAGTTACTCCTGCTGGAAGTAGTTTGTCCTTCATCGTGGTATGCCAACATTACCCTGGATACTGCCACCACAAAGACTCACTGTCACGATGGTCACAGGTGCGCCAGCAAGACACATACCAAAAATTTGTCCTCTTTTGAACTCAAATATGTCTCCCATTATGTTGTGTAGCTGTACAATATTTTATGTACTGTACAGCTGTGCTATTGCACTGCTACTTCAACCTTCACACTCTGGTCTTACTTATGGAATATATAAAAGTGGCTTCTCCAATGAGAAACAAAGGGTCCAAACCCATTTAAAAATCAGTGTGATCTCTGACATTAATTACTGTAGTCCTAAAATTTATTTAAATGTTAAATGTAAAGCATTCATACAATGTAATTTATTTTAGGTTTTCAGTCCTTTTTTTCAAAGACCTAATGCTATTTAATCCCATACAATGTAGGAGGAGATGGTACTTTACTGTAAAGCAGAATGTGTGAATGTGCCCTTTGAAGTGAGAGGACAAAACATTTTAAAGATTATATGCAAATGAAAGTCCGCCTTGTGTGCAAGTGTGCATATAAATGCATGTGTGAGATAGTGAAGCATGTGCAAGTGCATCTGATATCATGTTTGAGCAATCATAAAGAAGTGTGTGCATGGAATCATTAAATTAGAGGCTAATCATGCCCCGTAGACATGATTGCGTTTCTGCAGCTTCATTAATTATACCCAAAAAGGGCCTGTTTTGTTGTCCATCATACATTAAGCAACATGCTTGTGTGCTTATGCATATGCATACGCATGAAATATACTGAATAACACATTTAAATTTAGATGCTTTTTAGTGCATGTGCCTGTATCAGTGTGCACAGCTTGATGCGTTTCATGCTTTACAATGCAATACTGTGAACATTTTTCAGATTAGCGGTCGATCGATATGGGGTTTTCAGTGGTTGATTCTTAAAATGTGGTTATGTCCTTGTATGAATGTTAAATTTATGTTCCTACTAAATAAAATCCACTTACTTGTAGTACACATTACCTACTTCATCCTTAAAGATAATATAGACTTTTACCAGTGGTGACAAAAAAAAAACTTTGCCAAAATCCATGGAAACAATGTTGCTATGGCACTGGCCACATGGTAACTGCTGGCAACAGATACCTATAATAACCTACCACAGCCAACATCTTTGTTAACCGTAAAGCTCCGTAGACTCTTAAATGTGTCTTTATTTGCATGCAATCATGCATGTGTGATTATATAGGAGATTAAGAGAAAGTAAACAATATACCTTTCAAAATCCTCAATCAGGGAAAGGATTTGCAAGCACTAGAGAGCTGAAACATATGTCGCACACACCTGTGTACACTTAATTCTCATGCAGGACAAGCTATGTTGAAACCCTGTCCTCTGAGAAAATAACAGAATGCACGGACCGTGTTACTGACTATAAGATGTGCCCTGGGAGCGAGTAACTGTCTGTATGAAAGAGAACAACTTCTGAGAAAGGAATAGTTTGTTCTGTTCCTGTCAGTAAAAACAATATTTCATTTTGTCTCTGTCAATTTACACAGCCACCATATTTATTTTCCAACCACTGGCCCCTGTGGAGCAAGGGGCCCCCTTCCACCTTTATGAGCCAATTATATTATGATTCAATTTACATCTCGAATGATTGTATGCAGTATCAAAGCACAAACATGTTGTGTGTTTACGCAAATCTTTTAATCCCACACAGAGAAGGCGTACATGTATTTACGCAGGAATTCACGCTGACACATGCTGATTGAGACGACAGAGCAGTGGTGTAAATATGCTGTAGGAGCCTTTACCAGTCCAGCGGCTTTCTTGTGATGTGAAGGAAAGTTTCAGAATGTAATGTCATCCCAAAATCACTCCCTCATTTATGCCACAGCCAAATGTTGACTGAGTGGTTTAAAATGTGGTAGGTTTGATGTAGGAAACCAGACTGAATGACAGAAATCTAAGATGAGCAGAAAACATTTCAGCACAGAATGGGGAAATTTATTTAAAAGAGTGCCAGGTGGGAGAAGAGTCCCCGTCTTATGGGACACCAAGATAGGAACAACATAGGTTCATTGGAAAAACTACCTACATTTTTGCAAAACTTCAAAAATGTACCTACACAGTAGAATTCACTACACTTTTTTACAGCCCCACAAAAAAAAAAAAAAAAAAAACCCCTAGCAAAACAACTTTTATTTCACATTGCATTGCATAACCAGCTCCATATGTATGGTTTTTCTGACTTAGTGAACTTGCTCAGTAGTTCACCTGGTGCAGCACTGCACTTGCAATGTGAAGTACTCCGGTACAAGTCCCATGAACCACAAGTCACATTAAAGGGGTCATATGATGCGATTTTAAATCCACCCCCCCTCCCCCCCCCCCCGCTCTACGTCAGTATGTGGGAAGATTTACATAATGCCGCCCAGATGTTCACGCAAAGAAAGAAGGCGCACCTTTTATTTTCGTTGTAGTATTGTAATGAAACTACTTTGTTTTTGCCTTCCAAAAGAAGACACAACTAGAAATAATGTTTATATCATGTTTATAATGGGTTTTAAGTTTATGTCTTGTTGCTCCGGCCGGACAAGGCATCACAACATTTCCGTCACACGCTTGAGGCAACGTTCTTGTGACGACATTTCTGCAACACTGATATTACATGCCTTATTGCACGTTTCATGGCAGTTTCAAAGTAAAATGTCCTGTGACTGATGCTGAAACGTGTGTTCAATAGAAACTGTGCTGAACCCCCTACACCAAACCCAATCCTAAACCCACCACATATTGCACCGGTCCAGAATTTAAATGTCCGGTGAGTGTCGCTAAAATGTTAATGCTCTATAGTGTTGGAAAATAACAAACCCCCTACACCAAACCCAATCCTAAACCCACCCGATAATGTTAACAAAACAAAAAGTGATATAAAAATGCATTCGCTAATGCAACCGTGCAATTTTAACTTCATTATATGTGGGTTCAAGCTGGTTTTTTTTTCATAGTAGTTTCACAGGATTCTGTGAGGCAGTATCTCGTGAGATACCTAGCAAACCTCCTGTGTTTATGTTATGCTAACGTTTAAAAGTATCAGTTTCTACTGTTAGTGTTATCTGTATGCACCATGGGTCTGAGAGTAACACAATTTAAATTCTCTGTATGTATGTACTGTATATGTGGAAGAATTGACAATAAAGCAAATTTGACTTGACTTGACTTTTTACATCTCACAGCATGCTAAAATTTGTTTTGAAAACATAACATAATATTATGCAAGGAATTGTGCAAAAATTAGGCTTTCTTAATCAAAACTCTGGCTCTGTAAATCATATTTTGCGTGAAAAGGAATAAAAGTTGCCTGAGTTTTACTGCCTAGTGTTCATTTCAACTGGAAACTGCAGCAATTTGTATGTATACAGTAGGTATGTTTTTTGAGTTTTGCAGAAATATAGGTAGAGGTACATATTTATTTTTATCTCATGTCTGCTTTTGTTAACACTATAGGTTAGGTTTACGATAGGGTTTAGTGTAGGTGTTATTGTAGTCATTTACCGTTTTAGCGCTACTCACTGGACATTTCCCATAACTGCTGGTGTGTATGTACAACAAACAACGTAATGAAATGGTGGCACATTTATGCTAATCTGTTTTGGAGAGAACTGAACCAGCTTTTAGTGCCACTCACTGGACGTTTCACATTCAAAGTGCTGCGAAACGTGAAAACAAAAACATAATATAATTTTGCATAAATGTCGCCACAGGCACATTTTTACAATGAGCCTGGGTTGCCAAGATGTATGGTATGCCACTGTTTTCAACCCCCAGCAAAGATGATCAGTGGACAACAAATGTTACCAACCAAACATTACACTGATTATTAAATGAGTTAATTAATGAGTAAAAATTCAATAAATCAAGAAATAAAAATATATATAGAACAACATCTAATAGTTGCTGGTGAAAACTATATACTATGAAACAAAATCACAGAGTAAATATACAATATATAGTGTGAAAGAGAAAGAGAGAGAGAACAACATCTAAGCGATACAATTTTCCACTGAGAATTTTCAACAAAGCAATTTACTGATCACTGAGTAACCTAAACAGTGTCTGAGATGTGGCTGCTGATTCTTCTTTGGTGTGAAATGGAGTGTGAAAATATGTAAAGCTGTACATAAGGTGTGTAAATTTATCAATTATATACATATATATATATATATATATATATATATATACACACACACACACACACACGCACACCACACACAGTATATATAGTATCTATATATATATATACACACACACACACACACACACACACAGTAAATATAAATATATATATATATATATATATATATATATATATATATATATATATATATATATATATATATATATATATATATATACTGTATATATATAAAATTAACATGTGACTTCGGAAAATATTATTTTTAATCTGAAATGCCTGGTGACTGAAAATTTTGCTAAATCCATATGACCTGAACTCAAGTAACTCTAAGATAGCATGGTCTCCCAGTTGTCCAATTTAAGCCAATTTAAATACTTTACTTTAATGTGGATAAGGGAGCTGAACCCTTATTAATACTGTGACTGTTGAACCGATCCTCGTTGTGACATTGTTTAACAGCCTGTATGTGTTTACTTGCACGTCTGAGGAGCCAAAGCCCTTTTAAAAGGTTGTCATGGTATGACAGATTGTAGGGTGATAGTGGTGGTACACTAGGCTTCCCTTGGAGCAACGCAGCAGTAAGTGGCATGCTGAGGGACACAAGGGCATTTGTCACAGGAAGCCCAGTGATATTGGAACCTATGGCCCTTTTGTACTACAGAGAAAACATTTCCAAGGAGTATTTCCTTTTTTGGGAAAGCCTGAAAGAAAAATTGCAAGAGGGATCTTAATTTGTTACTCCTACAGACTAATGAGAATAAACAGAGTATTCTGTCATCATGTACTCACCCTCTTGTCATTCCACAACTGTATGACTTTCTTTTTTTCTGTGGAGCACAAAGGAAGATATCCTGAAGAATGCTGGGAACCAAACTGTTTTTTTTTTTTTTTTCTCAAGACATTTCTCAAAATACTGGACCAAAAAGTTAACTTCCACAAAAGTATTGTAGTGAAAATTACCTTTTACTCTATCCACATTCATTCAGTATTTTTTTTAATAGTTACCTATTCTATAGTTTACTTTATAGCTTGTTGTATATCAACAATGGCCTAATATGTCTCTATATTTTATTTATTTTCAAAAAGTTTTAGAAGAAACAAACTACAAAAAAAAAAAAAAAATAAATCCTCAGCTATGAATCCTCAGCTATAAACAACAAACAATCAATAAAAAAAACTCCCGTTAACACAACACAATCATTGAGTTACACATATAAACAGTATTTGAGACATTTTTGCAGCTTCTTTGCACACTTTAAAAAGGAGTGTTATGTTATCCATATGTTAAAATGCACAATAACCCCTGCCACTAAAGTGCTAGACGTGATTTTTCCATTGGCCTGCATTGGCCCAGCTAGGAACAATAGGCCTTACTGTGAATTAACTGTAGCTGCACTGAACTGTAGCAGGGACACAGTGGGTCCTCTGGTTCTTACCCTGAGCCCAGCTGTACTTCAGAGTGCATTAACTCCCTCGCTATTTATTACACAACATCTGGCTGGTTGAAAGTGAAGCTCTGAGCTGCGGAGCGTCTCCAAGGTTACAGCTTTTCCCTCTAAGCCTCTTACATATGCTGCGCTGTAATAGGAATGTGCCTGCTCTTTCTAAGGAAATGGGTGGCGAAAGAACTCCAGAACTTTTACAGAAACCGGGTTGATGAGGACTGTGAGGAGTTGGGGTGGGAAATCGTACCAGTGGGGTGCTATGGTAACAGGGTTTGGTCATGCTAACGGAGTCTCCGTTGAATGGAAGTGGACTAAAATAGAATCTAAAAATATAAGAGGTACAGAGATTTGAGCTATTCATTCATAGCCAGATTCACTTACACACAAGCACATGTTCACATATGCACCACTGCATACCCGGAGTGCAACAGACCATCACACTCTCCGACAATTCAGAATCTCATGCATACATATAGAGTTTCCCAGCAAATAGAGCTGCATATAAAAACAAGCAAGGGTACGACAAATTCATGACAGGCTACACACAGTACACAAACTCATACACACAGACAGGATGGACATTCCTGACTCCTGAAAAATAATAAATAGGAGAGACCGGGGCTAGTTGTCACGAGGACTATCAGTAAATACAAGAGTCAAGTATATGTAGTCAAGCATAATTTAAGTGAACTGAATTCTGTTACTAACTACCAAAATTAACCAACATGATTTGCAACTGTGGCTGGGTAATAAATGAACTCAATAAAACCACGCTAACATACATTCAGACAAAGATCAATAAATAAAAAAAAAAAAAAAAACTAAAATGTGTTCTTAGGACAAATGTTTTGGGAAACACTTTACAATAAGGATTAATTTGTTAAGATTAGTTAACACATTAACCAACATGAACTAATGAGCAATATATTTTCATAACAGTTTATTTTACAGTGTCCTTGTTCCACATTACATGTACTTACTATAGTAATAATAGTAAATTATGCATAATTACATGGAATTAACCCTAAATCAAACCCTTATCCTAACCCTAATCCTACTGAAAATACATGTTGTAAATTAATATTACTTAGTACTTAATTAGTACGTAAATGTATAATAACACTGTAAGAACAACACCTTAAAATAAAGTGTAACCTATATTTCCATAGCATTTGTTAATGTACATTTGTTCATCGGTGCTACCTTTTTCTTCTTTTTTTTTCAGAAATGTCAGGTCAGGTTTACTGTAGGTTGTCACATTTTTTTGTTGTGGCAAGTTATCATGTGTTTATACTCTATGTTGTAAGATTTTACAATTTACAAATTCATTACAAATTATAATGGTCAAAACAACTGTTTCATATTTTTGTGCATTTCCCATGGTGCTAATCAGCTGTTAAATGGCATGCATTTAAAAAAAAAAAAAAAAAAATCTGTTGGTTTAAATAGTGTGACTGTTTTTTGTTTATTTTTTCAACTGCCATGTTTTTAAATAATAAATGGCAGAAATGTAATAAAACTTAAACGCAAATTAAAGTATGGTTACTGTGTTCATTTTTACTCCACCAAAAAATTCTTATTAAAAGGTAAATATTTTCTTGAGCACTCATGACCTCAAGAAGCAAAGGAAAGTTCACCATTAAAGTCATTCTGTTGCCCAAACTTTGTAAAAAAATAAAATAAAATCTTGTTTAACCACAATTTTCTCAGGTCACTGATTTTTAATGCTTGAGGCATTATACATTTAGTTCAAGTCAAGTTCAACCATCATCAATGATGGATATAATAAAACTACATTAATTAATGCATTGATTAAAGCATTTGCGTTGGCGAAACGCTGTGTTGTGGAGAGGTCTCCTCACAAGGACGAATGATGTGGCCAATTAGATTTTACACAGAAATGTTTTCGGGAGTTTTAAATTAAAGTTCTATATAATTTAATTGGATGTTTTTAAAACAGGAAAAATGTTAGACACGGTGACCTTTGGAGGTCTAAATTTTCAAAACGTATCATTTTTCCCTTGGAAATTTGAGTAAAAGAATTCAAGTATTTGATTTCAATAGTACTAGAGTAAAGTGAAAACACATGAAAATAATACTTGAGTACAATTAAGTACTTCACACCGCCAATTGAAGCTCTAAAATTAAAAATAAGGGAATTACCACCATTTACCCCCTCATTCAGGAAAGAGAGATGGAAATAGACTCTCTAAATGCTTCCTGAGTCTGCAGAGAGTGCAAACAACATAGTCAACATAACGGCACACGCTGCTCAGCTGCATTGCCAGCATGTGATTCTTCATGACTGCAGATCTCAGGGGACAGAGGGGCTCTAGGTTTATTGATGATTTAACCGCAGTGTTAAAGGTGAGCTAATCTTCAACCTCAGCTTTTGTTACAGCCAAATAAATGCATACCGAAAACAATATGTAAAAGACATAGAAATATTGCAGTCTCTAGTACCTCAAAACGTGAACAAATATATATATATATATATATATATAAAAAAAACCCACTAAAAATATCTTAACACTACGTGGAACTCGCCAGCACTGGGATTCTCTCCAAAACTGATTACGAAGCGATGCCAACAGCTCTCCGACTGCATTCACGTGAGAACTGCAGAGGATGTACTGAATTGCTCTGGCTCCTGTCTCACTCGGTGGCTGCAAAGATGAATAATTTGATTCAGACAAACACACACTCAATAGATGCAAAATGTGCTGTAGTTCATTTCTTTGTACACAAAGTCAAGTAATTGGTCTCTTGGGAGACTCCCGTTGCTGTATGTTAAACAATATTAATGCTTAATAAGTCTGTAAATACAATCTTTCACTCCCAAACACATTCGCTCCTGAGCTTCTTACAGTTCTACGGTCTGTTCTCTATAGCGCTGTACAATACTGTACTGGAAACTGCTGTCAGGAGAGCTTCTTTATAATGATCTTTGGGAAATCTCAAATCTCGCTTTAAAATCAATCATGAAAGCTAACGTCTTCTATTTTTACATTCTTCTCTATATTTCTCCCTCTTTCAGTGCTCTGGGAAAAGCATATTATCTTTGTTACTCTTAAATCTCTTAGAGAGAGAGAGACAAAGAATTGAAAGAAAGAGAAGTGGGGAGAGACAGAGAACAGAGAGCAATAGAGACAGAAGATGCACATGCTTGCAGAAATGGACACTTTTCAAAATGCTAAAGCCCCATCATTTTCTTAATCTGCTACAGACAGCAGAGATCTCTATGATGATTTCACTTATGCAGTTATGACACTGAAAGTCAAAAGGAGGGTCAACAACGGGAGCAGGAAATGGAATGCAACTCAATGCTCTTGTGCATACCTCTTCACTTATTTATAAGGCTATGGGCAAATCCAGGCTTTTACTGAGTCGTAATGTTGACTGTTACTGCTGCACAACATTACTCACGTGCAGCTTGTTTCCAAGTTTTTTTTATTTTCTATCTATCTTTTTCTTTATATATATATATATATATATATATATATATATATATATATATATATATATATATATATATATATATGGAATAACTTCTCATAAAAAGTTTTGTACTGTATATGTGTCACAACAGCAGAAGATTATGTTACTGTAATACAAAACAATCCTGAGTGCTCAATGACTTTGTGGTGAAAACTTGTTTCTTACAAGCAGCTTTTTGCTTCCAAGACATTAAATGATGAACTTTTGAAGAAGTCATACTGTGGATTATTGTGATGTTTTATATTAATTGTTTAGACACTCATTCTGGCATCTATTCACTGCAGAGGATCCATTGGTGAGTAAGTGAAGTAATTCTACATTTCTCCTAATCTGTTGAAGAAAAAAAAAAAAAAAACGAATCTACGTCTTGGATGACTTGAGGGCTGAGTAAATTTTTAGCAAATTTTCATTTTTTGTGTGAACTATTACTTTAAGGCACACTCACACCGCAAGCAATCGACAGATGATCAGAGGCATCAAGAGCATTTATGCATTTTATGCAAATGTGCAGCAGCACGATATGGGACAACCAAAGCGAGTGCAGACAGTGAGCTCTTTACTATTATAATTCACCTCCATTTAGTCGATTATGAATGCCTACTAGCAACCAATGGGGCGTTAAGTGGAACCTGACTAATTTTGGAGGATAAATGAATTACTTGTCATGAAAATTTACACAAGTTGAATAAGTGAATGTATTTTTCATTTCGTGGATAACAGAAAATATGAACAAAATGTCAGACAAATACATTTCATCCATGACAAGCTCTTTTTTGGATGCAAAAAGGGATGTCTGGATCACACAATGTTTTTTTGTACATTCCATTTGATGATTCAGCATGTCAAAAAATGCATTTAATCCTCACATTTCATGATCCAGACAACCCCTTTCACGGCCAAAATGCATTTCATGACATCCTGAATCACAAAATGGACAGCAAATAAACAACATTTTTTGGGCTAAATATGGCATTCCAAGACTGAGCATTTTTTGGACAAAATGGCATGCTAGGTGAATGAAAGGTGTTTTCTGTCCCCTAAATGACAAGTATATTCACCCTTGTGCCGAGAAAGAGAAGAATGGTGTGAATGGTGTGCATCAAAACTATCTCTATCTAATCTTCTGTTTTTGATAAATTGCAACTTTTGTCTTTTTTATGAACAAAGTGCACTAAAGTGTAAGTCCATTTTGTCAAATAATTCATTTGGTCCACAAAATAAGTCATTTTACAATTAGCGCCCTTGGTGGTTCCAAACTGTAGTGGCGGTGATGTCTCAGTCTCCTTTGGGCCAGTGTACACTAATTATTTGGTTACAAGGAGTTTATAACTCAAACTAAATTAATTAGATCATTCCTAATCAATTAGCAGTTACATCTGATGCTCTCCTTTCATATCCCTTACACAAGAGCATGTTCTCCTCATTAAAGCTCCAGTTTAAGGGTTGCCAGATATCACAAAAAGAGTAACCTGGTCTAAAAAGTAATTTGACCCCAGTTAATGTGCTTTGGATTTGACATTTTCATTCTCAAAACAAGCTGTTTAAAATGCAAAATAATAAGCAGACATGACAAATACATACCAGAAATTAAATATAAAATTATATTACTAAAATCCTAAAATAATAATAATAATAATAAAATTGTTGATATACTAAAATGATTAAAATAAAAAACTACATTTAGTTTAATTGATAATTAAAGTTTAATTACACATATTTAGAAAATAATAATATCAGTTATTGTCTATGTATCCACTAAGTATACATAGGAACTTTCATCTATCTACATGAATGAGAAAAGACAAATATCCCTCAAATTGTATGTAAATATTAGGTTTAAATAAAAGATTTCAAATCAACATTAAAATCTGACAACAATGGTGTCATAAATTCAGCTTAAACACCTCAAATCATTCTATAAATATACCCATACACGTTTCATATCTCATTTAAACAGGCAACTGGCTCTTTTACTCAAAAAGTGGGATCGATCCTATAGCCACCATACTGATTTTTAGCCAAGTGGTCTGTCTACAGCAACTTGGCAGCCTCTGGTGTTTAAGTGCACGTCAGCAATATGACACTATAGTTTAGGTGACAATTTGAACACCATTAAACAGTAGGCTGACTTACAATGCTTTCTCTAGTGAGATGAGGTTGAGTGTCATTTGAAGACACTGAGAGGACACAGAGATGCTAATTACTATCCCATCATGCATGGGCCTACTATGACACAGCTGAATGCTCTTTCTACTGTTTTGACAGTAGTGGGATCAGTAGTTTCAAACTGTATTTAGCCCCACCTGACTGATGCCCTCTGGCTGCTGGAACCGTCAAATCCATTGGGACCAATTATCATGGATCACAGTCACATCAGATGCACATGCACACACACACACACACACACACACACACACACACACACACACACACACACACACACACACACACACACACTCTTCTCAAAGAACTACAGTGTGCCCTGGTTTGTATGTAATCAGACAAGGTCACAGCAGCGATTAATGTGGAGTGAATACGCACAGCACTTTTATTTCATCAGCCACTGTCATAAGTTATAACTCAGCTCAAGGTCTACGCAATTGAGAGAAAATTAATGTGATACCAACTTAACAGGAAGGCCACAAAACACCCCAAGTCTTATTCAGTCTACCTACACTGTGCCATACTGTACTGTAAGATCTTCACTGGAGTTTAAGTACAGAATGCTATTATTTTTTATGGCACTTCACATCGAGGTCTCAGAGTACCAGCCTTTTGCTATTTGCCAGTGGTCTATATTCAAAAACATGCCAAAAGGAAGTGATAAATCACTTTACTTTTGATATTCATTCAGCCTATCACCACCCTGCTGGAAACATACAACACGCTCTGCAGAGCTGCCTTCCTCTCCAGCATCCCAGGGGACGAGTCACAGAAGCCGGAAGGGGTTCAGTAAGCTTCAGTAAAAGGCCTGACATCGCCTTGGGGTGGATGTTTAACAAGCTCCCGTGCATATGCTCCTAGCGTACACTGCACAGTGGATGTTTGGTTGCACAAACCATACTAAATACAATCAACGACCAACATACTAATGATTTATATTTTGTCATATTATTATATTATTTCCATCTTGAGAAAATGGCAACTGAGAAATACATGACTGACATGATTCACTGTATATATTTTTATATCATGAACAGTGCTTCTCAACTGGCTTTGTTTCAAGTCGCAGATCTTACACTGAACATCAACTCGAACACTGAAGTCAAACACAAAAGCAGACGTCTTCAAAATGAAATACTGAAACGTATATTGGTTTGTTATTGCTACATGTCTGTTGAATTGGATAAATTTGCAAGAATAAACTGGGTCAAATATTTTTAAAACCTTGTGCAGTTTGTTCCAGTGTTGTTATTCTTAACTAAAACTACAACTAAAACGAAAAATTGTTTTCAGTATATGAAATAAAGCTGAAATAAAACAAAATTTAAAATAAATAAGGTTAAAATTACTAAAAATAAAATAAAATATAAATCAATAAAAAATAATGGCACATAAATCAGTACAACTTAAAGTAAAATTTAACAAAAGCTGAAAATATAAAATAATTGATAATTCAAAATATTTTAAAACATACTTTAATAGTATATAAATCATCGAAAATAACACTGGCATCCTGTCCATGTTGGCATATGGCTAATTTGGCTATGGCTTCTACTAAGTGACAGATGCATTTGCAGCAAAATAATAAGTTTGATTAGCACAGCATTTGATAGCAACAGTAAAATATATAAGACAGACTTAACCCTCAATTTGAAATTAATAAAAAAATATTATTTATGTTAATATGTATTTTTTAAACAAAACCATATTAAATTATTCTAATTTATATTTAAAATTCATTTATAATTGTATGTATTATGTATAACTATTAAACAAGCATTTGCTAAAAAATTAACATGTATTAGTAGAAATTAAAAATAACCATTTTTATATTCATTTCTGTTAGTTTATATCATGTATAATTTATAATATTATGTAAAATGTATAACTTTTACCAATAGAAATTAACATGTATTAAATATTAACCAAGATTAATGTTGGTAATTATGTATTGTTCGTTTGTAATTTCATGTCAACTATTCCATCAACTAACAATATAAATTCATTCTAAAGTGTTACTGCATTTTGCTAACCATTATGGTTGAAAAATTTTATTATTTGAATTTAACATTGTTTTCTCTCAGTCACAACAGACTTGTGTCCCTTTTTGGGGTCGCAACCCACCAGTTGAGAAGCACTGTTCTAGAACATTTGGAAAAGAGTGGAGTAGAATTTTGAAATGTAAAGGACAAGAAAAACAGCTTAACAAATTTACATACAAAGAGTACTTGATTAGCTTAGCAAAGCCCACAGGGTAAACTCATGCACTTAGAGGGCAGAACCCACACGCATAAACAAATAAATGCACACAGACACACATGCACAGCATGTACTTTCAAATCTAGACATCTTATTCGCTGAAGAGTCTTCAAAGGCTCATTATATGAAGAACATGTTTATGTGTCCCTCGAGTGAAGGACATTAAACATTCAACTCAGACAAAATATAAAGAGCGTTTACCCTATCGGTCCTTTTTTTTTTTCAAAGACACACACACACACACACACACACACACACACACACACACACACACACACACACACACACACACACACACACACACACACACACACACACACACACACACACATATAAAATCAACCCAATAATATCACATGAAGTATGCTGCCAACTCTCTCTCTCTCTCTCTCTCTCTCTCTCTCTCTCTCTCTCTCTTTCTTGTTGATTCTCTCTGACACATCAGGCGCAACCCCAATCCCATCACCCTGTTTTTTTGCCACTGGAATATTAATCATTCATAACAATCTCTGAACACTAGTTATGATATGTCTTCTGTCATAATGCACCCTGACAAGATCAGCCAAGAGACTAAATTACAGTACTTCGTCTATAGTGTCTTGCCGTAGGGGACAAAAAAAATGCACGGCCCAGCTCAGACATGAATCCTGAGATTTATAACTCTACTTTAACTCGGTTGTGCTTTTTTTTCTTTTCTCTCTCTCTGTCTTTTATGTTTATCTGTCCAGCCTCTCGCTCACTCTTTTTCTAAATCAGTGAATGTCTCATCCATCATTGTCATATTTGTTGTCACTTCAAACAAACAAACAAACAAACACTCCCATCAGTCTAAAACAAGATTAAACAAGGGTCAAACAATGAGAAATGAAACTCTTACAAACAAACAAACAAACAAACATTTTTTTAAGCTTATTTAATTAATTTATCTACTTACAATGTACAACAGTGGACAAAGGAGAACTGTTTAATTTATTTCTTTTAAAGTTTGTTTTCCCTGAACTTTGCTGAATAATGCCTTTTTCATAACATCTCACATCAGCATTTATTTCATGTTGGAATTTAAATTGTAAAACATTTTAGATTTAAATGTTTGCTAAGGCTAATTTTAAATATAGCATTTTATGTACCTTAAATACACAATGTTTGTATAATTTGACAAAAAACAAGCAAACAAACAAACAAACAAACAAACAAACAAACAAAAACACGCTTCAGGGTTGGAATTTGTTGGAACTACAGATAATCATAATTTGTGTAATAATGTTAACACAATAAAAATTAAGGTGCTTTATGTTTATTTGTTTATTTTGTTTGGATGATCATAGTTTCAAAAAAATAATATTAATTGATGTATCTTTATATTTTATTAATGTGTCATTGTATCAAAAGCCCTGAGATAAAGGAAATTAATAAGATCTAAACAAAAGCATTTGTTGTGATTGTTAAAACATTTTTTAAACAAAAATCTATCTGAGAATAAGTTTAAACACTAAAATGGCTAAAATAAAAATAAAATAAACAAAGACAAATTGATTCTAAACAGATGAACATTAAACATTTAATTATCTTAGTTAATGTTAATTTCAACATTTACTAATGCATTATTAAAATCAAAAGTAGTGCTTGTTAACGTTAGTTAATGTAACATGAACAAACAATGAACGACTGTATTTTCATTAACTAACATTAGGAACATATATTAATAAATACTGTAATGAATGTATTGTTCATGTGTTTGTTCATGTTAGTTAATACATTAAATAACATTAACTAATGGAACCTTACTGTAAAGTGTTACCACTAATTTATATTTATATATATATATATATATATATATATATATATATATATATATATAATCTATATATATATTATATATATATATATATATATATATATATACAGGTCCTTCTCAAAAAATTAGCATATTGTGAAAAAGTTCATTATTTTCCATAATGTAATGATAAAAATTAAACTTTCATAGTATTTTAGATTCATTGCACACCAACTGAAATATTTCAGGTCTTTTATTGTTTTAATACTGATGATTTTGGCATACAGCTCATGAAAACCCAAAATTCCTATCTCAAAAAATTAGCATATCATGAAAAGGTTCTCCAAACGAGCTATTAACCTAATCATCTAAATCAACTAATTAACTCTAAACACCTGCAAAAGATTCCTGAGGCTTTTAAAAAACTCCCAGCCTGGTTCATTACTCAAAACCGCAATCATGGATAAGACTGCCGACCTGACTGCTGTCCAGAAGGCCATCATTGACACCCTCAGCGAGAGGGTAAGACACAGAAAGAAATTTCTGAACGAATAGGCTGTTCCCAGAGTGCTGTATCAAGGCACCTCAGTGGGAAGTCTGTGGGAAGGAAAAAAGTGTGGCAAAAAACGCTGCACAACGAGAAGAGGTGACCGGACCCTGAGGAAGATTGTGGAGAAGGACCGATTCCAGACCTTGAGGGACCTGCGGAAGCAGTGGACTGAGTCTGGAGTAGAAACATCCAGAGCCACTGTGCACAGGCGTGTGCTTTTGAACCAGAAACAGCGGCAGAAGCGCCTGACCTGGGTTAAAGAGAAGCAGCACTGGACTGTTGCTCAGTGGTCCAAAGTACTTTTTTCGGATGAAAGCAAATTTTGCATGTCATTCGGAAATCAAGGTGCCAGAGTCTGGAGGAAGACAGGGGAGAAGGAAATGCCAAAATGCCTGAAGTCCAGTGTCAAGTACCCACAGTCAGTGATGGTCTGGGGTGCCATGTCAGCTGCTGGTGTTGGTCCACTGTGTTTTATCAAGGGCAGGGTCAATGCAGCTAGCTATCAGGAGATTTTGGAGCACTTCATGCTTCCATCTGCTGAAAAAGCTTTATGGAGATGAAGATTTCGTTTTTCAGCACGACCTGGCACCTGCTCACAGTGTCAAAACCACTGGTAAATGGTTTACTGACCATGGTATTACTGTGCTCAATTGGCCTGCCAACTCTCCTGACCTGAACCCCACAGAGAATCTGTGGGATATTGTTGAAGAGAAAGTTGAGAGACGCAAGACCCAACACTCTGGATGAGCTTAGGCTGCTATCGAAGCATCCTGGGCCTCCATAACACCTCAGCAGTGCCACAGGCTGATTGCCTCCATGCCACGCCGCATTGAAGCAGTCATTTCTGCAAAAGGATTCCCGACCAAGTATTGAGTGCATAACTGAACATAATTATTTGAAGGTTGACTTTTTTTTGTATTAAAAACACTTTTCTTTTATTGGTCGGATGAAATATGCTAATTTTTTGAGGAATTTTGGGTTTTCATGAGCTGTATGCCAAAATCATCAGTATTAAAACAATAAAAGACCTGAAATATTTTCAGTTTGTGTGCAATGAATCTAAAAATATATGAAAGTTTAATTTTTATCATTACATAATGGAAAATGATGAACTTTTTCACAATATGCTAATTTTTTGAGAAGGACCTGTATATATATATATAATGTATATATATTATAGATATATATATATATATATATATATATATATATATATATATAATTATTAATAAATCACATTCTCACAATCTCATAAAAAAGACAAGTTTCAATATAACCTTCATATAGCCAAAAAAAAAAAAAAAAGGAACAATCGTTTTAATAAACATTAACCCCTGGGACATCAAATTACCTCAGGCTGAAGAAACACAGAGTTGTCTCACTTGCCATGAGCTTAGTGAGCTGTTTCTATATCACACTGATTTAAAACAAGGACTTAAGAGCATCAGTGACTCCCTTGACAAGAGGGGACATGGGAATCATTGTGGTTTATGGTCAGTGCAGTAACGGCAGAGTGTGTTTTTGTGAAAGAGAGAGAGTGCAGTGCTGTAAACAGCAATATTCTGCTTATCAAAACATTACAACATTGGTTCACCAGGCAATTACGGTCTCTACTCCCTGTATTGATAAGGGAAAAACTCAAAAAATGCAAACAGAGTGCACCAGCATTTTCTAACATTAACACTTTCTAACCAAACCACAGGAGCATATCCAGTGGGAGCACTTGGCTAAATGTTCACCAACAAATGCTAATGCACTCAGAATGGACTAATCAGTTAAGTTTTCAAAAATTATTATTCCCTTAAGATTGCCTTACTAAATGATATTTTATAAAGTAGCTGAATAACTTCACATCTATATACCCACATGAAACATTAATGCAAAATTGCTTTCTAACTTAATCCTATTAGCTCTTCTTCTCCCAAAGTCCACCTCCATCATCTCCCAGCAGGTACAGAATTCAAGACTTAATGTTCAGTGGCCGGAGCAAAATTCCTTTTTTATCCAACTAGGAAGCCATCGAATGACAAAGTGTGCAAGAAGGACAGCCTAGATTAAATATCATGAAAACAAATTATGTAGCCTTTAGTATTTTTTAAAACCTTACTGGGTGAAATAAATGTTAAGGTCAGTAAATGTAATTAAATGAAGTAAAAAAATAAATAATAATAAATAAATAAATAAATAAATAAATAGATAAATAAATAAATAAATAAATAAATAAATAAATAAATAAATAAATCCTGATTATATGAACTCTACATCAAATTGTCTCTCTTGGAAAACAGCATAAACCAGTTCATACAATTGTTATATATTTATGTATATATGTATTTATTTATTTTTGCATTTATTTTATTCTAAATAATATCACTTATTCAAGTGTCTTGTTAGTTGTGTACTATTTGAGTAGGTCACATTTTTCATGTATCTGTACATTACCAAAGTAGTTTTTTTTTTTGTTTTGTTTTTTTACTTTTACTTCACTACATTCCAAAGCATAATGATGTATTTTTTACTCCATTAAATTTCATAAACAAATTGCTCCTCGTTATTTTGAACTGAGGAAATCACCACCCGCTCTGAGATGCAAGAGCGTCATGAACATGTTGTGAATGAGCTGGTTCTTTACAGTGAACCTACTGAGACGACAGTAGTGGACGTAAAGTAAGTGGTGGACGACATACACAAAGTTATTCATATTATGTATTTTATTGTAAAACAATTCTGGCATCAGAACCAAGTACCAAAGATAGCAGATTCCAAACTGTGTACCAGGGGCAACTTTTGTTGAGGTGAATGTGAATGCTACTTTAACTGATAGATTTCTCACATCCCACACTGATAACAATGCAACAAACCAGAACAATCTCATTATACATTATTGGATGTCTGCAGCTTCATTGATCATAATAGAAGCAGTCTAGTTTTGTTTCGCCGCTAGCTTGACACAGTATCAGGCTTCAAAAAGCAGAAGGACCAAAGTGTGCTGACCTCACATCAGCCACTATACTGCATTAACAGGGAGGAGCCAAGAAACGCTGATTGAACAGATTTAACACGGGGTGGCTGGTTTTCACATCCAGCTGAGAATACCCTGCAGCAGAAAGAGAAAAAGAGAAAATCCACAAGCGGCTCTCCAAAGGCTCATTAAGAAGAGATCAGAATATAAAGCATTTAATAAAAGCAGTTTCATGGTTAATCTTGGCAGAAAGTGGATGGGTATCACACTGGATAAAGACATAAAGATTTGGAGAGAATTGTACAGAGGAACAAAAAAAAACACACACACAAGATAGAGTGTGAAAAGTGGGTGTCAAGGTCAAGGCACTGGACCAGAGAAACAGCAAGAAAGAGAAAATGGTCGGGGAGGAGGAGGGGGAGCATTGGAGTAGGAGGATAAAAAGAAGAGGGAGAGAACATAGGAGAGAAAGAAAGCATGACATATTAGGCAAGAGGGAGTCTGTAGCATGCCAAACCTCCCCTGGAGCCTCTCTCTGGTTCTTTAAATACCCTTGCAGTGCTTTGTTAAATATGAAATCTTACCATATTAAAGTGACAGGCACACATAACGTTATTTTGGACATGTTGGCTTTTTTGAATTAAGAAGAAACTCTGTTATTTTGAGATGAATGTAAGAGGTTTTATTCCTTTTAAAAATCAACACACATGAAATCCTAAGAGTCTCATCTATCAGTTTAAGGGGTCAAAGATGAAGTCAGAATTCCGTAACTGCACTATTATTCTGATAAAATACAATTTTTGCATTAAAATCAGTTTGCATTGTGAAGATGTAATTCATAATGCTTTTATACAATTGTTCGATAAACAAAAAGTGCATTCTGAATATTTTACATTTTAGACACAATATTGCTATTTTTTCACACATTACTAATAAACCTTTAAAGATAGACCTACTGTGAGCTCCAAAGTTGTTAATCGATGGAATATGCTGTTGTTGAAGCCATCAGTCAATACTATATCCACTTATTTTTTAAATAATTGTGTTTAACAGTAGAACTCCAGGTGAAAAAGAACATTCCATATGATTTTGCAAAACAAGCTTCAGTAATCAGAGAAATGTCATGAAATACTGGGACTGTAGTTCTTTCCCCCATTAAAGCTGTTAAGCACACAGGACTGGAACTAGCTGTTGTACTGTATAAATTGAAAATATTTCAGTATATTATATTAGATGTTTAACCAGTGGCCAGGCAAGAGCAATCGAGAGGAATGGAAATGCTGATGGATCTATTTTTCTTTGACTTTATAGACCTTGCGTCACTATCCCAAACCAATGCAATGCTAAATGCACTCAAATATACCAAGACAGTATACAGTCACTCATATTGACTGCTAGCTGGTAAAGTCATTGCGTCATTCCAGTTGCCAGTAGAAGTTACAGTCACCAGAGAGAGTGTGCTGCATATTGGTTGGACCAACTTGTAATATACATTTATTAATGCTATTTGAAAATTATATACAAAATTTATGGTGTAGATTATATTGAGACTTTATTGCTGAAAAAAGAAAAAAAAAATCTACATGTGATTTTAGATTTCTGTATTTTGATAGTCTTGTTTGCCTGAAATAGCTGCCCAGAGGCATTGGAAATATGGCTGATGAGTGAACTGACTTTACATGAAAGGGACTTTGATGCACTTTATTATTATTTTTTCTTATAGCACACATGACAGAAACATCAAGCTCCGCACTGAATTCAAACCCATCTGTGTATGAGTGTATGAGGATCAGTGGCGGATCTTGGCATAGGCGATGTAGGCAGCCGCCTAGGGCTCCAGTGTTCTCCGGGGTGACACGGGTGCCGCCCCCGCGCAAAGCTCTCGGTTCTCGCTACTCCATTGCTCATTCCCAGCAGTATGGGAGTCGGTACAAGTTTTTTCAGATATATACTGTATATATTTTAACAATTTCATCCTGTAATGGCAAAGCTGAATATTCATCAGCCATTACTCCAGTCTTCAGTGTCACATGATCCTTCAGAAATCATTTTAATATGCTGATTTGATGCTCAAGAAACATTTCTTATTAATATCAAAGTTGAAAACAGTTGTACTGCTTTTTTTTTTTCAAAATTAATAATAAGAACCATTATTAATAATTGAGCATAAATACTAATTGATAGTATAACTGAGTGCCAACCCAGTATAGAATTATTTTTTAAACATTTATAAAAATATTAAAATATAGATGGTTATGTATTGTAATAATATTTCACTGTAGTACAATTTTTACTTCAGTGTGAAAATATGTCAATTTTAATGTTAGGTGTGATTAACCACAATTAATTACCGAAAATGTATGATTAAGCCATGTTTTAATCATGTATTTATTTATTTTTAATTGATTGACAGCACAGTATTTACATCACAGTACAAGGCCAGGGTATTTGGGAAACCTTTTCGGTAACAATCATTATTATTGCAATTGACTTACATGAAAGCTTTAATTGTGCTATTTGTATGCAGTTTTCATTTGTATTTTAACTAAAAATTTATTCTATTTAATTATATTGGATTGTATTGTAAAATCTAAACTTCTCTGAGTAATCAAATGAGCCAGAACCACCACTGACCAGGGCCGGGTTTCCCGATAAGGATTGATCTTAGAGCTTAAGTGCATTTTCTACGAGCCATTTTACGATCGTTCGTTATTGTTTCACGTGCGTTTCCCAACAATGCACGTAAAGCAATCGCACTTAGCCATGCTTTAAGTACTACTTAGGAGTCGCTATCCGTTTGTCAAGTGCTGAAATGTCACCTTATAGAATGGCTCTTAATTGTAGTAGGCTACACGATCTTTTATTGAAATGTTAACCTAATGCTGCGTTCCAGACAGACAACTTGGATATAATAACTATAATACAATACAATACAATACAATATTATATTATATTATATTATAGTGTATAATATTATACTTTACATAATAATATATAATACACTTTATATACAGTACAGAGAGAGAGAGATACATAGCTGGTTTTCGTGTGCTTTAGCAAGTCATTGTAATATTTTTCCCCCAGTCTTTGAAGCATTTCCTACATTACTTCTTTTATTCGTTTTTTTTTCAGACATTTAAGACGTGTTTCTATTTTTTTTCTGCCTCTTTTAATTATTTTATTTATAAATTAATAAAAATAAAAAAAAGAAACCGAGTCATAAAGTGTACAATAAAGCACAATCAAATCCTTATATTATAATCACATTGCACTTGAATCAAGTTAAAGGTGTGATTGTCCTGCAGGTGATCACATAAATCTGTCTTCTTACGATGCACTTAGGGCTTAACGATTACTCCAGAGCACTCGTAGATCTACGATGATTTTCAAGTACTACTTAAGTTACGATGCTTTTGGGAAACAAACCGTAATATTAAGATCATTCGTACGATTGTTTTTATGAACTTCCTAGGCTTACAAAGCTTTTGGGAAACTCAGCCCAGGATGTATGACTATCAGCGCACAGTACAGGTGCAATAACGCATCAGTCATCATGGTATTTGTCGTGGCAACAGATGTGCTGCCCTTCGGTGGTTGTTAGGGAGTGTTGGGCAATCTTTGAAGGACAATCTTTTTGAGTAATTGTTCTTTTCTCCTCTTTCTTACTGCAGAGTCAGGGGTTTTGTCTCCTCTACACTAGCGCAACACTGTATGCACTGATAGACAGAGCTTTAAAACAGACACAGCCTGGGGGAAGATTGAGTGTGTGTGTGTGTGTGTGTGTGTGTGTTTATGTCCATGCATGCTTATGTTAAAGCCAGTGTTCATCATCTATGAACACATTGTGTGTGGGAGGGTGTGTGTGTGTGTTATGCCAAACAAGGGTCAGTGCGTTGCTTTTTCTCGTCACATCAGAGTCAACATAAAAGGCTTTTGCGTGTGTGTGTGTTTGTGTTTGTGTATACGGCTGTGTGCTTTGGGTAGGTGGCTATGGACGGATCAGTCGGGTTGTGACACACGCTGGTGAATTTAAATTTAGACAGCTCAGCCCAATATTGCCAGAGGCAAGAGTTGTCCTATCTAATACATACTTAAAACAACAAGCAAAAAGAGGAGGAAAAAAAATAACTGAAAGGGAAAGAAAGAACAGAGAGATGAAAATATGTATGTTACGAAGACAAATTAATTTTTACTTTTGCTTAAAAGAGTTTGATTAACCTTTCAGGGTCAAATGCACAAAACTGGAGTCCAAACAAGTTCAAACACGAACACAGATAAAGCAAATGCATGTTGTTTGCAACTGTTCAATCATATTCCTGAAAATTATTATTGCGGCTGAAACACATAATTAAAATCGTCTTGCCCCTCTGCCTGAAACAAAAGAATCATTGTATTCCCATGCAATTCACCTGCAAATTTACTATTTATTTATTGTCCAGAGACTGTAACTACAACTATAATCTATTGTACACACAGGGTAAAAATAAGAATAATAATAAAAAAGAAATACAATACAATAAAACACATTAAAAACAGCCATGCAGACAATAGGCTTATTTACACATTAATGAGTCAATGCTGATTTCAAGCAAAAACCTTTCAGATATGTTTTGTCATTTGACCCCATCATAAGACAACACATTATGACTAATAACAATCCTGTTTTCTTGCACACAAACAGGGACAGTATTAATCAACAGACAACAAATAATCATAAAAGAATCCCCCTCAATATTAGGCCCTATATGGATATGTTATATGGATAGATGTGCTTTAGGATGTGCATGTGTGTGTACTGGTATATATGGTTTATGAGGAAACAAATGTGTATAATGACATGGGTACTACAACGTAAACATGGCCTAAAAACAAAATCCCTAAAAAAAAAAAAAACAAAAGGCTTAAAAAACATACAAAACTGTGTTTTATGAAATTCAAAAATTGCCAGTAGTTTTCCATAAGGGGTAGGTTTAGATTGGGTTGGTGTACACTCTTAAAAATAAAGGTGCTTCAAAAGGTTCTTCAAGTGATGTCATAGAAGAACCATTCAGTCAAAGGTTCTTTAAAGAACCATCTCTTTCTTACATTTTTATAATCTGAAGAACCTTCTTTCGCCACAAAGAACCTTTTGTGAAACAAAAAAGGTTCTTTAGATGTTAAAAGTTCCTTTATGGAACCATTTAAACAAAAAGGTTCTTCATGGCATCGTGAAGCACCTTTATTTTTAAAAGTGTAGGGCAATAGAAAATACAGTTTGTACAGTATAGAAACCATCACGCCTAAAGAGAGTCCCCGTAAACTAAATGCAAGTGTGTGTGTGTGTGTGTGTGTGTGTGTGTGTGTGTGTGTGATCCAGTCGATCGTTACTTAAAATCTAAACAGATTTTGTCTCCAGGGCTTAAATAAGGCAAGAGAAAAACAATTTACACATGGGACATAGGACTTGGGAAAGTTATATCAGTGTATGTGAGAGTGTTTTTTGAGGTATATGTTTTTTTTTTCTTTCTGAAGCTGCATTTAAATAATGCATCTAAATAAATTAATAAGCATAAATATAATACATAAAATATACAAAATCTAAATCTAATAAAATGTAATCTAAAATCAAAATATTTTATATACAAATTTCAAAGAATTTTCAGAAGTTTTATATAAAATAATAAAGAAAATGCATATACAATATTTAGTTTTTTTTTTTTCAATTTAATATATATATATATATATATATATATATATATATATATATATATATATATATATAAAAACGCACATTACATTTAGTAAAGCTTGTCATTTAGGTGTGTTGTATGACTCTTTTTATGTGTAAGATATGTTAATCTGATGTGGATGTACTCTGATTGGGTGATTGTTGTTTTTGGGTAGTTAACTCTTACTAATTAGTGTGATGTCTTGAGTAAAGCTTGTCAGCTGTTGCTTATTTGTGAACGAGTAATCCAATATGGAGATGTGTTTTTAAATGCTTATGTGTTATGTGTGCTGCTGAATACCCTGAGGAAGGCTCTTAGGCCGAAACACAATTGGTGTATTTTTATTATTATTAAAGTTTGCTTCATCACAAGTGGTGCTGGACTCTTTTTCATATTTTTGTACACGGTTTGCTTCCATTCACCTTGTGAATTGGTTGCGCCAGATCCCATTTCACTAATATAATTTATAATTAAAATATTAATATTTATGTGATGATACAAAAATTAAATATTACATATTAGATATTATTTCAATTATTATAATTACACAATACAAATATAAATATATACAGTGTTGTGTTTTGTTTATTTTCAGACCAATAAAACTCAATTATAAGAGGGATCAGTATAAAATAAATGTGCACTGCATTCATTTTTTATTCTCTTTTTGTCTTGGTGTATGTGTGTGTGTGTGTTGCTGTGTCAAACTAGGCTTGTGTGGAACAGCAGAAGTGGTTTCTTCTGGCTCTCTTGAGTACCCTATGGGAATACTTTAGGCACTCACTATGCAGCTTAGTATTCACAGGCCAAAGGAAGCACGACGACACTCTGGCTCACTGTGACACACTCACACGCCAAAAAACCTATACACTGGACACATGAGACTTGCATGCCCTCTAATGAACCCCAAGAGACCAAATATAACACCAGATATGAACTTGAACCACAGCCATGCATATTTACACCACAACAATCTCCCAACAAAAATCTTTAACAAGCCACACAGGACTCTGATTCACAAACACAATGGAGGATAGCCTGAAACTGAGGGAGGTGAACAAACAAAAATGTTATTTCCAACTTATACGTTTTATAAATGTTAACGGAAAATATGAGAGTGCATGCATTTTATTTTTGCAGGAGCATTTATCTGTGGCACTTTGTCTTGTCTGTAGCCCTACTGAACCAGAACACAAAACCAACTACACACACACACACACACACACACACACACACACACACACACACACACACTCACAATTGCATTATTATGGAGATTATACTATATTAGATTACATTAGATTAGGGATGTGAAAATCAAAGTAGCAATACATTTCTGGAAACAGAACAGATTGATCCAAGTGTCTAATTTAAGACCTGGATTCTGATAACAAAACATGGCTCTCTTCAGTAAATCCCATAACATGCACACACATTTGTCACAGTTTGGATTGATCTTGAAATCGCACACAACTCCTGCACACACGGCACCTTGAATATATTTTCTCATGGGTTTTCTGACTTTACATTTGCATGTATCCAATAAAATGCATGCATTTCAAAACCTGTATTAATACATTTCTTCCACGGAACACAAAAGGAGATATTGCCAAAGAATTCAAGGCAAGGTTTTCAGTGAAAAATAACATACATTTCTATAGTTTTTTTTTATTTTTTAAATTTTTTTTTTACACAAAACAATGATATGTCTCCAGAACACTTGGAATATAGCATATTATATGGTTTATGATGCTTTTATGGTTCTCTTTTATCTTCTCTTGAGCCTTTCATTGTATAGAAGACAGTGTTTTTGCCTGAACTACTGAACTATTAATTTAATTTAAATTCAGCTTCCATTTTAAACTGAATGCTTAAACTGAAAGAACTAAATTTTCTTTTATGAATATATATATATATATATATATATATATATATATATATATATATATATATATATATATATATATATATATATATATATATATATATCCTTTTCCTATTCTCTTTCTATATATATAAATGTTATTTGTGAAATGGTACAAATTGCTCTTGAGATCTGATCATGAATTAGGAATGAAAGGAGCTGGTGGGCTTTATTTTTATTCACTGATATCTCAAAAAGTGTGATGTGAAATTTTTATTCTTGGAAATCTATGAATCAACACATTACTCAGCTAATAAAAACAACAATAACAAAACACCTAAACTATCTTTAGACAGGTGGTTTTCTGGTTTTAGTTTGTTTTTTAACCCAGCTGTTGGGTTAAATTTTTTTTTAATTAAATTTGTAACCCAAAAGTTGGGTTAGTTGGGTTAGTCCATATTTGACCCAAAGTTTTTTCGAGTGTGGTTTAGCACATCAGCCAGCTGGTTTTCTATCTGTCAAGTATCCTCTCTAAAAACAACACAACAAATCAGCCAAACCACCTTAGGCTGGTTTACACTGTTTCTTTTTCAGCAAGGCACTGATTTTATCAATCTTTTTTACATACATGGTCAGACACAGTGCAAATGTAACCAAGTCCAAGTGAAATAAAGTCAAATCAAATGAGAGACACACAAATAGCTATGAGAAGAAAGAAAAAGTGATAAAATGAAAAACTGAAAGAAAAATATGACAGTTTCTCATTCTGCTGCTATGCAGAGCATCAAAAATCAGAGGTCGGGGGAGTGAGACGCACACATCAGGTGTCAAGAGGCAGAAAGAAAGAGGTTGGCGAAAGAATGAGAGAGAACATTGACTTGCAAGACATAAGATCTGTCAAGTGTCATTCCATCTCCAACCCCTTCATAGCACTCCATCCTGTAACATAAACAGACAAACAAATCAAATGTGCATCGCTGGCTGAACAGTAATACAGTGAGCACTTTTAGGTGTCTTTCAAACCTCTTGTGTATTAGATGATATCATACAAAGTAATATAATAGATAATAGGCCTACGAGAGGCTCTGTCTTATCTTAGATTCTTGATTGCAATTAACAATCCACAATTAGAAAACCATTTTAGGTTTGTCCAGGCGAACAGGATTTGTGACAGAGGGATATCCACTAGAGTAACAGAACGAGCGAGCTGTCTAATAGGATTAGCAGCATGTCATTAAATGAGTTGTCCCGAGCGGAGAGAAAAAGAATGGGACGAGAGAAGGACAGAGAGATTAGGGATGTGAAAGTCAAAGCAAACGTCTGAAAACAGAACAGATATTACCATCTAGGTGTATAAAATAAGTCCTAGACTTGGACCACAAAACATGGCTTTTTCCAGTAAATGACTAAATAATGACACACAATGAGGAGCAAATTCTTGGCCGATTGCATTCCATAAAATGGCATTGTAACGCATTTCACTAGTTTATGCAAGATAAGTAACAGAATCTACTGTAAATACACAAAATACTCTTATTTGAAATATTTTCTGAAAAGAAGCCTAATATATAAATAGAAACAGTGTTGCTTATAAGTACATTTAAATATTTACTTATAAATAGAATTGCGCTTAGCTACAATAATATAGCCCTTACACTAGTTACTTAAAGTAACAGTTTACCCAAAAATATTGATATTTTCAAAATAGCTATGAATATTTAAAAAAATATGTTTGTGGATTGTGATGCACGATGACAACAGGGGATGGATTATTATTATGAATTATGGACTAGCATTTTGGGCAGAAGCAATGGTTTAAAGTTAAAATGCCATAATAATGAATTTATAACAAACACACGGTTTTTCACATTTCACGGATGTACTGGATACAAGTGGATTTCATGTCGGTTATTGTGATGGTTTTATCAGCTGTTTGGACTCTTTGGAGGATCCATTGGTGTGTCAGGATTGGGCTGTCTTTGTTGTGTTTCTCCCTCATGTGCTCATATATGGTTTTCCTTTTCCTATTCTCGTTTTGTCTAATCAGTTATTCTGTGCACCTGTGCATTACCTCATTTTGTCTAGTATTTAAGTCTTAGTCCTAGCATTCTGTCTCTGTCAGGTCTACAAGTTGTGTACGTGTGTCTTCCTTCCACTCCAAGTGTGAATTTACCGTGTGTGTTGGATTTTTTTTTTTGGTTATCCACGGCTCCTTCGTTCCTTCTGGCAGCGTATCGTAACAGAAGACCCAACCAAAACAGTTAATTCTGCGTGTTTTCCCCTCCGTTTGTTTTCCGTTTTCTATTCAGTGTTTGTTGATTCCATAGTGTTTCCTTCTCCATGGATTCCCTCACTGCAAAGTTCACCTCCCTTGCCCCCCAAAGACCTTTCACTATTGGAGTATGTAGCTGAGTTCGGCCAGCTCGCCGTTTTAACGGCGTTCGATGTCGCTGCTCTGTTCGATGTCAACTCACTGTTCTGTATCAGGGCAAACTACTATCATCCTGTCAACCTCCCAGACACCTCCTAACTGAGTTGGAGGGAAGCCATTATACGGTGTCTGGAGAGCATCTATCCCCGATCCAGAGCACAATAAGAATCAGAGCCCAGCCCATCATCTCCCCGCTGCACGGAGCGCAAGCCCAAGCCCACCGATGACGGAGAGCCTGAGCCCATCGCGACCGACGAGTCATCGCCAAGGAGTGCGTCAGAGCTAAGGATCGCCATAGAGCCAGAGCCTCTCAGATCGTCAGACCAGGTGTGAGAGCCGGCTACAATGCCTGCCATGAGGGAGAAAGCTGCGGACAGTTAAAAATCAAATAGTGTGAATGCAAAATGGAGCTTGACTGAGGGCGAGCTAATTATGGATCTGGGACTGTGCAACTCGAAAGTAGAGAGGGCTCCGGTTTCCACATCCAGCCCAGTGAGGGCTCCCATTCCTGAGTTTAGCCCAAAGAAATTTCCTGTACCCATGTCTAGCCGAGAGAAAGTTCCTGTTCCTATGTCTAGCCCAGAGAAGGCTCCTGTTCTCACGCCTAGCCCTGAGAGGGCTCCTGGTCCCAAGTTAAGCCCGGAGGCTCACAAATGCCCGCCCTCCCACCCTCCACTGCTGTCTTCCGGCAGCCCTTCTGCTTGACCTCAGCCCACCATCAATACAGTGCAAGCTCTGTGGGTCTGTCATCCTCCATCGTCACAGTGGCTGCAGAATCCCTGGTCTCTGCTTCCAGCCCCTGAGACCCATTGACCCAGCGGCTCCACCATGGCTCCTAGCTCCCTCCTCTCTGCTGTGGTCCATCAGTCTATTGGCTCCACTGGGCTCCCTCGTCCCTCTGGCTCCGCCTTCGCCTGACGTCGACCACCCGTCGCCTCGGGACTCCTCCGGCTGTGCCTCGTCCCTCCGTCCTTCCAGCTCTGTCAGGCTCCTCCATCCCTTCGGTTCCTCCCCGTCGCACTGGCTCATTAGCTCTCCATCTCCGGCTTCTCCGCCACCTGCTCCGCCGCCCTTGGCCTGCCCCCTGGCGAAATGTCAGGATTGGACTGTCTTTGTTGTGTTTCTCTCTCTCATTTGCCCATTTATGGTTTTCCTGTTCCTGGTCTCGTTTTGTCTAATTAGTTATTCTGTGCACCTGTGTTCCTCACAATGTTCCTTGTTATTCCCTCGTTTTGTCTAGTATTTAAGTCCTAGTCCTAGCATTCTGTCTCTGTCGGGTCTACCAGTTGAGTAGGCGTGTCTTCCTTCCCTTCCAAGTGTGGATTTACCCTGTGTGTTGGATTTAATAAATGAGTTTCGTTTATCCATGGCTCCTTTGTTCCTTCCGGCAGCATATCGTGACAGATAAACAAGTGATGTAATGCCAAATTTCTGCAAATTTGTTCTGATGAAGAAACAAATTTATCTACATTTGGATGCTCTGAGGGTGAGCAAATTTTCAGCAAATCTTATTTTTTGGGTGAACTATTCCTTTAACGCAAGGGCTTTATATATCCTTGTAGCTCAACATAAAGTTAAATGCTTTTATGACAACTTAAACAAGTTAAACCATTTCTGCTGCTGACTTATAAAATCAACTTTTCTTTCTGATTAAATATGGATTTTTGTTGTATGATGCTAAAGGTTAAAGCATTTCTCATGTATTGCATATACCTAAAGAATTTTAACAGACTATGTATTATCGCAATCCAAACGTTTGTTTTTTTTTTTTTTTTTTTTTTTTTTTTTTTTTTTTTTTTCAATTTCTATGTAAATTAGGCTCATTATATGTAGACATCATTATCCATAAAACTCTATGCACTACGCAAAGCAATTAATACTGTGTTATAACCACCAGCAAAAAGGTGGAAGGAGCCAGAATTGTTTTCTTAAACAGATATTTGTGCACTTTCTTTTAATAACGGCAGCAGTTATTGATCAAATTATAATCAAGTAGCCTAAGTGAAGTATGCCAGATCATGGTCATCTGCCCAACCTACTGTACCTCTCTGAACAGGCCTGCAAGACCAGGAATTCATCTGCGCAATTTTTGTTCAGAACAGATTGAGGCATGTTTGCACCCTTACCTGTTTTGCATATTTCTTTTTTGTGAACCAGGTGTTAAAACAACACTGAAAGCATGTGCAAATAATCGGCACTATCAGCCGGCACATTTCAGATTTAGTGATTTCCCTCCTCAGTGTCTTTTGCCTTGTTGACACTGATAACCCATTGCTATGTAGATGTGTTGCTCACACTGCAAGGCTGTGTCCTTGTAGTGAGCATGTCAGAAGAGCTAAAAGTCTCCCCACATTTTAATATTTCTTTAGATATTTCTCTCTCTTTCTTCTCCCTGCCTGCACTACTCAAAATTCCCTTTTCAATTCATGAGAGTGGAGGGAAAGGGGGAAGACTTGTAAGACATTCTTGCTACCAATTGGATCAGTCATTTTCACTGCCTCCTCACAATCAGTTGACTGGGGCATGTACATTCACATAGCAGCTGAGTGACCTGCACTGATTCAGAATCAGAAGCAAGTGCAGAAGCTTGTTTAAGTTATGTTACCCTTTCTCAGTTCTCTGGCAAAGGCAAGTAGAACATGCACCCTAGAGCATTGCTTACCTCCCATGAACTTTATTCACCCTGACACACACACATGCATAGACTGCATACACAGCAGCAACAGCAGCTAAATTATATAAAAAAATGTGAGGGAAAAATTCTATAAAATATGAAGCCATTTTCAGACACAGACAACTCAGTACTATGAAGTTTGAATAAACTAGGTTAGTACAGATAGCATCGTATTGTAGATAAAATGTGCAATAACAGAAATGATCAGTTATGACTGCATTTTTAAGAAATCTATATACAGGTCCTTCTCAAAAAATTAGCATTTTGTGAAAAAGTTAAATTTTCATAAAAATTAAACTTTCATATATTTTAGATGCATTGCACACCAACTGAAATATTTCAGGTCTTTTATTGTTTTAATACTGATGATTTTGGCATACAGCTCATCAAAACCCAAAATTCCTATCTCAAAAAATTAGCATATCATGAAAAGGTTCTCTAAACGAGCTATTAACCTAATCATCTGAATCAACTAATTAACTCTAAACACCTGCAAAAGATTCCTGAGGCTTTTAAAAACTCCCAGCCTGGTTCATTACTCAAAACCGCAATCATGGGTAAGACTGCCGACCTGACTGCTGTCCAGAAGGCCATCATTGACACCCTCAAGCGAGAGGGTAAGACACAGAAAGAAATTTCTGAATGAATAGGCTGTTCCCAGAGTGCTGTATCAAGGCACCTCAGTGGGAAGTCTGTGGGAAGGAAAAAGTGTGGCAAAAAACGCTGCACAACGAGAAGAGGTGACCGGACCCTGAGGAAGATTGTGGAGAAGGACCGATTCCAGACCTTGGGGGACCTGCGGAAGCAGTGGACTGAGTCTGGAGTAGAAACATCCAGAGCCACCGTGCACAGGCGTGTGCAGGAAATGGGCTACAGAGAAGCAGCACTGGACTGTTGCTCACTGGTCCAAAGTACTTTTTTTTTTCGGATGAAAGCAAATTTTGCATGTCATTCGGAAATCAAGGTGCCAGAGTCTGGAGGAAGACTGGGGAGAAGGAAATGCCAAAATGCCAGAAGTCCAGTGTCAAGTACCCACAGTCAGTGATGGTCTGGGGTGCCATGTCAGCTGCTGCTGGTGTTGGTCCACTGTGTTTAATCAAGGGCAGGGTCAATGCAGCTAGCTATCAGGAGATTTTGGAGCACTTCATGCTTCCATCTGCTGAAAAGTTTTATGGAGATGAAGATTTCGTTTTTCAGCACGACCTGGCACCTGCTTACAGTGCCAAAACCACTGGTAAATGGTTTACTGACCATGGTATTACTGTGCTCAATTGGCCTGCCAACTCTCCTGACCTGAACCCCCCATAGAGAATCTGTAGGATATTGTGAAGAGAAAGTTGAGAGACGCAAGACCCAGGCTCTGGATGAGCTTAAGGCCGCTATCGAAGCATCCTGGGCCTCCATAACACCTCAGCAGTGGCACAGGCTGATTGCCTCCATGCCACGCCGCATTGAAGAAGTCATTTCTGCAAAAGGATTTCCAACCAAGTATTGAGTGCATAACTGAACATAATTATTTGAAGGTTGACTTTTTTTGTATTAAAAACACTTTTCTTTTATTGGTCAGATGAAATATGCTAATTTTTTTTGAGATAGGAATTTTGGGTTTTCATGAGCTGTATGCCAAAATCATCAGTATTAAAACAATAAAAGACCTGAAATATTTCAGTTGGTGTGCAATGAATCTAAAATATATGAAAGTTTAATTTTTATCATTACATTATGGAAAATAATGAACTTTTTCACAATATGCTAATTCTTTGAGAAGGACCTGTATATATAAAAAACAGTGGGTGCTGCCACTGAATCATTTATTCAACTGATTTATTCTAACAAGGAAAGAAACAAGTCTTTGTGAGTGACTGAATCATTCTCTAAACGGATCTGTTCAAACACGCTGATTCATTGAGGAATGAAACAGGTATTGAGTGTTGTTCAGTAACATGCAATGGTCTGGCAGTAGCTTTTTCCTTGCAAAAACAACTTGTAAATGGTGATATTGTGTCTAGCATTATAAAAAGCATTCAAAAAGTTTTAAATGAGTGAATAATCTAATTTCATTTTTTTAGTTTTGCATAAAATGCTCAACTTCAATACTGTTACTGGTGGTTCACACAGAATGCAGTTTTAAATTTTTTTTTTTTTTTCTGTAACATTCACTAGACGAACAAATTTGATTTTCATATTACTATGAGAAAATTATAAAAAAAATCATATAAAATTGCAAACCAATTCTTTAATGTCTGAAAAAGTGTTTGCTGAATATACAGGTGTATCTCAATAAATTAGAATGTCGTGGAAAAGTTAATTTATTTCATTAATTCAACTCAAATTGTGAAACTTGTGTATTAAATAAATTCAATGCACACAGACTGAAGTAGTTTAAGTGTTTGGTTCTTTTAGATGTGATGATTTTGGCACACATTTAACAAGAACCCACCAATTCTCAACAAATTAGAATACTTCATAAGACCAATAAAAAATAAAAAAGATTTAGTGAATTGTTGGCCTTCTGGAAAGTATGTTCATTTACTGTACATGTACTCAAGTCTTGGTAGGGGCTCCTTTTGCTTTAATTACTACCTCAATTCGGCGTGGCATGGAGGTGATCAGTTTGTGGCACTGCTGAGGTGGTATGGAAGCCCAGGTTTCTTTGACAGTGACCTTCAGCTCATCTGCATTTTTGGTCTCTTGTTTCTCATTTTCCTCTTGACAATACTCCATAGATTCTCTATGAGGTTCAGGTCTGTGAGTTTGCCGGCCAGTCAAGTACACCAACACCATGGTCATTTAACAAACTTTTGGTGCTTTTGGCAGTGTGGGCAGGTTCCAAATCCTGCTGGAAAACGAAATCAGCATCTTCAAAAAGCTGGTCAGCAGAAGGAAGCATGAAGTGCTCCAAAATTTCTTTGTAAACGGGTGCAGTGACTTTGGTTTTCAAAAAACACAATGGACAAACACAAGCAGATGACATTGCACCCCAAATCATCACAGACTGTGGAAACTTAACACTGGACTTCAAGCAACTTGGGCTATGAGCTTCTCCACCCGTCCTCCAGACTCTAGGACCTTGGTTTCCAAATTAAATACAAAACTTGCTCTCATCTGAAAAGAGGACTTTGGACCACTGGGCAACAGTCCAGTTCTTTTTCTCCTTAGCCCAGGTAAGACGCCTCTGACATTGTCTGTGGTTCAGGAGTGGCTTAACAAGAGGAATACGACAACTGTAGCCAAATTCCACGACACGTCTTTGTGTGGTGGCACTTGATGCCTTGACCCCAGCCTCAATTCATTCCTTGTGAAGTTCACTTAAATTCTTGAATCGATTTTGCTTGACAATCCTCATAAAGCTGTGGTTCTCTCGGTTGGTTGTGCATCTTCTTCTTCCACACTTTTTCCTTCCACTCAACTTTCTATTAACATGCTTGGATACAGCACTCTGTGAACAGCCAGCTTCTTTGGCAGTGAATGTTTGTGGCCTTGTGAAGGGTGTCAATTATTGTCTTCGGGACAACTGTCAGATCAGCAGTCTTCCCCATGATTGTGTAGCCTAGTGAACCAAACTGACAATTTGAGTAAAATTACTGAAATAAATGAACTTTTCCACAACATTCTAATTTATTGAGATGCACCTGTATAAATGTAAATATAATGTCACTAATAACCACAAACCAACATTTGATTTTAAACTAGCTAGATTGCTTCATTACCCATTTTAGTATAGCATTTTCTTTTCTTTTGTAGATTATTATTGTTGTATTACCTTTCATTTTAATGCTTGTTTATTGTTTACTACTAGAACAAATTCCCTCAATACTGTTTTAGCTATTTAATTTTGACTAACTCTAAGTCTGCAAAATTTGAAAAGCTCTTTAAAAATGAATAGAAAAAAAAAAAACAGCAGCTTGCATAATATTTATTTTGATCTCCTGAGGTGGAAGAACAACATTTTCTGAAGGTTAATTTCCTTTCATTGACTATTTAACATTTACTTTCATAGAAAGTGCTTGGACCATTCCTGCACAACAAAGCCTGTCTCATAATAAAACATTGAAAATGTACAACTTTTATCTTAACCTTCATATAAAATGCTAAAAAAAAAAAAAAAAAAAAATCAAAAAGAGGAATTTATTAATATTGATGACTCAACACAACAAAGCATTGATAGATAGAGTTTTACAAAGTACCTGCTTAGTGCATAGCAATTACAAGTATAGTTTTTGTCCTGCAAGGTGCATCTCTTGCCGGGAACTCCACAAATGACTGTAATTATTTAATGCGGACTGCTGTAATTGCCAAAGGACATTTACATATTCATGTCAATGTATCGAGTGAAGTTTTTGTTGTTGCAGTGCATGGTCTGCCTGTGGACTGGACAATAGTACAAAGTGAGCTTTTAAACAGGACTTAGGAATGATTGAATTGCAAGGTGTATCTCTCCATAATTTGTCTGAGAATCGACCTGCAAGCATGTGCCACATAATTTTCCATGATTGTGATTACTGAGTATATTTATGCTGCCTCTGTGCATTTGAAAAAATGTGTATGTAATTTCACCTTTTGTTATATGCCAAGGGTTCAAAGTTAACATTAGTCAAGCATCAAATGCACTGGCAAAATGAGTTTTGTGATCATTTGGAATTGTAACAAATGTATAATTTAACTTTCTTTCATGTAAGTGCTGTGATATATAATCATAAAATTCACCAACTTGAACTTAGTGAAACAGAACACATAAAGATAATATTAGGAGAGGTACAGACAGCAGCACTTGCTGCGAGATGCATGTGGATGTGCCACAGCCTGAGAGACAGCAGGTGAATGTGTGTTGTGTCTGTGTTTCTAGTTAAAGACTGTGGTATCAAATGTTCACACATTCTAATTTGTTCAAGTTTAATACTTCTAAGATGTTATATTCCATTCTACTAATGTCATTTGGTAACACTTTATAATAACTGCACGCTATTAATCATTAGTTAAGCATTAGGAAACAGTTAATTCATCATTTATAAAGCATTAATAGACATTAATAAGCAGTTTTAAAATACAGATATAAATGCTTTATACTTTTATTTAAAAGCATATCTATAATGTATTTAATAATTGTTTTTTTCATGATACTTTATTAATGATCAATTTATCATTTCTAAATGAAGTATAGCATTATTTTACACACCAGTTATAAAGGAGTTGTCAGTGGTTCATAAGATCACTTAGAAATTGTAAGTAAATGATTATTAAACTATTTAAATGTGCATTCATACATCTTATTATTCAGACATATAGTAATAGTTTACTTAGAGTGTTAATAAATGGTTTATTAACATGTATTTCTACTGTAATTCATGGTTAATTCAGGTAGTTTAAAACATATGTAGTTGTTAGTTAACTATTTTTGTGAGCTCATCTAAGGTGAGGGCTATTTTATGCCTTGTAAAGCTTTTACAAAATGAGATTTTAAAGGTTGTTAATAATTCTATGTTCTGTATCACTGTTGTTTGTTTCCTTTTCTGTTTAGAAGAACTGAGCCTTTAAATATCCTTTATAAATGCTTTTACAAGGCATAACTAGTCCTCACTTTAGATGAGCTCACATAAATAGTTAAACTGACCACTACTAAATGCTTTATAACTATCTGAATTTATTACATTTACTTACAATTTCTTGTGATCTTATGAATCACTGGTAACTCCTAAATAACTGGTTTGTAAATAATGCTATACTTCATTTAGAAATGATAAATTGATCATGAATAAAGTATGACAATAAAGTTATTAAAACACATTATAGATATGCTTTTTAAATCAAGAATACAGCATTTATATCTGTATTTATAAACTACTTATTAAGGTCTATTAATGCTTTATAAATTATGAATTATCTGTTTACTAATGCTTAATTAATGATAGTCATGCCAATAAAGCAATATTGAATTAACTTAGTTCATTTAATTATAATAATAATATTTTTTTGTATCTTTTGTACATGTATACTAAGCTTTTGCAATATTGTATCACTTACAGTCATGCCAATAAAGCAATATTGAATTGATTGAGTGCAAGTAACTGTGAAACTGCTGACTGAATGTGTCAGATTCAAGGGACACTTCTGTTGCCCAGTGTCCCAAAGTCTAGAAGGTGCAAAGTTAGTCTCCAAGATGCCCTCCCAAGAGTTTAACTTCCCCAAAACATGAAAATCCAGCCCACGTTCTTAGAAATGTGATAAGTGATCTATCAAAAGAAATTCTCCTTGACATCTACAAATAGACTCTACTCAGATCAAATTTTATATGGGAACATACTTTTAGTAATTCATTTATGACTATCTCACATTTGTAAACCTGGTGTTTGATGCAATGGAAGGGAATGTTTTAGTGAATATAAAATCTGCACCACAGCTGAGACTTGGAAAGAATTTCAAACAGAACACTTATCAAAGGAACCACTTGTATGCTATTTCAAATGATCTAGTTACAAGATTCTTTCAAATCATGTATTTGAAAGTGATTATAATGTTACAAAAACGAGAATATACCAACACTGAATATTACAAGACCTTCCATACAATAGGGTCATTAATAAACCCACTGGTTATTAATTGCTACGCTTTATGAAAGGGCTTAGTTTGTCACTCATCCTTCCAGAAACTTTAAAGAGACTGAGACAAGGAACTTCTTTTGACAGGAGCTCTATACAAAAAGCTATAATTACTGTGGTACAGTGCTGCTGTAATTGCCAGAGAACTGTGGGCATTTATGCTTTAGAGAATTTCACAGGAAATTCAGCACAAGCCAGCACATTTTCCTGAACTGTTTCCTGAATACAACAGGGAGAAGCTTCACAATGTTGGGCAAACAGAAGCAGGAAAAGCTACAAAATTTCTGTGGTAGAGACAACCATGATACAGTATCCATTTAAACAAAACAAATTGAGTAAAGTAAGCTTTAGCTCCATGGATGATGTCAACAAAGACAACAAGGACCTACTGCATTTCAACCAAGCCAGTTGGTGGTAATGTTTGGAAAGAGTTTTGTTGGTTACATGAGGACTGTCAGCACTAACGATAAAATACTGTGGTCCTTTGACATTTGGAAATACCAAAGTGCCGTAGGCCACATACACACTGCAAAGTTTATGACAACCACATATAAATGTAGGCGTTAATCTTCTAAATTATCGTTCTGTGAATGCATGTTGACATGATGTTAACCATAGCAACATTTTTGCCATCTAACAGCTTTAAATGAGTTTGCATTAGCATTTTTGGAAAAATTTGGTAAACTACCATAGTCAAAGGTAAAACTCTATGTACTATGAAATTCATGAAAATTCAGTGACCAGTGTTGGTAGAATAAATGGATTTTCAAAATTATACTTTTTTTTTTTTTTCCAAATTGATATCCCCACAGAAAAAAAATTGAGATTTTTTCACATATATATCAAAATTTTATACAAAAATCTCCCCAAAAAATACTCAAAAACAAAAACACACACAAAAAAAACACTTCCATCATCCAGTGTACGCATGGGTGTTTGTTTGCTAAGAATCCAAAATCACAACTTAATATAGTTATTCTAAAAAGACAGTTATTTCACTAAAACTTATAAAACAACAAAAATTCTGAAAAAAACCTCAAACGGTGAAACTCCTGTCTTAAATTCTGCAGATTCCTTAAGCACAACTGAATAATTTATCAGATTTAAGTGAAATATTTTGTGCTTATTACATCAGGATGGAATAAAACTCCAACCACAAACCAAAAAACAAACACACATATTCTTCAAATAGTTCAAACAGCTTAATAGAAATACAATACAATAATAATAATTGAACAGAGCCAGAAAAAATGTATGAGTCAGACTGCATGTGCTGTATATGACACTATATTGGATGCAGACTTTTTGGTAACTTTAAAGGATTCTTTTGGCAACAAAAATTACAAGACATGGCTTGCATCTATTAAAATCTGTTAAGTATTCAGAGAAGGGGGCAATGAGTATTATATTGAATGACCATGCAGTACAAAACTAAAGAAATGAAGCAGAAACACACACACACACACACACACAAACACTGTATACACAATGAAGGTTTTCCAGAGACCAGAAAATTACGTATGGCCTTGCAAAAGGAGACCTTCACAGTTGTATTAGATGTGGTCAGCACTGTATGTTTGTGCTTGTAATTAGTCCCTGTTTGGAAGAAAGAGTAACATAGGGTTGCCCTACACTGACCCGAATAACTGCGCACTATACTAAACTCAAAAGGAGAGCACACGAGTGAGAGCTACATTGTTGAAACCCTCTTGATGCATTGGACCAAGACCATGTCTGAACTGAACTCTTGAGATTGGTGTCACAAGAGACAGGACAAGTGATTTCAACTCTGTACAAAACCTTAGTGAGCTGCCTACACACGGAGGTGCCTTCTAACAGCATCCTAACTGAAACGAAACCTCATTAAATGACTTAAAAGCGCTCCATTATTTAAAAATTAATGGAATCATTGTACATTTTTAAAACATTTAAAATATTTGCCAGTTAGAGGATTGCATTGTCCACCATCTTGATTTTATTTATGTATTTTATCGCATTAGGGAATTGCCATGTTCAGAAATGATCCAGTACATGTATTGCTGAGAGGACGGTGTGTCAGGAGGAAGAATGGGCTATTTCATAAAAAAAAAAAAAAATGGACAGTGCCCTAAACATGTGCTTACTTAATTAGTGACCTAGAAATAGTGCAGAATGTTGAATATTTCATTTTCATAACATTACATTGTCTAAATCTGAGTATTGTCATTGACCATGTCCATCCCTTTATGACCACAGTGTACCCATCTTGTGACGGCTACTTCCAGCAGGGTAATGTGCCATGTCACAAAGCTCAAATCATCTCAGACTGGTTTCTTGAACATCACAATGAGTTCACTGTACTCAGATGGCCTCCACAGTCACTAGATCTCAATCCAATAGGATAGCACCGTTAGGATGTGGTAGAATGGGAGATTCGCATCATGGATGTGCAGCCAAGAAATCTGCAGCAACTACATGATTCTACCATGTCAATATGTCATGAGAATGTTTCCAGCACCTTGTTGAATCTATGCTACAAAGAATTAAGGCAGTTCTGAGGGAAAAAGGGGTCCAACCCAGTACTAGCAAAGTGGCCGGTGAGTGCTTATATACACATAAATACAAATATATATGGAATCCGACGTCACTTTGCAGGATGTCAGCTGGCAGCTGACAGCTATTCAACTATTTCATGTCAACTATCAGTGTAAACATTAGAGACTGAACAGATACTTGTAAACTGTGGATTTACGGTGCTGCTGATTAGACAAATTATGAATTAATTTGACGATGTGTCTGTTGTTGTGGGTTACAGAACCGTCAAAGATGAAAAGCCTCACATGGAAATGAGTGGATACAGTCTGAGACTGATATAACATTCATATTGAATTGATTATTCTAAATCAACATCACTGAGGTTGCATTATCCATTTTTAGTATTTGTAGTCTGTTTGGAAATCCCTTGTGGAGTTGCATAGGAAAATTACACATTTTCATAACCAGCTTGGATGGAATTATGGTGTTATAGGGAGCACTGTACCTAATGAGCATCACCCTGACATATGTGTCATACATGTTCACAAGCTCATGCAAGCTGTTCAGAACGAGGGTGAACAAATCATACACAAGTCTGTTCATGTAACATGCCAGCTGGACAGTCTTTAGTTGTCAGGGTTGATGCAGGAGATGTGAGACATCAGCAGTCTGTGCAGGCAATTCATAATTACAGAAATGTGGACCACTGGGCAGCAATTATTCAGGCATGACACTCTGGCTTGACTTGATTAAATGAAAAAAAGAAAAAAAGAAAAAGAAACAAATGGTTTAAAGAAGTGGGTTCGGGAGATGTGAGATGTTAAAAATGTATGTGAAAACCCAAGTCAGATGACGTTTTACAAGACATTGTTAGTGATAGCTGCCTTAATTAAACTCTGAATATATTCAGTGGACCAATCTACAAAAGGAATTCAAAACATGCAAGTGATTTTAAATGTTTTCCAAGGATAGTTAATGTATAATTCCTCTAGTGGGGCTTCACTGCAGTTTTTCAATTTAATTCATTCTTGTCTTTTACATCTTGTATTTTCGTATATAATAGCTCACCCAAAAAATGAGAATTCTGTTATCATTTATGCACACCCATGTCTTTCCAAACCTCTATTCATTTTGTTCTGCTGTAGAATGCAAAATTAGTTATTTAACAGAATGTTCATGCAGTCCTTAGATGTTTGGCCTAACTGACACAGACTGTATATATTTGATTTTGAGGGGTGAGAACCAGAAGGGTGGCATAAAGTGACATTTTAAAGGAGGACCAAAACAAAAAATTACAATAGTTTGATCTGACTTTGTGTACTGATTTCAATATTTTATAATAAAAATGTGTACTCACATGGATGACAGTATAATTATTAATTAATAATTTCAAAAATGATTCATAAAAATTAAAGACATATGCACCTTTTAGGCACCAATGTTTCATTCTGTTTCATAAGAACAACAGTGAGTCAATTGTGACTGAACGATGGGATATTATTTTATTCTTTCTAAGCTATTCTTATAATAACTGTCTCCAGGGTCTTGTATGTTGAGATAAGGTGCATCATCTTGATCAAGTCAGTACTTGTCTGACTTTGAGAAACTGATTAGCACTAAGAAGAATAAGATGTGAAAGCCTTAAAGGGTCGTTGCCCATGTCGTTCCAAACACGTAAAAGCTTCGTTTGTCTTCGGAACACAATTTAAGATATTTTGGATGAAAACCGGTAGGCTTGAGACTGTCCCATAGACTGCCAAGTAAGTAACACTGTCAAGGTCCAGGAAAGTATAAAAAACATTGTCAGAATAGTTCATCTGCCATTAGTAATTCAACTGTTATGTTATGAAGCGACAAGAATACTTTTTGTACACGAAGAAAACAAAAATAACGACTTTATTCAACAATTCCTCTCCTCTTTGTCTCTCCAAATTAGCGTAGTGCCATTTGCCAACAGACTTCTCTGGCGATGCTTTTCATACTTTCCTGGACCTTGACACTGTTACTTACTTGGCAGTCTATGGGACAGTCTCAAGTCTACCGGTTTTCATCCAAAAATCTTAAATTGTGTTCCGAAGACTAACAAAGCTTTTACGGGTTTGGAACGACATGGGGGTAAGTGAATAATGACAAAATTTCATTTTGGGATGGAGTATCCCTTTAAGTATACAATTTATTGTCTACAGTTAGTATCCAAGACAACAAAAACCAAAAAAAAAAAAACCCTAAATCAAAAAACTCTTATCTATAATCTGTTTTTTAATATTTATAAGTGTTTTCTTAGCTTAAATATTTTGTTGCATCAGGCCCTGGTTTTTAGTGTGAGGTGCAAGACAGTTGACTTTCTCATTGAGTAGTGCATTCATTTTTATTCAAAACGTGATGAATTTGAACCTTGAGAAATTTTGTTATGTTGGTTGTTGCAGTTCGTAAATTAACTGTCTGGTGAGTGAGCTAAAAGATTAATGATGTATCACGTTTGAAAAGAATGTAGCACCTACACAGAACCCAACTGATAGTGTTAACAAAAGCAAACATGAGATAAAAATGCATTTGCTGAAGCAACCATGGCCTTTTATCTTGCTTCTACATGTCTTTGGGCACTTTTATCATGACTCGTGTTTCATGGGATCTATACCAGAGCACTCTGCATTACAAGTGCATTGTTCTACCAGGTGAGCTACTGAGCAAGTTTACTACATCATAAAACATATGGAGCTGGTCATGTGATGAAATCTTGTGCTATAGTAAAAGTGTTTTGTGGTAATGACAAAGTATAGTGCAAGCAACAGCATGAAAAAAGTCTTTATTAATTGATAATCAACCCCTGTAATCCTAATTTGTGTGTTTTACTGTTTTACTGCCTCTAGTGTTCATAACTGATTTTTTTTTGTATTGAATTACATTTAAATTGTTATTTACTGGTATCCCTCTCCAATGAATTGAACTCAAGAACTGGATCAGTGAATTGTTTATTTGAGCATGTTCTTTTAATTAACTGATCTTGTTGCAACACTTCTAGAGTTAACAGCTAATTGGAGAGATTATCAGTGAATAATAATTTACATTTTATAGCCTGTTATTCACACAACATTTTTATATTGCTTCAGAAGAGTTTGTAATATATAGCTTGAATCACATGGAGTGTTATGATGCTTTTTTGGGGCGTTGCTTTTTTGTGATTTTTGGGTTTCAACAGAGATGGTGGTCAACTAGATATATGATTGTGTCAAATTTTCAGGTTGAATAAGTTGCAAAAAAAATAAAAAATATATGTTATACTATAACAGGTATAATAACTTTTTCTAGACAAAAAACGTTCGTAAAGACAAACTTTAGGTTTGGCTTGAGAAAGCCTAGCCTGAAAGTTTTAAGCAGTTTTGCCTGACCAGAGAGTTTGAAAAAGTTTGAAATGTTTAAAAAGTTTTAAGTTTGATGGCAAGTTACTAGCATGTCACTAGCATGTTTCTAGCATTATAAGCATGTTACTAGCATTTTCCTAGCATGATAACCAAGTGAGTAGCATGTCATTAGCATGATTAGCAAGTGACTAGCATGTTCCTAGCATGATTAGCATGTTCCTAGCATGATTACCAGGTGATTAGCATTTTGCTAGCATGATTCTAGCATGTTTAACAAGTGACTAGCATGTCGCTAGCATATTTCTAGCATGTTTAACAAGTGACTAGGATGTCGGTAGCATGTTTCTAGCATGATTAGCATTCTGACTAGCATGTTGCTAGCATGATTAGCAGGTGATTAGCATTTCACTAGCATGATTTCCAAGTGACTAGCATGTCGCTAGCATGTTTCTAGCATGATTAACAAGTGACTAGCATGTCGCTAGCATGATTAGCAAGTGACTAGCATGTTCCTAGCATGATTAGCAAGTGACTAGCATGTTCCTAGCATTATTAGCAGGTGATTAGCATTTCGTTAGCATGATTACCAAGTGACTAGCATGTCGCTAGCATGCTTTTTAAGTTACTAGCATTTCGCTACGCATGTTTTCTAGCATGATTATCAAGTGACTAGCATGTCGCTAGCATGTTTTCTAGCATGATTAGCAAGTGACTAGCATTTCCTAGCATGATTAGCAAGTGACTAGCATGTTCCTAGCATGATTAGCAAGTGACTAGCAATGTTCCTAGCATGATTAGCAGGTGATAAGCATTTCGCTAGCATGATTTCCAAGTGACTAGCATGTCGCTAGCATGATTTTTTGTTACAGGCATGTCGCTAGCATGTTCCTAGCATGATCAGCAAGTGACTAGCATGTCGCTAGCATGTTTCTAGCATGATTAGCAAGTGACTAGCAGATTCTTCTAGCATGATTAGCATGTGACTAGCATGTTTCTAACATTATTAGCATGTTGCTAGGATGGATAGATAGATAGATAGATTAGATAGATAGATAGATAGATAGATAGATAGATAGATAGATAGATAGATAGATAGATAGATAGATAGATAGATAGATAGAAACAGTCAGATAATAGATAGATAGATAGATAGATAGATAGATAGATAGATAGATAGAAACAGTCAGATGATAGATAGATAGATAGATAGATTGATAGATAGATAGATAGATAGATAGATAGATAGATAGATAGATAGATAGATAGATAGATTGATAGATAGATAGATAGATAGATAGATAGATAGATAGATAGATGAGCCAGTCTGAATGAGTTTTAAATGGGTTAGTAATAGTACATATAGAAGGTAAGTCTGATTGAGTCTAATGGGCTTCAGTGTGTTTAGATTTGAATTTTTGACAGTTGGAGTTTACGGAATGTTGAGTTGAGCAGAGGCTTTTCAATGCAAGTCTATGGGATTTTTTATGATTTTTAATCTTCATTTTTATGAAAACTATAAGTCGGATCAGTCTAAAAAGATATAGCACACTAAGTCAGATCAGTCTGAAGAGCTGGACTGAGTTTGGTGGTTCTAGCTTGAAAGCTCTAGGAGGAGTAGCATTCAGAAATTTTAGTCTCATAAGAATAATAATAATAATAATAATAATAAGAAGCTTAAATAGCAGATCAGTAGGTTGGCTTTCTCAAGCCATAAATGTAAATAACAGGTATAATAACTTTATGTTATACTATAACAGGTATAATAACTTTTTTTCTTATAACAAAACAACTCTATACAATATATATAAAGAACAATAGGTAAGACTTTACAATAAGGTTTGTTATTATTAGTTATTATGTTAATGTTAGTTTAAAAAATACAACTGAACTAATTAAATTTTTATGTTAATGTTAGTTTAAAAAATACAACTGAACTTGTTAGTTATCTCCATTAAATAAAACCTTTAGATTTTTAATTTTAATAATGTTATTAAACATTAACATTAATTAAGATTAATAAATGCTTTAGAAGCAGTTTTCATTGTTAGTTTATATTAGCTAATTAATTAATTACTAATGCTAACTAAAGGATATTTAAAGTGTTACTGAACAATAGTCCTATAAAGAATCTGAAAATTTTCAATCAATATCTAGAACATGTTATAGACCATGTTGTAAAATGTAAAAATGTTTATGTTTGAAAATAAGCAGCCTTTAAAGTCTTTAAGTATTAAGTATTTGGTGCTGTGATGAACACCATGATAGGAAATGTATTCTTAAAATGCATTCTAAAAATCTGAATAATAAATAATTTTTCACGGTACTTTGAAGTGCCCACAATAATAATATCATGGATTTTCATTATTTTGATTTATCATTTTATTGTATAATAGTACGTTTACTTTGAACAACAACAAATCATTTTCTGTTCTATGGATTAAATAACAGCATATTAGTAAATAATGACAGAATTTTCATTTTTGGGTGAACTATGAATGCATCGAGTACTGTTTTCCATTATAGCATCTAAAATCCCATCTCTCTGCGTTCACCCTGCATCCCCCACTCTATCTCTTTCTCCGTCTCTTCTCAGATGACTCAGCGTAATCCCTCGGCACAACATGAGAGCAAATACTCTGAAAAGAGTCCAGGGCCTTGATAAAAGGTTTTGTAAGAAAAGTTTCTTCAGTTGAACCCGTCTCTGTAAAAGGACTCCCAAAGATGATCCACTAAAAATAAAGTTTCAGTCTTACTGAACTTAGTGCAACCCAGATTACCGATGCTATTTGTGTGGTTTGAAACCTAATGTATCAAAAACGCAGGCTACACCTCCTGGTTTTAAATTGGAGGAGCACACTGAGCCGTTTTAAGGATTCTCATTAAGGTATAGTTAGGGAAATTTGTAGGAAGTCAAGCAAGGTCCACAGTCCAGCAGAATAAGAGTTTTAACATGGCATAATTGAGTAGTTAGTGCCCATCTGGGAACGGCAGGACATGCATGGAATTAAATGGAATTAGGCACGAATCCCTGAGGAGTGCTACAGTTAGAGGAGCTGAAGGGGTCCCTCTCCTCCACACTTCATTTAACTCATGATCCACTGCTCAGAGAGAGAGAGAGAGAGAGAGAGCATGTGATACATTTGCTGCCATTTAAAAGCTGAATTTCAGTTTAGCTCCTCTTACTGTAACTCTTTGACTGGGTTCAAGTTTCTAAGGCGATTTGACATTACTGACAGTATGGTGTAGAGTCAATTAGCAAACTTGAAATGCAGATTTGGCAAAGCAAACTGAAGTCACATTCAAGACTTTCCAGTCTTAGTTTCATTTATGTCATGGACGGTTAAAAAATACCTTTATATATTGACTCTGTCTGGGCTATGGAAGCCTGTTTCTGCCTCAGATATCCTTTATATCTCACAATTGTGACTATTTTTCAAATTTGTGATAAAATGTGATTTTTTTTATTATTGTAATTTTTATCTCACAATTACAATTATCGATTTTTTTTTTTTTTTTTTGTAAATGGGCTTCCATATGGACAGAGACAAACATGCATAAGAAATTATTGCACCTAGCAACTAGTCAGAATTCCCTAGCAACTGCCTAGCAACAACCTAACAACTTTTTAACTCCAACTGTCAAAGATATATCTGACATTTTTGCTATAATGACATAGCTACTCATTTCTGCTCTTTTTCTATTTATTTTTATTTACAGAAATTAGGAGTTGTAAATCTAAAAAAAAAAAAAAAATAAAAATAAAAAAAATGTGAAAAAATAATCATATATAAATATATAAATACAATTAAAAAAAATACAATTTATATAAAAAATAAAAAAAAACAAAAAACAACCAAATAAGAAAAAAAAACACAAACATCAAAATAAAAAAAACACTCAAAAAACATAAAGTCTGTGAGACTAACTAGTGATTTACTTTAACATAGTCACTACATGTAACCAAGTTTATCCTAATTTTTTTTACACCGTTTGCTGCACCAAAAAACAAACAAAAACATAAACTAAATAAAAATACACACACAGAAAACACGAGACAGTCAGACAAAAATAAAAACCAAACTTAAATATGTGACCGTCTACAGTGCTTTTTTTACACCATTTGCTGCACCAAAGACCAACTTATGACTTGAACCATGTGGACACAGCAATTTCAGTAAAACAACAATTCTACAAAGATAAAAAGCAAAGTTAAATATTAAGCAGGCGCGGCCTCTATATGCGGATTGAAGCTTAATGTCAGCATTTCTGAAATTACAGACAGGGCTTCTCATCACAAAGAACAACCTCCGCCAGCTGCAATTTCAGATAAATAATAGCCTGTGAACTCATTTGAAAACATGAGCTGTAACTTTATCTGTGCAAGTAATAACAACGTAAGCAAGCTTGCAATGCACTTGCAATGCTATTATGGCAGCAGAGCTGACAGGAAAGTATTATAGTTGGCTTAAACTACAAGTCAAGTGGTCAAATTACCATTGTAAACAGCATTTCATTGACAAAAATGCAGGCGTGGGATCATATGTGGCTTATAGCTGAAAGGACAAATAACAATAAGCATTGGTGAAAACAATGAAAACAGTCTCCATCAGAGATGCTCTTTGGATGTGCAGCAGGAGTCTGTCGAATCACACTATGGCACATTTTTTAGAAATTCTGCTGTGCCTCTGTAAAATTTTACTCATAAATCTTTGTTTTACTGTAAACATGATACCAACCTGAGACACAAGCTATCCTATTCACTGGATTTGATAAGCCCCAGTGAAAAGTGAAGGCTGAAGGAGATTTTTGACCCAAATTTTTGGAGCAGTGAATCTAATCATATACACCTTCACTCCCCTGTGATCCTCCTCCCATCGTTTTGGTTTGACTTCAGTACCTCAGATTTGCAGAAAAGACTGAAAGGTAGCTAGCTACCAAGATAACACTTGCTAATGAATGAATGAATATCATTTGGCTGTATTCAGCAACCTAGACACATTGGAAAAATGTGTCTCTACCTACATTTTTGTAAAACTCCAAAAACAATATACATGCAATTCACTGTCATTTCTAGCTGAAATGAACTCTTGAAGCAGTAAAACACCAACATCTTTTATTCCTTCTTACACAAACTTTGAATAAATTGTCAGATTATCGATTAATAAACACCTATATTTGCACTGTTCCTTGCACAACACTACCATATGTCCTCAAATCGCTTTTATCACAGCATATGCTTTGTCATTTGCATCACATGCAGCTCAGTATGTATGGCTTTTGTTATGTAATTAACTTGCTCAGTAGTTCACCCGGTACAGTCCTGTGAAAGACCACTGACAATAAAAAAAGCTCAGACTTGTAGAAACAAGATAAAATTGCATTGTTGCTTTAGCTGTTATATGTCAGATGTTTTCAGTGTGTTTTCCCTTGACCTAGTTTTATTTGGTTGTCTTGATTATGCCGTTATGTTCACCTGTGTATTGTTTATCATCTCGCTTGCTCCTTTTTTTTTTTTTTGCCTGCATATTTATGCCCTAAGTTTCTGTCTGGTCATTTTCCTGGACTGATTTGAGTTTGTGTGTTTGTGGTTATACGTTCTGCTGGTGATTCTCCTGTCCATTGTGTTTAAGTTGGAATTAAAGACTATTTCAGTTTACTCCATTATTGTGTGCTTCTCTACAGCCACATACTGTTAAAAGAAGATGCATTTTTGTTTGATTTTTCATCGAGCCTAGGCTGGTGTTAAGCAGGATAAACTTTTCATAGATATCCTGTTGAGCTCTTCCCTCACTATGGATTTGATACCTGGGATATCTGATTATAAGATATGGGTGCTTTTAAGACACACAGATCAAGTCAACATCACATTAGCTTCCTCAACCATAACATGATGGATAAATGCAATCTGTAGAGGAAAGTTCATGAGGTCACAGTTCACTAAAAATGCTGTTCCCAAAATCCTCAGAACTGAACAATTTTTTGAACAGTTTTTCCACAAAAAAAAAAAAAAAAAAAACATGAGTGAGCATGCATCCCTAGAAAACTGATGGCTAGAATGACTAAAAACATCCTTAGGATAGAAAAGATAGAGGAGAAAAGGAGAAGACTGACTTGTGAACTGTTCGCTGCCATCCATCAAAGTAAATATCTCTAGCATTCAAGGGTTCAATTTGAAATTGAGGGTTAAATTTGGAGGTCTTGCTCTTGACTCGACCGGTCCTGGGTTCATAACTCACCAGCCTTAATGACTTATAATAATCCTAGCAAAATCAAATCTGTGCTGCAGTGGCAAATGTAAATATATTGTTTAAAGCAGAGGGAATAATCTGATTACAGAATGCTATAGTTCAATTTAACCTGTGCCAGTAGCATCTTTAATCATGTTTTTAATATGCAAATTTGTGTCATGTGTGACTAACTTAAATTTATATTACAAATCTGGAATGATTCCCAAATAGTGAGCTGTTAATCATGTCATGTCAGTATAATATTTATCACTTGACCTAGAGCAGATAATCTGCAATTGATCAAGCACTCTGAAACACAATTAGCTGTGATTCCTGATGCTCAAATGAATCCCATCTGAAGCCTAACTAGGCCCCAGATACAAATCCCAGCAATGAGACACCATGAGCTTTTCCATCTGAACGCTCATATCATGATGAATTTCATCGTTGTATGTAGAAGACAGCTTGCTTCTTAAATGGAAACCTGATTGTCTATTCAATTTTTCATTTATTTCCCTTCTGCAAATGAAAGCTTGCAGGTCGCCAACATTCATGAATAATTAAACATATCAGCAGATTTACACATCCCTGTAATGCTTCCTCTTTCATGATGAACTTTAAAAGCCGTTTTACACGCGCACATGTCAGTATTAAGTGCAGTAAATGCACCCCTGCAGGTATCAAAATGCTTTACAAGCTTCATGTTGTGTGTTCTTTCTCCTGTACTACTTCCTCTCACTCTCTCTTCCTCAGAAATGTGCTACTTAGCTGAAAGAATCTCAGCATGGGTGAGTTTAACATCGAGAACTGCGCTGACTTATTTAACTCAGCAAGGGTGAGAGACAGATAAGAAGCGAGCATATAAACATACTGCAAGCTATAGGGGAATCAGGGCTGGTTGTCACATCTCTAGTACCTGCAATAAATGTATTTCAGGGTTAAATGGATAGTTCACTCAAAAAAGGTTATCCATAATTATGTCACACTTTATTTTAATTCAGTTCTCACAATTAACTAACTATTAACTATGACTTTTACCTCAGTAAACTCCTAATTAATGCTTATTAATAGTTAGTAAGGTAGTTGTTAAGTTTAGGTATTGGGTAATATTAAGGGATCTAAAATCTGATCATACATCTAAAGTGTTACCCATAATTGTTTAAAATATAATCTTTTCTTTTTTACAGAAGAGAGAAACATATTGAGGGTGAGTATAAGATGAACATTTCTGCTATTTATTTATTTATTTTTATTTGTTTGCCAATTTAAAGGGTTAATTTAACAAAATATCACATTTTCTACCAAAAAAATAAATTATATATATATATATATATATATATATAAATATATATATATAATATATATATATATATATATATATATATATATAATCAAAGAACTAAATCAGCAAATTGGAATGATTTCTAAAGGATCATGTAACACTGAAGACTGGAGTAATGATGCTGAAAATTCAGCATTGCATCACATATTACATTTTAAAATACTAAATTGTGATAACTGTAATAATATTTCACAATATTACAGTTCTTTCTGTATTTTCAATCAAATAAATGTAACCTTGGTGAGCATAAAACATACTGACCTTACTTACTGAGAGAGTTTTGGCATCCCTGTATTATTACTGCATAATTCAGTAAGGGTAAGGTGACTTCTTTTATCATGCTAAATGCCAATTACCGAGAAATATGAACCAACAAGGTTACCAAAGAGCTCCCTAGAATAGACTATGGACATATATATCACTATAATTCACTTCTTTAGCTCTCATTCACCCTTTCTTTCTCTATCTTTTTTTTTCTTTTTATCTGCCTCTACTATTCTTACATATGTGTAGACCAACATTTGGGCACTTTGAATACTGGTGTATGACAATATCTGCTTTCTTATTAATTTTATGTCACTTTCAGAGGCCATTTATCAGCGGTTTGACTGTGTGCAGGCCAATCATGATCCAATCCATCAGGGCCGCAGCACTTCTTAAGATTCCAAAAGTCAGTGTTGATGCATTAATGTGAAAATATTCTTTTACTGAAAATAATATATTGTCTGATTATGAGGAAATATATCATCAGGGTATTGTGGTGTGTAATGGCTGCTCATGCTCTCTTTCTTTATTTTTTTCTTTCAGAATGCTCGTTTGATTCCCCAGGACAACTAATGAATAGGGATGTCTGTAACTAGAACACACTATTTGGCTATTAATTTCAAGATAAAGCATTACACATTCATCAAAGATTTCAAGCTTTCTCCGATGAAATGATCATCATTATTATTGTGTTATTTATTTAATTTCTTGCGGATTCTTAGGTCATAAAAATCTCTCGCTGCATGGCTTGGGGCTCCACTGAACAAAAACAGAAAACATCCACTGTTTGATAATGTTTAATGTGACATCCCTGCATCATCTCCATATTCATGCCTTCCTTTAAAAAAACTGCACTTTTTTGTCTTGGCAAAGTCACTGCAGCCGATCTATCTATCTATCTATCTATCTATCTATCTATCTATCTATCTATCTATCTATCTATCTATCTATCTATCTGTCTATCCATCTATCTATCTATCTATCTACCTATCTATCTATCTATCTATCTATCCATCTATCCATCTATCTGCCTACATTTGAGATTTACATTTTTGAATTACATGTAAAATTTCCAGAAATTTTACAGAAAATTGTTTCCAGCATGATATATAATAAATAAATAAATAAATAAATAAATACATAAATAAATAAATAAATGAGATAAATATGGTAAACTCAGAATTGCAAGAAAATAAAATGTCTGAATTATGAGATAAAAAGCCGTAATTGCCTGTTTTATTTATTTATTTTTATTCCATGGATGAATCAAGCTTTCATAATATTTGTCAGACATATATAAATGAAATAAGGATGATTCCTGTAATAGTGCTAATGAACTGAATGTGGTATTGTGTAACCAGGTTTATATATTTAGTCCAATTGGTTTCAGTCTCACACATTTTAACTAATAGAATATTGCTTGTTCCACAGTTAGCCATATTTTACCCATGTTCATACTTTTAAACGGAATACATTTGAGTGTTTTCACAATGAACATATTTATGCTGATTTGAATGAATTAATTTTGAAAATCTGATTATTTAAATAAAATCAAAAAGATAGTTTTGGAGTGCAGAAATTGCATGTTTCCTCTATATATGACTTTTAAATATGCATCACATGAATGCAATTTACATGCAATTCAAATACATCTTATATTTAGGCCTAAATATTTTTTGACAGAGAATGCTTTTAATGGTTTAAACCATTATAGAATGCCCATGGCAACTGTACAAATAACAAAAAGAATGAAAAAAAATAATAATAATTGAGCCATATATGCTGTCTATTAGCATAACTTTATCATTAATGACAGGGTACTGGAGGAATATATATGTAAAAGAAAATGCTAAGCAGCACTGCGTTTTCTCTGTGAAGGAAAAATTCATGATACAAATGTAGAATCCGGTGGATAAGTCACAGAAAATTTTCCATATTAACAGAAAGCTCACATTAACCACACCAGCTTTATTTTCTTCCTGGTCACGACTTTTGGTGGGGATATGCAAATGAGGAGGAGCTTGTCAATTAAAAGGACTTTTGAATTGCAGAAGCACAAATAATGCATAACGGCACACGCAGCATTTCCATATACCCACAATACAGAGGAAATCCATAATACTGAAATAAACAGAACACATGCGGGAGAGCGAGAGAGAGGTGGAGAAGTGTGGAAGTGTGAAGAGGAAAAGTAATGAGGGATGATTCAGGGAGAAAGCAAAATGCGGATTAGTGGAGATTTTTAATGAAGGGTTTATGCAGGCCGCGTTAAAGCTTATTAAGAAGCATGGAAACACACAGACACGCTCTCACATACACACACAGACACAGACTGATGCTCTTGTTCTCTCCACAGACACACACACACACACACACACACACACAAAGTAAAAGAGAGTTGGGTCCAGTTACAAATTAGTTACAGGACAGTCGGCAAGAGTTAATTTTTAATTGCAGTACACATATGAAAAGTCTCAGTAACTGTATTACAGTACAGAAAAGACAAACAAACCATTTGTATGCATGCTTTCCATCCTTTTTAATAATCTTTGTGTACATACAGTGTAAACTGTTCAATAAATCAGTAGAGGACTCAAAAATAAGCATGCACAGGAAAGAATAAGTGCATGCGGCTTTTGTTCTCCCTCAGAAATCTGGTCGAGATACATTTATTGTCTCACTATGATAAATTCACAGCTGTTGATGACAAATTACAGCTATGAATATGTGTGCGCACTGTTTAAACACACTGTCCTTGCTTTGTCCTTCTCTGTTTTCCTATACTTACAACAATTTTATGCAGTGTTCCTCTTCAGGGAGAGAGAGAGATAAAGGGAGAAAACCTCTTTATCAGTTTTTAGCAGTGCTACATGTGAACTCCGATTTTGTAAAAGTCTGAACCCTGTGTTTGAAGTCTGTGTTTGCTGACAATGGTCTTGATTTACGAAAATCACAGAAAAGGGGTACTAATTTGCTTGTGCAATCTAACAAATTGTGTCTGCACTTTGTGGGCAAATTTCAAGTGATTTACTAAAAAACATTATGCAAATAGCCACAAGTACAAACAGGTTGGATACACCCATTTAAAAGAGGCTTTTGTATGTGGTAATTGCATATATATGGCCTTGCAAGGCTTTGCACATGGTTCCCCTGGACATGTGCCCAAACGCCCATGTGGATAATCCAGTTCTGGATATATCTATTGGCCTATGTGTAATAAATAATAGATCTTTATAAGTATATGATTTTAACTTTTCGTCTGCCAATTATAAGCCCACTATGAGCAGTTAATCATTAAGGGAAACTCTAAAAACTGTCAAACAGGGGCGGATCTAGAAAATTATGATTTAAAGTCCAACTTGAATCTTAATTTAATTAAACATAAAACCACGTGGATACATTTTCTACATTGTTTGCACTTTGATCTGAATGAAAACAACGTATCCGCATGCCGCAGCTGACACAGTACAGCTGTTTGCATTTAGTGGATATTCTATAAAATGGTGCTAGGGTGACACAGAGGAGATGAATTGTTGAATAAAGTCGTTATTTTTGTTTTCTTTGCATACAAGAAGTATTCTCGTAGCTTTGTAAAATTACGGTTGAACCCGTTGCTAATGTCCTTGCTACGTTTCTCGACCTTGATCGTGGTAGTACCCTTGCTGTCTATGGGAGGGTCAGAGAGCTCTTAGATTCCATCAAAAATATCTCAGTTTGTGTTCCAAACATGAACGGAGGTCTTAAGGGTTTGGAACGACATGAGGGTGAGTAATTAATGAAAGCATTTTCATTTTTGGGTGAACTAACCCTTAAAATAGCCTACTTTGAATTTTTTTTTTATTTTGATTAAAACTGAAAATATAAAAAATAAATCAATAAATCAATATTAATTAATAGTATAATAGCATATAAAACACTCTAGACTATTTCCAAAGTTAGTTTTGTGAGTTCTTTCAAGTATCAAGCATTTCATATGCACAAACCTAGTATATCAAGGTTAATGAAGGTAATGCTGTAGGACTATTGAAACAGCAAGTTCTCTCATTTGTTATCTGTTTACATGCACAAGACAATTTTGATAATACTGTGCTTCGAATTTGGTCTGATTATGTGCAAATATTTATCATGTAAACATGTTAATGCGATTTCTATAACCCAATTAAACTACTATTCTGATTACTGTGTATAAAACCTTGCTTGATAATTGTGATCTTGTAGTACATCATAGTGCCAGCAACACCAAGGTCATGGGTTTGATTGTCAGAGAACACACACACACATTCGATAAAAATGTCTGCCAAATGTATAGACAATGTAAACATAGAAATCTAAATTAGACAGGTGGCATACACCTGTAATGAGAATGAAAATAGTTCCAAAAGAAGCCAAAGCAACAACCTATCTGTGTCGGCAATCACTGAAAGAATGAAAGCTAATTTAAAAGAGCTTATAGCAAATATGACAGAATATTTATATGTCAGAATTTTCAGAATTATTAAAAAATGCAATGCAAAAAAGAGAATAAATAATGTGTATACCATAATGTATTTTAAATATGCTGATTACCATGTGCATAGGAATATTCCAATAACTCTAAGCCAGAATACGGACTGAAAATGATGCACATGTAAACATGGTCATGTTCTCCCTTATATTTGGAGTATAATTTAATAATAATATAAGTGTAATCATACGCTTGTGTGTTTGTTGTCATTACAGTCTTTGGCCTGGCATCTGATGTGTAGGAGGTGTTAAAACTTTGAAAGACCTTGAAAAGCACAGTACCATCACTAAAGTTTGGAGTCGATGTTGTGATGTTGGCAGGTGAGAACATCAGCTACTGTGACTTGGATGGAAAGATGTGATCATTAGGTCATATAGTGTGATGAAATATTTCTTACAAAAATATCTTACCCAGGTTCAACATTGCCTGCAGAGATGGCTGTTTCCAGTGAATAAGTCAAGCTATGTGTTTAGATAAAGAAGAACTGGTGATGATGATTGATGTGGGTTTCCCAAAGGGACATCCAAGCCAGACATAATAAACATGGACATGCTGCCCACGTGAGATTGCAAGTGTACGCGTGGAAAGACAGGCTGCTGGGATGCTGATGGGCAGGTGGGTGTCAGTGTTCAGATTTGAAGCTTTTAATGAGCTCCGCTGCTTGAGCACAAGTGATTAATGACGTGACGTTCATGAAGCCTAACTGGGGGAGCCGCGTGTTGCCGAAGAGCTGAAAATGCTGTCCGAGTGAGTGTGACATATGAGTTTGCTCCACAGCATTTATCAAAGGACAGGACGCCAATTGAGCAATCAAGCAAATACATTACAATCATTCTTTATATTTATGATTATGGCCAATTTTCACATTCAGGAATCATTCAACAGAGTAGCTGCAGTAATGGCACTACTCAAGTGGGCTAAACAGGAAATGACCAAGGAGAACTCCTCTGTAATCCTGGCAGCAAAGGAACAGCAGTGGTGAAGATGTGAACAACCAAGTGGTCTCAGTGAGAGCGAAGCACCGTCGGGGGTCTAAATCAGCAACTTCGTCACCAGCTTTGGCAATTGCAGTTAATGGTTGCACCATCTACTTACCCCTCTACTCATGTTCTAACAAGACTGGAATCAGAATATGTGTGATATGTACTGAATACAATAATACTGTAATTGTTAATTTAATCATTTTAAAGCTGACATTATTAGGCATGTCACTCAACAAAAACACTGCATGATATAGCTTAGTAAAATGCAGTTAGAATTCCCCAATGATGAGCAACAGAGGGGAAAAAATGTGATTGGGCAAGTTTTGCTTTGCTTTTGTTCTGGCTTTTGTTCTGGAAAACAAAAGCTGGTTTTGTTTTCCAGACCTGGCAACCCTAAAAGTTATAGAATTGTTGTGCCTCTGAGCAACATACAGTGGTGTTCTGTTTCTGAATGAACCAGCTGTTTTGAAGGAATCAATGATTCAGTCATCCATTCATAAAGACTGAATGAATCAGCCATTTAAACAAATTGGTTGAATGAATGATTAAATGACTCACTCATTCAGACAGTTTAGTTTCATATTTAAAGAATCATTTATTAAAAAAAAAAAAACTTTACATATTTCAACATTCTAAAATATTTTAATATTTTGATAGTTTAATATAATATTAATCTCATATCATTTATGCAATTGTAATTGTAGTGTTAATATATCGAAATGCTACATGCAGCTTCTGTGCCACTTCTGCAGTGCAAAAATGGATTTTGTTTCATTTGAACAGAATTCATTTGATGGCTAACAGCCTATAGTGTCTTATGCTTTTGAATTTGATTAATGTAAGAATTTCACATACAAGATGATGCATATAACTAATAAGTTTAGAACAAAAATCCCCCTGAAAATTAATTTAAGTAACCTAAACCAGTAAAGGCACCAGCACAAATACACACTTAGCAAATTATTATTATCGACAGAATCTCTGAAACTATATATATATATATATATATATATATATATATAGGTATATATATATATATATATATATAACTATATACACACATATGTATGTGTGTGTGTGTGTGTGTGTGTGTGTGTGTGTGTGTGTGTGTGTGTGTGTGGTCAATATTGCACACCCTTAATGTGGACTAGGGCTGTCAAAGTATCCTAAAAGTAGCCCATATGAGTCATGCACTATATTCCAAGCCTTGATGCCACACAACTTTCTGTGAGAAACCGACTAGAATTTAGAGGGATGGCTCACCCAAAAATGAAAATTCTGTTAGCTCTCCCCTCTCTTGCTGCAAATACTATTTTGTTTTTTAGTCTTTAATATACAATATAATCACACAAAAGTACTTTTTTCTCAAAAATCTCCACATAATCTATTCCATAAAACAACAGTGACCACAGGCTTTTAAGTCCCAAAGACAGATGTCAAAAAAGTAGTCCATACAACTTTCATTTTACAATTTCAATTCTTTTGAAGCCTACATGATATCTTTGACCAACAGACTGGAATTTAAGCACCTATGGCACAGACTGGAAATGAATAGCACCAAACGCTATCCTTGGTTCTCATAATCAAATACTAAGACATCAAAGCTATGCCATAGGCACTTTATTATACAGAAGAGTCACATTAGAGATGAAGATTATCAGCAAATAAAAGCTATTGTATGGCTTCATAGATTTGGAATAATAATATAATATAATAATAAATTTTACTTTAATTCAGTGGGGTCCAGCCTTATGTTGTTCCAAGCCCACGTGTCGTGGTATCCGTTCCATAAAATTGCAGTTTTTATCCATGCAATGAAATTCAGTGGGGTCCAGTGTTGTTTGAAATCCTGTCCAGTGTTGTTTTAAATTGTAAAGCAGTTGAAACATTATTCATAATATCTTTTTTCCTCAAAATTTTTGTCAACATGTTTTCTATTATCATAGGTTTTGCGTGAAACAGCATAATTTGTGGATAATTTTGCCAATGTTCCCTCAAAAACTGAGGTGCATAAACACATATCAATGAGGCCTACGACCAACCAGTTGTAAAAAGGACTACAAAACCTGTGCTAATTGAAAGAAAACAAGATGATAAAAAGACTGAATCCAATATTAAGTGATAATAATAGGCCTATAGCATAATGAGAAATTTATAAGCAATATTTTGTAGGCCAGTCATTTTCGACCACAAACACCTCAACTGTAACGAGGTAAAAAAAAAAAAAAATCCCCAAAACACACAAAACATATCAGCAAATTTTTCTGTGTAAGCAAAGTCAGTAAGTTTTAGTCCAATGTGAAAACATTAACTGGAATTTTTGGGAAAAATAAAATCCTCTCCAGGTCAAAATGACCTGGGGTCTCATTTATAAATGTTGCGTATGCACAAATTGGGCATAGAAACATGTGTATGCAATTTTTCATGCACATATCGTGATTTATAAAAAATAAACTTGGCGTCAATATGTACACACCGTACAGACATTCTAGACCATGCCTACAAACTCTTTTTCCTAGAGTGAGAAAAGTAATGAAGTAAATAACGATTTTAAACTCTGTTTTCATGTCGATATACACATTTACATTAAATACTCCACTCGCATTAATGGAGATAAACACTAAAATTACATAATTTTACAAAAAACATAAATACATAATTTAATTAACAATAGGCTACATAATTTTTCTTGTGGTATACTATGTTTTAATGACAGCGAGGAGTGCTATAGGTGCACAATAATTCATCTTTAAACTAAACTACAGATCACATGTTATGAGAAATATTTTAACAAGAAAAATGATCAATGATGTGCATTTACTTCGATATTATGGCAGACACTGCTTGATTCAGTGGTGGAACGGTCCATTGTCCAGTATAGGACCAATGATAATAGCTTACTGTACAACTGCAGCTCAGCTGCTCGGAGGTGTTGATGTTGTGTGAAGGCATCTCCACAACATAATACAAAATATCACTATGTTTGAAGGATATAACTAGGAGAAAACGGTTAGATTTGCACGTTTCCTTTTTAAAATACTTTGTCAGTGATGAGCCGAATCAGACAATTGTATTTACACTGCAAAAAATATGGGCCTATCTGTTTCCACTAAAAATAGCTAAAAGATGTTCATCGGCAAAACTGCATACATTTAATTGATTTGAATTGTTTAAAACAATTGAAATACTATTTGGGATTTATAAAGGGATTTTTGCGCAGGTTCTGGCGTACGCATGGTTTTATAAATCTGAAAATGTTTGTGTGTACAAAAAATCTAGACTTTGTGCCTACATACATTTTTAGGATGAAATCTACGGAGAGTTTTATAAATGAGACCCCAGAACACAACATGAATGTAAAGTCACTACAATTCTGAAAATCACATAAGTTAAAAAAAAAAAAAAAAATTGACTTTCATTTTTGAAAGAGCATTCCTTTAATGTCCTTTCTATAGGTTATAGAGTTCTCATTACTGCATCCACCAGCCTCTAAACTAACATTGTGAGTGTTATCCCATCAAGCAGCATTAGCAGACCGAAGACAAGCAAGTTGTGAAAGTAGCCCAGCGTGTGTGTGAATGTCTTAAATGAAAGCAGGGTAATGATTTCATGATATTCAGATGGTAAGGTTCAGTATTTTGAAACATGGGTTTATTTAAAAACGTCCACTTGCTGAAGAGAAAGAAATTACAGGATAAGATAAGGCTGGTTTAATAAATGTCCAGTGGTAATTACTTGGACCCACGCAAGACTTTCAGGGTCATGGCCTTACTATATCTGCCCCTCCAAATTCTCTTGACCTGGACCTGGAATAATTGCAATAAGATAAAAAAGAAAATGCACAAGAAGTACAAGAGGAAGTAGATTAAAAGGAAGAAGGAGAGTGAGGCATGCATAATACCGGTCATTTCTTCTCAGAGATTTTTCATTTTATGATTTTGTGTTTAAGTTCCCATTTGCAAGGTGGCTGGACAAAGGCAGCACATTCTAGAACATCATTATGTATATTTCCACCCTGCAGGAGGTATTCCGAGATCAAATTACAGCATTATCATCTGAGAAAGCAATGTGTTGGTAATTAGGGAGAAACTCCCCCCTCCAAATTCATGCACTATGATAATTACTTGCACAAGCTGATGCCAGCAGTCTTCTCTTAATTAAGCCTGGCTAGAATTCATGTCCTAACTGACTATTTTAAGAGACCAAACACCACAGCCATGAAATGAAACTCTAATACATCTGACATTTGCGAAATTTACATTTGCTCCAACATGCCCACACACTTTTACCTGCTGTGAGGAGTTTAGTTTTTGTCTTTATGAGAAGCGAAACAAGTTAAAGTACAATCTCACATTCTTAAAATATCATTGTTTCTTTCTTTTGAACAACCACACAATAAACACAGTGTACAACTAATTTGTGGGGCCCCCATAAAAAGAGCAAAACGGAGCACCTCCCATGCAAATTCTATCATTTTGAGTTTTGTTAACTAAAACTTATAACTGTTCATTGAAACAAAGCTGAATAAAATAACAAATGAAAATCTGAAATGTTGTTTTGGTAACAAACTAAAATAAGTTTGAATATTAGAATGAGAAAAACTGGAATAAAAAAAATAAATAAATATAAATATAAATATAAAAATGGAAAAAGCACTAAACTTACCAAAATTAACACAAAAACTGAAAATATAAAATAAAAGCCCAAAATATTAATAAATACTGTACCAGCATATAAACAACAGTGTTGGTTAAGTATCCTTGATATGCTATAGTTTATAATAATATTTTGAATTAGATTTTTTTAGATCTGTTAATTTTAATGTCAGTTAAAAGTAATTTTAGATATGTCTTCATAGTTTATATAGTTTTAGTTTATTTAGTTTTATTGTTATATTTTATTTCAGTTAATGACTTTTTCAAATAAAGAAAGTGTTTATGGTTTTAGATTTATTTAACAATAATAACCCTGATAAACATTGAGAAGGCGTTTACATGACACAGTTTCCAACTGAAAAGGAAAATGTTTAATGTGGTTTGGTTCTTCATTTACATAACAACAGCATTTTAGAGACTTGTGAAAATGGGTTTCAAAGTGCAAGTTTTTGAAAATGACACATTTTCATTTCCATGTAAATGACAAAAACACTAATTTGTAAAAACGTGATGTCATGCATATGAATATTACACGTTCAGTCTATAGACATGGGCAAGTCCTTGTAGAATGTGTGCAGGTGTATATGAATAATATAGCGATTTAAGTCATTTTCATGGATCTGTGTGAATGGGGATCATTTTGACAATGATCTCGTCTGCGTGTGAAACTTTTCAAAAAATGCAAAAACCTTTCCATTTTTAGCACATTGTTGTCATAATATAAACTTTCCCTGAATCCAGTCTTACTGCAAACCGTGTGACCTCAAAAGTGACTTCATAAATTTTTGCAACACATTATAAAAGCAACAGATCTAATGTAGCAACAGCTACCCATAACCAAATTTAACCAGAATTTGACTGTCTAGGCAAATGAGTTTCCAGTTACTCATTCCTGACAAAATATCTGTGGGTTTTGCCAGTAAAAAAAGATTCTAAAATTAAGCTGTTTAAAAATGCCTGTGCCACATCACAACAAAGCAGTTGACCTATCTAAAGCTACCCCTAGATAATTCTAAGATAGCTAAATCTAACCAGAATTGCATCGGTTGGCTTTCTAGACAAATCAACATTGTTATTTGTCACTGATATAATATCTGCCCGGGGTTCCAGTATTGAACAGTACCACGTAAAATCACTTAAATGAATTCTTCTGTAAACAATGTGCATTATTTGAACTGTAAAGTTCATTTTGGGGTGCGACTGCTGTTCTAGGTGGATGAACTTCTAGTTATTTGCAACCCCCAGATACTCCTCGACAGCCAAAATTAGCTAGAATTTCATTACAGCTCATAATACCGTGAGCGGTGCACCATGGGGGTTGCTGGATGCGTCTTGTATGCCAATGCACACAAACACACACACACACGCACAACCCCTAGATGTTGCTAACTGACGATATACTCTGTGACAGGTTAAAAAGCCTGCATTTGAAGCAAACCAGCACCCTGGTGAAAACAAAAATCAGCATTTTGTAAACAGACTTCTGTGATGTTGCTTACATTTTTCTGTTGAAGCCACCATTCAAAATTGCACCAACTGAGAGAGGATGTGCAACCACAGACAGCTTCAAATAATAAACTCTCTATGTTGTGGCTTTTGCTGCAGCAGAGATCAGTGCAGTTATCACCCTTATGTTCTCTAACCTTCAAAGCTTTCTTTTGTGGTTGCGTACGGTAGCTTTTGGGCTCTTTCAGGTTCAATACCAGATTGCTGTTTTAAACTTTCACAATCACAAGCGGCAAGTTTATCAGTCCCAATGTGCAAAAAGAAGGGGGAAAAACATATATAAAAACAAAATTGAGATACACTGTACATAACATTTATTAGGGTAGTCAGTGTGTAGCTAAGCGATACTGACAAAGTACACAGAGATGCATTATGAATCATGGATTGAGATAAATCTCTCTTCAGATGTAACATTTATAGCTCAAGCTCTTCACAAAACAACATATTAAAGTTAAATATCCTCAGATGATTACGGCAGAATAAGAGTCACGAGGCAGATGAAACTCATGAAAATCGATAATTTATCTGTTTTGAATGGAGTTAAGTCTCAGTTCCAGGGTATATTTATACTGTTCCATTTTTGAAGATTATGTTAAAATGAAGCTGTGCTAGCTAAAAATCAATAGCTATTAAATGCTCACAATCTGCCTCCATCAAAAGAGAAAGCTTACATTTATCAAACCAAATTTAGCATCTCTATCTGCTGCATTAGGTTCTATACTTCAGTACTATAATAGCCTACAAAGTGCTTTATGGATTAAAAAAGAAGTGGTTATAGTTCAGATTTCTTCAATGAAACAGATTTCTTTTGTTTCAGTAAAGAAATTCTGGGTACAATACAATTTAAACTTGGCATAATGTTGCTTACCACACACTGCCAAAAAAAAAAAAAAAATCTGTAGAAAAATGTATATATAATTGTGTAACACCATATAATCAGGGCAAAGTTCTTTTTCATTCTTCACTGTGGGGTAGAAAGAATTATGAAACACCTTTGCAGCAGTGTACTGTTGAACATGCTGACGCCACCCACACTGCTGAGAACTTCTATCATTTCTATAATTTTTTCTATAAACAAGTGTGTTCAAGTTTGTACTCACAGTTGTCTGAACTTGACAGATTGGACAGAAGAAATAAAACAGAGTTCACATTGAAAGTTTCCAAAGAAACTTTGATTTGGTGTGATTTTGTTCAGACCAGTTCATTCTTCAATTTGAAGTATGTCAGGGCCTTAATAGCCATAACGAAAATGGCAATTAATAATTTACCTCAGATTATGAAAATAAAGGAAACAAGAATGTTCAAACTGTGAACAAAAGTCTATTCCAAAACAAAGATTTTATCAGTCACTAGTATGTGTTTTAAAGTGTGAAGAGAGAAAACTCAACCACACGCTTATCTGATTGGCTGCGATTTTGATTTTTTGTTGCATCTTGCAGTTATGTCACATTTGTTGTGTCTCACTAGACACGGCGCAACTGTGATTGTGTGATGATGAGTCATTGTAGGTGACTGTGAGTACTTTGAGTGATTGCGTGTGATTGTGATAGAACCCAGAACATTCCTTTTATGCCATTTCATGTAATGATAAATTGGACTGGACAGATTTATTTGTTTGTTTGTCTATCCTCCTCCTCCAACCCTTTTAAAATTTTTAATTAATAGTTGTAAGGCATTTGAAATCTAAAGAAAATCTTTAAAAGCATGTCTCAATAAAACAGCCCCTGAAGCGTTCTGCAGCACATACAGATTGACAGCAGCCTCATCTCAATAAAAAGTAGCATTAACAAACCCCGGCGAGAAGAGGGGAATAGGAAACCAAGAACATCAAAGTGTGAATGACAACATACTGTGGTTTCAGTGGCATCAGCCTTAGACAGTGACATCAAACCGCTAGTGACTACATGACAGTTTCAATCACTTTGAAACACAAAATGGTATGTTTCCTGTTTTTGCTTACAATTTACAAGATGGTGCCATATGATCAACAACACAATAAGGCATAAAAGCTATAACTATAAAATAAAGCAGTTAACTCCTTAATGAGAATTTTCTTTCTCCTTTTTTCTCATTTTACAGTACTTGTCTATGCGTGTGTGTGTGTGTGTGTGTGTGTGTGTGTGTGTGTGTGTGTGTGTGTGTGCACTGTTATTTATAAAAGAAGAACCTCCAGCCTGGCACATCACAGCATTCATTTTGAATGTGTTAATTCACACTCATTTTCACTTGCTGACTCCACTACATGGTAAACGGGTGGAAGGAGTGCTCGGTCTATGAAATCCCATGTGATGGATGGCAGGGGAGGTGAGGTGACGAGGGGGCAAGTGTAGTGGAGAGGCAAAAGGAAGGAAATGCTCTCTTGCTCTGTTGATCCTCCCAGGAGAGGTGAAGGTGTCAGTATTGACAGAAATGCCTCTTTCATCTCTCTGCTGACTAGAGAGCACAAAGCAATTAGAGCTGTCAGTCATTATTTGGGGTACTATACTTAAATAATCGGCCAATAACTGCAAGACCTTCTAAGAGGCATGTCACGTAAGGTTTTCCCTCCGTGGTTCATTTCAAGATCTTTATTAAACTCATAATTTTGAAGCATGTGCATAATAAATTACCACAACAAAGTAAATTAAAGTAATGGGTTTTATGTAAACGCTGTCTGTGGCTGCTAGTACATTATGACTTTTTCTGTTTCTTCTTAAAAAAGGACTCTTTCTTCCTCATTTGACACTGTCCACAAACCAGCAATTCTCAAACCAGCAATTCTCTAAAATGATAACGGTAGCCATTGACTTCCATACACCTGCATCAGCAGAACCTATAGGACGAACATGCAAGTCTATGCATTTTTCTTCCGATTAGCCGATGGCCCACCGCTGCTCTGCCCCCATGAGAGTTTAAGTTCCTGGAAAAACGGTCAAAAGCCCAACTTCAGTCTAATGTCATTGGAACTGAGATACAGAATCTCAGTGATGGGGCACAGCTTGTCAGACCACCGCAATCTTCAAGTGCCCTGTTCTTCACTTCTATTATTGTGCTCAAGAACTACAGTAGACTCTGTAACATTAGCATGAAGTCTTTCTTGCAAATGTCAAAGATGGAATAAATTGGGTCCACTATGCTTTTGGGTTGGTAATAATGGTCTTCTATTAGTCCTCCCTGTCTGTCAGATATAAGCATGCATCGTATGTAAAGAGCTTTCATTGAACTAGCAGTCTGGATTGAGAAGTGACTGTTGACACTTCATAACAACTGCTGAGAGCTTTAGAATTCACAGATTTTTTTTTCTTTACTTTTGATATTGTATCATCAAAGTAAGTAAAATTATACCACAAAAAATAAACTGCAAACACATGAAACACACACACACACACACACACACACACATACACACACACATACACACACAACATATATATAATTATATCACAAATATTATTCATAATTTTTAAAGAAATTAATACTTTTATTCAGCAAGGATGCATTAATTGATCAAAACTGACAGTCTCATGAAAAAACTTATATGAAGCAATCTTTTTCAAATAAATGCTGGTGTTTTGCACTTTTTTCATCTAACAATCATGAAAAAACTTATATGAAGCAACACAAATGTTTTCAACATTGTTAATATTGAGAAATGCTTCTTGAGCACCATATCAGCATATTAAAATGATTTCTGAAGGACTGTGTGACACTGAAGACTGGAATAATGGATGTTGAAAATTCAGCATTGCATCACAGGGATAAATTATACTTTTAAATATATTCAAATAGAAAATATTTCACATTATCACATTTATTTTAATTATTTATTTTTTTGAATTTGTGATCAAATAAATGCAGCCATGGTGAAAATAAGACTTTCATAAACACATTAATAATTTAAGAAAATTGTTAAAAAAAAAAAAAAAAAAATGCGTGGGAAAGACAAAACAGCGTAACCACACATGAATCCGATTTAGCATTATGAGTGTTGCCATAGAAACAAATCACTGCTGAGTTTGAAAATCTGAACAGCTACAATTTCAGAGTTGACCACATTCACATCAAGCTTGTAATTCCAAGAAAACAGGATATATCACAGACTGAAATTAAACCTGAATAACCCACATGATCACCATGTATGTGTGCGCAGTGCATCAGGGCCTACCACCGCATTGTAGGTTTGCATGTCATCTATAAGAGAGATACAGTAGTAGATCTTGTGAAACAAAACCACAGGAAGTGTGTTGTCTCTCTTAATGCAGTATGATATGACATGTTGACACTCGGCTCTACAACAGTATCAAGTTAAGCAAATTATTATTTTCTATTTTCACTCTGCTTCTGAATACTCTCAGTGCTGCACACACACAAACACACACACACACACACACACACACACACACACACACACACACACACTCACACACACACCACACACACTCCACACACACACACACACACATGTTTTATATATTCTTAAATTAATTTATTACCTTCTCTCTCTGGATTACATAGTGGATGATGCATCACTCTTTCATAAGTCACTTTCCCTCCATGAGTGTTTTCATTTATTTATGGAGATTTAGATAAGCATACATATTTATTTATTCATATAAGCTGGATAGAAAAACTCATTTCTCATTTACAGAGATCTGCGAATCAAACGTGCCAGGAACAGGAATGTTGCCAAGTGGCTAACCAATAGTGGCCAAGAGTTCAAGCCCCTGGCATGATCCAATCCATCATGATCACAGAGGAGGCAGGAGGAAGAGGGGGAGAAAACGTGGGGGGAGAGGGAGAACAGGAAGATGCAGAAATGAGTAATAAGAGAGTCAATGGTGTTGCGTTACACAGGAGAGAATCTTTAATAGTGTATGTGTTGGTGTCATCGATTTAGCAAATCATATGTGTGTGAAATGGTGTGTGTGTGTGTGTGTGTGTGTGTGTGTGTGTGTGTGTGTGTGTGTGTGTGTGTGTGTGTGTGTGTGGTGTGTGTGTGTGTGTGTGTGTGTGTGTGTGTGTGTGTGTGTGTGTGAGAGAGAGAGAGAGAGAGAGAGAGAGAGACAGAGAATTGGAATTTCAATGTAGAATTTTATGGAAAATACGTTTATGTAAAAGTATACAAATTATTTTACCAGTAAAACATTGCAATTTCTTGTATTGCATCAGTTTTGTCTCCCTTATTGTTATTCAACCATGTTTCATTTCACAGCCTCTAAATAAAAAATAAAAATTAAAGAGATCAAAATGAGAACCCTGTCATCACTTAATCACCTTCATGTCACTCAAAATCTCTATGACTTTTCTTCCGTGGGACACAAAAGAATTTTTAAAGAATATCCTGATCTCTCCTTTAAGTATAATGGAAGTAAATGGGGACTGGGATTATTAAGCTTCAAAAGGATGAAACATCAGCACAAAAATATAATAAAAGCGGTCCATATGACCTACTGAAGAGAGGATTTTTGCTGGATATTGCTTAATTTGGTCTGCCTAATTTGGTTTAAGAATAAAATGCAGTCATGTTCTTTTTAGTCACTTTGGACCCTGACAGCCCAAGTTCCAATATTTTTTTTTTATTATTATTATTATATAGAATTAAAATAGATATTATAATTTAATATATATAAATTTTATATATATAAAATAGAATATATATCTATACAATTTAAATATATAATTAAATTACAATTTAAAATATATAATTAAATTAAAAAACAAGAATAAAAATTTTAAGGGAAACATCTTAATACAGATGCAAATTACAAGAGAATAGTGGAAAGAAAAGTTGGAACAACATGGGGGTGAAAATAATGAAAATTTAAATTTTAAGGGAAACATCATCTTAATACAGATACAAATTACAAGAAAATAGTGGCAGTGCTCACAGCCTTCTTGATTCATTGCGTGTGTATCTATGTGCACTACAAAAGGTAAAAAGTTAATTTTTAAAATGTTTATTTGATTATTATTGTATTATTGTATTGTATTATTATTATTGTATTACATATTAATGATCATGACCATGAGGGAAGAAACCTTTTACTCCTCATGAAAAAACAAATAAAAAAAACCCAGACTTGTTAAGCTGTAGAACTCTGTATTTTCCTCATTCCATTTCACTAACTCTTCACTTGCTCATTAGAAGTTATGCAGCAGAGATGAGACCAAGGCATTCATCATTTAAACATCATTACCATAATTTGCAATTTTGTCCTTTTTGAGGGTGAAGTAAGTCCGAGACTTAAACCTACTGCAGAGGCACTTCATGGTTATTTTAAATTCATTGCTGTAAAATGGCTACACAGCCTCCCACTCCAGTGATTTAACAAATACATGATTGAAACCATCTACAGTATAATTCAGTCAATCATTCTGTCAATCAGTTAGTTGTTTTGTCAGTTCATTTGGTATGCCGGGACGACCACTAACTGCCTTCACAAGGCGTCTAGTTCATCTTACCTCTGGCTAAACTGAGCCAAGGTGGCAAAGTAAAGACACAAGTAATTCTTTTCCTTATTCTCATCATTTATCACTGTCTTATAGCTGTCACATTTGCTGTGACAAGCTTCTTGAAACTATAAACCCCACAATGTCAAACATCACTATTGTTCATTCTTAGGTATTTGAGTTAGGGATTTGAACAAACCAAGTCAGTTCAAAAGTATTAATATTTGCTATGTAGCTCATTTATTTGTACTATACAAACATAAATGGTATTTTTGTTTGGGACCTTGTTTGCAAACAAACAAACAAATAAATAAAAAAATACAAAAATTAACATAAATTACCATGTTTTATATAATATAATGTTTTATATTATATAATATATTTAAATCAAAAATCCAGAATATGCCATCATTTCATTACCACCATTTTTATAATGTATTTAAATCAAAAATCCAGAAAAATGTAAACACACGATATAACTTCTGAAAAAAACAAGATTAATAGTGCTCCATTATTGTAAAATAAAATACAATAAAATGAATAAATAAATACGTTATTAATATAGTTTTATGAATTCACTTAATTATACATACTTTTTGATTTTTACAATTTAATTAAACTGTTAAAATGGTATCCAGAATAAAACATTTTTAATAAATTGATGTTAAATTGTGTATATTTAATTTAACCATTAAGTTAAAAAAAAAAAAAAGAAAGAACAGATTTCATAGGGCCCTAAATCATAGACCCAAAAAAGATAGACCCAAAAAAAATTTGAGAAAAAAATAAAAAAGAAAGAACAGATTTCATAGGGCCCTAAAGGAGAGACCCAAGTCAGTTGGACTCTTTTGAATTGGACCAGTAAGCAACCACCTCGAAATGTACTAAAAACACTTAGAACACTTCAGCAACCACTTAGCAACAGCCTAGCGGTAATCGGGCAGCTGTAGTTTTGCATGGGCAAGCACTACTTTAATTTACTTTCATAAACTGATCTTGAAACCAAACAATCCAATTAACCTTCCAATACACTTTGACATTATTTTCACAGTTTATATTTTAAATATATGCAATTTGAATTTCAGTTCAATATTTACTGATGTGTGAACAGGTGAATTTATTAACCACAGAACTCAGTGGTTAGTACATCCCATTCTCGAACTATACCACGCCACCCATGAGCACTGAACAGCAGGGTGCTTCTTTATTATTAATTCATTTTTATTATTTATGCCTTTTATTAATTATTGACCTTGTGTCCAAGCTGGGTTTATGCCAGAATGAAATAAATATACTGCTGCACTGATGAATTATGCGTAATAGAGATGTCACATATTCCTTAAAGGGGAAAAAAAATGTTCCTTTGAATCCCTGTGTGCTGCTCTTCAGATACAGTCGTGTTCAAAAGTGTGAGAAACATAAAACGTGCAGGAGCGACCTCTTAATGCATGACTCCTTCGGACCGTTAATCTTCCTCCCCTATATTTACCTCTCTCTCTTTCTCATCTATTACTCTATTATACACATTTTCCCACATCTAGCAAACGTGTGAGACCAGTAAATGAGACATAAAAGCCCAGATGAAGGTCCACAAAAGAGAATTCTACAAAAAAAAAAAAAATAAATGAGAATTTGACATCACAGGAAAAAATTACATTTTAAAATATATTCAAATAGAAAACAGTAGTTATCAATTGTGGTCCACATAAGAGACTGCTTTCAAAACAAAGAAAAAAAAAAAATTCTTATTGACCCCAATCATATAAATAGTTTACACAGTTTGTTAAATATAAGCTAGGAAGACTTTTGTGGGAAACAAAAAATGTAAAAATAAATAATAATAATACAAAAATAAAAAAATATATATATATATATATATAGAAATAGAGAGACAAAAAGAGAAAAAGAGAGAGAGAGAGAGAGTTATTACTGCTTTTGTAGGGTTCATTTCAAATTGTGGGGCCAAACGTGTACAGTGTGCTTTGTACAGTTGCAGAAACTTTCATGCTGTGTTTGTTCTCCATATCTAAGGGAAACAAAAAATGTCAATAAAAAAAGAGACTGTTATTATTGCTTTATGTTTCATAAGAAAACCTGGCCAGGCCCTTGCGCTGACACTTCCGAAGCAGATGAACAAGCAGTTATAAAAATAAGTAGCAAGCTCATTGCATGCTGTGTTTGTCAAAGCAATGTTACTGACCTCATAAATATGCAAATGAGAATGTTAACCCAGGATTTACAAATGTAGAGTGCGAAATCTCAAAACCTGCACTGATTTTTAAGCCAGGATAAAGTATAAACAGTGTGAAATACAGATCAAGATAAGCTAGGATTTACAATAGCTGATTTCAAGTGCGAGTTAACATAAGTTACAAGTCCACCCTATTTCAGTTAGTTTCAATCAACAGGACATTTCTGGCCTATAGCCACAGATCTAGCACCTCTTTAGCTCACCCTAAAAGTCTTGCTACCTGCACGCCCAGCACTTTTTTTAAACAACAGCCTCTTCACTTTCTCTCTTTCTCCCCTCATTTCTTTCAATGTATCTTTTCGTCCCTACAGAGGAATTTGCTGCAGCTCTCATGTTCTCTGTGTCTCACTAGCCTTGCCCCCAGATCTCTCTCTCCTTCCAGTTTTCTGTCATCGTAACCCAGATATCAGTTCTGTTTTGAAGTGAGCCTCAAACCTCAATGTGATGCGAGGTTTAGATCGCATTCCCTAGCCGCAATCACTCAAACACACACACACACACACACACACACACACACACACACACACACACACACACACACACACACACACACAAATGTGGCTCAATAAATGTAGGGCTCTTTCATGGGTCCATTGGTTTACTGAAGTCTCACTTCAATTCATCCTTTCCCTTGATCAGTCTTTCTTTGCTGCGCTCTCACCCACACCACCCCTCCCCCCCTCGCTCTGGCTCCCTCCTTCTCTTATCTTTTCCATCTTTGACATGCCCTGGCATTTCACTCTCCTTATCTCTACCTCTATCTCTATCATACCCTTTGCTTATTTCTTCAGCCTGACTCCATCTTTCCTTCCTTGGCGGTCTGTCAATTCTACCTCTCTGTTCCTCTTTCATTTGAGTTCTGCTTTCACTCTCTCTCTGTCTTTCTTCTTCTCCTTCAAATCTTACCAACTGCTTTCCAATAGCTATATAACTTATTCAGTAGCACTCTCTCTCTCTCTCACGCACACACACACACACACACACACACACTCTCTCTCTCTCTCTCTCTCTCTCTCACACACACACACCTCACACTCACACTCCTCTCACACACTCACACTGATATCCCACACTTTACATTAATTGACTGACGACATCCCTCCAGGGGTGATGCAAGCCTTGGGCTCTCTCTCAACAAACTCAATATTCTCTGGTGAAGGCTCTCTCTCTTCTCTAACTAAAAGTACACACACTTAAATATTTCACCCCAATTGACATATTTAACTGTAGCCTATATTTGTATTTGTATTTAATATTTAATGTATGTAGAGGAAAAAAAAAATTTTTACTATTAAATGAAAAAAACAAATTTTAAATACAAAAAAAAAAAATTAAATTTCAAAAACAACAATTTTATAAATTAAAAAAAAAATAAATACAAAATATAAATCAAAAAAAAATTTAAACAAATTATAAAAAACAAAACAAAATTTATTCCAGTGATAACAAATCCAACCATAACTTAGCCAGTGTAACATTTGTATTAGCGTATAGCATATATATATATATAGCGTATAGCATATATATATATTATATTTTAAATATATATTGGTATAGATATATATATATCTATAATAAAATATATATTATATATATATATATATCATTAGAGCTTTTGATTAATCACGATTAATCACATCCAAAATAAAAGTTTTGTTTAATAAGAAGATTTATTATGTTATATAAATACACCACATGCATGTATATTTAAAGAAATAATACAGTTAAAATAGTAATATATTATATATTAAATATATTTATATATAATTTAAAATATAGGAATATCAATATATAAATGTATATACATGTAAATATTTTCTAAATATATACATTTAATTGTGTGTATTTATATATAGCAAATATACCCTGTACACATAGATATATATGTAAACAAAACTTTTATTTTTGGATAGTGATTAATCATTTGACAGCCCTAATATATATATATATATATATATATGCTATACTCACACACACACGCTGTTGAATGCTTGATTAGTTGAAAGATGTTCTAAGGTGTACAATTATTTTTCAGATCAAAGCTAGTAGTTACAAGGACATTACAGTTCCATAGCTCCAAAATCAGAGTCCCCCCTCCCCACACAAAATATTTTCATTGTTTTTACACAAAATTTCCTTTTATTTTCTATTTAAAGCATACCAAATTTCTTTTTCTTGCTCGCTTTCTCCAACACACATACACACTTGCACAAACATATAGAAACTTGTTGCCAGCACTGCCCCACAACTTCTTTATTAACTTTATCAATCTCAAGGTAATATAGCTGTTTTTAAGAAAACAGTTCTTCACACAAGAGTGTTTTAGGTACAAAAAAAGTATAATTATTAATTTATCTTGAATAATATATATGTAACCCGAGAGAACTAATTAAATGTGCTCACCTTAAATGTCATCTTTCTATTGCAAATGAAGCAATAGGAAGCCATTGATTTATTTGAGTGAATAATTGCTCTCGGATAGTTCATATATATTAACTGGTGTATGAAAATTTCACCCTTACAGATAATTGTGAGCATCTGATATATTTATTACAATACATTTACAAAATATTTAGCCAAATGCTAAGGTTTGTCACATTTTTGTTTTTCAGCAAGGTTTGTAGTAGTAGCTTGTAAAGCTACAGACCCACAGTAGCTTCTCCAAAACCTGGTCTTCATCACTTACTAACACACAAAAACTCATGTCCACGTGTGTGTGTGTGTGTGTGTGTGTGTGTGTGTGTGTGTGTGTGTGTGTGTGTGTGTGTGTGTGTGTGTGTGTGTGTGTGTGTGTGTGTGTGTGTGTGTGTGTGTGATTCAGGCTGAAAGATTAAATTATGCTTAAATTATCTGATCTTCTCGCTTCGGATCTTATCACTTAGCCCAGTGATCTGTGGAACACGACTGCCTGACTAGTGATAAGTTCTGATGAGTCTGGGAATTGAATATGGGTTTAACCCCAGTCTACAAACAGACATCCTCAGGATCTGTCTTTTGATAGCTGGATCAGTCCCTATCATCACCTCTCTTCTCTGATGTTTCCATTTATTTGTGTCTGATAAGTGTGTAAATTCACACCCCACTTCTGTATCTGCTTATTCTGGCCTAACATTTTGGCCAAATTTTGCTCCATCAGTAGCGGTTGCATGGGAGGGGCTAAAATGTATGTTAGAGGGGTTATTATACAGTACCCCTCAGCTAAGAAACAATTAGTGCGTAATAAGTTGTCTGTAGAAGGTCAGATTAAAGAAGCAGAAAATAATTTTAAACAGAATGAATCAAAGTAACCTTAGTACAGCTAAAGTATCAATATACTTATATCCTTACTCAGAAAGTAGAATTTGACCTGTCCAGAATTAGACATAAATACTTTGAATCTGGAGATAAAGCAGGGAAAATATATATTAAACACAGGGAATCCTCTGGCTCAATATGTGCTATCCAAACCCCTGGAAGAGGCCTTGTAACGAAGGCCATGGATATGAATGCTGCATTTGGGGATTTCTATCTACATTTGTATGAATATTGCAGTAGCTCCTCTGAGGAAGAAATTAAAAACTTCCTCAGTGGTCTTAATATTCCGTCTCTTAGTGAGAATCAGTGAGAGCTCTCCTATATCAGAGGATGAATAGCTACCAACCAACTTCACTGATTCCTCTGCATTAAAATACTCCAGAATTCTTGCCAATCCTTTATAAAAAGTAATCTTGGCTCTAATGCACCATGATCAGGTAGAATTTATTAAAAATAGGTATTCTTCTGATAATATTAGACACTTCATCAATGTTATGTGGGCAGTCAGGAATGATAACTCTCCTATTGCTGCACTGCAAACTAATGATGTTATTTCTCCATACTTCAGATTAGGTTGAGGTATGCATCAGGGTTGCCCACTCCCCCCTTTACTTTTTTGTTTACCGTTGGAACCCTTAGCTGTGGCAATATGATGAATTACCAGCTTCCCTGAGGTAGTTGCTGGGGACTCCACTCAAAAAATTATACTCTATGCAGACAATATTTTGCTTTTTGTCACAGATCCAACTAATGCACTTCCAGCATTACTTAGTATGATAAATCATTTCTCAAAATTGTCTGGATACAAAGTCATTTGGTCCAAGACTGGGGCTCTACCCCTGACTGCTTACTGTCCAAAGTCATTGTTTCAGACGTGCACTTAAATGGCCTGACAAGGACATTGTATATTTAGGAATTACTTTTCCCTAGTGGTTTAAGGATATTGTTAAAGTAAATCTTGACCCCATATTGGAGAAAATTTCAGATGACACAACAAGATGGGCACCCCTTTTTCTTTCACTTTGAGCAAAGTCAATGTATTGAAAAAGAACTCCATACCTAAAATGAATTATGTTCATTCAAAAATATTTCAGTATATTTGACAAGATATGCAAACAGTTTTTGTGGAATGAGAAGAAACCTTGAATGGGGCCAGGGAAATTACAGCTCTAGGCTGAGAAGGGAGGATTAGGTCTCCCCAGGTTATCTCTGTATCATTATGCATTTGGTTTGAGGCACCTGGGACAATGGATGTTACCCATGGCTAGCCATGGAAAAATCTGCTTGTCCGCTTATACCATTTGAGTCTATATTGATAACAAAACTACCACTACCAGTGTGTAATCATCTAATTATTTCCATTCTCCAAACAGTAGGGAAGAAGACCTCTCGTATTCTATGGTTTGACCCTTTTGGGCCAAATTTGGGCCAATCCAAAGCTGTCAATAGGTGGAACACTTGTGTTATGGAAGGAATGGATAGATTCAATTATAAATATTCTGGAGGATCTTTTTGAGAAACCAAAGCAAAAATTCATCATGTCTAACAATTAGTTGTTAGACATGATTGTTATGGAATGAATGGATAGATTCAATTCTAAATATTCTGGAGGACCTTTATGAGGATGAAGCTTTAATATCTTTCGAGAAACCGAAGCAAAAATTCATCATGTCTGGAGACATCTGCAGATGAGACATATGCTCACAAGTATCTTTGTACCCCCCTCATATGCTCCCAAAGGTAAAAACACTCTCAAAATGATCTAGGATATTACAGGTACTGGCCATGAGGCATCTAAATATTATTCCTTACTTATTAGTCAGATGGGCCAAAATATTAGTTCTGCGGGTAAAATAATCTGGGAAAAAGATTTGGGATGCACATTTGAAGGTGAAGAATAGGGGAAGATCACTGGGAATTTAAAATTGTTGTATAGAGATATTAGTACATGTCTCATACAATTTAAAATTGTATGCAGATTTTACTGGACACCCAGAAGGCTGTTTAGAGTGGGTTTAAGGATAATCCTGATTGTTTGTTGATGCCAGAGTAAGAAGGGCAAGCTAAATCATATTTTATGGCAATGCACACAAATCCAGTATTTTTGGAGAGAGGTGCATGATTATATTTTAAATATATCGCAGACACAGTATGATCTCTGTTCTAGTTTGTACTACAGTCTGCATGGGAGGATTGATATTTATTTTGATAAATGGGGGAATTTTTTTAATTTCTATAATTAGCTTATAGTGGAAAGGTTTTTTTTTTTTACATGTTACTTTGTACAGTTTTATTTACTTATTGACTTATTTATATTGTTACCATTTATTGACTAACTGTTTTGTTTTGTGTATCTTTTGTGGGTTGTTTATACTGTATGCCAAGTACACAATTGTTTTTATCACATTTGTCTGCAAAAAAGAAAATCAATAAAGTACAAATCGTAAAAAAAGAAAGTCTGATGCTAACCAACTCTACTGGAATCAACAGAGCATTTAGTCAAGGCTCTCATATGGGGATCACATCCATGGCAGTTAACCAAGATGCTGCCTATGAAGAGCATTTAAGATCAGTCTCTTATGAGGTTTCATCTTAGTCAAGATGCTGCCTTAGAAGGTTGCTGCCTATGTAGATAGCTGACAGTGAGACAGCTCACTAGGGTTTTGTAAAGAGCTATATATGTAAAATGAATTATAGAAAGAAAAAATAAAATAAAATAAAAAACTCGGTAAGCAACTCTATTTCCATTTTAGTTATTTATGTCCATCAAGATAAATTTAATGAAAAAGAGTTAAATTTAAATAAAAATGTTGCCTTGACAAGAAGTTAAAATAACACACACACACACACACACACACACACACACACACACACACACACACACACACACATACAGTGAATTCAGAAGGCAATTCAATTACCACATGACCTTGGTGTTTGTCAAAAACAGTAGGTAAGTCGGCTGTGAATTTTCAAGCAGGTGGGAAAAAAACCCTTTAAATGTTGAAATTACCTTACGTCCCTATCAGAAACAATTACCGTCCAAATAGGGCTTATGTTTCATATGCGTGTGTGAGTGTGTATAGCCTACTCATCCATCTCTTACACCAAAGCTATGACTGACAGCTGTCGTACTCTCATCCGCAGGGGGCTGATAAACCAGGCCACCAAAAAGGAACATCCCTAGTATGATGATCAAGTGAGTATGTGTGTGTGTGTGTGTGTGAGAGAGAGAGAGAGAGAAAGATAGAGAGAGAGAGAGAGAGAGAGAGAGAGAGAGAGAGAGAGAATGAAGGATAGTAAGCATCACGTTGAGGGTAGATGTGTGGGTGACTGACAGCTTGCCCCCACCCGTGCTAGCTGATTCAGTACAGTCTGGTCACACCACCCTCGCCCAAGCCTTGATTTCCCACTCAAAATAAATCTGTTTGCTCGCCAACTGACTGAGATTTAATTCACCCAATAGAGGGATGAATCACAAGACAAGATCCACTCCTCCATCTCCTCCCTCCCCAGGTCCCTCGATCCTCTTCTCTCCTCTTCTGCAACACTGACAATTGCTCAAGGTGATGGATTTAAATAGTCCTCTGTCCCTCCCTCCCTCCCTCTCTCCATCCCCTTCTTCTCCTCTTTTCATCTCTCTCTTCAGTCCCATGGAGACTCTTTTCATGACAGAAATGAAGAGAGACTTCTTCCTCTCCCATTCACTCACATCATTCACACACACACACATGCACACACAGCACTCTCTCCAACACCGTAATGATTATTAGTGGTGCTTGCCAAGAAAAAAAAAAAGGAAAAAAAGACATTATTATTATTGCTCATTAAAGTAAGTTCACCCAACATTTTTTTTTTCCAGTGGAACACAAAAATGTGAATTTCTGAATATTATCCTGAAATAATAAATTACATGTACATTTTATATTTTATCATTCTGTCAAGATACAGCATGATATTATTGTTTTAAATCTGTGCAATTTCTAGAAAATCTAATTGCAATTTTTCTGAAGATAATTGTGACTGCAATTTAAAATGCTTTTTTTTTTTTTTTACTACTAGGACTACTAAATAAAGATAAAAATAAATAAATATTAACCCAAAATAATATTACTATTGTTGCTTACCCAAAATCTAAGAACTCATAGGCAGTTTGTGTGAAGCATCATTTACTGTGAACCGAGTAGCTCTGAGACACTGAAAACAATAGATGAGCTTCTCATGTATTATGCTTCATTCTGAAAAATACAGAACATATATTTAGCAGTGATTTCAAAATTACACTAAACCATATTGTGATTTCAGTTTTGTTTCAATTGTGCAGCCCTATATTCTTGGGTTTTCAAGCCAGACAGTAAGAATTGGCCCACTCTAAATTGTGAACAAATCATACTGATTGGTTTTTGTGAACTGGTTCTGTTTTTGTTTTAAAGACTTGATTTATTTACAAATCAAACATTGTTATTTTTCCTCATTTACTCTCATAAACATGCCATGGCAGATTTCAGGATTTTCAGTAAAAGACTATTTAACTTGCATATGGTTCCTGACAAGAATCAATTGTACAGCTTCAGAAGAAATAAAATATAGTGCACAAGTTGTATACAGACCTGGTTCTACGGGGGTGCTAAGCACCCTCAAACAAAATCAACAGCACCCTCAGTTAATGCTGTAATAATGGCATTTCATTGCAGATTTGGTAAACTATCCAGTGCTTTATGGTTATCGCTCTGGAGATCAGTATCTATTTCAACTTATTTTGCAGCCTTGAGCAATGTAGCCAATCACAGACATATCTGTTGATTTTTTGAACCCAACAGCCAATCAGAGGCAATTAAGTTAGAATCCACTCACCACTCAAATCTTCCCAGTTTTTGTTCAGGTGTTGTGTTCAGCACAAATCATCTCATTATAACAAAGTGCAGACGCAATGTAAATAAGGGATTTATTGTGCAGCATTGAGAACTTTATTGATTATAACGTTACTTTGTGAGATGGCAATGAACTAAGAAAAGTGACAGCTTTTAGTGATTATAAGTGGAATGCTCTTGCGCCATAGCAATGGACGGTATATATATATATATATATATATATATATATATATATAGAGAGAGAGAGAGAGAGAGAGAGAGAGAGAGAGAGAGAGAGAGAGAGCGAGCACCCTCACTAATTTAAGAAGCACCCTCAGGAATTTGATTCTGGGGCCGGGCCTGGTTGTATGGACCACTTTTATGGAGGTTTATGGAGGTTTCACAGCCCTAGCTCTCACTTTCCCTATAATTAAAGAAAATCATATAGTTTCAAACATAATGATACCTCAAATCATGTAACAGGACATCTCTCAACAACAAAGCACACTTTTAAAGCAATCAGACTAATGATTTTCACCTGGCAGACAATAAAACAAGCCAAAAAGAACCTAAATATGAGAGACTTGAGAAACTCTTTTGATTGGGGCCAGTTAACAATCACCTAAAAAACACTTTTAGTAATCGCATAGCAATGCTCTGCCATCACGGTTTTGACCTTTGCATGGGCAAAATTAAAAACCTAGTTCACTTTTAATTCTCTCCCATATATTAAATTCACCTGAACACACAACTAAATTTTCACTCCACCCATAAAACACGTAATGCAAATAAATAGCATATCTCCCCTGAGTCTTTGACCTTCCATCCAGCTGATTCAATCAGGAGTTCAGTGCCAAATGGACAAAGGCAACTCCATTAGCATCGGCTAATCGCATACTGCATTCATCAGCACCATCTAATACAAACTATTACTGTGACAAATCCACACGGACACTCAAGTCTGTGCGGTGTTATAATAAATTCTAATATTCCAGTAACTGGGCAGTGTGTCAGTCCCTATCAATTAGACCATGCATGCCAAACAGAAGTTGAAGCTGACATTACTCAGGATGGCTAATTCTGTTGTGGTTTCTGAAAACGTTTGTGCAAATCAATTATTGTTAGTGTGAAATTGCTCATTTAGAATTAGCAGAGATAATAAGCAATCAGTGTTTTGGGTTTATTTTAAAAGTTTGTTTAGTCTAAAAACATCATCTGTTAATGGGTTTCCCAAATTTAGGCAGTGAAGTTCATAAACTTCCCCTTTAGAAGTACAGTGAAGTACACAGACTGTTGATTTGAGCTGTAATTATCACTTTTAATGTTGACTGCAAACTACAAACGATGTGAAAATTTTAAACTAAACTGTTTTCCCTGGCCCTTCAGGTTTTTGGTCAACAAATATTTAATGTTAATGACTTAAAGCTGTGTACTTATTTTCTTTAAAAATAAATAAATAAATAAATAAATAAAAACAGTGGATCTGTGGTGACTTTAACATCCTTCTGTATAGTAACAATAGCTCCTTTCACACAGTAATACCAGTAAATTGCTGTAAAATTACCGGAATGACTTTACCGGTACATACAAAAATGCACTGTTCACACAGACAATGACATTCTTTCTTTTTTACTGTCTTTCCATCGGTAAAGCACGATTTACACATCAGTTTCAAAATACTGTATCAGTAAATTCTGTGACATCATTAACCAGAAATGACTTCTAAATGGTTGTGCGTCCCAGTGTTGTGCTTGTAAACATGGACCCATACAAAACCTCATACCTCAAATCTTCATCATACCTTCAAATTGCCAGAACAAATTTACTGGTATTTTTGAAAAGGTCCTTTCTCATACCGGTAAATTGCCAGAACAAATTTACTGGTATTTTTGAAAAGGTCCTGTTCACACATGATGTCTTAATGGTAATTTACCAGTGATCCACGTAAACAACTTAAAACGCTGTATTATGCATACCAGGCCAGTAGTTGGCAATGCCACTTTGTAAAGAAACACTATGCAACTGACATGTAATGCAAATTTGCATTCTTGTAGTTTACATGAGGTGCACAAAATGCTGTTGTAATGTAAATGAATATTCCTCTTTATCTCTTAATGTGACTTTGTGTTTGTGTGGCTCAGTGGTAGAGCATTACATTAGCAGTGCAAAGGTTGTGGGTTCGATTCCCAGGGAACACATATTAGGTAAAAAATGTTAGCCTGAATGCACTGTAAGTCGCTTTGGATAAAAGCATCTGCTAAATGTACATGTAATGTAAATGTTTCTTAAAATCTAAATGTGAATTTTTGTGAACAGCTTAAAATTGGTGATTTTATATCTTGAAATTCAAACTTGCAGTGTGGCTTTAAATTTCACAATATGAATCTATTTATATTTTAACTGTTTTACTTTTGATTCTGAGGCAGAAACTGGCTTCCATAGTTATAGTGGTCAGCACTTTGGTCTCCACATCGTGGTCTTGAAAGTGCTTTATAAATAAATAAAGTTGAAAGTAATGCATGCCACAGCTCTAGATTTTGCATTTCAAATTCTACCTACAGCCTCTTTCTCTATGTATTTATAAACACTCTCTCTCTCTCTCTCTCTCTCTCTCTCTCTCTCTCACACACACACACACACACACACACACACACAGTTCACACACACACACACACACACACACACACAACAAAAAACAAAAAAATATAGAGAGAGAGAGAGAGAGAGAGAGAGAGAGAGAGAGGAGCAGAGGAACAGTGTTAACAACAATTTTTCTCACTGCCATTTGTGTCTACTCAAGGACAAAAACACACACTTTCGGACGGGTTTATATGTCGAGAGAAATGGTGGAACATGTCAGTGTGACCAAGTGAAACTGTCTTGCCTGCTTTCTCTCTCTCGCTCTCTCTCTCTCTCTCTCTCTCATTATGCACTCAACTCATCTAAGAAGGTTCAAATATCACAGGCCAATCTTGCACAGTCATACTAGAGCACTCAAAAACCCACACACAAGTAAAATTAAATACAATTTCATGCTGTATGAACACCAGAAAGTAGGGACATTATGAGATATGGTATCCGTAGAATCGGTTGATCGGTGTGTGTCAGTCATACACACAGTGCAAGAACAATTCACTGTCATATAATTATATAATGTGAATGTCTTTTGAGCTCCATGCATCAACATTTGACCTCAGATTGATCTGACAGGTGCTGTCCCACCTCTCCACCCCCAGGGCTCTGGATTTATACGGCCCTCTGTGGAGCCATTCACCTCTCTGACAAGGGCTTGATCCTCATTCTCAGTGTGATGGATTCAGATCGGGATTTACTATTGCCAAGAAACAAACATGCCTCATTGGGCAAATGAGCTTCCACCACATGCCAAGGAGATTACTTACAAAGGGTAAAATCACTTTGATACGTTTACTTGGAGAGACACACACACACACACATCCACAGACTGACAGTATCCAACAAATATTATATATATATATATATATATATATATATATATATATATATATATATATATACTGTATATATTTGTATAATCACTTCTTAATTAAGAACACATTCAGCTTTTTTAGCATTCAATTTGATAAAAGGAATTATGCAAATCAAGTAATGAGAGCAAACGCATTCAGAAAATTAGTGTTGAATCGGGTCTCCAGTCTGCAACTAAAATGGTCAAATATTTGACAATGTGTGTGAAAATAATTGGAAATCTATTTGATAAAACTTTGCATGCATCCATATGTGGTTTTGTCAGATATCATCTTGTGAGAGTGTACAACAGTAAACAGAGGTGGGATGTCCAATCTGAAAAAAAAAAAGTTTTTTTTTTTTTTGTAAAATATCATCTTGTTGAATTGTGCAACAGTGTTTACCACATATACAACAAACAGAGCGAGGCAGGTTTTTGAATTTGCAAGAAAAAAAAGTTTTTTTAATGAGTCATTTAAAGTTCACAGTTGTTTATTTTTTATTTTATTTTATTTATTTTTTTATCCAAGTTTATTCAAATGATATAGAAACAGTCTAGACACTGAAACAACCTTGTGCATTAATGGTTTCAGTAAATCTATTCACTGACTGTTTAATCATATAACAGTGGGCAAATCAAAATACATAATTAAAGCATAGTTTTGAAGTAATTAATAGCATTCTAAAAATACATTTAAATCTTTTACATATCACTGGTTACATATAAGATCCAGCTGACAGTTTGAATAGCTTGCAAGAGAAACTTTGTTTGTGAAACTAATCAATACATTTTTACTTTTTCTCACCAAAACATGCATAATATTCTTACAAAACATTTGACATATAGTACAAACACAATCAGTATCATTTAAGTGACAGCACTAAAATGGAACAAACTTATAGACCATTCAAAACTAAAAAACGTTGTAGTTTATGAAACATCTGTCATAGCCTGTATACCACTAGGTGATTGTTGCTGAAAGCTGAAGAAGGAAGCTCAAATAACTGGTTAACATTTTCACCCCTCTCTCTTTAAAATACCCCTCACACACACACACACACACACACACACACACTGTCACTTTCCCCTAACCTTCTTCTAAAATAATGTTATCTGTTGCAAGGCGGCAGCCGGCACCCAATCTGCATGTAAATGTCAAGTCATTTTGCACTTTAATGAGAAGGACAGAGAATATCCTCTCTCTTTCCAAGCATGTCACGGCTGAGGGGCGTTCGTCAAATGCTTCAATCGATCTCAACCATTGTGAGCAGCAGCGCGATATAGTAGGGTCAAACCCTGTCTCACACATTCGTCACAACAAACATGCACACCAGTCACTTGCAGACGCTTGTCTTTCATCTCGTGGCTTTGGAGAACACAGGTGAAATGTTTAATGAATGTTAATGAATATAAATAAGGAACATCAAACGTGAGTGGGACCTAAACAGAGCCTTATATGTTAAGTTTATAAGATAAGATTTGTCTGGGAACATATCAGACTGAAATAAAGAGACTTCAAAGATGTGTGAAGATGGAGGGCTTGCTATATGTGTATGTACGAAAAATCACACTAGGAAAGGCTTCAAATTTGAAGGTTTTAATTTTAGAGTGGAATGAAAATAGATTGGGCTGAAATGATGTGATAATTTGAAAAACATTTAGAGAGACGTTGATGAAAGAAGCTGTGCCCACATCCTTTTCTGATGCATCTCTCTCTCTCTCTCTCTCTCTCTCTCTCTCTCTCTCTCTCTCTCTCTCTCTCTCTCTCTCTCTCTCTCTCTCTCTCTCTCTCTCTCCTTTTTCTCAATAAGTTTGTGCATATTCATTTACAAGCTTGTCAATTTAACATGCTAATTTAGTGTGATTAATTAATGCATTTAATCATGCCCCCTGAACCATATGTTTAATGCATTTTTATACCATCTGAGCAAATCAAATCTGAAGAATCACCTTCATGTTTTCATAAATTCACAGTCAACACAGTCCCAGCTGCTACTAAAGGTAATAAGCCACACCAAACCACACTCACCAAGAACAGACAGTAAAGACTGAGGCAGAAGTTGTTCACACATTATTGCACTGAAGGCTATAACCTATAAATGGAGCATAACAGGATGGAAAAGAATGTAATAGTTTATTATTATTTTTTTTTAACTGAATATTGTAAATAATATTCATTGTGAAAAGTAATATACAATTACATTTTAATTAAAAAAATTTTTTAACTACATTTAATGTGACATGGAATACAAGAACATCATGATTGGCTCGATATGGGAATTCTATAAAATCATGAATTTTGCTGGAAAACAATGTCATATGATGTAAAACATTACTGAATCTACTACCGTATGTAGTTTTCATCCCAATCTCATCTAGATTAATAAACTGGATAACATTATATTGCAGAATTTGCAACAACAATGCAGAATACAGTACATCACAGAAAATCAAACATTTAAGTTTGCAAGGCATAAAAATGGATGTATAACATTAACGGATGTAAGATTTTCAGCGTCAATCCAGTGTTAGCCAGAAAGAGCAACTGATTGTAACTTTCCATTCATTAAAGAATCCTGAAAAAAGTATCAAGGTTTCCACAAAAAAAATATTAAGCAGCACAACGGTTCTTAACATTTATGATCATAAGAAATGTTACTTGAGCAGCAAATCAGAATATTATAATGATTTCTGAAAGATCATGTGACATGGAAGCCATTACAGCTTTGCCATCACAGTGTTTTTAAAACATAATAAAATAGAAAATGTTAACATTCACAATGTTAATATTTACTGTATTTTTTGATTAAATAAATGCAGCCTTGATGAGAAAAAAAGGACTTTGTTCATTAAAAATTCTTACTAATGCCTTTTGAGCAGTGCATGTCAATAAATGATATGAAAAAAATAAACTATTCAGATGTAAAGTAAATGTAATGCCTTCATCTGGAGCCTTCCCAAACAAACACAGATATTGTAATTACACTGATTAATTAAGTGTCACAATATGTAATTAATTTGATTAATATTTTTAAACTGATTGACAGTCTCATACTTATTAAGCACCTAATAGCTGTTGTAATTCATCCTGTTGTACCGGAGGGATTTTACTATTTTAGCCTTGCAGGCCTCAGTCTCTTGTCAGAATATGAGATTCTGCTGCCCTGAGGAATATTTCATACTTTAGCATGAGAGGTCACAAGTTCAAATCTTGCTCAACTGACATTTTTTTTAATTTATTTTTTATAAACCAATTAAAACTGCATCTGTTCATGTATATCAGTGACAGCTGCATAGTGGTAGCACTTTCTTTTGTGATTTAACTGGAATAGTGCTTGCTCGCCTACGCCAACCCGCCCTTCATTAGAGAGAATGATAATACTTAATCTAATAAACTTGAAACTTTTTAAAGACTGATAAGAGGATGATTTGGAGCTAAATAATCGATGATAACTCTCTGTAGCTGCTGTTAACAGCAAACATGAAGCTAGATTATCTAGTCAGATGTTTAAGGGTGCTGACAGCTGTTTTAATAGCAGATTTAGGGAAGCTGTGAAGAAGGACAGTCCCCCCAAATAAGGTCTCGAATCGCCTAAGGGTTGCACTTTTTCCCTCATCTTCCACCATGATTACCTGCAGAGGTTACACCACACATTACCCTCCTCTTCCAAGCGTGCCTGGAATGCAAGTCATGGTTGACGAAGAGGATTAAGAGGCACAGCAGAGACTAAGGTAGGACTTGGGGAAAAGTGCATGAGTTGGATTTTTTTCACTCTCTCTCCTCTTCTATCTCTATCTTCCTCTTAGTCACTCTCTCTGCATGGTGGGGGCTGAGTGTTGGATGTGCTGAGTTGGCTTACAGTAACGGGGCAGCAAAGTCTCAAAGGACCCAAGCTATGAGGTCAGGACTCTCACTCAAACAAACAGCAGAACGCTGCATCATTACCTCTGCTAATGCTGAGCCGGTCGAAAGCCCTCCTCCTCACACAATTACAACTGCAGGATCGAGTCTACTGAAATTGTATCATAAAGGCCCATTTTACACCATTTGCACAAGCAGTGTGTAAGTAAAGAAGCAGCATAACTGCAACAGCAGCAGCAAATAAACCATGTATTGACAATGTTTCTGTTGCGTAACAAAGCTGTGGCTCTATACAAAAAAAAAAATATAACAAATAAATGGGTTTTCCAAGATATTATATTACAGTGGTTCTTAACAGAGTTGGCACCAGGGCACACAAACTGTTTCCCAATCAAACATGTCCTAACCAGACACAATGCCACAACACATGATAAAAGGTATCTTTTCCATGTTAATAAGAGTTTTTGTCCTAACCAGTTTCGACAGCAATATACGAGCGATGGGGATTCTATTTTGCAGTTTTTATTTCTGTAAAACTGAGGCTGGAACAACAGCATATACAAACTACTACAATGATAATCTCAGCTACTGATTACAGTATGTGCTTTATTTAGTGTTAAAAGTGTGTAATGTGAGTTTGAATATTTTGCATGACCTCAGCCATACTGAAAGCGACAATTAATTTACCTCAGATCTTGAAAACAAATTAAATCAAACATGAATGTTAAAACTGTGAACAAACAAGCGTATTGCATGATAAAGATTGTATCAGTCACTCAGTAGACTATGGATTTTAATAATGTTATGGTTTAACATTTATGAATTATTTTGTACTCATCTGTTTTGTTATGACTGCATTGTGCAAAGAGAGCTCCTCGCACACACTCTTCTGATCGGCTGTGATTTTTGATGGATTTTGTTTATGACTCATAGCCGTGTCGCATCTGTACAGTGCATTCTGTACAGTGTACATTCTGTACAGATAAAAGTACAGTGCATTCAATAGACTGTGTTGGTTAACAGCATACTGATTGTTCAGCTGATGAAACATCTTTCTGAAAACAACTTTCATTAGCCAAAAAACTCCATAAAACAGTTTGGAAAGTTGAGTTGTTAAAATAAATGTGTAGACTGTAAGTTTATTCAGGGCTTCAAAATCTCAACCACCATTCTCTGCCATTATAAAGCATGGAAAAGGGTAAATTTTAATATAACTCTGATTGTATTAATCTGAAAAAAAAAAAAAAAATCATATACACCTAGGATGGCTTGAGGCTAAGATATGGCATCAATATGGCGTCAATATGGCATCTATCCGGACTAAGGTCTATACTGAGAATTTCTTTTAAAGACAGATATAATTTACAAAATGATTATTGCGAGTGTGACACAGAAAATTATCACTTGATCTCTGTGGAAATACATGAGGAAAAGAACGTTTTACAATTTAATTTCAAATGACAATTAAGCTACACAAAACAGAAAACAAACTCTAAAGTGTAGCTATAACCTGCTTTAAATGTCTAGATACAGTAAGTGAAAGGCCTAATGGAGCTCATGCAAAACAGCATCAGTTTGTGGATGTGGCAATCACATAATCACATAAAATCACATAAAAAAGATTTATGATGTAAATGGCTCAACAATAAAGATTTATTTGTTGCTGGCAAGGAGTTATGATTTTTTGCCAACAAATCCACTGAACCAATTCATTTTATTCTCTATCTTCTAAATGCAATAACGTGTTGTCTTTTCATAGTCCTGATACAATTCCCTTTTCTGTTTTATGGCTTGAACACAGTCTCAAATTTAAATTAGCAGTTTACATTTATAATTCTGTCAAAATATCTTCAGTGTATCGTTCTGTTTGACCAATACACAGCTTGGTGACGGACCACTTTCTGATTCACACTTCTAAATCCAAACAAATCTGCATCAGTCCCCTGTTTTGAACATTAATAATTCAGTGATGTCAAGTAATGAAATATTAGCAGTGAAATAAATTAGCAGAAAGATTCACTCCATATGTTAAAGCTTGTCACGCTGTTAGAAGTCACACTGAGAGATCACTTCCTGTCAGTGTTCTGGGGGTGTGTTGGACAGCTGTAAAGACAAGCAAACACTCAAACAAATACACATAGGAGTACAGCAGTCATTGCTGATGACAGGAATTAATCAGAGGCCTGAGTGAGTCATATAAATTCACCATTACAACGCAGAAACTAATAGCATCATATCTCTCACATACACAAATGCACTCATTTCAAAATTGAAGTGGCTTATAAGTTTTGTAGCTTATACCCCATGTTTGTTAGCTTTGAGGCCATCTATTCGTGGCTATATTTCTAAAACTTGGTAAAATAAACATTTAGCACTCCAGCAGAAGCATTTAAAATGTTCAAAAATACCCATGACTCATTTTGTACGTAGGAGACAGAAATTTCTATTCAGTAAAGTACTGTCAAAGAAGAGAATATGCTCTCACCCTAAAACCATCTAGAACTATTATCAAGTATAACAAAAGCAAGAAGCAAATCATTACATAACATACAAATACAATGATCACCAGGTGAGCGACCCCCTTCCTACAATATAAAGGCAGCTATTTAATGAGTAAAAATACATTTATACTGTATAAGAAAAATATATGATAATTATTAAAATAAAAAATAACTTTATTATTATTATTATTATTATTTTAATAATGATCATACATTTGATATATTTTCTCTTAAATCTTAGCACCCTCTAGCATCCCTCAGGTTTCTTCATTTACGTCATTCAACTCTCGAAATAAAAAAATGGGATTGATATTGGCAGACAAGATATGCCACATTCCTGTTGATGGCATGAGTGAAACATTCTGCTGAAACATTCTCAGAATTACAGGGATCAGCATGATGCTGCTGCAAGGTAAAGTTTGGAAAAACCCCTGTAGTAGATCAAGACAGGTGGTGCTGGGGTGGAGGAGGGCTAAAGCAAATTCTCATGGCCGCACAGTACTGAGCTTGACCAGGGGTTTGTTTCCTAAAAACATTGTTAGCCAACTGTGATCTTAGAGCATGTGAGCAGAGCGGAGTGTGAGCGGAGTGTGAGCGGAGTGTGAGCGGAGCAGTAATGTATCCTCTGGAGTGGAAGGCACCTTTCTGAAGATTTCGCTCAACCCTAAATTGATCTTTATGAAATGCTGGTTCGAGAATATATGAGTAAGCAAATGCATCTAACCAGAAGTGCAAATAACAGAGTATATAAAATAAATATAGAATTTGTGTATATACATTAATCTTTATGACATATAGTGCAAGTTATGAGGTAGGAGGGCAGAGACTAGCTCAATGCAAATGACTGTACATACAACACAGGGTGCAAAGAAAGTACAGTATAAACAGAAGATGCATTATACAGTGAAGTACGTAAATAGCATAAGTTTATATATGGCCAATGACCATAACAGTGCAAATGGCATCCAGAGGTAGAAATGTGCAAGGGAATGTTCAAAAAATCTGAAATGTGCAAAATAACAGAGAGAATAATAAAAACATGGTGAGTGAGGAGTGCAGACAGCAAAGACTCCTATAACGTCTCCCCGATGGGAGAGGAGTGAACAGTCTGTGATTGGGGTGAGAGGAGTCTTTGATGATACTTCTCACTCTCCTTAGGCAGCGTTTGTGGTAAACGTCTTTGATGGAAGGTAGCCCGACACCAGTGGTGTATTGGGCGGTTTTCACCACCCGCCGGAGGCTTTCTGGTCTGAAACAGTGCAGTTGCCATACCACACTGTGATGCAGTTTATGAGAATGCTTTCAATAGTGCAGCAGTTAAGGTTCAGCAGCATGTTGGGGGACAGGTGAGCTTCCCTTAGTTTCCTAAGGAAGTAAAGGCGCTGTAGTGCCTTTATGATCAGAATGGAGGTATTGAGGGTCCAGGAAAGATCCTCAGAGAGATGGACACCAAGGAACTTGAAGCTCGCCATGCGCTCCACTTCAGCCCCATCAATGTAGATGGGAGTGTGGTCCTTCCTAGTCCGCCCATGCACAGTAAACAAAGTTAAGAATGTAGAAAGAGAAGAAATCGAGATAGAGTGTGGAGAAAATGAGTTCGTTTTTGTTTTTTGCTTATGAATAAAAAGAAGTTTGAAATACCTTTGCAGTACTATACTGTTAACAAATATCTGTCACACCACTCCGCTTATCTCACATGCTCTGTGTGGTTGCAAGTTCCGTCATTACCAACATATTTCAGCGATTCAAAGTTTCCCAAAAACATAGGTTAAAAAACATTTGCAAACAGCATCACAAATATTTGTGCTTGGAATTACAGCTCTAAAACTGTGATTAGAAGCATAGTTTCCTGTTTTTGTGTCGTGCATATAGATCATGTCAGTCATGAACTAATGTGGTTCAAACAATGGAGCTGTGAACATACAACTATGGTTTTGAGAAACAGTTGTGACTAGCTGGCTAGTTTTTCCCACAATGCATTGTACAAATCTGATTCCAAAAAAGTTGGGACACTGTACAAATTGTGAGTAAAAAAGGAATGGAATAATTTACTAATCTCATAAACTTATATTTTATTCACAATAGAATATAGATAACATATCAAATGTTGAAAATGAGACATTTTGAAATGTCATGCCAAATACTGGCTCATTTTGAATTTCATGAGAGCTACACATTCCAAAAAAGTTGGGACAGGTAGCAATAAGAGGCCGGAAAAGCTAAATGTACATATAAGGAACAGCTGGAGGACCAATTTGCAACTTATTAGGTCAATTGGCAACATGATTGGGTATAAAAAGAGCCTCTCATAGTGGCAGTGTCTCTCAGAAGTCAAGATGGGCAGAGGATCACCAATTCCCCCAATGCTGCGGCAAAAAATAGTGGAGCAATATCAGAAAGGAGTTTTCTCAGAGAAAAATTGCAAAGAGTTTGAAGTTATCATCATCTACAGTGCATAATATCATCCAAAGATTCAGAGAATCTGGAACAATCTCTGTGCGTAAGGGTCAAGGCCGGAAAACCATACTGGATACCTGTGATCTTCAGGCCCTTAGACGGCACTGCATCACATACAGGAATGCTACTGTAATGGAAATCACAACATGGGCTCAGGAATACTTCCAGAAAACATTGTTGGTGAACACAATCCACCGTGCCATTGCCGGCTAAAACTCTATAGGTCAAAAAAGAAGCCATATCTAAACATGATCCAGAAGCGCAGGCGTTTTCTCTGGGCCAAGGCTCATTTAAAATGGACTGTGGTAAAGTGGAAAACTGTTCTGTGGTCAGACGAATCAAAATTTGAAGTTCTTTTTGGAAAACTGGGACGGCATGTCATCCGGACTAAAGAGGACAAGGACAACCCAAGTTGTTATTAGCGCTCAGTTCAGAAGCCTGCATCTCTGATGGAATGGGGTTGCATGAGTGCGTGTGGCATGGGAAGCTTACACATCTGAAAGGCACCATCAATGCTGAAAGGTATATCCAAGTTCTAGAACAACAAATGCTTACATCCAGATGTTGTCTCTTTCAGGGAAGACCTTGCATTTTCCAACATGACAATGCCAGACCACATACTGCATCAATTACAACATCATGGCTGCGTAGAAGGAGGATCCGGGTACTGAAATGGCCAGCCTGCAGTCCAGATCTTTCACCCATAGAAAACATTTGGTGCATCATAAAGAGAAAGATGTGACAAAGAAGACCTAAGACAGTTGAGCAACTAGAATCCTGTATTAGACAAGAATGGGACAACATTCCTATTCCTAAACTTCAGCAACTTGTCTCCTCAGTCCCCAGATGTTTGCAGACTGTTATAAAAAGAAGAGGGGATGACACACAGTGGTAAACATGGCCTTGTCCCAACTTTTTTGAGATGTGTTGATGCCATGAAATTTTAAATCAACTTATTTTTCCCTTAAAATGATACATTTTCTCAGTTTAAACATTTTATGTCATCTATGTTGTATTCTGATTTGAAACTTCCACATCATTACATTCTGTTTTTATTCACAATTTGTAGAGTGTCCCAACTTTTTTGGAATCGGGTATGTACTACAGTAGATTTAGACGGGTGGTGCTTGGGAGAAAGAGCGCTAAAGAAAGTTCTAATGGTGAAAGTAAATTAATTGGCTGCGTTATCAGCTGCCTTAGATGTCACAACACAGGATAGTCACATAGTCAAAAAATACTGCATTCATCAAACCATTTCACAGGATCGTTAAAAAAAGGAGAGATGAACAAAAAGATACACTTACCAAATAAATAAACAAAACAGTGTGATGTATGGAGGTATAGAGGGGTAGATGAATGAATGATTGGAAGTCAGATGGATTTAGTAATAGAAATGAAAGTGAAGACTTTGAAAGCCAGCTATTTACATAGACTCATTACATCATATTTTTAATTCTGTTAATTATGGGGTGCCATCATGGTAAAAAAAAAAAAAAAAAAATCTCTAATTAAAATCTGCACAAGATGCTTACAGGAGTGGGCGTCCTTAAAAAAATAATCTTTTTTTTAACATTTAATAAAGGAGATATTAAACATGAGTGAAAAGGTTAATAACAGGCTGCATTAATGGGATTCGTTCAAGTGTGGCTTAATTGCAAGCTGTGTTCAATAAACTATTAATCAGACATAATGCTGAATAAAGCTTCTCCATCTGCAACACACTAATTGAGTAGGAGGCATCACCTGACCCTTGGCCATGGATACTGAAGTTCTAGATAGATAGGCCTGTCTTCTTCTCCTTGTGTGGATCAATAAATTTTGGTGACTGCAACTGTTTGAAGCCAATAGCTTCTGCTAGTATTTTCGGTATGTTCAGGAAGCAGACTATTGTTTCTGTGTGTAACTGCAGATGAACATCTGCATACAGTGCTTGTGTGCAGTGTTGATAAAAAATAAGTCTAGATGATTTAGTTGCTTCTGTTCCTAAATATTCATTTTGGTAGCAAAGGTGCAGTGAGATTAAAAAAAAAAAAAAGAGTGTAAAGCCATTTTAATGGCACATGCAATTAAGTAAGTGTGGGAACATTTGTGGGTTCTATAGTCTTAATTTTTGGTCAGTTTGCACGTTTTTTTTTATATATATATATAAATATACTGGAATTCATATTCCAGTTATACTTGATGTTGACATATTTTAAAATAAATCATCATTAATTACATTAATGACAATAATCATTGCATTAATTACAAAAAAACATACAATTCTATTTTGTATTTTTCTATTAACAATTAATATAATTTCTGTTCTATTTATAAACAAAATTATAACATTCACTCTTCCCTCAGAAATATCTGCTTTTACTCTATTTGTACTTAATCAATTTTATTTTATTTTTTTCACAGATCTCACACTTTTGAATGGTAGTGTGCCATAACATATTTTACAAACATACACGTGTGTGTGTGTGTGTGTGTGTGTGTGTGTGTGTGTGTGTGTGTGTGTGTGTGTGTGTGTGTGTGCATGTGTGCGTGCGTGCGTGCGTGCGTGTGTGTTTCTGAGAATTATAATGCCGTGCGTGCGGTGTTGCGTGGCGTGCGTGCGTGTGTGTGTGTGTGTGTGTGTTCTTGCATCCACTGGGACTTTCTACTGTTGAGTCAAGTCTCTAATGTGCTTCACTATCTTCACTATCTCACATATTTTATACACACACATAAACACACACACAAATTTGTTCCCAAAATATGGTTAAGTAGGTACACACACACACACACACAGCATATCATATTATGATATTTATATTCTGGGAACACCATTTGTACCCAAAAGTGAGCTAAACCTGACAAAATCTCCAAAAGCCTCCCTTTGGGGACGTCCTCATTTGTAAAACTGGTATAAAAATAAAAATTGTAAAAATGCAGAAAGTTTCCTGTAAGGTGTAGGGTTGGTGTAGGGTTGGTGTAGGGTGATAGAATATACAGTTTACACCTAAGGAATGTCCCTATTTAGATAGCTAAGTAAACGTGTGTGTGTGTGTGTGTGTGTGTGTGTGTGTGTGTGTGTGTGTGTGTGTGTGTGTGTGTGTGTGTGTGTTTGTGTGTGTGCGTGTGTGTGTGTGTTCTTGCATTCACTGGGACTTTCTATTGTTGAATCAAGTCTCTAATGTGCTTTACTATCCGTAACGCAGAGATGCTGCCTATGTAAAGCTTTTCAAATTACTTGGACAGCCAGACAGCTTTGCAGTTAAGTTTTGGAAAATACCTTTTTGTTTTATATGTGTGTACGTGTATTTCAAAGATTTCAAAGTGTGAATATTTGAAGTGCTGAAATGCTGATGATGCTTTCCTGCATCAAACGGATCAGATCTGATCTCTATCCAATGCATCATCAATCATCAGGGACACTAAGAATGAGCTCCATTCTCATTATCAGCACAGTCTTTTTGTCCATGCGTTGCCTCATTGTTGCCTGACTCACTTTCCCCCATAGTTCAGTGATGTCACCTTCAGTTAGGGAGCGCTAAACCTGATTTTGCCTTGAGCACAACTTGTGCTGATGTGTAAATTCAGGCTTAACCCAGTTCTTACAAAAACTGCTGTGCTTCGGGACAGAATGTCACAGTACTTTTATCTTTTATCTGTAGATGTTTCTTATAACTCTGACAATCTACAGACATTAACTAGCTGGGTTACCCCAACTCTAAACATCAAATGACCAACAACAAGCCTAGTCTGAAGTGTGGCAAAGTGGGAAGTGCACATGCTCAAAATTCATAACAGTTGTTCTGCTCGCAGGGATGCAGGTTTGAGTCCAGCCTTTGTCATGCCCCCTTCCCATTTTCCAGCCTGTTTTGCTGTCTCAATAACAAGGGCAAAAAGCTCATAAATATTATAAATTAAATAAATAAAACTACAACAACTTCAAAACAACCTAGCAACTACATAAAGCACCCTTCCATTCATAAAATATAAAATTTCCATTTTAATATGGTTATTTATTTGTTTTTATATTGTTTAACAACATACAAAGTTCAATGTATCCATATTTGAAAGCACAATACAGGTGCCCCACAGCTTCCATGGCCACAGTGTCAATGCTAGCATATAAATCAGTGAATAACTAGACATAGCCATTGCTTTGTCTTTCACATTAAACAATGTGAAAAAAATAAATAAATTAGCCAAAGATTCTCTTATTATTTACTCTCCCTCATTCCATTTCAAACCTGTAAAGCCTACAGTACTTCCTTCTGCAACACAAAGGAAGAAAAAAAAGGAAGAAAAAAAATGATAGCAAAAACATTTGTCAAGCTTTAACACAAGCTTTTCAGGGAATAATGACTTAAATTTTGGCCTACACCCCACACAATGATATCATATAGCTTTTATGATACAGCACAGATTTATTGACTAAATTTGTCACCTACGCTACTGCTGCTTTGACCCACAAACACATTTTGAGATTAATGCCCTGAATGAAAAAGTAAAGTCTCAGCTTTCTAATGATATAATTATTATGTTTTGATGAGATCATATAACCATTATGTTTTGCTCAGAATAAACGTTTAAATGGTGGCTGTCAAAACAACTTTTCAATCGGGTTTAGATCTGACTTTTGGCTGGCCGTTTCATTATTGTAATGTTCTTAGCTTCGAGGAACGGCTTTACTTGTTTTGCAGTGTGACAGGGGTATTGTCTTGTATGAAAACCTCTGGCTGATTGAGCAATGAACGCAGGGAAGGAAATGCATGTTGCCGCATGATGTTCTGATAAACATTTGCATTCAGTCTGCCATGTAGCTGTATAAGAGGCCCAACTCCTGCTGCAGAAACCATTCCCCAAACCATGACACTTCCTCCTCCATCTTTCACTGACTTCTTTACACACTTTGGCTTCAGTCTTTCCCCAGTTTGATGACGAACATAATGTTTTAACACTAAACCTAAATAAAGTGAACTTGCTTTCATCACTGAAGTGAACTTTGGACCAGTTCTCCAACATGTTCCTCAGCAAAGTTTAGTCTAGCGTTTTGATTCTTTCTGCTGAAGAGAGCTTTGGTTACTGCAGAGTGGGCTTTCAGTCCAAATTCTCTTAAACATTGAGACACTGTATGCCAAGACAGATCCTTACCCTGTTCAGCGGTGAACTGGCAAGCAATTCCAGCTGCAGTGTTGAACCGATTGCCCATTAAGATTCTCTGTATTATCCTGTCCTCTTATGCATTTGTATTTTGTGGACAACCAGCCTTTTGGGGGGACTTGAATGAGTTAGTGTCCTTGTAAACATGCAACATCTGAGAAATCACAGATTTGGAATGATCAACTTCTCTTGCTTTGGCTGAAAGGGTCATCCCTTCGGCCTTCATCTAAACAACGTGTTGTCAGAGGGTTTCAGTCATTTTAGAATGGCTCACCATCTGGCAAAGGCAGGGAAACTGGAAAGTAAGGCTGCTAGTTAAATAGGGTCTGTCAGATAATTAAGGAAATTAGCACCAGAAGCCAGTTTAACACCAATAACTGGAAGGTATCTGAAAGCTTTATCCAATCTACAAACTCATTTAATCAATTTTCTTTTTAATTATCTCATTTAAGTTTTTTTTTTTTTTTTTTTTTTTTTTTTTTTTACTGTGCTTCAGAACATATTTAATTCATGGAATATGCTTAAAAATTGTGCTTTTACTCCTGTCAGGATAACTTCATAGGACTAAGCAGTAAACTGTAAAAAAAAAAATCACAATTATTATTTTTATTTTTTTTTTAAGTTGAAACAACTTGCACTTTCTTAATTTGTTTATTGAACTTAACATTTAAAATTTTCACTCTCTCCACTAGAGTAACAGCTAATGCTAACGCTTCCGCTTTGGCAGTGGGAAAGGAGATCAGAGGTGTTTTTTTTTTTTTTTTTTTTTTTTTTTGAATGGATAGATGAATGTCAATGGAGGTGAGGCTTCACTAATCTGAATAAACAACTTTTTGTGGAAACAGCTTATCATTTAACGATTTGACAGCCTATCGGCTAATCTTCAACATGTTTTACACAAAACAATACTTTTGGATTGAACTATTTTTAGAGTTTACACTGAAAAAATTATGTTTTCTAAGAGAAGTCACTGACTTTTTGTGACAGGTGGATTCCTATGGTACCCATAAATTCCTACTGAATCCTTAAAAACTCAAATATTAATCCACAAAACCAATATTAAAAACAAAAAAAAATAAAAAAAATAAAAAAAAAATAAAAAACATGAGGATTAGGCAACAATGAACATGGACTATTCTTTTAGCTCATCTTTACTAGATTCCAATCATATGCTTTTAGTGTACATGTGGACATTTTAAAATTAAATGTTAGTACAAGATCTAGAATGTCTAGTCATGGAGGGCCAATGTCTTGTAGAGTTTAGCTCCAACCTGCACCTATGTTTGCCTGGATATTTTTAGGGCTGTGTCTGAAAGCTCAGGCAACTGAATTTTTGCCTCAACGACAGCTTTTGCACAAAAAGGTACCTCTCAAAACATTTCAGACAAAAATTTCAGACTGACTTATGAGGCAGCATAATGGTATAATAACCTACCACTAAACAGAGCAAGCGTTTGTGATCAAATGTGGAAAAAAAGTTGGTCAAAAACATACATTTACACACAAATTGACCACCAACCACAACTTTCAGACACCATTTTTATTTTTTTATTTTTTTTTAGCTCAAGTGTCACTGAATCGAAAGCACCGGATTGTGGGATATCATAGCAGTAAAGGATACATGCATGCTACCTTCAAAAATCCATCAGATAAAGGCATCTCAGGAGACAGGATTTGACACAATCATTGGATTCAGACGTCCCTACATCTGTATGCTGTCTGCGGAGACAGCATTTTTCAGCTTTTGGACACAGCCTATAGTAATACTGAAGACCTTGATTAGCTGGTTCAGGTGTGTTTAATTAGAATTGGAACAAAAGAACACTTGGAGCAGAACTGGACACCTCTGGTACAGATATTTATTGTAGTATAGATATTTTAAATTCAGTGTAACTTGAACACTGGTTATTCCTATATAATCCTCCTCCTATAGTATCAGAGAGGTCAGGAAAAGAAAAAAACCCACACACCTACACATGCCTTCCTGTTTTAAAAGCTGTTTCTCACAGAGAGGAAGATGTCTCGAATAGAAATGAATAGAACAGTATTGTGTCTGCCCCTAAATGACATGTAGTCCAGAGTGAAACATAAAGGCACACCTCAATTAACTTAAAGGCCTTACCTACTGTACATAGTCTGTTTTTGTTCAAGTGTTGAACATGCCTTGTGGGCATAAACCGATTGGAGAGTGTGAGCTGATAGAGAGGGAGTTGGTGGAGGAGTGGAGACTGATTTTCTACATTTTTGTGAAAATGTAAGTTGGAAACTGATTTCTGATTTCTTTCTAATAAAAAAAATGCCTCAGAAGAGAATGTGTAGGTATTGAGGCCTCCCCTCAGACAAATACCTGCCCAACAGCACAAAAATAAACCATGCGTCATGCACCCATCATATCATCATATCGGTCCAGCTTCAATTTTCTTCGTACATATATGAACATATAAACACTTAAACATTCATAAACAAGCACCCACACCATCCCCACACATCTCTCCATCCAAATGCTTACTTCCTGCTGCACATACTGCAAAAAAAGGAGAAAAAAACAATACATCAAAGACGTAGTAATCAGTATTTATAATACAGTAGGCAAACCACACCTGGATGACCTACTGCATCTGCTGAGATGCTGAAGTGTGAATCCAGTGGTTACTTGGCTATGCCATGAAATAGCAGAAATGAAAAGTTGAATTAAAAAGTAGTATAGGACATATGTACCACAAAATTTCTTCATGATTAAACTGTACTTGTTTAACAAAACTGGAGTAAATTATTATTGAAATTGTTGTCAGTTTAGGTCATAGGTCAAATTAACATATTGGTAAAAGTATAATGGCAACATGGTGGATGTAGTACATTCTTAAAAATAAAGGTTCCAACAGGTGTATTATGCCATAGAAGAGCCATTTTTGGAGTTCTTAAAAGAACCATATATATACTTTCAGTATATATATAGTATATATATATATATATATATATATATAAGATATATATGATATATAATATATATATATATATCCTAGTAATATAATATATATATATGTATATATATATGGGGGGGGGGGGTTCAAATGTTGTCCATTGATCAGGGTGAATTAAAATTCAAAAAACATTATTTAGAATTGGATGTTATTGCAGACAAAATCAACACTAAACAATAAATACTACACACACCAAACCACCAAACATCTACTCAGATAATTAAAAACTACAATTTCATAATACTGTATGTATAATTTAAATCCATTAACATATTTATTGACATATCACTTAAGACTTACGGATATAAAATTATAATTAAACTTTATTTGGAGTATTTCTTTCTTGCACATGCACATTTCAAAAATGTGTTTTCATATCACTATTAATAAGGATTGTATGATCTCTGTATAATATCAGTCTATAAATGCAAGATATGTAAAGTGTACCTGAAGTATACTTGCAGTAGTTCCATTTCACAACCAAAAATACTTGAGTATATCTTTGGTTGGACCTCAGCAATACTTCTACACAATTAAAGTGAATTAAGTACAAAATTAGGTGTTCCAAATTTAGCAGACTTTAAGTTTACCAGAAGTACAATTGCAGGGTATTTTTATTAAGCACATAAATATGTAAATGTATTTGTGGTATACTTAGCACAAAATAATTTCAAATAAATTTTTATTTATATTTTCTCACTAGGTTAGTCAGCTTATTGAAGACTTCAACAAGCTACAGTACTAATGGAGTCAAATTATTAAAGACAAAATAAAGCAATGTGTTTTAATTTCACACCTCAGTACACTTTTCAATTAAGTAATGCTTACTGACATTACCACAAAAATAGTGAAAAATATATTATGTACTCATATAATAACAAAAAGCACCCATATTATTACACAGATTCACTGTTTAATTACTCAGATAATGTAACACATCTGGCCATTAACATATCAAAATAAATAGTTTTCACACACCTGTATGACTGCAGGCAGGTGCAAAGGACACCAACAGCTGAGCAGGAAATCCACAGCTTGCAATAGTTCCTATATTGGTTTAAACAGCAAAATAAAAAAGGTGAAAAAATACATACAGTACATTCATACATATAGGTTGCATCATTGTTAAACCAATTCTGCATTTCAAGCAAAAAAAGTTTTAGGATTCATGCAAATATGAGTAATCTATATTTTTTAAAAATCAAAGCTCTCTTAACTTAGTTTAGTTTCTCTATATATAAACTATACTATAAATATATATTTATATATTAGTTTAGTTTATATATAAATATAAACACACATTTGCCTTGTTCAAATACCCACACTTGCGGTCTTGACCACTTGAGAGCGTGTGTGCGAGACAGGAAGTAAGTGCCCAAGACTATCCTAGGTCTTAAAAACACCAAAGCGCAGTGCCCTTAACGCACACTAAATCCGCTCCAGAGCAGTATCCAAGGCTTAGAGTATCCCATCATGCATCATGTTCTGGAAATAAATAATGAGACTATTTGCAGAGATCTCGTGAGAGGTCACGGAAAACTTTCCAAGGTATTTTAAATATTAATTATAATTAGAAATTATACATAATTTGGTAGTAAAACAAAGAGTTGCACGTTTTATTGGTGCAAATGAGTAAATTAGAAACACAACAAAAACAACATTTGCAACTGCTTTTTATCACTTAATTAGAAGCACCACAAAATTAAATAGTGTCATCTGTTATAGGGACTACTGAACAGACATTTAGAAGATTATTCTAGAATGAAAAGTATTGAAAATAAAAATAAATCTGTGTAAACACTTATATTTTACAACACGCTAAGTGTTATAATAAGTCCATAACAGTGTTATGCATTTCACTTCCTGTTGTCAGCAGGTGGCACTATGACCATAACAGCCACGTAAACATAAAATTATGTCTGCATTTGTGATCGGAGAAACGACAAACAACAAGCGCTACTCTACACTGCTCAAAACTCGGGTTTGAATCATCAGTGGCAAATTCTTAAATATAAAAAGTACTTACAGGCTGTGAGTCAGAAGCGCCAGACTGTCCTTACAAAGTTGGAAATGCCCCACTTTATAGAAACAGCCATTGTGCACAGAGTGTAAGCTACTCTCCCAGGAAACAGTCCTCCATAAAATGCGCTGCACACATCTGAATATTTAGGTTGAACTGTTCTGGAACAGTGTTGTAAATACAATTTAACTTTTGATTTCTAATTGTGACCTCTTTTGTAAGGCCAAACAAGAGAGTTTCGCTTTTTACAACGAAACACACAGCGTCTCCACGACATGGCGGAGGCGGCAGCAACAATACTACAGTGAGAATCAAAGTTATGCCTTCTTACTTTGCGTGAACATTTAGGCGGTGTTATGCAAATCTTTCCACACAGTGACGTAGACGTGGGTGCGTGTTTAAATGAGGCATTTTAGGAGGACGTGAACAAGTCTGTCCTTAGCTGACGTGGGGCCTGGTGTGAGGTAGGTAGTGGGGCCCCCCTTAGTCCATTCGCGTTCAAGGGTAGGGGTCGCAGGGAACCCTCAAGCGTGGGGCATTAAGGACGGCCCTGCATGCATGTACTGAATTCTGTACAAGTACGTGAAACGGGTGAAAAAGGTGTACTTCATTGAAATTTGAAGTGGCACTATTGAGCCATTTTGCCACGCCCAATTCTGAATCCCATATCAGATGTAAATTTTTGCCAGTTCTAATGTGTTTGCAAAAGTTTTGTGAGTTTTTGAGCATGTTTAGGCCCTAAAAAAACCATTCACTTTGGAGAAGAAGAAAGAGGAGGAAGAAGGAGGAAGAAGAAGAAGAAACAGAGTAATTCCAAGAGGGTCCTTGGCTCACACATTGGTGCCCGGGCCCTAATAATAATTTCTGCTGGCCAAAAGATTTTTGCTGTTTCATTAATTGTTCTCCTCTGTACATAAACACACACATACTGTAGGCACAGCTGTGCATGCTCTCAAGGGGAAGTGAGTGTACTGTTATTCACACTAAACTCTGACAGGATGGACACTCACTGGGGCAGCAGGAGGGGATTCTGGGTAAACTGACTGTAGAGACAAAGAAAATGCACCTTAACTTCAAATATTAAATATTAATGAATTCACCTGGAACCAACAAAAGCAAAGCAAAAAAAAAAAAAAAAAAAAAAAAAAACACTGTCCCTGAATGCCTGTTTCTCTTTATATCTTCCTTGTTCTTTTACCTCTCCCCTTTTTTCATCCTTCCTGTCCAGTCAAGTGTTATAAATATGCCCTTGTGCTCATATACAGAAAGCAATGGCTTGCTCATGATACAAATTACATAAACAACAGAGGTAATTAGTACATTGTTATCACTGAAATTCTGTTAATTCTGAAAATGTTGTAAAAGGCCTGACAACAAAATGATTAAGTCATCTCCTGTCAAAAACAGACGGCACACAACATTTCCCCTGTTTACAACCGAATCATGGAGGTATAATCAGCAAAATCCACCTTACTGAAACTCCTACACAACATATGGAGTGAATGTCAAACACACCTAATAATACCTAACAAGCATAATGTATTGCCATTTGATAATGTAAGATGAGCTAAAAGTGTTCTGCCATTAAAAACATCATACATAAAAACATCAGTGAATTCTGTATAGATGTTATTAAGGCAATGTGATTTTCAAAACATGCCATTCCTAAACATTAATTAGCTGATTAAAAATTGTGGATGTGGATGGTACCCTGTGGATGAGACATTAAATGAATCTTCTCCACCCACCTTCTCCAGCCTGTTGGGAGCTCCACATCACGTGGGTGCTTTAAGTGGAGAGCACTGACGTGTGTGTGTGTGTGTTGAATGTATCTCTATGACATCTTACTTCAGAGGTTCTCAGAGTGTGGGACCCTAGAGAGTGCCGCTGTATTTTACAGGTTGAGTCTGAGACGAAACCAGTTTGCAAATCTTCTTCACTTTCACACATTGAAAACTGGCATACATGGGAACCAATGAAGTTTGTGCCCAGTTACTTCTGGTGTCAAATGCATTCCCAGCACCCCACTTAAGGAAAGGAATGGATTGAGAGATGAGTGGGAACTGCTTTTAAAAGGCGAGCAAGATTATAACCAAATAACTTAATTTTAGTCTGTTCTTCAAAAGCTATCATATGACTTTATTGTACGCCACAATATCACACAAAAGAAACTAAAAAATACACTTTGGAAAGAAACATTGCTAAATTAACACATACCTTGTAATATTCAACAAGTTTAATTGGTAGCAATTCCAGAAAATACTGATATTGAGTCAGATTATGAGAAGGTGAAAAATAAAATAAAATAAAAAAACATTGAGAACCACTTAAATTAATAATTACATTGACTTAATTTAATATTTGGCATGCTCTTTCTATGCAAAAATCACCTTTTTAGTGCTTCCGATACACAATATCCCGTTCAATTTCTATTCTGTTGTCATTGTTGTTGACAAAAGTTTACTGAAGTCTAGGTACCCTCACACTGTACGGAAAGATGGTACCTCATTATTATTGCCATTTACATACTGCAAACCAAAATTAAAATTAAAACACTTCAAAACAACATAAATAATTAAATAATCATTATCAAAATACAAAATAACTGCAAAACACTTTTAAAACTCTTCCAACCTTTAACAAATGATACATAAATTAATAAAAATATGGTGTCTTTTCTCAGCGTCTCTTCATAATGACGTTGAATTTTGGATGCCTAAAGCTAATATGTTACTTTGCACAAACATAAATGGATGTCATGAATATATTTTTGGTCAGAAGCAATAGATGTTTAAAGTTAAAATACCAACGTGATGTGAAATTCTTCTCCGTTTTCTTATAAAACAATCTCCAACCTGCAGAGTTTTGCTACAAAACTTACATACCAGCAGATTTATTACCAGCTGTTTGAATCCTATGGCACCCATTCTGATCACACCAAAGCAGGTCAATCCAGACCACCAGTACCCAACTTCCAGACCTTTGCTCCAAACATTATAACAACACAACATCAGTTGAGGGCAGAGTTTTGCAATATCCATACCTTTTCTTCAGTTTGAGTTATTTCATTATTACTGAAATATAAACACATAAAAAAATCTTTAAAATACAAACTTCATCAAGCCAAGTCGGTTTTTGAGTTATTTCATTATTATTGGCATTTACATACTGCAAAGCATTTTTAAAATTCAAGCTTTTTCAAATTCAAAATTGTGTGTTGTGATTTTTGGATAGGTTGAATGGATTATGGAAAAGCAAAGGTTTAAAGTAAAAAATACCTTACTGATGGAATTGTCTCCAGGACTGATGTTAATGATGGATGTTTTTATCAGCTGTTTGAATTCTGATGGCACCATTCACTTTAGAGCATGGGTGATGGAATGCAAACTTCACCAAATCTGTTAGCTGATGAGTAAACAAGGCCTTGATTAGCTTGTTCAAGTGTGTTTGATCTACACCTCGGATCCGGCCTGGCCACTGGTGAGCAAGTGATGGAATGTTAAACTTCACCAAATCTGTTCTGATGAGGAAACAAGCTCATCTACACCTCGGATATAATCAATACTAAATTCAGGGTGAAGTATTCCTTTAAAATCAATACTAAAATAAGTAAGATCTAGGATTTGGATTAGGCTTTAAAGAAGATCTCTAAAGAGTTGTGGGATCAATTAACCAATACATTTTAAATCAGTTCAGACTGATGCATTTTTTCCCCTTTTTGCTTACACTACACCTAACCTTAATATGTTTTAATTTTAAACTTCCAAAATACTGATATTTGGCTAAGGCAATCAATAAAAGTCAATGGGTGAATTTTGTGCATCAGATGCATATAAAATTTGTTGTTGTTTTTCTCTCTCTTTAAGACAGGCCCCTTCATAAACTGCTATGTCAACACAAAGTGTGGTAACAGAGAGAGACGTTCACTGTCTGTTTGGATCTTTGAGCTCCGCCAACAACCAGCACTTAGCATACTGTTGTCTTGACAGGGCACACAGAGACACTGCTCGTCAGTGGTCCACCAGTCAGCCTTGACCCAGCAGCTGTGCTCTGGTGACAAGCTAACAGCTGCTGCCAGGGCTCAGAAAGACATCCTATAGCAGATAATTTCATTCACAATATGAGGAAAGAAAATAGCAGGTAATAACGTAAGGAACACCAGACAAAACTGCTGTTGCTGATGATGATGAGAAGAGAGAATTTTACATTTTCCAGAGGGACAAGCTATTGAAAGCAAGAGTTTGCCAAAAAGTAAGAGAAAGAAATAAACCTATAAAACACAACACCACCTTTGTTAAGTGCATTAAATGTTAAGGGTTTTTTCCCACAAAAACTGCTGCATATGATGAGCAAAAAAATCTTAAAGGTTCCAGAGAGATAAGCTATTCTCAGAAAAGTAGAAGAAATAAACTTATGAAACACAACATCACCTTTGTTAAATGTGTGAATTTTGTTTTTAATTTTTTTGGATGTTAAACACTGATTTGCATGCCATAAGTCACTGTTCCTCATTAAATGTTTTACTTCTAAATAAAAATCGATAGCTATTAAAATAAAATAAAAAAAAAATGTGTACACGTGATATGAGGATGAGAAGACCCAAATCATACTAGTAGCCTAGTTGAATAAAAGCAGTTTTAGCTGCAACCTAGTCTCATTTGAAATACGTTCCTCTATATTTTTGCAAAACTCTATAATCAAACCTAAAATTCACTGTAGTTTCCAGATGAAATGAACGTTAGAGACAGTAAAATAGAACGTGTATTCCTTATCACATAAATGATGATTAAGGGCAAATTATCCATTAATAAAGACTTATTTCCATGCATTTCCTTGCACATCACTGTGTTCTGACAGCAAACACTTTAACCATTGTGTAAAGAAATACATTTTGACATTGTGGCGTGTCACACAACCAGCTCTTTATGTATAGCTTTTAGTAAACTTGCTCAGTAGCTCACCTGGTAAAGCAAGTGAAAATGGTATAGTTGCTTCAGCAAATGCCTTTATTTATCACACATTGGCTAATCAGGGTGGGGTTTAGTGTAGGTGGTAGGCCTACATTATTTTCAAATGCAACAGAGCATTAACCCTTTAACACCAATCACCAGACTTTTCATTTCAGAACAGCTGCAACATATAATACACTCAGCATAATAATACTGCCAGGTTCGTGTTTATCTGTTTCAGATAAAAACTTTCCTTACTTTTAGCACCAATCACTGGGCATTTCTTTTTTAAATTGTTGTGAAAGTGCAACAAGCTGTATAATATATATATATATATATATATATATAATATATAATAATAATATATATATATAATAATAATAATAATAATAATAAAAAACTTCACCACTTGGCACATTTTTCCCATGAGTCTGTTGTTTATTTTGCATGACCACCTGACCAGTCAAATAGCTTGCTACTTTTTTATCTTGGTAAAATGCCTGATATGGTATATTTTCACTCAAATAATTCATGTCTAATTCCAAATTAGACATTATTACCAAATTAGTGCATTTCTAGAATTGCATTAGCCAAACTGTTTTTTGCACTATGCTGCATTCATGTCAGCCGACACAAATTAACCAACTGCACGCAACTTTAGCGTCATTTACAGGTGCTCATCTAGTAACTCACACAGGAGTTTAAAGAGTTTTCAATCTAAAACACAAACAACTTTTACATGGCTAAACAAATAATGCCATTTTACAGCAGCAATTGTTTAGCTCATAATCATAACCTAAAATTATTTCCAATAACAATGAACAATTAAAAAAAAAAACTTCTATGCTATTATAATTATTAAAACCAAAGTAAAAAAGTATGTATTTACAACAAGACTGTCATTCGAAAAAGCTGTGAACATGTTTCCAGAACATGATCGGCTATTTTTGTAACTTATGCTACTTTTCATTCCAGTCAAATCCTCCAAACACTCGCACAATAAAGATGATGTTACTTCCAGTCATTTCGACTAGTCGTTTTGTTGTTATTTTCATTATTTTCATTTGGCCAGTATAAGTGGCTCTGTTTTTTTTTTACCTTTCTTTTGTCTGGTATTGTTCTTGTGTAACACAATGTCTCATATATTATTTTGAATAAACCTTGGTCCATTTTTATCATCTTCATCTTTGGACTTTACGTGACAACGATTTGCTGACTCATCCAATACCCAGGAATGAAAAAAACATTCATCATTCATTAAAAATAATCAACTGATGCAGCTTGACAAAATGTTTGATTTTGTACTGAGCAACAATCTAGCAAATTATGTTTTCTATATTCCATACTCTCTCTCTCTCCCTCTCTCTCTCTCTCTCTCTCTCTCTCTCTCTCTCTCCCTGTGTGTGTGTGTGTCCTCATTTGTTTAGCTTTGTGAAGGCAACAAGTTGAAGGGTAATTACCTTTTCATTATGTGGAGGAGAGGAAAAAGAGAGGAAAAAGATGTAGCAGTCTGTCAGCTGTCCTGGTCTGAAAGGTCAAAGTGGGAGAAGGCAGAGGGAGAGAAAGGCCAGCAGTGACGTGTCCCATTCAAAAACACATGGCACGTCACAAGTCTTCATCACAACAGAGACAGCTCACTGCGCTGCCCTAACCAAACTGCAATTGCAATTCAAATTCAATCACTCTGTGAATGGCATCTTTCAGGCGAGTTAAATCTTCTATGCAATTGTTCTCACAATCTTTCTAATGTGATGGGTGAGTGACTATTTAGAGAGAGAAGGTCAATAAAAAGCCCTGTTTTTGCAAATATCTGTACTATGACAAATGTCACTATACAATTTGAGGAAAAAAAATCTGTGTAATTGCTGTAATTGCTATTAAAAATGAACAGATTTTCCTATAACGATTTTAATATCCGAGAGTCTGCCAATATCTGATTTATCTTGTGCAACAAAGCATAGATAATTACTATAATGAGGCTAAACTGTGCTGATAATCATAACATCTGACTTTTATGACATCTTTATCTTGTTGAAAAAAAAAAAAAGTTTTCTTACGGAAATGTAATTAATCAAAATATACAGGGCACTCGGTGTGAAGGTAGATCAACCAAATGTCTGTTATTTTCTATGAACATATTTAATTAAGTCAATAACTCTAATGCAGTAGTTTAATTTGAACATACCCAAGCTAGTAGAAACTTCAAAGATTCAGTTTCAAGCTAGACTCAACTGAGAGTGCCAAAAGGTGCAGCTGTTATGATTTTAGCAGAGGTAAAATAGGTCAGGGAGAGTTTATTTCCCTCTTACACTATCAACCATGTATCAGGAATGTCTCAGATCTGTATCAGCTGAACTAAATTAAAAATGTGTGCTCTAGGTGTGAAAAAGAATTTGATTTCATCTCCTTTTAAAATAACCATAAAATAAAATCAGCAAAGTTATTTAAATGTAAGCAATAATATTTGCTTAATAAATCTATATTAATATAAAATGAAATGTTAGTACCATTTTAAAAGTTTTTTTTTTTTTTTTTTGGATTTAGTATTTATGCACTGCCAGTAGTTCTAAAAGAAGCCAAAGCCGTGCAATTAAATTAGTGGATCTGAAGTGTTTAGTAACTAACAACTATATATATATATATATATATATATATATATATATATATTTTTTTTTTTTTTTTTTTTTTTTTTTTTTTTTTTCAGTAGCTATGATATAATTACAATCAAAAAGCTATTTCCTTGCTTTGAACAGCTGCTCTACCGTCCTCACAAGACCTGAACCCAACCTGTTCAGCAATTTATTTGGCTGATCTTCATTTCCATGGAACTAAATCAAACAAATGCTCAGATTTACTTACTCATGCCCTCCAAATTTCAAAACATCAAAGCAGCTGCTTTAATCGAACTAAAAAGATTAGGATGAAATAATATGTTGAGTAAGATTCTGTCAGTGTTTGTGAGTTTTATTTAGACTCATCCTTATGTAGAGCTGTCACATAAACAAATTAAATATAAGTACATATAATACATTTCCATATCTGAAATATATTGACATAGGAAGTATATATATATATGAAACAAGAAATTTGAACAATTCCAAATATTAACATTTATATATAACCCTTACAAATATGTTTTTGTATGTGTAATACATTTTTGGACATATACGTCACACATCTATATCCAACCTAAAATCCGTAAATGCTTATAATTGATATAATATAAGTAAATATAAAAATATACATTCTTTATATTGAAAAAAAAAAGTTTCTTTAGATGAAAAAACATATATATATTCTTCACACTAAGGGGCAAAAAAAAATTGTTCTTTTAAGATCTGTTCACTAAAACGTTATTTTGAAAACCCAAATGGTTCTTCTGAAACAAATTGCTAGTGGGTCTAACTTTGAACACTTTATTAACGATAAATATAAACCGCTTTGAATCAAAGGCCATAGATCTTTAAAGAATTCTGCAATTAATCTATCTGTACCTGGAGACCTGCCAGAGGACTGGTCCTGCACAGACACAGCAAGTTGCAAAACGCATCTGAGCCTTGATTAATTTTTCTGTGAGACCAGTAAATCATGAACAAACAATTTCAGGCACTTCTGCTTTTTAAGATTTGATGCTGTAGCCTACCTGTACAGCATAATATTTAATATTAATATTTCTCACACATTACCACAAAAAAATGCATACATATATACAGTACATACTGTGCATACATAAAAACGTGAACATATAATTTTAAAACTGTATTTAACAACTATTTTAAAACATACTGTAAATATTACAAATAATATTGTAAGTTTTTATTATTATCATTATTATTATTATTATTATTTATTTAAAAAAAAAACATTTGTGTGTAATTTCCCTAAGCTCAAATAGTAGAGCATGCTAGCAATGCCAAAATCAGGGGTTTGATATCTAGGAAACTGAACACGCTTGAACTGATAAAATGTTTCTTTAAATAAAAACATCTACAAAATGCATGAATGTAAATATCCCAAGAGGGTAGTCGAGAAACTAACATCATAAGAAATTACCCCTTAACAGTAAATTCCCTTAACAGCAGAGAAATGTATCAACAACACAAAGATCATGAGTTCAACTGGTAGCCAAAAGTCTGGAATAATTAAGATTTTGATGCTCAATGAAGATTCTAAGATGCTAATTTATTTGATCAAAAATACAGTAAAAAAAAAAAAATGTGTGTGTGTGTGTATACAGTATATATATTATTTATTTATTTTTTCCCTCTGTGAGTATATTTTTATGGAAACCGTGAAACACTACCATGCAAAGATCTTGGAAAAATGTTTAAAAATTTTAATTATTGCTTTCATTCAGCAAGGATGCATTAAATTGATCAAAAGTAACAGAAAATACATTTGTAATGTTACTAAAGTAATTATTTTTCAAATAAATGCTGTTCAATGAACTGTTAAATGATTCATCAAAGAATCCGGTTTCCAGAAAAATATTAAGCAGCAAAAAAAAAAAAAAAAAAAAGCATCCCATTAGTCAATAATCCTTGAGAAACACCTTTTGCAATCTCAGATTGTGTTATTAGGAATCATGAGGATTTCTTACATTCATGGTTTATGAGCAGATTTTGATTCCCAAGAGCCATTACCTTGGAAAAGTGTCAGTTGTAGAAACTGTGTCCTGAAAAAGCATTTTTACATGATCAACATTAAATCTGTGATGTGCACTTGACTCTTGACTTTGCAGTGATCTAATGATATCAGATGATGTGTTTTAATCTCTGCACAGATGTTATTTACAGCATGCATCCTCTCTTGTGTTTCTAGGTCTGTTAATGCTGGTTAGTATTTGTTAATGCACATCTGGATGTCCATGTACATAGGATTTATATGCAGATGAATTCATGAATAATACAAAAAGCCATTTAAAGCTCCGTTTTGGTTTCTTCATGGAGGAAACCAGGTAGAAAATAAAGCTTTTGTATGTGCACACAATCTTACGCTACTGGGGATTTATAAAGGAGATCTGGTGGCTTACATAAATCAAAAAATCCATGGAAACATTTTAACACGAGGTCCCAACAGGTCTCTATTTGTTGAGGGAGAAAACATTTTGGGGGTTTGCTAAAATACATTAATAATAATAAAAAAATGACTAAATAACTAGGCATAGGGAACCAGGGTCAGAGTGAATATAGGATGACAGAGTGGACCTACCAAATATGATGACTCTTATGAGCTCAGCTAAAAAAAAAAAAGTTCTAAGAACGTTTAGCTAACATTCCCATTAAGTTATGAAAATGTTTTTTTTTTTTTCTTAATGTCTCTGTACACTCAAAATGCTAAGGGAACATTCCATTTTATAGTTTTCCAAACATCAGGGGAATGTTACTATTGAATGTTCAATTATTTATTTATTTTTTTCAAACAATTAGTAACATTTAAAAACGTCTAACTTAAACATTTTAGAAATAAAACATTCCATGAACACCATAGAAATTTTTTGGCTGTTGTTGTTTTTGTTGTTGTTGTTGTTGTTGTTGTTGTTGTTGTTTTGTTAATGTTTTGAGAACATTTCCAATATCATAATCTTCAGAGAAACTTGCAAGAACATTAGCCAAAGTTCTGAAAGAAAATGTGCAGTGATGGGAAAAAAAATAAAATAAATAAATAAATAAATAATAATAAAATAGCAGAGCACAGAATTTAACTGCAACAGTTAAAAAAATAGCTATAAAACGTACGGAATTCAAGATTATCGACTCAACGTAATTTTTTGAGTGAAATATTTATGTTTGATCAGCAGACAAACCGTTTAATAGCAAGACTATGAAAAATATGTGGAAAATAATCTAAATGTATTTACAGTAAGATGTGTCATTGTTTTAAATAAATCAGATTCAGCTGTACTGATAAAATAAGATCTACAAAATATGGTATGAATATTTTCCAACTGAATTCACTTTGGACACCATAGATCACGTGCTTTAGGAATGAATGAATGAATGAATGAATGAAAGAATGAATGAATATTTTTCTCATGTTGAATGTGTGTCGTGTGTGTTTGGCAAAGTTCTGGCGCTCCTTTGAACATCATATTAGATTTGTCTAATATGATAGAAAAGCTATAATTACAATTGAGTCCTTAATCAAGTGTGCAGAAGCAAAGTGCTTTAGTGTGCTTAAAAAAAAATAAAAACAAAAAATGCTGTTGAGATTTTATACTGCCTATGTTAACCAGCTGGCTGGAACTGGATCACTCATGGAATAGAGAAGCAATGTCACTTTCTACAGTTTCATTGGCAGTCAGCAATAGTGTACTCCAGAACAGACTTTACACTGGTTGAATAGGAAGTTTGCAATAGTCCTTGCAATTGCTTTAGATGCCGCAGCAGGGCGGCTGGGTGACTGTGAGGTGGCATAGTTATGGAACAAAACATCGCTCTTCCATTCCAATCAAAACATTAAACAGGTTCTCCTCATTCAGTGACGCACCCACTGAGAAACCTGATGAAAGTGCCCTAGTTATTGGCGATTCTATTGTATGGAACATGAAAATAGCCACCATAGTCCAATGTTTAACTGGAGCCAGAGCGCCTGACATCTTGGCAAATCTAAAAGTGCTGGGTAATGCTAAACATAAATTCAGTAAGATTGTTATTCACATCGGCACAAGTGATGTTCAGCTTTGCCAGTCAGAGATCACTGAAAAAAACATTAACTTGCAAGTACAAAGATACATAGCAGACTGTTGTCACTCAATGGCTGGATGTCTAAGTGGAGTCTGCAGAATAACATTGGTTTCATAGACAATTGGACAAGTTTTTGGCGCAGACCTGACCTGTTGAAAAGATACAGTATGGTCTTCATCCCTCCAGGAGTGGTGCTGCTCTTCTCTCTAGAAATATGGCACAGTCTTAGAGTTTGTACGTGAATAACTGGGGCCCAGGTCAGGAAGAAGACAGACTGGCTAAACCGACTGTCTGCTAGTCATCTGCTAGACCGTCTGCTAGTCAGTTAATTCTCAACACATACTCCTACACCAAGATATCATACTATAGAGACTGACTATAAACTAATTTAAGGGTAACAATTTAATTGATGTTCAACAAATAAAAAACAGATATAATACAGATGATAAAGCTTGGCTTAATGAATGTGAGATCATTTTCTATGAAAGCACTTTTTGTAAATGAGATTATCACAGATCAAAACCTAAATGTGCTCTGTTTGACAGAAACCTGGCTAAAACCAGATGATTACATTACTTTACATGAGTCCACCCTCCAAGATTACTGTAATAAACATGAGCCACATCCAAAAGATAAAGGGGGAGGTGTTGCTACAATTTATAGTAATATTTACAGTATTTCTCAGAGCTCTGGTTTCAAGTATAATTAGTTTGAATGGTAATGGTGTATAATGTAATAATTACTAGTGTAATAAGCGTTAATGATAAATACTTATGGATATCTGTACTGGCTATTGTACACAGGTCACCAGGGCAACATACAGACTATACCAAAGAATTTGCGGGGGGTTTTTTGTTTTTTGTTTTTTAGTGCTGGCTGCAGATAAAAACCTTAATTGTTGGCTATTTCAATATCCAAAGATAATGCAAAAGATACACTGATGTCTCCATTTATAGACTTTCTAAACTCTATTTGGGTTACACAACAAGTGACAGGACCTACTTATTGCATTAAAAATAATTCAGCATTAAAAACAGTAACACAGAAAATTATCTAGTTTTGTGTATACTCCATGTAGTTAAAGCTGTAAACTCAACTCAGTGTTACAGTATACCTGTAGTTACTGTATCATACTCAGTCAAAACATCATACTTTTGTAAAATAATACTTGTCCCTCACATGTAGCTCCGAAAAAATTGATGCTGTTCACTGGCCTTTTTGGCATTATTGGGGACAAATTATGTCGCCATTTGGATTGCAGCAGTAACGATTGATGGACGATCATCAGAATTAATGATAAATTGACTTTGAAAAAATGAGTGGTTTGTGTTTATCTTTCCTTTTTAAATACTGTAAGCTCCGATTGTATAAAGTGGATATAAGATAAAGGCTAATTTGACTTTGCACGTGTTATTGACTAGACTGGATGAAAGTGCTCTTATTACACAAAAAGCAATTACTGATGGGTTTTCATGTTTTAAAAAAAGACTAGTACCAGCAATTGCCTTAATTATGATGGTTGTCAAATCAAAGGAATTCCAACTGAATCTGACCTTGTAATCAGCACAAAGACTCCCCAGTTAGTGTAAGTCTATTTAATACTTCGGATGTTCGACTTTGTGGTGCCGTGTGAATAGACGTGTTTAGGACTCATCTTGGACCGCAGACCCAACACTGCTTTCAGTTTTATCATCAACTTTTGTTTATGTATAAAACACCTGTAGGAAAGGTTAATTTCCATTTTGCATTTACAGTGGATTCAAGGTCCACATGTTTGTAAATATCAACAAATTGCATGAGTTCTCCTTTCTTTATAAATAAGCACTCTCTTTGAACAAGCGATAACCACACCATCAACGGTAACTGTATTTTATTTTTTAATTCTCTTTTTGAAAATGAAGCTTAGTTCACAACCGCACATGTGGTATTGCTGTTATACAACAGTTCAATAAACAAAATAAAAGTCAGTGTGACCATGGAAACTTTTTAATTCATTATTGTGAACATTTTTCAGAGTGAAGCAAATACAGTGAATGATTTAAATAAATAAATAAATAAATATAGAGGGTGAGGTTGAGGACTCCATCTCGGAGCACGACTGACGTTGAAAGAGGAGGGGTCAGTCAAACTAACATCATCAGAGAAAAACGCCATTCCAAAGAAAGCACAGCTTGACTAAAGAATATAAAACCGCATAACAAAACGCTTAGAGAAAATTAAGGAAAACAGTTTGTGGTATAACAAATCTCTTTTCTAGCACTTTAGATACAGTTGTTCCTTTACGCTTAGAGAAAATTAAGGAAAACAGTTTGTGGTATAACAAGCACACTCACACCCTAAAGAGAGCAGCCTGGAGAATGGAGGACAGCTGGAAGAAAACAAAACTAGAAGTGTTTCATATTGCATGGAGGGAAAGTACTTTCTCCTGCAGAAAAGCCTTAAAAAACTGCTAGAACTACTTACAGTACTTTTCATCTCTTTTAGAAGAAATTAAACACAACCCCAGGTATTTATTCAGTATAGTGACTAAATTAATGAAAAATAAAGCATCAACAGGCACTGACATTTCCCAACAGTACAGCAGTAATGACTTCATGAACCTCTTTACTTCCAAGACCAATACTATTAGAGATAAAATTATAACCATACAGCCATCCGCTACAGTATTCCATCAGATAGTGCTACAGACCCCCTGAGGAACAATTCCACTCATTCTCTGCTATAGGACAGGAAGAATTTTATAAACTTGTTAAATCATCTAAACCAACAACATTAGAACCTATACCATCTAAGGTACTAAACTGGCTGTTATTAAGCCTCTCATTAAAAAAACACAACTTGATCCAAAAGAATTAGTTAATTACAGACCACTCTCAAGTCTTCCTTTTCTGTCAAAGATACTATATAAAGGAGTATCCTCACAACTATGTTCCTTATTAGAGAAAAATGGTGTGAGGATCATTCAGGATTTAAAACCTCCGGACCAAAAACCTCCACATCTAGAACACTAACATCTGATGGCTGCTCTGTCAATTCTGTCAATTCTTTGTCATCGGTTAGGTACCTAGGTGTGCTATTGGATAGCAATCTTTCATGGGAAAGCCACGTTTCTAGCGTTTGTAAAACTGCATTTTTCCATCTTAAAAATACATCTAAATTATGACCTGTGCTCATAATGCAGAAATGTTAATTCATGCATTCATGACCTCAAGGTTAGATTATTGTAATGCATTATTGGGTGGTTGCTCTGCATCCTTAATAAACAAACTCCAGCTGGTCCAAAATGCAGCAGCTAGAGTTCATACTAGATCCAGGAAGTATGACCATATTAGGCCGTTTTTTTATTGTTGTTTTTTTTTTTTTTCAACTCTGCACTGGCTCCCTATTGAACATCATATACATTTTAACATTTTGCTAATTACTTATAAAAAGTTTAGCTCCACAATACTTGAGCAAGCTCATATCGCATTATATTCTTTCACGTCCACTGCAATCTCAAAACTCTGGCCATTTGATAATACCTGGAATATCAAAATCAACTCTGGGTGGCAGATCCTTTTCCTATTTAGTGCCCAAACTCTGAAACAATCTACCTAACATTGTTCGGGAAGCAGACAGACTTTTTAGACACACAGACACACAGTTTAAATCCAGATTAAAGTCCCATTTCTTTTACCTGACCTACTGTACACATAACACACTATCACATTTCTATAATAATAATTCAAACAGTTAAATAATTTTTAGACTTCATTAATTGGGTCAACTAGAATGGCAAACACTTCCCATAACCCCAGATGTACTTGTTACATCGTAAGAAGAATGGCATTTACGCAAATATTAGTCTGTTTCATTCTTATTCTGAGGTCACCGAAGCTACCCAGATGCAGTATGTATCCAGATAGTCACTGCAGTCACCCGGATCAAGTCTGTATCCACTCCAGATGGTGGATCAGCACCTATAGATGACCTCTACAGCCCTGGATGTCAGTGGAGACCATGTCAACTAGATGAACCCCTACGAGGACCTTATTAACTAGACAGCCATCGGCACAAGTCCACGGGAACTGGACAAATCCTCTGCACAATTCTGACTTGTGTTGCAGTCTGGAATTAAGCCACAATATGCTGGTTTCGTTTGGCTAGAGGAGAACTTGCCCCCCAACTAAGCCTGGTTTCTCCCAAGGTTTTTTTCTCCATTTCTGTCAACAGTGGAGTTTTGGTTTCTTGCTACTGTCGCCTTTGGCTTGCTTAGTTGGGGACACTTAATTTCTGGCAATATTGTCGATTTGATTGCACAGATACTATTTGAACTGAACTGAGCTGGACGATGACATCACTGAATTAATGATAAACTGACTTTGAAAAATTGAGTGTTTACCATTGTCCTCTTGCATTATCGACACACTATTTTCCTTTTTAATACTGTAAAGCTACTTTGACACAATATGTATTGTATAAAGTGGTATATAAATAAAGGCTACTTGACTTGACGACTAGACTGGATGAAGTGCATCTTATTACACAAAAGCAATTACTGATGGTTTTAATGTTTTAAAAAAAGATAGTTTTCACCAGCAATTGCCTTAATGCGATGTTGTGTTCTCTCTTATGAATGTATATTGCAGTGAAGAAACACGTTGCTTTCAATCTCAATGTAAGGTTCTGTATTCCAGACTGAATCTGTGGCAATGACCTTGTAATCCACAGACAAGCTCCCTCAGTGATAGTGTCCAGTCTATTTATACTTTCGGATGTCTGTTGTGGTGCATAGTGACCTTGACCTTAGACGTGTTAGGACTCTCTTGGAAAATATAGCAAGTGTTCACAGACCCAACACTGCTTTCAGTTTTATCATCAACTTTTGTTTAAAACTGTATAAAACACCTGTAGGAAAGGTTATTATTTACATTTTGCATTTACAGTGGATTCAAGGTCCACATGTTTGTTTGTTTTTATAATCAGCAATATCACAAATTGCATGAGTTCTCCCTTTTATTTATTAATAAGCACTCTCTTTGATATTAGCGATACCACACCATCAAGGGTACTGTCTTTTATTTTTAATTCTCTTTTTGAAATGAAGCTTAGTCCTACCCTTCCTGCTTATCAGCACAGGCTCAGGTAATCACAACCGCACATGTGATATTGCTGTTATACAACAGTTCAATAAACAAAAATATAAAGTCAGTGTGACCTGGAAACTGGAACCAATTTTAATTCATTATTGTGACATTTTTCAGAGTGAAGCAAAATATTGAATGATTTAAATAAATAAATAAATAAATAATAGAGGGTGATGCTTGATTTTAGCACATCTCCTCTCCTTCTCCATCTCGGAGCAGACTGACGGTTGGAAAGGAGGGGGTCAGTCAAACTAACATCATCAGAGAAGGAACGCCATTCCAAAGAGAAGCACATTTTCAGATTTTGACTAAAGAATATGAAAACCGAAAAAGGTTTTCTATTACTAGTCAATGTAAATAAAATGTACATTTGTTTAAAGGTAAGGTTTTAGTGGAATAAAAAATATTGGTAATTCTCACTCTGTTCTTACTCTGTTCTTTACTATGCTCTCGCTACTAAAGATAAAATATTTAAATGCATCAAAAGCCCAAATCGGATCCAAACATTCCTCATACTTATGCGATTGGAACGCCATGTGGCTCCCATACTACTCTCCATTGTAAATGAATGACTTCCAATCGTCATTTGTAGGAGAAAATACAGTGTTGTCTGTTTTTGCTCTGGCAACAAAAATATTCTCACAGTTTTGTTCCCGAATGAATCAGAGTTGGATGAATAGATGGATCAACACCTCATTACTAAAGACTGTCACTTGTCGCCACCTACTTACAACAATGTAAACTGCAGAGAGAATCACAGAAGTAAAAAGACCCAGTGCAGCTCGACTGCATTCTTGAAATGCTGCTCAACCAACCAGATTTAAGAACCAGAACATTAAAAAAAAATCTGTTAGCATAGTCAAAAACTAAATAATTCATGGTTATCAGTATCTGACAACATTTCCATATTGGTTTTCTCAGTGATTACATTTTTATAATTAATTACCCTGTCACAGTGAACAGGGCGGCTGCTGGCTGAAGACAACAGCCGACCAGATGCTAAGAGGGCTGCTTTGGACCAGACACCACAAGTCTAATGACCTGGTCTTGATAGCCCAATTTGACAAGCTCCAAGAATACCAGTGAGACAGTGAGTAGACGTTCTTGTTGACACCATCTTAACCATTAGCGTGATACAGTCAAGCTCTCTGCTGTTCTCTCTTCCTCAACAGGGGCTAATGTAGCATCTTCTACCAAGCAGCAAAACCGTGGGTCCTTGTCTTAGCATCCCATTGCACTTCAATGTTTGTCGTGTTGACTGTCAAAGCAAACACTAAGTTTATTTTGGGAAAGAAAATAACATTTGAAGCACTGGTGTTTGTGCAGCAAGGCTAAATACATATGTCACTGTTTTTCTCATGTATTCTTGTTCTATTACCTCCTTTTTCCTCATTCTCTCTCTTCGATAAGCTTTAAGTATGTGAGGCCACCAGGACTGTGCAGATAGAGAAAGCACAATGCCTTTCAACCTGTCACACAGCAGCAAAGCAGACCACTATACCACGGCTCCGCAGTTTACTCTCCACCTGATGGTGCTGCCTGAAAGTTATGGTTGAGTAGATGACCTTGTGAGGCTCAGAGCATCCAACAATGATAGCACACCCACCAAACACCTTCCTACACACATGCACAAAAACCCTTCAGTGCATTATTCATACAGGACACCATAGAGTGGATTAGCAGAACACACACCATTCCTGCTTCTTGAAAAGACCAGGCCGAGACAAATTCCCTATCACACAAACACATTCAACCCCACCAATACAACGGGGGAAAGCATATCACACATTCTCTGGCACACAAATCCAAAAAAAGGGCTTAAAGGGATAGTTCACCCAAAAATCTTTCGTCTGAAGAACACAAAAGAAGATATTTTGAAGAACTGTTTGTGTCTGAACAATGAAAGTCAGAGTGATCCAAAACAATTCTTGTCCCGGTTGACTTTCATTATATGGACAAATAACACACTGAAATATCTTCTTTTGTATTTCACAGAAAAAGAAGTCATACAGATTTGGAACGACATGAGGGTGTGTAAATTATGACAGAATGCTAATTTTTGGGCAAACCGTCCTTTTGAAGGAATAGTTTACCCAAAATTAATAATTGCTAAAATCTTACCTTCAGGTCATCTAATATGTGGATGAATTTGTTTCTTCATCAGAACAGATTTGGAAGAAATTTAGCATTACATCACTTGCTCACCAGTGGATCTTCCAGAAGCAATGATTAAAATCAACTTGATGTTTATTACATACACACAGCTTTTTACTTCACGAGAGTTAATTGATGGACTGGAGTCGAGGGGATTACTTGTGGATTATTGTAATGTTTTTAGCGGTTGTTTGGATACTTATTCAGACAGCACCCATTCATTGCAGATGATCCATTAGTAAGTGAGTGATTTAATGCTAAATTTCTCCAAATCTTTTGCGATTATGAAACAAAATAATCTAGACCTTGGATGGTCTGAGGGTCAGTACATTTTAAGCAAATTTACATTTTTGAGTTTACTATTCCTTAAATGACACCAGTAGAGCATAACCCCTCCCCCACCAGCTCCCTTGGCCTTCTCCAATTAGCAAAACATGCTTGATTTTAGATTTAAAGAGGAGTGACACCATAATGCCCTAATTTCAAGAGCTAAGGGGGTTCTGACGTGCACATATACATGCACTGAGTCCGTCAAAATCCCCTTACCCCAAATGTCCGCAATTTCAATGCATCATATCACATGTTAAATGCACTTCTAACGGCCTGCTCCCTGAGGGATGTTTGACACCAGTCCATGCATGTGTGTGTGCGTATGTGTGTGTGTATGGGGTTGTGCCAGAGGGGTTTTACACTGGGTTAACTCACTCAACCACTTAAGACAATGAATAAATAAAGAGTCTGCCTCTCTCACGCACTCTCATCTTAGATCCCCCTTTCATTTAATCCAACAGTGATTTAGGGAACGAGCTAGAGGGAGAAAGCGAGAGGGAGATTTCATTCATGCATTTTTCATGCATTTCTTTTTGTCTTTATCAGCTAGTGGGGCTGAATGGTTCTTTGCTAACAGTAAGAGAAAACCTTCCTTTGTCTCCTGTGGCTCCTTGCATACATGATTTTGCCTGACTGAACGTTGTGACACATTACACACACACTGCCACGTCTTGATATTACAAAAGAGGCTTTTAGTGACTTTCGCTAAAACTGTTTGTATTTTACCTTTATCATTTTGATTCCCCTGCTATCCTTGGAAAGCAAATGGAAATATATTCTGTTTTTCTTATGTTCAGCGTGTTATTTGGCCCTGTCTGTAGTCCATGAAATCAAAATTAACCATTCTTATTTTAATGGAATATTGCAGTGTCCATTATAATCTGTGCATATGATTATTTAAAATAATAATATGAAGAAGAAGAATAAAGTACTATTTTTGTCTTGTTTTTTAGTTAAATATTTAAACTTTCTTACATTAAGATACAAATACTTTATAAACAAAATGTTTATATTTATATGTCTTGTTTATAAAGCCCTGTTTTCTGACAAAATTATCAAAATTAAGACACTTTATACTTAAAACAAGAACAAATATCTGTCATTGGGGTAAGGAGAATAATGTTGTTTAACCAACGTTGTTGTTCGTTAAATTTTCATTTGTTTCATTTGGTAAAAAAATGATCTTGTTTTCAACATAAATTCACTAAAGTTTGATATAATTTTAGAAAACAAGACATAAAATCATTTTGCATCTCAAGTAAATGTATTTAAGAATGTTTAGAAATGTACTGGGATTTAAAAATTAAAATAATGTCATTTGCAAATGACAACGGTTCAATAATCCAATCAAATTCCGATGCACAAAATTAAGTCCCGCCCTTCATTTTTTCTAGTTCATTATTTAAATGGCTTCCATTTTACTCAAATATACATCCCAATAGGGCCAAAAAGATGATTGCAACTTCCATTTCATGCTGACTTTTACTCTGATCGCAGGAACTCTGGGACTTAAAATCCACTAATTATCCCTGCGATCCAGTGAGGTGCATAAAAACAAACACGGATGCTGCATTTTCTGTCCTTAATAGAGCTGTCTGAGGATACAAGCCCTGTGCCACATTGTGGTTAAGCCATGGGTTTTTACAGCAATGCTTTACGGTCTTAAATAAACCATCTGCACAAATTATACTGATTCATTTGTAAAAATCAGCCGTAGGAGATGAGTCGGGATGGTGCATTTAAAACAGTCATATGCGTTAACTACAATGTATTTTTCAATAACATGTCTGGACAACAGCACAGGGAGTTGTCACAATAACTCTCCGACTATTAATTATCTACGGTCGTCTCAGATTTAACCTGAGGCTCTGGTCAGAGGTCCACATGTGCGCAAACACACACACACACACAAACACACACACACACAGCTGAGCCCCAGGAGATGACAACATGCATGTGTGTAAGCCAATAATTGATCCACTGCCTGAGGAAATGGTCACACCTCTAACTTTCTTGATTCTCTGCTCAATATCTCCCTCTTTTATTCAGCCAAGACATACCTTTCTCTCTCCCTACCTCTATTTATGATTTTTTTTTTCTCTTACCCCTCATGTTGTTATCTCTCCTCCATCGGTAAGACATAATATGACACGGCCGTTCTTAATTAAATTATCAGAATGCAAAATTACACATCAAATTGGATTCATGTCTAACATGCCCAATAGCCTAGAAGACACACACTCACACACACATGTACGTTATCTCCCTGAACATCATTCCCCTGCGCAAAGTGTCTACACTTGTGAGGCCTGACCTTAAAGACATGAGCTAGAGAGAACGCTCTAATTTTGGTAGCAAGGAAAAAGGGCAATCGAACGAGAATAAAAAACACCACAGGGAGCCCGAAGCATGAGAAAATTGAAATGACGATTAGGAAGAGGATAAGAGGCTCATTTTGTCGTTTTATTTCACCCTTTATCCTCTCTTCTTTCATCTTTACTTTTTGTTTCTCTAATTTATACGTTCTTCTTTTAGGTTTCCAATAGCTGGTAGAGTGGTAGTGCATAGCACTAGCAACATCATGGGTTCAATGGCAGGAATATACACTGATAAAAGAGTCTCCCTTGAAGAACAGTTTGCATTTACTGCTAAATTTTAGCATACTTAGATTTTTTTAGCATGTATAGTATGTATAGTATCATATATTATTAAGGGAAATTTACAGTAGTTCGCAAATTAGCCCTAATTGTCATCTGAAAATTTTATTTTTTAATTTAATGTGTAATACACTAAATCAAATTTAGGCAAATAATGACAGATAACTGAACCCCAGGCAAATAGATACATCTGATATCAAGCATAAAAATAAATTCACATATCACTATTATTCAATGACAAAAACAAATATTATTTAACCTCAGTATTTTTCAGGTTGAATAAATCTCACAAATGTGATGTTCAGATGAAAAGTCAAGATTAATAAATGCATAAACATTCAATAAATGTGTTGAGATAGGATTTAGTTACATCTTTACTTGCATCTTACCTCATTTTACCCTCTATCTTGAATGCAATTTCCATTGCTGTGAATAAAGGCGTCTGCTTAATGCCGAAATGCATAAACCAATGTAAATTTTATAATAACCAAATAAAATACAACAACCCTTCTATCATCATTATTTTAGAAGAATATATTAAACAAGCATTCTTACTACCTACTAATCATATAAAAAAGCAAACTAATACGCCGTCAAAGTGCATTAAAAACAACATTCTGCATTATATACAATAATGATTGTGTGTAAAAGAACGCGCATTCATTCCATGCATCTCCTATGTCACTGAATGCATCCAGTGGTGTTTTGTAAAGTCTTGAAAAGTCACAGTATAGCTAGGAGAAACAATGGAAACACCACATGACCAGCAACTGCAATTATTATTCTAACCAAACACAACAACAGAGGCAGGCAACTGGCAGAGTGCCATGCACAAATTAAGTCGACATATAATTAAATTGAACTACTTTGTTTTTTGTGTTGCCATAGCATGAAACAACTGGTTTGTGGTACCTTCAGGCTTTAGATGAGCTGACGTAGAAAACTGAAAGCATCCAGTGACTGGGAGTGTGTGTGCACTCACTGTTTTAAAGCTCAGATTTTTGAGCTGCTGACATAAACAGCACCGGTTCAATCTCAGGTAGGGGATCAAAATTCTCTCTATCACTAATGTGTACTGGAGCATAGCACCAAATCCCACACTGCTTTAATTCAATTAGTGTACTGAAAGTCACTTTGAATGAAATTTGTCTGTAAAATGGTTTCCAATACTTTTGAACACAAAACAGGGATTTACAATGTGCATTCCTCTGAAATGAGTTTGCATTCACAAGCAAACTGTTATGTGAATGTTTCTTTAGTGGAGCATCAGTAGTGTGTACGTTGCATACTTTAGTTCTCATTAAACATCCTTAGGCCATACTCTCCTACTCTTATCTCCCCACACATGATGCTTGTGTCCTAAGATTACATGACTTCCTCTTATGAAGGACCATAGAAAACACTACACCCACACAGTGACCTGGATGTAATGTAAGAAACTATTGGAAAATGTAATAAAACTGTTATCTAACGAGTGTTTTCACCTTGAATATTTTACAATACAGATCAAAATGAGTTTGATTCCTCTCATTCTGACGACACACATTCACTGCAGAGGATCAATTGGTGAACATGTGATGCAAGGTTAATTTCTTCAAATCTGTTCCGATGAAGAAACAAACTCATCTACATCTTTGATGGCCTGAGGGATGATACATTTTCAGTGAATTTTCATTTTTGGGTGAGCTATCCCTTTAATTAAAACAGCCATTCTTATCCAAGCCAGCTGAAACAAATCCTTCATGTGATAAAACATCTGTTCAGTGAGAGAACAAGCTCCTATCACAGCCCTTTTAATAGTTTCTTATGTCTCAACACCTCGGGTCTGATTGTCACTTTTCCTCAAAGAACAAATTAAACTTGAGTTAAAACTTTTAGATTTCACATCAATTTAAGCTAATATATATACACACCACACACACACACACACACAGTGGCGTTAAAAGGTTTTTGCCCCCTTCCTGTTTTTTTTTTATATTTATTTTTTTTATATATATTTGTCTGTTTTGCATATTTGTCACACTTAAAAGATTCAGATCATCAAACAAATTTTAATATTACACAAAGATAACACAAGCAAATACAAAATGCAGTTTTGAAATAATGATTTCAAGGGAAAAAACCTGCCTGGCTTAAATCTAATAACTGGTTATGCCACCCTTTGCAGGAACAATTGCAATCAAGTGTTTGCGATAACTGGCAATGAGTCATTCACATCTCTGTGGAGGAATTTTGGCCCACTTTTCTTTACAGAGTTGTTTTAATTCAGCCACATTGGAGGGTTTTTGAGCATGAAAAGAGCGTTTAAGGTCATGCCCCAGCATCTCAATCAGATTTAAGTCCGGACTTTGACTTGGCCACTCCAAAACCTTAATTTTGTTTTTCTTGAGCCATTCAGAGGTGGACTTGATGGTTTGTTTGGGATCATTGGCCTGCTGCATAACCCAGGTGCACTTGAACTTGAGGTCACAAACTGATGGCCGGACATTCTCATTCAGGATTTTCTAGAGTGCAGAATTCATGGTTCAATCAATTATGGCAAGTCATCCAGGTCCTGAAGCTGGCCCAGACCATCACACTACCACCACCACGTTTGACTGTTGGTATGATGTTCTTTTTATGAAATGTTGTGTTAGTTTTACGCCAGCTGTAACAGGACACACACCTTTCAAAAAGTTTCACTTTTGTCTCATCAGTCCACAGAATTTTTGGCCAAAAGTCTTGAGGATAATCAAGATGTTTTTGGCAAATGTGAGACAAGCCTTTGTGTTCTTTTTGGTCAGCAGTGGCTTTTGCCTTGTAACAACCCCACCAAATAATTGTTCAATCATGAACACTGACCTTAACTGAGACAAGTGAAGCCTGCAGTTCTTTAGATGTTGTTCTGGGTTCTTTTATGATCTCCTGGAAAAGTTGTCATTGCGCTCTTGGAGTAATTTTGGTAGGCCGGCCACTCCTGGGAAGGTTCACCACTGTTCCAAGTTTTCTTAATTTGTGGATAATGGCTCTGACCGTTGTTTGCTGGAGTCCCAAAGCCTTAGAAATGGCTTAATAACCCTCTCCAGACTGATACATTTGAACTATTTTGTTTCTCATCTGTTTTTGGATTTCTTTAGATTGCGGCATGACGTTTTGCTCTTTAAGCATGCTTCATTTTGTCAGTCTGGTTCTATTTAAGTGATTTCTTGATTCAACAGGTCTGGCAGTAATCAGGCCTGGGTGTGGCTAGTGAATTAACTCAGCTTTCTAAAATAATGTGGTTAATTACAGTTCTTTCATGATTTAACAGAAGGGAGCAATTAATTTTTCACATAGGACCAGGTAGATTTCGACAGCTTTTTTCCCTTCAATAAATGAAATCATCCTTTAAAAACTGCATTTTGTATTTTACTTGCATTATCTTTGTGTAATAATAACATTTGTTCGATGATCTGAATCTTTTAAGTGTGACAAATACTGTATGCAAAAAAAAAAAAAAAAAGAATGGTTACAGGAAGGGGGCAAAAACATTTCACGCCATTGTGTGTGTGTGTGTGTGTGTTTGTGTGTCTGTATTTATATATATATATATATATATATATATATATATAATTTCTATTTCTTTTTTGCAAAAATTAAGAACAAAATCCTAAATGGTTTTGGATCACTGGGTATTTATGATTCTTTAAATATGGTGTAACTCTTTGTTGTTTTATACAAGAGCTAGCTCATATGTCCTGCAGCAGTGAAATGGTATATATTAATGTATTATTAAGATATGGCTACTTATTAAGTGCTGTGTGTAACATTGTATTTATTAGATCACTGTCCTCTTCATCAGTCCTCTTTCACTCTTTATCACTACACCTCAACACAAAACCTAAACACAAATCCTAATAAAAGAATCCAATATAAAGTCAGTTTAAACTTACACAATAATTTATAGATGGACGTGCACAGTATATTTAGAACAGCTGTTAGGCATCAAGCACAGGCGTATTTATTTCTGATAGGAAAATGAGACTACTTACACAAGAATATATGGCTGTGTTCAGGTGATTATTAACAAATGACAGTCCTGTAATATTATCCCATCAGACCTAAAACACACAGTGACAGTCAAGGAGAAAAGTGTTGCCAAGGCTGTGAGCATGTATTTGCCTGTTACTTCATCTCTTTTTTATATTTTGCATGTATTTCTCTATACAACACTGTCATAAATCCCATGCTAACATCAACATGTGCAAAGAGTGCAGGATGTGAAAGGCTGGTTAGTTGGTCCAAAATAGCACCACCACCACACACAAATTTTGCATACAGTTACTGATGGCAGAAATGTCTTAAAGTGATTTCAGTTTAATCATGAAAGTGTTAAAAAGTAAGAGCCCACAAAATAGACATTTTTAAGATACATTTGAATAAACTAAATCAAGAAATGGGCTTCTCAAGCTGCGATTAACCCCAGGTTATTCTTGTTCTAAACCCCAGTTAAGGCATGTTTCACAGTTGTGATTTAGAGTTATTGTCGCTTTTAATTCGAGGTTTTAAATTAGAAATGCTTATGTTACAGCTAAGCATAGATACAGCTAGATGTTTAGCAATAGACACCCAATCATGTGTTGCACATTCACATGCTCAATTTTTGAGTTTAGAATCACCCAGGATTATTTTTTGGTGGAAACTTACTTCTCACTACTTCACAGTTAAAGGGTTAGTTCACCCAAAAATGAATATTCTGCCAATAATTACTCACCCTCATATCGTTCCAAACCCGTAAACCCATATCTTCAGAACACAAATGAAGATATTTTTGATTAAATCCGAGAGCTTTCTGAACTTGCATAGACAGCAATGGAACTACCATATTCAAGGCCCAGAAAGGTAGTAAGGATATCGTTAAAATAATCCATGTGACATCAGTAGCTCAACCTTAATGTTAACAAACTACAACAAAAATAAAACAACACAAAAAAAACAAAAAAAAAATTTATAAACTACCCAACAATTTCTTCTCTTCCGTGTCATTCCTCGACACACATTCACTACAGTACCACGTGTGTGACGTGTGAGCATTCCTCTGCTTGTAAACAAGGTGCAGCGCATCATGGTTCTACATCAGAACACAGGCTCCTCCATCACACACATGCATTGTGGAACGACATGATGATGGTAAGTAATTAATGACAGATTTTTCATTTGTGGGTGAACTATCTCTTTATAAATTAAGGGCAAGCATGACATGTTGTAATTAGCACCCATGCCCCGCACCCACCCACACACACCCACTCACACACACATTCAGCATGACATCATCAACAGCTGGCACGACCAAGAAGGAAATCATCTGTTCCTCGACTGACCGACATTGACATTGTCTATGTTTGACTACTCTGTTGTTAAGCTGGAAGAATGTCTGATATCTACTCAAGTGGAAACATAAATTAATGCCATGAGGGAAAAGCAACTTCATGCCAAATTCAAATTAAGGTCAAGCTATATTATTGCTGTCGTTTTTAGGTTTGTGTGTGTATTTCTTGTTTTGAACTGAAGAAGATTTTAATTTCCCTCAGAGTCCACAGTTGTCCATAACCAAGGCCAAATAACACAAGTTTTTCTACATACATATTTTTAAAACAGGCTTACCTTTTCAGGAGGAGTTGCCTGGGATGCCTTTTGCAAAAGTTTTACATTGTGACCCTTTGCAGGCATCCCAGCTTCCAGTCTCAGGGATGAACAAAGAACATCCTTTTGCTCATGTAATGTGTAGTAAGAAAAAATGTATATTAGTATATATATCCTATGTGTACAGTAGACACATACAGTACTGTATACTGTATAGTAGATGTGAGTCACTGAATTAATCACTCAGTCAATTCATTCAAAAATGATGATTCATTAAGGAACAAATACCACTACTATGCTCAGAGATGCAGATCTGCTTTGAAATTAGTTGGAACTAATTTGGAGGAGCAAAGATAGACAAAGTAACTGGCAATACTAAAATATAACTGACTTACCTTGTTTACTGAGCTGTTGTATAAAGTAAAAAAGTTATATTAAATAAACACAAGTATAACTACATGACTGATCATTTGTTTATTGTTATTATCCTTATAAATAGGTAAGGCATATTATTAAATGCCATATATTTTATGCAATGTTATTTTAGTATAATTGATATTCTAATATAGTTTTTGTTTATATCTTTGAATAGATTTTTTTCTGTTTATTTTACTTGAGTCATTTTGTTGTGTGTTTTTGTCATTTTTATCAAGAGGTGTGCACTACCCAAGTAACACGGAAATGTCCAAAGTGTTGTTTTGCAAAGACTGAAACCTGCTATTTGTGCTTCATTCTGAGAAGCATTAAATGTGATACTTCCTCATCCACCAGAATTTAAAAAAACAATCCCAAAGCAATTCAAAATTATCAACCTCTGTCCTACCTATTTCTTTCTCAAAAGCTCACAGCCACTAAACTGAATGGAAGTGTGATTTGATTTCAATTTGGTTTTTGCAAAAGATCACACCTAAACTGTCCTTTTTACCTAGAATTGAAACTTTCACAAAATCACAAATCCACTAAAACTAATCAAAAAAATAAAATATACAAATATTAAACAAACAGATCGTGTGATTTGATTTCAATTTGGTTTTAACTGTTCAACTAAATCAAATGTACAATTAGTAAACAGGCAGGTCTAACATGCACCAGTTTTAAGGAAAGTAACAAAAAGAAAAAGAAAAAAGTATATTACTACAGATGAGTAACTAAAGTGGGCATCTGTCTTTTTTCTTTATAGTATTAAGATCATTTTAAAAATGCCTGCTCACTTGTCACAAGCTGTTAAACAAACACAGTAACCTACTCAGCATGGAGTGTGTTTTGGGGAAATTTTAAAATTCAGATAAATGTTGCAGTCATTCAGTTTCAGAGAATATACACGCATTAAAATAAACATCACTTAACACAGGAAACCCACTTCTACATCCTGTTATTCAGGTCATCACTGTGTGTACACAAAGACTACTAGCATTAAGTCCACAAAGTACTAAAAGTGTTTTTATTAGAGAGAGGGAAAAACTTGTACTGCATTAAGTATCAGACTAACAACTTTACAGGTTTGATTTTTTTTAGCTCATACAAAATCAAAAGTATCCAATTACATATAATTTACTCTAATATGTAATGGTAGAAACTCCTCTACCTTGTATGATTACATGTAAAGTTACGTGATAATGAAACCTGCAATTTTTTTTTTTTTTAATATTTAAAAAGTTTTAGAATCAACATCAGTTCTATTTTAGGTCTATTCAGTTTACGTTCTGACCTGAGCATAAGTACTGAAGTCAGAACTCTGCACTCGCTTTGTCTTGCGTTGTTTTTGTCTCTTGGTGATTACATCTAAAGATGCATAACACACCTCTTCATCCATGCACTAAAATGAAAATTAAAAAAAAAAAAAATCTGTTTTAGTAGAATATATATATATAGAGAGAGAGAGCAAAAGAGAGAGTATGTGTAATATTCGTACATACCTCAGCGGTATTTCTACCTTTTTGATCTCTCACAGGATCTATGGATTATAAAATTAGAACATCACTTACATACATAAATGGTTTAAAATTTATGCAATTATGGTTGTGTTACATTTCAGTTTCTAACATTACTATTAAATTTTGTATGCAGGCTTTGCTCAGTCAAATTATGCTAATTGCCAAAGGCTGATGATTTATATATTAAAGTAGAAAACACAAAGGTTTGTGAATTAGTGAATGATTACCTGTAGTTTTCTTACAACAGAGGCAGAACAAACAAATGGAGAAGAGGAGAACGCACACCGGACACACACTGAACAGCAGCGTCCAGCACAGCACACAGTCAGATACAAGAGGTGGTGTGGAGGTGATGTTCAAGGGTCCAGAACAGGAAGACACTTGCCCAACAAAACATAAACCATAACCAACATATATTATTGTTATTCCGTATGTGTAGCTTCTTCACTGAGAAAATTAAAGTACTTCAGAATTACATAATCAATGATATAATAACTAGCAGAACTGTTTTCTTACCTTCCAGAGAGAGACGAGTTGTTTGGTTTCCATAATAGTACACCTCTGATGAGGAGATGATGCCTTTTTCATCTTTATTTACCTTTTTCTCTAGTTCTGCACAGTAGTACAATCCCAGATCAGAGACACTGATGTTAGTAATATGTAGATCATGAGAATTACTGTAGCGGTTGTAGATAGAGCTGAAACGCCGAAATATCTTCAGTTCCCATTTTGTAAAATCTATTATGAGAGAGGGTTGATTTTCATGAGAGCAGTTTCTTATCCATACAATGAGGAAACCAGAAGTTATAGAGCGATCACAGTAGAGAGTGATGTTGTCTCCTGGTCTGACTTTCATCTCCACTTCTTCTCCATAGATTCTTGTCTGATGGAACAGTAAAACTGTAAAAGAACAAAACAACTTTATAAAACATTTCAAATTGTACTATTATATAAAAATATGCACAGTAGTGACATTTCATTTAAAAAACAGCTGAAGAAGTATAATTTTTCTTACAAATAAGCACAATGAGAGCAACTCTTGACCACTCCATCTTAGTGAGTGATTGTGAATAACTGACATTGCTGAGGGTCTCAATGTAGACGTCAGATCTCATCTGATTGGTACATGTCAGTGGAAGGTTTTACCTTAAGCGGCCCGCGTCATGAGGGGTTGGCAGTAGACTGAGTTGTTGTTTGGACGTACAAAGAGTGAGAGCAGTTTTAAGCAGTCACCAGCTACCTTAGACATTTTTTCCTATTTGGCTTTGTGATCAGCCACCTGATTGGTTCATTTTAGCAATATCTTTGATTCAGACTTGCAGATAAGCATATATATATAATAAATTTACATTCCACATTCAATCATTTGATTCAGACTTGCAGATAAGCATCAAAATAAAATACAAATGTATATTTTTTTATATAAATTTACATTCCACATTTAATCAGTCACACAGTTCATGCCTGTCATGAGTGTCTTGTCTTTTGAATCAAAGCTCACCTGCAAAATTCATTTTTTGTTTTATTTTGAATAGGTTCAGTTCAACATCTAAACATATAAAAACAGGAAATCCACAAGTCTTTTTTTTTTAGACCACTTACAAACACTTAACATTTGCAACATGTCATGAGACTCTCTCTTCACATCTCTTAGTTGATCATTGGTCAGCAGGCACAAATGTTTCCATTACCTAAGTGTGGTTTTGTGTGTTGCACAAGGGAAGCTTGCTAAAATCACTCTGTCTAATGCTCTACTGTAGTCAGTGCCGGCCCTACCTAATAAGCAATATAAGCTGCTGCATAGGGCCCCCGTGGCCACCAGGGAGCCCCATGTCAGGAGTTCAGACAGCAATCACGGGAGCAAGGTGAGATGATGGTGGAGATGGCAACAGCAGAGCTGAGCTGGAGTGTTCTCTGAAGCTGTTCTCCCATAGAAATGAATTAAAACTGTTTGTGAACACACACTGTAAGTGTCTGACAAATCTTGTAGAAAGCAATGCACATTCAGCACCTCGGTCCTGATCACGAAATCGAAAGCGAAACTAAAAAGGATGTGTGCACGCATTCAAATGCAATTTCAATACCATCAGTTTGAGAGTGACTGCGGCTCCCTGATGCATGCAAATTAGGCTGCATACAATATCTAGGCTGTAATAAGTATGCACACTACAATAGGATATGTAGTTATAACCATCTCCACTGTATCATGCTTGAAGAAAATTGTGGTTTCTGTTTGCGCTTTGATTTGAACATTGAGAGAGTAGCCTACTTTGATTATGGTTGCACTTAGACTAAGAAATAACTTCTTTTTTATTATTATCATTATTATTATTATTTATTTCTATGATCAATTTGTGGAAAAAAGTTCAGATAGGAGGTCAGACAAGTACAATTCTATAGGTCTGAAGAGACTCATGAAATCATACAAAAGAGAAGTCAGTCAGTTGAGTGTGTGGCAAAATATTTTACAGTGCTTGAGTATTGTCTGTAACTGCATATACTCATTCATAGTCAGAAAGCAGAACTAAAATGGCATTTATTGCAAGATTAGTTAAAACATTTCAAATGCACCTACAGACTATTTTTCAGGCATGTTTTTCATCGTTGAATATTTCTTAAAATAGTGTAAAAATATTGTCTAGTCTCATTCTTGTGAACCCTATCTTTTGTCTTGTCTCAGATTTTTGCCTTCACTTTGATGTTGCTTAAATCTGCTTCAACGTGTGTTTACAATTTTTAAAACAGGCTTACCTTTTCAGCAGGAGTTGTCTGGGATGCTTTTTGCAAATGTTTTACACTGCAACCCTTTGCAGGCATCCCAGCTTCCAGTCTCAAAGATTTATACTCAAGTCTTGAGGATTTCAAACTTTTGCACAGGCCTATCTTAAGGGTTATTGGTCCCACCTAGTGATCAACTGTAAAAATAACAAAGAACAGGCCTATTTCCAAAAACATCCTTTAGTGCTCAACTGAAAATAACATAGTAAGTTACCAAAATTTATATTAGTATATATAGACTATGTGTACAGAGTCACTGAATCGATCACTCAACCAGTTTATTCAAAAATGATGATTCATTAAGGAACAAATACCACTACTATGCTCAGAGATGCAGATCTGCTTCGAAATTGATTGGAACTATTTTGGAGGAGCAAAGATAGACAAAGTAACTGGCAAATACTAAAATATAATTGACTTACCTTGTTTACTGAGCTGTTTTATAAAGCAAAACAATTATATTAAATAAACACAAGTATAACTACATGACTGATCATTTGTTTGTTTGTTTTATCCTTATAAATCAGGTAACTTGGTATTAAAGAGTTAAATGCCATATTTTTTAACATGTTATTTTGAGTATAATTGGTTGATTACAGATTTTTGTTAATATTTTTAAATAGATTTTTTTCTGTTTTAATTTTACTTGAGTCATTTTGTTGTTTGTTTTTGTCATTTTTATTAGTTTTTATTTTCATTTTATTAATTAATTTTGTAATTTATTTCAGTGTTTTATTTATATTGGAGTACTTCAACTTTAAATGAAGCTCAGAAATGGTGACTGGCAACTAGCTGAATCAAAATAATGTTTTTTATTTATTTTTTTTTTTTTTACTTTATATTTCAGTGAAGATTCATTTTATTTTTAAGTATAATGTTTTTTGTTTTTGTTGTTGTTTTTATGTTTGTAGTTTTAGTTTTAGTTAACGGTAATATCCCAAATATTATGTAGGAAATTCTTGAAAATCTATTGCAGTAGATATTGTGGAGATACTATAGTTATAGAATAATAATTACATAAATGGGTGAATAGACTTCTCTTAATGTCTTAATATCACCCACACCTTAATTCAGCTACAAACAGAATTACTGCAATAACCCTCTAATAACTCTATAATTTAGGTTTCTCTGTCAGACTAGTGTTTCTGCAAAATGTGGAATGGATTTTATGTTGGACTGAAGCGTAAAACAGTTTTTGTAGAAACTATGCGCCACCTGCTGGTCATTTCAATAACATGTCTAATAGTCCCAGGAACACACATACATACCCACTTACTCACACCATAATCAACAACAATAATACATGAATATGTTCCTGCCTCATATGTTCTTTTGATACTTATCTTTGTTAATATATCTTTTAAGACTTTAATGGTTTGTCAAACACAATTAGGAAGAATTAATTTAAACCAATTGATTTATTTGATATGTAACTTTCACATAGATGTGTGCTTTATAAACATTATTCAAATAAATGTGGAATGTAACAAACATTTGGACACGTTTTAGACATTTTCACAGATTTTACAAAAAACAAACCCACACTGCCCCCCTCTGGCCACTACTTAAACTAAACACACTGAATGATTTGACCAACAAAAATGAGTCAATTTCAGAAATACAATAACAGATCATTTTCAAGTAAAAAAAAAATGCATTGTCATACTTTAAAACAGGGGTGTCAAACTCAGTTCCTAGAGGGCTGGAGCCCTGCACAGTTTAGATTCAAGCCTAATTAAACACACCTGATCCAACCAAGTCCAAGTCTAACCAAGTCTTATTTAAAAAAAAAAAACTGCATGGTATGTGTGTTGGAGCAGGGTTGGAACAAAACTCTGCAGAGCTCCATCCCTCCAGGAACTGAGTTTGACACCCCTGCTTTAAAACATCAATATCCATTATATACAGTGACAAAGTAAATGTACAGGTAGAAGAAGCAAATTATTGAACATCATGTGAGTTGTCACGAGGTGTGCACTACCAAAGTAACACGGAAATGTCCAAAGTGTTGTATTGCAAACACTGAAACCTGCTCTTTGTGCTTCATTCTGAGAAGCATTAAATGTGATACTTCCTCATCCACCAGAATTTAAAGAAAGGCTGCTCCTGTAAGTCAGGCTTTTGCAAACATATAATCAAAACCAAACATAAAACAAAAACCTCAAAACATAAACCAATTTCCATCCTATTTCAATCTCATATTTGTGATTTGATTAAGATAAATGGAAAATTTGTGGTTAAGATTAACATCTTTTTAACTAAGGATTAAACAAGACCATTTCTTGAGAAAAACACAGACAGTGCAACTGAGTAAAACTCATTTGAAGAGAAAATCTGATGCTTTGAATATTTGATTCAAGTGTGATTTGATTTCAATTTGGTTTTAACTGTACTTGTAACTTGCAATCAAATGTACAATTAGTAAATAGGCAGATCGACCATGCACCAGTCTGAAGGAAAAAAACAAAAAAGAAAAACAAAAAACTCACAAATCTAAAGTGGGTATCTGAACTAAATCTTTAAACTATAACTTAATTTAAAGTATAAAGATAATTTTAAGACTGCCTGCTCACATGTCACAAGTTGTTTTCCAAACACAGTAACCTACTCAGCATGGAGTATGTTTTGGGGAAATTGGGCTCATTGTAAAATTCAGATAAATGTTGCAGTCATTCAGTTTCAGAGAAATATACACATTAAACTAAACTTCACTAAACACAGGAAACCCACTTCTTCATCCTGTTATTCAGGTCATCACTGTGTGTCCACAAAGACTGTGCTAAAGTACTTTTATTAGAGAGAGGGAAAAACTTGTACTAAACCAAATATCAGACTAACAACTTTACAGCTCATAAAAAATCTAAAGTATTCAATAACATACCATTTACTTTATGTAATGGAAGAAACACCTCTACCTTGTATGATTACATGTGAAGTTACGTTATAATGAAACCTGCAACTTTTCTAATATTTGAAAAGTTTTAGAATCCACCTCAGTTCTATTTTAGGTCTATTCAGTTTACGTTCTGACCTGAGCATAAGTACTGAAGTCAGAACTCTGCACTCGCTTTGCCTTGCGTTGTTTTTGTCTCTTGGTGATCACGTCTAAAGATGCATAACACACCTCTTCATCCATGCACTAAAATGAAAATAAAAAAAAAAAAAAAAAATGGTTTAATATATATATATATATATATATTATATATATATATATATATATACCCCTGGACCTGCAAGACAATTTGCTGCAGAGAACAAATTTTTATGAAAACGATTTAACAAAGGCCAATCAAAATTATTCAAACCCCTGGACCTGCAAGACAATTTACTCCAGAGAACAAATTTTATGAAAACAATTCAAAAAAGGCATCAGTGAACTATTAGAGAAAGTTTCTTAATACGCATTTCCATGATTCTGAGAATGTAACATTGATGAATCATGATAAAAATCTAATTGGCTCTAAACATTCATATTCAAAATTATTCAACCCCCAAAAGTCAAATTTTGTGCCGAATCTTTTATTCTTTAAAACCACCAATAAATGCAGCCTTTTAGTGCTTAGCAGGTTCTGTCATCTCTCTACTGCAGTCTTGGCTCATTCCTCACTGGATAACGCTTTCAGATCACTGATAATCTTTGATTTTTATGGAGATGGCATTCTTCTGTCTATAAGCTTTGCCTTTTTTGTACCAGACATACGGTTGATCTATGCATCCAAAAGTTCCAGTTTGGTCATATCGCTCCATAAAACATTCTTCCAGAACTCCACAGGTCTACCCACATGAATTTAAACATGTTCAAGTCGGCTGTCACAACACGAAGGCCATACCTGTCTAGTGTTCTTCTTATACTCTGCATTGAAATGTTTTTCCTCCTTTCATCTTGCAAGTCTTTGGCTACATTGCAGGTTTTTCTCAGTTGCTCTGATCAAATTTATTATGATATTGTGCTTTTTCTTCAACACCCTCAAAGGTTTTCTGGTACAACACATTAAGGGATAAATAAGACTTCCAGCTGTGTCTCTAGGAACTTTTAATGTCTTGGAAATCTTTATGTAGCCATAGACTTTCTAATGTTATAAAACTATTTCTGCCATAGCTTTTGAGAGAGCTATGTTGAATTTGCATATTTGCTACATAAGTCAGCACATGCATGGGCTAAGTTTATGTGTAACAGCTCAAGCTAATTCTGGTTTTTTTTAGAGTTTCTAAAGGCTCAATTGTGTTGTAAGACAAATTTTTTCCCCACCGTACAAAAAATAAGTTACTTAAAAACAGCAATGTTAGGGGTTGAATACTTATGACATAGCTGTGTTATTAAAAAATCTTATAACTCAAAAATATTACATTATATATACATAGTATCACTTTTAATATGGCAGTAAACTGTTATAGATGCAATTTTTATAAAATCCTGGATCTTCAGAAATCTCTGAGGGGTTAAATAATTTGATTGCAAAGAGAGTCTGTGATATTCATAATAGAGAGAGAGAGAGAGAGAGAGAGAGAGTCTGTGATATTCATACTGTACATACCTCAGCTGTATTTCTACCTTTTAACTTGTCTTTTTGATCTGTCACAGCATCTGTAATGGATTGTTAAATTAGAACATCACTTACATACATAAATGGTTAGTTTATGCATTTTTGGTAATTTTGTTTGCAGACTTTGCTCATGCAAATTCTGCTAATTGCCAAAGGCAGATGAAAACACAAAGGTTTGTGAATTAGTGAATGATTACCTGTAGTTTTCTTACAACAGAGGCAGAACAAACAGATGGAGAAGAGGAGAACACACACCGGACACACACTGAACAGCAGCGTCCAGCAGAGCACACAGTCAGATACAAGAGGTGGTGTGGAGGTGGTGTTCAAGGGTCCAGAACAGGAAGATACTTGCCCAACAAAACATAAACCATAACCAAAATATATCACTGTTATTCTGTATGTGTAGCTTCTTCACTGAGAAAATTAAAGTGCTTCAGAATTACATAATCAATGATATAATAACTAGCAGAAGTGTTTTCTTACCTTCCAGAGAGAGACGAGTTGTTCGGTTTCCATAATAGTACACCTCTGATGAGGAGATGATGCCTTTTTCATCTTTATTTACCTTATTCTCTAGTTCTGCACAGTAGTACAGTCCCAGAACAGAGAAACTGATGTTAGTAATATGTAGATCATAAGAGTTACTGTAGCGGTTGTAGATAGAGCTGAAACGCTGAAATATCTTCAGATTCCATTTGGTAAAATCTATTATGAGGGAGGGTTGATTTTCATGAGAGCAGTTTCTTATCCATACAATGAGGAAACCAGAAGTTACAGAGCGATCACAGTAGAGAGTGATGTTGTCTCCTGGTCTGACTTTCATCTCCACTTCTTCTCCATAGATTCTTGTCTGATGGAACAGTAAAACTGTAAAAGAACAAAACAACTTTATAAAACATTTTAAATTGTACTATTATATAAAAACATGCACAGTAGTGACATTTCATTTAAAAAACAGCTAAAGAAGTATAATTTTTCTTACAAATAAGCGCAATGAGAGCAACTCTTGACCTCTCCATCTTAGATTGTGAATAACTGACACTGGTGAGGGTCTCAATGCAGACGTCAGATCTCATCTGATTGGTACACGTCAGTGGAAAGTTTTACCTTAAGCGGCCTGCGTCATGAGGGGTTGGCAGTAGACTGAGTTGTTGTTTGGACGTACGAAGAGTGAGAGCAGTTTTAACCAGTCACCAGTTATCTTATAAACATTCTTTTTCCCAGTTGTTTGTTGATCAGGCACCTGATTCAAAGGTTCAAAGTGGAAATGTTCAAGATTAGTTTATCTAATATATATTATTAGCAATATCTTTGATTCAAACTTGCAAAAAACAAATGTATATTTAATAAAAAATTAAATAAGGTGCTTTACATTTCTAACATCAAATCAATCAGTCAGTTCATGCCTGTCATGAGTGTCTTTTAAATCAAAGTTCACCTGCAAAATTAATTAGCTTCTTTGTTTTATTGTAATAGGTTCAGTTCAACATCTAAACATGTAAAAACAGGAAACCCACAAGCCTTTTATTCAGACCGCTTACAAACACTTCACATTTGCAACACGTCATGAGACTCTCTCTTCACTTCTTTTAGTTGATCATTGGTCAGCAGGCACAAATGTTTCCATTACCTTAGTGTGGTTTTGTGTGTTGCTTAAAGTGCATGTATTTGCACAAGGGAAGCTTGCTAAAATCACTGTGTCTAATGCTCTCTACTGTGGTTAAACAGACACTTGCGGCTGTCTATCAAGCTAAAATCAGCTACATTAAATTATGAGACAATGCAACTCAACATAACACAAGTGAAGATCAATAAATCATGTACAACTACAAAATATAAAGAAAAGTGTAATGTTAGCAAGACTAACTGGTCCTTATGGGTAACACAGGTCTATATGGGAGCATGAAAACAATAGTTTTTATATTTTTTTTAATATTGAAAGGGAGTGAAGAACCATATGTCCCATACTTCTTATGGTCGAACTTATGCTAGACAGTAAATTAAAGAAAGCAAATGCTTTCAAATATTTGATACGTGATTTTAATGAACATGTGGTGTAAATTGCCCAAAATTTCACAAGGTGCTAATACAGATGTGGCTTTCTGAATACTTCCTCAACAAACAGGAAGCACAACCACATATAGGCCTACTTCATGTATCAGAAATGATGCGGATGTCTGTTGTTCAGGGCGTTCAGCACTGGGAGCTGTCCAGTGTACTGAATCTCTTCTGAAAAAAAAAATCTATGTGATTAAATATGACGAGAAATATGAAAAGTGTAGTAAAAATTCCATCTGTTACTCATCCTTATGTCACTCCAAACGACAATAAAATTATCAGTAGTTCATATTAATGCGATGCATTCCATGTTTTAAAATCCAAATATAGCTTCAAGCAGGGATGATGGGCCCAAGCCCCAATGGCACCCCAGTGCCATCAGGAAAACAGTGCACAGCGGCCACATACATTTAACCCACAGCAAAGGAAGGGTTACTTTAGAATATCAGGAGTGTGAAACAGATACACACAAGGAAAAGTAAGACATATAAAACTTTTAATAATCTATAATTATGTTTAAATGATTTTAATGGTCTATAAGCATCTGTGAAATATTTATATGACCTATATTGACATTACGGTACATAGCTACTGATTCTATGCCTTTATTTGTCAATCTAATTGATATAAACTGAGAAGATAAAAATCATATCCTCCAATACAACATTGGTATTACAGCCTTCATCTTGAAATGTCTGATAGTTTATCATTTGCTGTTGGCCCCCAGAGTTTGGATGAAGCACTTTCGAGATATAAGACACTTCCTGTTTCCTAGTTTGTTTGTTTATTTGTTTGTTTGTTTTTTGTGGGGTTTTTTTGGCCATTATTTTATTGCCTTGGTGACATCGTTTGAGATATCCAAGAACCATTTTAAATTTAGGTTCCTCAATGTTTTTGTCATGATCTCCAACTGGAGTGCCCATGAACTCCACCAAAGGGCCCTCCACCCCGACTCTTGCCCCTCTCGCTAACTGCATTCCCCATAATCCTCTGGGGATTATGATTCTAGAAGAACCATAGTTCTAGAAGAACTAGACTCATCATCACTGATTGCATTCACCTGTGTCTTGTACCTCATCAATCTCACCCTATTTAAAGCTTGGTTTTTCATTAATTCAGGGCTAAGTATTGTCTAGCCTGTTGCGTTCCCTAGTTCCTGTGTTTCCTGTTTGTGCCTTGTTGCCTTGCTCCTTGTTGCCTTGCTCCTTGTTGCCTTGCTCCTTGTTGCCTTGCTCCTTGTTGCCTTGCTGCCTTGTTTTTGACCCTGGACTGTTTCTGATTTCTTATTGTTTGCTGCCTGAAAACAAAAATTTGCCAGCAAAAATCCCTTGCTGCCTGTTTTGTGGATTACTCTTTTGTCTCACCCTGGATTATACCTGTATGCTGTTGTTTGACCCTAACTGTTTTGACCACGATTCTAATAAAAGCCTGCACTTGGATCCACTACTGCATTGTTACGCCTCCCAACATTACAGTTTTGGCATTATGTAGACAAAGTTTGGTGTGAATTGCATGATTGTCCTAGAAGAAGTGTGCAATAATTCACAGCCTGATATTTCCAAAAACCCACGTTCAAATCAAAATAAAAGATATCCTGATGGTCATAGCTAATAACTTTACCTTCATTCTGTTTATTTATTTGTGCTATTTACATAATGTTTAAGGTTTTTTCAAGTTTGTAGGTGTACAGAAACCAAATAATCAAGTGTAAAATAACAATGCATAGTCTTCACTGTAAAAATTAAATATACAGTCAAACAAAAATTTATTCAGACACCTTCAACATTTCTCACATCATCACATTTTATTTGCTATAATTTAGAAAATGGTAATATTTTTGGGTGGGGATTTTTTTTTTTTTTTTTTTTTTTTTTTTTTTTTTTTTTTTTTTTTTTTTTTTTGATTTTATTTGCTATAATTTAGAAAATGGTAATAAAATATGACAAGATCTCAGAGTTAAACTGTGTCAGAAAAAATCATCTTGATAATGTCAGATAACTTTGATAGAAAGGTATGTAATGGATTACAATCAACCAAAAATTCAGACTGTTAGTATGACAATATTTAAATAACTATCAATACTTTGTTGACCAATTACCAAGCAATGCTTAATTTTGTTCAGTCTGTTGTGTAAAAAGTTTGCATTAGCAATTAAAGAAAAAACAATTAAGCAAAACATGGTCAGGTCAAAGTCTCTGGATAATTTTTGGTCCCAAATTTGTATCAGTTTTACTGGTAGTCCACTGTATGAAGAATTTTTGGGTATAATATGTCACAGTTCACTTTATTTTGCTATACTCACTTACATAAATTAACTATAGTGTCCTGTGCCCACTAGTAAAAAAATATAAAAAAATTATATCTGGTGTCTGAATATTTTTTGGTTTGACTGTGGATTAATTCTTGTTAAAACTACAAAGTAATTCAGTCTAAAGCAGTGAGTGATTTTCTTTCTTTCATTTTCTTTCAAATTAGGCACGGTCACTTTAAGAGACAATGCATCCATTATAATGATACACATCCGATTTCTATCTCCACTGTTTACTTTTACTTAAACATAACCAACAGTTTTTTCAAGGATACTCTCCAAGATGGGTATTTTGACATAATTTTGTATGTATTTATCAGTACAAGAGCAAGAAGAGGCAAATTCGGTGTTCAAGCAATTGAGACGCATCTCTCTGCATACGTCATGTGCACACAGAACACCGCACGTGGCTGCTGAATTGGTCTCTTTCACATCTTTTTCTGTTTGCATGTTTAAACTGTGTATTTGTTTGTTCAAGTGCAGGAGGATGTGAAGGAGAGCTCGGTTCGGTGTTGCTGTCCGTGAGATGTTGCTCTCTGCATGCGCACGGAGCATGGCGCGCAAGTGATCAGTTGAATTTTTCCGCGTCTTGTGTTTCAATGCTTTAAACTCTTTTGAATTTAAGTTCAAAAGGCTTAAAAACATGTGGAAATGATAAGCTTTCGTGAAGATGTGCCGCCGTGGCCCGTTAACTGTTCTGGGTGTCTTTTTAGGCTGGCCTCAGCCAGTCGTTGAGATCGCCAGGGGGACTCCTCATCCATGGGCCCCTATAATCATCACCACCTTTCAACCCACTAGTGATGGCCCTGGAACAATATATGTACCGAGTCTGGTAACTGCAGCTAAAATTAACCCCCAACTTTTGTCAAAAGGTGGTGCTATAGAGCGTAACATCACATAAATTATCATGAATTCTAGAGTAGGGTAGCCTGTGAATGGTCCATCTATTGTAGCCTTTGCTTCACGTGAAATGAGGGGCGAATTTGGAGTCCGCAATTGAAAGAGCCTTCGAAATGGGACATGCCTCCAAACGCACCATGGTGACGCAATCTGCCTTCAAATGTGCCCTTTGAAGAATTCAGCATTTCAAAGAGTTGGACAGTCAGCTAATATTGTGGACGCTTCCTATTTCCCTATTTTCACGGGAGAATTCCCCATCTTCTAACCACGGCCAATCTTACCCCGTCTACCAAAAATCCCTCAAAATTTAGGGTCCATCAGTGTCAACAGATCATGGGTTGACCAAGTTTGGTGACAATCACATGGAAACCCAAGGAGGAGTACATCACATTTCAGAGCATGAGTTTTTTAGTAAAACCTGGATAGCAGTGACTTAATGGGGGAATATGAATGCAGTCAAAATTTTTTGGGCTAATTGAGATCTATATGTGTATTTATGAAGTCCATCTTTGAGCTTTGGTCACTAGAACCATGTTTCTACTGAACTAATTGACATCAATGCCTTCTGAAAGATGCTAATTGAATCTCCACAGAGGGTATAAAGGACATTCGCAGCTGCATTAAGCATTATATTTAAAATCCTTAGTATAAAAAATGAATTCACCAGATATTGCCCTCCCTGCTCCCTCCATTCGAATCTGGCGCGCAAAACCCCTTGTTGTTTATGTAGGAGCAGCTTAGTGCCGAAACTCAACACAGAGAAGGTGGTGCTGAAAACCCCATTAGTTCTTGCATGTAATGCTTATGCTGTAGAGTTGAATATGACAAGTGATTTCTTTAAGGTGACATAATCTAGGTTTTCTAGTTTCCTTTAAAGTTTGTTAGACAGCACTAAAATTTTCGGATTACCACTTGGTTTTGACAACCCACCTAACATCTATACAGCACGTAAAACATCACAAAAATCACTCAGATTACAAAATCACTTTAAATTTTGAGGAACTCAACATAAAAACATTCTCATGTTAATTTGTTAGCGTTCCTGCTGCTATTTCAAACACACAAACCTACTCAGCACTGTCAAAAATTATAACCATAGATTATCCAATATTAGAAAGTGAAAGAAACTGCGAAAAAGTGTATCTTGGATCATAACACAAGTTAGATCATGTGTGCCTTGTAACATCATTGCATTTCTGTCGGAGTTGACAGTCAAATACTGTTTGTGGACAAAGGTATGTCCCAGGGAAAATCTTAATCCATCTTGTCCAGGGAGCTTTTCTTACCCTAAGTATCAAAAGCTTGGTCCGTTCAGTCTCCTGATATCATTGCTGCATTGAGTTTGTATTTCGGAAAATACAGTGGACCATTCACTGTGGCTAGACATGGCACCCCAGACCATCACTGACTCAGTGACTTAACACTGGACTTAAGGCATTTTGGCATTTTTCTCCCCAGTCTACGGACTCTGGACCTGTACAGTATGAAGTCCAAAAATTTGCTTTTACCGAAAAAACTACCATGACCACTGAGCAACGTGTCCATCTATGCTTCTTCTGTAGCCCAGGTGCTGTAATTGAATGCTCATCCATTCAAAGTGTACACGAAGTCTGCAGCTGCAAAGTGGCCTTTGGATGTTTCTAAGCATAAAACTCAATCACCACAAACTTCCGCAGGTCCCCCAAGGTCTGGCATCGGCCTCATCTCCACAACTTCCTCAGGGTATGCAAACCATCAGTAGACTGAATGGAAACATTTGTGGTTAGGATGGTTTCCTTTTAAATAAGAATAAGGCAAGACCTTTTTTTGAGAGGACTCAACAGCCTCATTCGTTCAAAAGAAATAATTTATGTTCTTACCCATTTCATTTCATTTGAGGGGGTGACATGATCTAGCCTTTCTAGTTTCCAGCAAGTCAGGTCGGCAGTCACTAACCCATGATTGCGGTTTTGAGTAATGAACCAGGCTGGGTTTTTAAAAGCCACAGGAATATTTTGCACATTGTTTATGTTGTAATTCTGTTGATCCAGATGCTTAGGTAATAGCACAGAGAACCTTTTCATGATATGCCCCAAAATGCTTATTTAGGAATCCAGCATGGAGTGTGATTTAGGGAAATCTTTATTGAAAAATAGTCAGATAAATATTGCAGTCATGTGGGCAATGAAGAGATCTAAAATATATGAAACTTTAATTTTATCATTACATTATGCCCTCTAATGAACTTGTTATTCACAATCATGCTGTGGTTTTTTGAGAAGGCAGAAACATAATTTATTTATAGTATAAACATATTATAATATAAAATATTTATATTTGTCAATTCATACATATACTTGCTTCATACAGTATTTGTATCTTAGACACATTTTAACCAACAAACATGCTAATAACATGATGTTTCAGTGATACTGGCTCCTGCAGCTTTCTAATGTGTGTATGCCTTTAAGAAATGTATGGTTGGCCTGTCATATGACTAGACATATGACAGGAAGCAGGAAGTACAACTTCATAAGAGAGCAGCATGACAAACAAACGGGGGAAAACAGTCACCAGATTTACCTGGATTGAGGAGTTACCACTTTCAGAGCTCACCTTTCCAGACACCATCTAAAAACTTTGCATTACACTTTCTGTGGACTGTATATACACTGGTGGACACTCACATTGGACTTATCAACACACTGGGATTCTTGGACTGTTTTAGGCTATGGACAAACAAACTGTATTCTTTTAAAAGATTGAGTTTACCTGGTTTTATCGTGTTGTTTAAAAGTCTTTTACGTGAACATAATAAATATATCTATATATATATATCCTATATATCCTATTTAAACCAATCTCCTTTTATTTCTCATTCTTTTAACCACTAGTCATCTCTCAGAGTTAAATCTGACCCCATTTTACTCTTGTAACTCAGCTGATTAGGCAGAGCACTACAACGGTTAATTTTTATAATGCTTAATTTTCTGAAACGGGACCTCCTCAATGAACTATGAGGCAAATACAACCTCAGGAGGTCAAATACACAGAAAAGTTTGATTTATTACTGTCAGATATGAGCTTAATATGATTTTGTTACTATGTCTGTAAGGTGATAATGCAGATGTGGCTTGAAACTTTCTTGATTTTGTGGAGAAACATCCTCATATACATCTGAAAATGCTCGGCATATGTCTGTTATTCAGTCCGTTCAGCACTTGGAGCTGTCCAATGTGCTGAATTTATACTGGTTCTCCACATCTTGAATGTGAAAAAAATATTTTCTAATTAAATTCACTATGTTCCATAATTGCAAGATCAGTGTGTGATATGACAAGAAAATGTAAATTTCTTATTAACTGAAAAATGCCTAATATGCATTTCCTTATCAGTCTTAGGTTTTCCAGTAAATGTGAAACTCCAATAGATGTTTGTTACAGAATCTGCATTTACAAAAAAAACCAAAGAAAAATAATCAACTTTGCCTAAAGAAATTTCATTTTAAAATAATTTAGATTTTTCAACACTGTAAACATTTTCAGCCTGTTTTAATTGAAAACCCAAGTTTAATGAGCAACTTTAGAAATTAACCTAAAGAAATTTCAAAAAAATATCACCAAAAACTTTTATGATCAAAACAGCATGGCATCATTTAAATGATTTAAAAGGCAGTAAGACAGTTGTCCCAAAGCTTAGCATAAGTATAGCATACACTTAAGGAAGCTAAGTTAGATTTTATTTTATTTTATTTATTATTATTATTTTTTTATTATTATTAAAATTTTTTTTTTTTTTTTTTTTCCAAAGACGGCGCTGTAAAAGTGGCACTTGATAGCAAAAAAAAAAAAAAAAAAAAAATCAAAACACAAAAATAAGATTAAATCAAAAAATAATTATTGGCTAAAGCAGTTATGTTTTCAGAAAATGATTCAAAATCCAAAAATCTGATTATATTCAGAAGTTTAAAGGTCATACCATTGCATTTGTAGTAATAAACATACTAGAACTGCAGGCTGTTCTTTGTCTATGCGTAATGTTATTTTAAGCAACATTCATCTGGGGTCTGTGTCTATTTTTTTCTTAGTATCTGAAGAATTTCCTGATTACCTGATTAAGGAAGTATATACACTTACATTTATATATTAACACCTTGCAGTTAACTTTTTCCGACATGCTTCTTTCTGTTTGTGTCTGTTTTCACACTTACATCCATGTGCATGTCCAGCATGCAGCCACACACCAGGTTAAACACAAACACCTTCATGATGTTCAGTGTTGCATGCTCAAGTGGAAACATTTGTGGTTTGTACTCTCACCTTCATTTTCACGAACAGTACAACATGAGTCATCAGTATCAGCACCACAAAGAAAAAAAAAGTCTATTTACCACTTATATATAACTACTACGTTACTGCACTAATGTCAGTGTTACAAGTTATATTAAATACAATTATTCTACTATAATTAAAAAGTAAATATTGAATACATGCTGTTCACAATGTATTTACACTGTAAAATTAATATTTGCCTTGTTTACATGAATTGGGAAAAAAATGAAATTAAGAAAAATGTTAAAACACTTCTTATATTAATATTCTGAGAATTCATTAAATAGTATGTTATTGGTCTGGAACATAAGATGACATACATCAAACATCAACATAAACATCAATGCATGCTTAAAATAAAGGTACCGGTTTGGGGGAATAAAGTCAAACATAGTTGAATGTCATAGGAGAAAATGCCACAAAGAATATTTTATTCTCTCAATATTTTGTAAATTATATGGTGTAAATTACTACTGAACAACATTTATTTTTTTAAACTGTAATTTATGTTCTTTTGGTTCTGACCACAGAATAAACACTAAAGTCTGAACGCTGAACTGTTTTTTTCTTCAGCTTTTTCTGCCGTATGGAAGGCATGTCCATTGAAGCATAACATACTTCATCACCACCCTGGAAAAACATATATTTTTTATTATATTATATTATATTATATTATATTATATTATATTATATTATATTATATAATATTATATTATATTATATTATATTATATTATATTATATAGATATAATTTATGTCGCTTTAAAATGCCAAACAATTGTAAATAAATTGTATTTAAATCTTCTTCAGGTTGAGCATATATAATACCTCAACATGTCTGTTCTCAGTCTGCGTTTCAGCGCCAGAACCTACAGGAAATTAAAATAACATAAGAGTCAACTTGGTTCAGATCAAATTAAGTAAGATTTAAAATTGTACTTCACAAGCTGATCAAAGGCATTGCATAAAGTTTTCACTACTCTGACTGTGACATTTTACAGTTATTATGTGATACTCTATGAAAGCAAATCTAGAACTGTAATAACATCTGGCACATCATAGCTGTGATGGAATTGAGTTCAGAAGTGAATGATCACCTGTAGTTTTCCTCTGACAGAAGCAGTACACACAGATGGAGAAGAGGAGAACACACACCGGACACACACTGGACAGCAGCGTCCAGCAGAGCACACAGTCTGATACAGGAGGTGTGGAGGAGGTGCTGAACCGCTCAGAACCCGGAGACACTGGCTCTAAATCCAACATAAGCCCATTTTTAAAACATTCTCACACTATTTGGTTAAGATATATGTTTAATCTAAAAATCCAATCAAAAAAAAAATATATTTAATTATTCATTATCCAAATTCACCATTAAAATATCTTTAATTATGCATGTGCTAAGCATAATGCTTAACGAATCAGTATCCATTAAAAATTAAAATGAATCTAAAATCTAAAATGCATGTGCTAAGCATAATGCTTAACGAATCAGTATCCTTTAGATATGAAAATGTATTGTGAATCTGAAAGTTTTACTAACTGTTTTAAATGTATGGATGGATGGATGGAAGATGGATGGAAGAATCTATGAACAGAGATGGTTGATGCTCAAGTGAGCAGTTTCTCAACCAAACAACGAATGATCCTAATGGCATGACACAGTCAGAGTAGAGAGTGATGCTGTCTCCTGCTTTAACTCTCATGTCCACTTCTGCCCCAAAGACTCTCTGCTGTTCACAGAACAAAACACCTGCTAAAGCAAATACATGAAAGAGGACTGTCAATCAAATCAATACAATGGCATGAAACATAACACGCTGTAACCACAAAGCTTTCCATTCAGTTCCTAGTGCATGAACCATAAATTTCCGTCGCTCCATCTCTAGTTAATCACAAGGTTGTGGTTTCCGAGCCCTGCTTATACAACTGCTGCTCCAAAGCCACCACATACCAAATCCACCCCATACCAAACAACCCCTGCTTATACTACTGCTGCTGAGAGTGAGCTGTGTCTGGCCTCTGGATTTGGAAGAAGTTATTTAACAAAAACTCCCTTCCCCATTAATTCTGCCCAACCCTGAGGGTGTGTTCACACTTGACATGTTTGGTTTGATTAAAACGAACTCTGGTGCGCAAATCCTTAAGCGCACCAAACAAGCGGTCCCCTTCCAACTCCTAAACACCAAAAAATCGAACTAAATACAATTCTCACCAAACAACTGGTCTCGTTCCACTTCTAAACTGGTGCAGTTTGAATGAAATATGAATGCAAAATGGACCAAATACTTCGTAACAAACCAAAAACAAGAAATAATAACAAAATAAAAAACTATACGCTATGCGATATGATGACGATTCAAAATGAAAAATAAACAAAATATCGAACAATCCCAAACAATATGAGCAGAGGGCAAATGTGGAGCAACGAGGAGGTAAAGTGCCTTTTATGAGCTCTTTGTGAGTTTGCAGGTGGTGAAAATAAAATCATAAGTACACTCAACAATGAACGTGCTTAGTCCAGCAGACGGCATTAGGTGTATTCAACTTAAAGCGGCGCTAAGCAGACAGATCAGTGAATGGGTACTTTGATGTCATACACAGATCAGTATGCTCTGCACAGCTTTAAGTTGAACACTCCTTTTTTGGGGGGTGTTCGGTGAGCTCCATCATGAAATATACACCATTCAACCCAACCAATCAGGTTGTGAACGTATCACGTATCCTACCCAATCAGCTTCAACCCAACCATCAAACAAAAACTGAACGTATCACGTATCACAGCGTAACCCTGAGGGGGGGTGTGTTCAAACTTGACATGTTTGGTTCGATTCAAACAAAACTGGTGCGCATTTTTTTGCGCTACATTTAAACCAATCACACATGATTGTGTTGAGCTTATGAATGCAATGGCCAATCAGAGGCGTTCAGATGAGTCATCACTGAAACACAGGAGTTTCTTGTTCAGTGCAAGCTCACTGACTGTATTCTGCTCTCTGGCGAATTCTCTCATCATAAACAGCAAAGTGCAGATGTGCATACGAATGTGAGTAAGATATTCATTTCACAATGTAAACAGCTTCAGTGATTTTAATGGGAGTTTTTGAGAGTACTTGAACTCTGGCTAGACTGAAGTCAGCAATAATGTAAATGTTGTTTCCTCTTTTTTTATAAAGTGTAATTAGTAACTTACAATGTTTTTATTAAATTCACATTAAATACAAAGTCAGTCGTATTCAAAATATTTAATGACATGACACCCATATCTGGTACTTAAAGGGTTAGTAATGACTCACCCTCATGTCGTTCCAAAATGACAGATCAGTATGCTCTGCACGTTCCAAAGTTGAACACTCCTGTTGGGGGGTGTTCAGTGAGCTCCTTTAGATTCGCGTGAGTTAGTCCGACAGCCATTCAACCCCAACCAATGAAGGTATATGAACGTATCACTTTGCCTTTAGGTTCGATTTCTTTAAAAAACGTTCAAAAAAAATGCCCATGTGAACCCTCAGAGGGTTCCGGACAGAAAATGTATCGTTTGGGCGTCGAACAGTCAGGGCTTTGCTCCAAAAATAAACAAAAATTAAACATTCAAATCATCATTTTCATTTTTACATCCGCTGTCTGTTAAACCAATCACAACACTGATTGTGACGCCTTATGAATACGACGGCCAATCAGAGGCGTTTTTCTTTGTCATCACGTGAAACGCAGGAGTTTTCTTGTTCAGTGCAAGTCACTGACGTCATTCAGCTCTCTGGCGCGTTCTCAACATCATAACCAGCAAAAGAAAATGATGCATACGAAGTGAGTAAGATATGTTATTTCACAAAATGTATTTTCGACAGCTTCAGTGAATTTTAATGGGAGTTTTGAGTCACATGGACTACTTTGATATGACTGAATTCAGCAATAATGTACGTGGACAGTTTCCCGTACTTTTTTTCAAAGTGTAATTAGTAAGCTCAATGACTAAATCTAAATTATCTTACGGGTGTTAAATACAAAGAGGGGTGACGTCATTAATGACATAATCTATAAAGGTGCAAAAACTAACCCCTTAATTAAAAAGACGGGTTTTTATGCAAAGTTAATAGGTTACACTATTAAGCTACTTTGCCCATTGCCCATTATAGATCAACAAACATAATCTATAAAGGTGCAAAATGCATTTACTTATACATATTTGAATCGAGATATTTCATGATATAGTTAACACATTTGGGAATATTTTGAATAAAAATGAAAAAATAAATAAAACGTAAGCCTATATCAGCTATAAAGTGCTGTTGTGGCTGCTGTGTGTCACATGACAAGCATGACGAAACCCCCCACCCCTTCGCTCATACCCCCACAAACATAATGAGTGCATGACTCCCCTGACACTACAGCTGACACGACAAAGAACGACAAAGGTTATTTACAACAATACCATATAAATAAAACATAACATTAATCACACACACACACAAATGGGCTTGCACCCAAGTATGATGACTTTAACTCTGTAACACGCCATCTCAGTGACTGATAAATGTGAGGGTCTTCAGAGCGGATGTCAGCTCTTATTTGATTGGCTGACTGTGGTGGGAGGTATTTCTGCTTAACAGCTTTGATAAATTCTGTCTTTGTACTTTTCTTTATGAAAACCAAACTCTGACAAAAATCTTGCTGTGTGTGATGAAAATGAAAATCAAGTGAGTGACAACAGAGAAGACCTAAAGGATATCATTGTGTGTTTTAGTTATGTAACTAGTTTTTATATTGGTCTCTAAATATGAATATAAGTTACTTGTACATATGCTTGAACAAGAATACACTTGCTTGAGATGTGTTAAGCTCTGGGTTCTGAAGAGGTGTCAAAACCACCAATTGTTCCATTACAACTGTGCGCTCTATGCAGGCACTAGCTTACACTCTGCACATAATAATGCACATACATTTTAGCAAGGTTGTGGTTTCCTATATTACTTACCAGCTCTCAGCGTTGAGAAGACAACTTATGTTATTGTTAGAAATATAGTTATTAATAATAATGATGATAATATTTATAATAGCCTAAGATGCTATTATTGTGATGTGAAGGGAATTTAGTTTTGTAAAGCATTTGCAACTGCTTTTTATCACTTTAATTGGAAGCACCAGCATCAAATTATGTCATCTGTTACACAGGGACTACTGAACAGACATTTAGAAGTTGATATTAAAGTGCAAAGTATTGAAAGTAAAAAAACTAATCGGGACAAACTGCTAATCAAAAAATTCATGCCCCCCTTCAACACTTGGGCCAAAAACAGGAAATATGTCATGTAAGTAGACAAGTGATCAAGAGAAAAGACCACATGTGTGGGTATCGGGACAAACTGCTAATCTCAACATTTCTGCTCCCATGTGACCCATCAGATGTAAAGTAAAAGAGATTTTAGGCTATTGATATGTATGGTGACCAGGAGGGGACATATTCAGTTCACTTATTTTTGTTGTGGCCACTAGAAAAAAATTACCAAGAAAACAATTTGTCAAGGTAACGACATCCTTATGTCGTGGCCATTTTTTATATTTATTGTTGAATTTCCCCTTTCAACCATATCTCATATTTATTGTTGAATTTCCCCTTTCAATTTAATCAAATTACCCAATTAATCCTATCAATAATAATTTTTTATATTTATTGTTGAATTTCCCCTTTCAATTGTATCGCCCTACCTAATTAATGTTCTGTATAATTATTATTAATATGCTACCATATATTTTGCAAATACAGTTATGCCTTTTTTTTACTTTATGATCGTGCCAGTGTGTGATGATAAATGTGTGTGTTGTGTTTGCATTTACAAATTCATTCCTCAACTGAGTTATAGTCTATTAATTAGCCGAAATAAAATTTAATTTAAATTCAACCTTTAAACTGTACTTCCAATAAAAATTCTAATCATAAAGCATAATCAAAGCTTTATTAGCATGTTGAGTATTGGGTATTATTTAGAAAACTATTCAGAACTAAAGAGATCGAAATGGAAAATAAATCAAATACATAACGTATATAAAAATACAACCATAATAATAATAATAAATATTATTATTATTATTATTATTATTATTATATACAAATATTATGGAAAAAGATGAAAAAAAAAAGGTATAGATAAAAATGTTTTCTTGTAGGCCTATTTTATTTTATGTAGGCTACTTTATGTAACATTTATTTGTGATAAATTAATTTGAATGCTGTCTACATCGTAGATATGACTGTTTAAGCACTTTGTATTTCTAAAATTACTATTCATTTCTACGGTGCCCGGGAGAGGACATGTTCGGTTCACTTGTTGGCAGTTTAATGCTTACAAAAACGGCTGGTAGGGACTACAAAAGCTACTTCGCGGGTTTGTGACGTAACAACCCCAGATAAACCCCGCCCTCGGGAAAAGGCAGCAAAGGGGGCAAGGCCATGTTGCACTGCTTTAGTGAAACTAGAGGTGCACGTGAAAATCTGTTCATATGTGAATCGCGATTCTGTCTTCTAATGATTCTAATGGATTTACAAGTTTTAAAATCAATGTTATAATACTGTTCCTCATGTTCCAATTATACACTTATTTTCACAAAGCTATGAGAAGCGTTAAACATGGATATGCGTGCCGTTGCCATACTCTATTAAAGCTTTAATTGGGATAAAACTGCATATTAAAAGCTAACATAAGCAGTTGCATTTACAAATAACAGAATATCTAAAAGTATGAGACAACAACAAACAAAAAACATAGGCCTACCATTAAAAGCTGTGCTTGCACAGGTTATGCACGATCCTCTTCAATAATATCCTCTGCTTCTCAATCAGGCTCAAACTGATAAGCAATATTAACAACGCTGATGTTTACAAAAACAACCAGAGCACATGCCGCTAAGGTGAGGGACGGGACATTTAGACGCACACTAGGGGTGGTTTAGCCAATCACAACACACTGAGCTAGTTTACCAATCAGAGCCCATCACCTATTTCTGAGGGCGGAGCTTCATAAAAGCAGGAAATGATCAGAGTGTTTCTCAGAGAAGGGACAGAGCGGTGTGGAATAAAGGTAAATTATGTGAAAAATCATGCGTTTTTAAAAAAATACGAAGCATTAACACATGATAGACTGCACCCCATAAACACAATCGAGCCTAGATAAAAAACAAAACAATGAACCACCCCTTTAATATATGTTTATTATTATTATTATTGTTATTGTTATTATTATTATTATTAATATAATTATAAATATTATTATTATTTTTATTATTACTACAATAACTTATTAGGTCTATATTTTTATATTTATTGTTATATATGCTTATTCCCCTTTTAATTTGTGTATCGCTTTACCTAGTAAACCTTTTGTATAATTATGCTAGCATTTCCTAGTCTACCACATATTTTGCAAATAAACGCCTGACAATTATGCCAATAAAGTTCTGACTTTATGATTGTATTTATTCCCATAAGTGATGATACATGAGTGTGTTGTGTTTTCATTTACAAATGAAACTATGTGAATTATTAATTCCTCAATGAAACTAGTATTTATAATCATGGTCTATCAATTAGCCGAAATAAAATGAAATATATGTTAAATTTAAACGGCATTCCAGGAAAATTATCAGTCATCGTAATTAAAGCTTTATTGGCATGTCGAGCATTTACAGTAGGCTATTATTTACAAAAGTATTCAGAATTTTAAGTATAGAGATCGAAATGAAGGGAAAAAATTAATATAAACGAATATAAAAATATCACCAATAAATAATAGGCTAATAATAATAATAATATACAAATATTATAGGGAAAAGATTATTAGTTAATACAATAACAAAACATCAATAAAAATAAAAACTCATACTCCTAATCCTATTCTATATTATGCAATTTATGAAAGTGAAAGTCGTGACATTTGCCAAGTATGGTAACCCATACTCTTGGTGCTCTGAATTTAACCCATCCAAGTGCACACACACAGCAGTGAGAAGTGAACACACCGTGAACACACACCCGGAGCAGTGGGCAACTATATCCAGCGCCCGGGGAGCAACTGGGGGTTCAGTGCCTTGCTCAAGGGCACTTCAGCTATGGGTATTGAGGGTGGAAGAGAGCGCTGTTCACTCACTCCCCACCCACCTACAACTCCTGCCATCACCTAAACTCCGACTATCGCACGTCGGGTTACAAGTCCAAATCTCTAACCATTAGGCCACAACATTACATTTACATGTAATTACATAACATTACAATAATTATGTAACATTTATTCATGATAAACTTCATTTGCATGCAGACTATCGCACGTAATACAGTCAGGTAACCAAGGCCTATGGTTAATATAATAATTTAATAATGTAATAATTTCTATAATAAATAATATAATTTCTTAATTCAAAATAAAATATTACTGAATTCAACTTTGATAATCCCAGGTTGCTATGGTCACGCAGGTTTGTTTTACGCATTAAACTCATGGCCACATGAAAAATATGTCGTTCCCTCAACACAGCATCCCAAGGCCAATACATAAGGATGTCCTTACCTCGACAAAATGATCTTGTGGCAATGACATAATATCACATTCCCACAAGTTAATATGATGTTCCCTCAAAATTAATATCACTTAGTTTTGTCGTGGCCACAACATAATAACTTGTGGGAACATGATAATATGCCGTGGCCACAGCAAAACTAAGTGAACCGTACATGTCACCTCCTGAGCATCGTATATTTCCTTATTTTTTATGTAGATTTCATTCTTTAAAACATTTAATAAGGTGAAATTATTGCCTACACATGAAAGGTCAGATTAAGTTCAGAATATTAGCCACTAGATGAAACCCATCCGTTATTATGCTTTGAACAGTAACACATATCTGATAGACATATACACCAATGCATGTCTGTTTTCGGGTGGAAACATTTGTGGTAGGTACTTTTAGCTTTTAGCAATTTTCAGTTTCTATTTGGAGTGCTATTTATAAATTGACTGTGGCGTGCATATAATATGCAGTTATGGCATATAATACACACTTATCCCTATACCCTTAATGCTAAACATTGCATATCATATGCATGTCAAAGCCAATTTCTGCATATAAATAGTATTTAAAATTGAAATAGAAAATTGTGGTATTGATACGCATATTTACGAGATCGGGTTGAACTGTGTCTCATATTTGATGATGTTTGCTTCATTGATTCTGTTATGTTTATGTTTATTACTGTGAAGCTGCTTTTAAACAATCTGAATTGTAGCCCTATATAAATGAAGGTGACTTGACTTTGTCACCTGTGTTCTACTCAACAGTCTAGCATGTAGCCCCTGTTGCAAAGAAGGACATATTTATTATAAAAAAAATATTATAATTATTTGTTATAATTATAATAATTATTTATAATTATTGTTATTTTATATTGAAAACAAAATTTACAAACAGAAAATGTGCAAATAACATTTTATAACAAAACTAAAACAGGAAACATTTTTCTATTTTGCTAGTATTTTATTTCAACATTCAATATTTTTAAAAGTGATTTACCTTTTGTGAATATGTTTGCTTTATGGGAAATTACATATTTAAATGTGTAATTCTCTAAAAAAAAAAAAAAAAAAAAGTGTTCCAAGTTTGTTGCATGTGTGTGCTTGCATACTAAATGTAGTAAAAAAAAAAAAGCATGCTTAAGAAAAACACAAGTTCAGAAATCAAATCTGAAATTGCTGAGCACAAAAAGAGTGGTCAATAGTAGGCAGTAATTTCGGCAGTATTAATAAAAAAAATCAGCAAGAATAACAACATCTCATAATAATGTTCAGAAGACAAAAAAAGTCTATAAGAGACTTCAGTGTGGAGGCAGATCTTTCCCATCTTACTCATCTCACACTGATGATTGCCCTTATGAACCCACTGAAAAGATTAGGAGATGCACATAGGACAAACTAAACTACTTTGTTTGACGTGGCAACCCTAGTAAAAAAGTAATATATTTAAAAAACATTTATTTCATACTAAGTATAGTTCAAATCTATTAAAGGGATACTCCATCCCAAAATGAAAATTTTGTCATTATTCACTTACCCCATGTCATTCCAAACCCATAAAACTTTGTCTTCGGAACACAATTTAAGATATTTTGGATGAAAACCGGTAGGCTTAAGACTGTCCCATAGACTGCCAAGTAAGTTACACTGTCAAGGTCCAGGAAAGTATAAAAAACATCATCAGAATAGTCCATCTGCCATCAGTGATTCAACCGTAACATTATGAAGCGACGAGAATACTTTTTGTACACGAAAGAAAACAAAAATAACAACTTTATTCAACAATTCCTCTCCTCTGTGTTTCTCCAAATCAGGGTAGCGCCATTTTGACAAATCTGAGCAGTACGCAGGTGTATGCCCTTCTGTGTCTCTTCTGTGTTTGTTTCATCCAAAATATCTTAAATTGTGTTCCGAAGACGAACAAAGCTTTTACGGGTTTGGAACAACATGGGAGTAAGTAAGTAATGACAAAATTTTCATTTTGTGGTGGAGTAACCCTTTAACATATTTACTGACATATCGCTCGAGACTTACTGATATAATAATTATAATTAAAATTTTATTTGGAGTACTACTTGTGCACAATGCATATTTAATATTAAGCCTAAAATTTCTTTTTTACACACAATTAAAGTGTATTAAGCACAAAATTAGTTGTTCCAATTTAACAGACTTTAAGTATACCAGTTTACTATACCAAAAGTACAACTGCAGGGTATTTTATTTTAGTATATTAAAATGTAAATGTATTTGTAGTATACTTGGCATGAAATAAATGTATTTCAAATACATTTTAATATATTTATTTTTCACTATGGAAAGCTTGAAAATTTACAGAAAACAAATAATAATATAGATACCTTATTAACAGCCGCTGTGAGTATCTCTTCACTCCAATCAGATCCTAAATATCATATGAATATATGCAAATAAAATGAGAATATAATGCAGGTCTAAACACAAGAACTTCAGCGCACATGTGCTCTTAAATACATAAGAATGTCAGTGCCATCTAAATGCATAAATATTGCTGTATAATTCAGCTTTCCTTAGATTTCCTTTAATTCATATTTCTTATCCTTATTTTTAGGTTACCATTTTTTCAGTGCAAAAACATTAGGTTTTATATTAGAAAAAGGTGTCAAGGAAATGAACAGTGAATGAGTTACCTGTAGTTTGAGCCCGACAGAAGCAGAACACACAGATGGAGGACAGGAGTGAAGAGAAAAAAACACACAAAACACACACAACAAAAACCACCATCAAACAAAACACACAGTAAGTACATACAGATCATAAAAAAAAGTAACTCACTCAATAAAAACAAAAACAAATAAATTAATGTAAATAAAACAAACATATTTTTTGTTCTGTTCATCTTGATTTTTCACAGAGAAAGTTAAAGTTCTTCAGAATTACACAATGTAATAATAACTTACAGAAGTGTTTTCTTACCTTCCAGAGAGAGACGAGTTGTTCGGTTTCCATAATAGTACACTTCTGATGAGGAGATGATGCCTTTTTCATCTTTATTTACCTTATTCTCTAGATTTGCACAGTAGTACAGTCCCAGATCAGAGACACTGATGTTTGTAATATGTAGATCATGAGAATTACTGTAGCGGTTGTAGATAGAGCTGAAACGCTGCAATATCTTCAGTTCCCATTGCCAAATATCTATTATGAGAGAGGGTTGATTTTCATGAGAGCAGTTTCTTATCCATACAATGCGGGAACCAGAAGTTATAGAGCAATCACAGTAGAGAGTGATGTTGTCTCCTGGTCTGACTTTCATCTCCACTTCTTCTCCATAGATTCTTGTCTGATGGAACAGTAAAACTGTAAAAGAACAAAACAACTTTAAAAAAACACTTCAAATTGTACTATTATACAAAAATACTCACAGTAGTGACACTGTATTTAAAAAAAACTCTCAAAAAATGCTAAAAAAGTATATTTTTTCTTACACATAAGCGCATGAGAGCAACCTCTGGACCACTCCATCTTAGTGAGTGATTGTGAATAACTGACATTGCTGAGGGTCTCAATGTAGACGTCAGATCTCATCTGATTGGTACACTCAGCGGAAAGTTTTACCTTAAGCGGCCTGCGTCATGAGGGGTTGGCAGTAGACTGAGTTGTTGTTTGGACGAACAAAGAGAGAGAGCAGTTTTAACCAGTCACCAGTTATCTTATAAACATTCTTTTTCCCAGTTGTTTGTTGATCAGGCCCCTGATTCAAAGGTTCAAAGTGGAAATGTTCAAGATTAGTTTATCTGATAGATATTTTTAGCAATATCTTTGATTCAAACTTGCAGATAAGCATCAAAATGAAATACAAATTTAAATAAGGTGCTTTACATTTTACATTCAATCAGTCAGTCAGTTCATGCCTGTCATGAGTGTCTTTTAAATTAAAGTTCACCTGCAAAATTAATTATTTTGTTTTTTTGTGTTGTAATCTAGGTCAACATCTCAACATCTACAATTTAAGGCCGCCTTCAGTTCTCAACATGTAAAAAAACAGGAAACCCACAAGCCTTTGTATTCTGACTGCTTACAAACACTTCACATTTGCAAAACGTCATGAGACTCTCTCTTCACTTCTCTTAGTTGATCATTGGTCAGCAGGCACAAATGTTTCCATTACTTAGTGTGGTTTTTGTTGGTTGCTTAAGTGCAGTATTTGCACAAAGGGAAGCTTGCTAAAATCACTGTGTCTAATGCTCTCTATTGTGGTTTAAACCAGACACTGACGGCTCCATGCAAGCAGTAATCAGTTACTTAATATGAGGAGACAATGCAACTCACTAACACATTCAAGATCAAAAAAGTCATTTCCAACTACAAAATATAAGAAAAGTGTAATGTTAGCAAGACTAACTGGTCCTTATGGGTAACACAGGTCTATATGGCAGCATGAAAATAATTTTTTTTAATATTGAAAAGGAGTGAAGAACCATATGTCCCATACTTCTTATTGTCTAAAAAATGCTCGATATTTCACAAGGTGCTGCTTTCAAATATTTGATACGTGATTTTAATGAACATGTGGTGTAAATTGCCCAAAATTTCACAAGGTGCTAATAAATGTGACTTTCTTAATACTCCTCAACAAACAGAAGCACAACCATATATAGGCCTACTTCATGTATCAGAAATGACGCGGATGTCTGTTGTTCAGGGCGTTCAGCACTGGGAGCTGTCCAGTGTGCTGAATCTCTTTTAAAAAAAAAAATCTATGTGAGTAAATATGACGAGAAATAGAAATTGAAAACGTTGTAGTAAAAAAATTCCATCTGTTACGCATCCTTATGTCACTCCAAATGACAATTTAAAATATCAGTCAGTTCATATTAAATGTGTGATGCATTCCAATGTTTTAAAATCCAAATATAGCTTCAATCGGGCACACCATTGCCACAAACCAAAGACAAAACAAACAGTGCCATCAGGAAAACAGTGCACAGCGGCCACAGCGACCACTACTATCTGTTCAAGATAAATAAACATATTTTTGTTCTGTTCATCTTGTTTTTTCACAGAGAAAGTTCTTTAGAATTACACAATGTAATAATAACTTACAGAAGTATTTTCTTACCTTCCAGAGAGAGACGAGCTGTTCGGTTTCCATAATAGTACACTTCTGATGAGGAGATGATGCCTTTTTCATCTTCGATTACCTTATTCTCTAGATTTGCACATTAGTACAGTCCCAGAATGCCATGAGAATTACTGTAGCGGTTGTAGATAGAGCTGAAACGCTGCAATATCAGTTATACAATTATACAAAAAAATACAAATTATACAAACATACAAAAAAAAAAACATCAAAAAAACCTTCATTGAAAAAAACTCTCAAAAAATGCTAAAAAAGTATATTTTTTCTTACACATGAGCATGATGAGAGCAACGCTTGACCTCTCCATCTCAGTGAGCGATTGTAAATAACTGACACTGGTGAGGGTCTTAATGCAGACATCAGCTCTCATCTGATTGGTTCACGTCAATGGAAAATTTGACCTAAAATGGCTTTCTTCATGAGAGGTTGGCAGTAAATTTAGTTGTTGTTTGGATGTAAGAAGCATGAGCGCAGTTTTAACCACTCACCAGTTACAGTTATAGACTTTTTGGCTCTGATTTGGCATTGCGATCAACCACCTGATTGGTTCATAAAAACTGAAATGTTAAAGATTACTTTAGATTATCTGATAGATATGTTCAGCAATATCTATGGTTCAGACATGCAGATTAACATCCTTATTTACAACACTTTGTACTTTACATTTCATATGCAATCAGTCAGTCAGTTCATGCTTATCATGACTGTCTAGTATTTTGAATCAAAGTTCACCTACAAAACAACATCTAAACATGTCAAAACAGGAAACCCACAAGTTTTTCATTCAGACCGCTTACAAACACTTCACATTTGCTTCACATTTGCAACACGTCACAGGACTCTCTTCACATCTCTTAGTTGATCATTGGTCAGCAGGCACAAATGTAATTTCCTTTGTGTGGTTTTGAGTGTAGGTTTCACATATTTGAAGGAGAGAAGTACTTGCTCAAATAACTTCTGCTAATGCTCTATGGTTAAACTGCTGAAATCAAGCTGAAATTAGCTACATCAAATTATGAGACAGAAACATTTGAGACATTCTTTTGTGTAAGACAGTGTCATTTCATAACAAAATACAAGTGAAGATCAATAAATCATGTCCAATTACAAAATATAAAGAAAAGTTCAATGTTAGTGTCACAATCTGCAGAGAAATGAAGATTGAGGGTCCAAATGCAGTTTATTTCAGGAGTAATCCAAAGCCATAATCCATAAACAGGCATAAGGTCATAAACAGGGTAGTCAGTCAAAAACTTTATGCAATAAGGATGACCAGGAAACCAGGCAAATATATTAACCACAACAAAGGAACCAGAACAACAGAGAGACACTTTCAAGACTAAGTAATAAATGAGTGAAAAAACAGGCTTTAAACAGGATGAGACTGATGGGGTAATGAGATACAGGTGATTGCAATGGCTGCTGAGACAGGGCAAAGGGTTATGGTACATGTAGTCCAGGGTAGAATGGCAAGAGTCAGGGGTGGAGTGCCATCTAGTGGAGTTCATGGGCACTCCAGCTGGAGATCATGACCGTTAGCAAGACTTACTGCATGGTCCTTATGGGTCAAATAGATTTATGGCAGTATAAAAAAACAACATTTTTAAAAAAAAAAAAGAATAAAGAACAACCAAAATATGCCCCATTCTTTTTATTAAAAAACTTGCTCCACACAAAAAATACCAAAGCAACAAAACCACACCAACAATTTTTCACAAAACCACAAAAACAAAAAAAACAAAATACAAAATATATTAAATTTACTCAGTTTTTTTTTACCAGTAGTTAATTAGTTAATAAATATGTGGGTCTAAAATCCTAGTCCAGAGATAATATTTGCTAAATCTTTGGAAATGTTTATAAATATTTTAAAATGATTAAAAATAATATTCAAATCTGAACATGATTTGACTGAATATGGTGCAAATTGTTAAATATGTCTGCGAGGTCCTAATACAGATGTGGCTTCTCTTAATATGTCTTCAAATAAACAGGAAGCACAACCAAATATACGATGATGCAGATGTCTGTTTTTCAGTGTGTTCAGCACTGGGAGCTGTCCAGTGTGCTGTAATTGATAAATACTCATCCATCAAAGGGTATATGGGAAGTCTGCAGTTGCAAATCAAGCCTTTGCAGACATTGCATACAAACTAAATTCACCACAAACTCACTGCATAAGTATTTCCAGACACAAACCAATCTCTGTCCTTTCTACTTCTGTCTCATATGCACACAATCAGTAAACTGAATGGAAACATTTGTGGTTAGGATGGTTATCTTTGTACATGAGAATGAGACAACAACTTTTTTTTTTTTGAGAGAGTAAACAAAGACAGTAAAGATCTTTTGAAGAACAATTGAGGGTTCAAAAGAAAAACTTCAAGTAATTTGTCTACTTCATTTCAAATTGATTTTAAATGTACTAAATAATCAATTATGCACCAGTCTGAAAGATACTGAAAGAAACCCACAGGCCTCATTCAGACCACTTACAACCTCCTCACATTTGCTGCTTTTACACGTCATCAAACTTCATTGCTCACCAAATGTTTCCTTATATACCTTCATGTTTAGAGCTGTTTTGGACTGTTTTCACTTGTACGCAGTGCTTGATCTGTGCACATTTCTCCACCTTTCTATGGACAAAGCAATATTATGGACCAAGGTCTTATATTTTAGAAGCAACAGCTAGGAATAAGTAAAAAAAAAAAAAAAAAAAAAACATCTTTATAATGGATGCAAACATGCATCTTTTCACTTCAAAAGATGTTCATTGATGGACTGGAGTCATGTGCATTACTTGTGCTTTATAAAGGTGTTAAACTCTTATTTTGTCATGCTAAATTTACATAAATTTACAAAGAAGCAAAACATTTTGGAAGACCTAAGGGTGAGTAAATTTTCAGCAAATTTTTGGGTGAACTCTTCAAAAAAGTCTGCAGTCTCGGTCTCATTTGGTAAGGATTCTCTATCTGGAGGGTGCACTTGTCAGCTGCATATAGTAAGTCACTGAGACTTATTTCAGAAAAGTACCCATTACATTCAAAGTAAGATAGAAGTTACAGTAATTCATGTCTCACATGTTCAGCACTTGGAGCTGTCCAATGTGCTGAAGTTCTACTTAATTAAATTCACTATATTTCAAAGTTGTAAAGACAGTGTGTGATATGACAAAATAATGCAAATTTCTAAAATACATTAAACAAGTACTTAAAATACTTAAACAAGTAATCCAGTAAATGAGAAAATCCATTAGATGTCCTTGTCAATAAAACTGCATATAGAAAAATGGTAAAGGTGGTAATGACATTACATTTATCTTTTTTTTTTTTTTTTTTTTTTTTTGCAATACTTCTAATTTTACCACACTGTAGACATTTTCAACATGTTTTAACAGAAAATCCAAGTTTATTGAGCAATTTTGTCTAAAAAAAAATTCATGTCAATCGTTTTTCTTTTTTGTGAATTAACTTTTTTAATTAACTAGTCCTTAAAGCTCATCTCAGTATGCCTGTAATTTCAATTAGTTCTCTAATCATTAATCAAGAACACAAAATCAAAAAAAACAATAAATAAAAAAAGAAAAACAAGGGGAAGTTTAGCCCAAAGGTGGCGCTGTAACCTGAAAATGCCTATAACTACATGACAAATTAAAGTGATACAACTCAAAAATAACTGAAATTGTAATTTTTGGGATTGAAAACTTATTGACCAAATCAGTTATGCTGTTTGGATGACTGCTGCTTTAAAATACAAAAGCCTGATTATATTCAGAGGTTTAAGTGACATCTAATACCATTGCATTTGCAGTAATAAAACAAACTAGAACAGTGGGCTGTTAGTATCTGAAGAATTTCCTGATTACCTAATTAAGAAGTACATCTGTGGTCTGTGTCTAATTTTTTTAGTATCTGAAGAATTTCCTGATTACCTGATTGAGGAAGTATATGCAGTACACTTACATTTATTAACACCTTGCAGTTAACTTTTTCCAACATGCTTCTTTCTGTTTGTGTCTTTTTTCACACTTACATTCATGTGCATGTCCAGCATGCAGCCAAACACCAGGTTAAACACAAACACTTTCATGATGTTCACTGTTGCATGCTCAAGTGGAAACATTTGTGGTTTGTACTCTCACCTTCATTTTCACAAACAGTACAACATGAGTCAGCACCACAAAGAAAAAAAAAACACATTGCTTACCCTAATGCTGACATATTAAACTAACTACTGCTTAGTAACCATTTTTGAGGCGAATCAAGTTTAAAAAAAAAAAAGAATGCTGTTCATTATATCACAATACATTTACACTATAAAATTAATGATTGTGTCTTGTTTACATGAATGAAAACAAAATAAGAAATTCAGAAAAATGTAAGAATACTTCTTATTTTAATTTAAGCATAAACACATTCTGAGAATCCATTAAATAGTTTGTTCTTTGTCTGGAACATAACATGTGATACATCAAACATCAAAACAAACAACAATACACTCTTAAAAATAAGGTTCCCCGTTTGGGTGAATAAAACCAAATTGGATGCCATAGGAGAAAATGCCACAAAGGATATAATTTGTCTCATTATTCTTAAAACCATCTGGTGTAAATTACTACTGAACAACATTTCCTTTTTTAAACTGTAATTCATATTTTTTTGGTTCTGACCTCAGAATAAACACTAAAGTCTGAACGCTGTTTTTTTTTCAGCTTTTTCTGCCGTATGGAAGGCATGTCCAATGAAGCATAACATACTCCATCACCACCCTGGAAAAACATGCGTTTTTATTAATATATTAATATATTTTTATTATCTATTTACTTCATTGTGAATAAAAATAATACTGTATATAAAACACTATTATATTATATTATATTATATTATATTATATTATATTATATTATATTATATTATATTATATTATATTATATTATATTATATTATTTATAATGTAATATGTAATGTGTTATGTATTATATAGATATAATTTATATAGATTTAAACTGTCTAGCAAGTGTAAATTGTATTTTAAACCTTTTTCAGGTTGTGAACATAATACAATACCTCAACATGTCTGTTCTCAGTCTGTGTTTCAGTGCCAGAACCTACAGGAAATTAAAATAACAAAATAATCAACTTTGTTCTGATCAAATTAAGTAAAATTTAAAATTGTAATTCAAAAGCTCAACTGACTGATCAAAGGCATTGCATAAAGTTTTCATTACTCTGACTGTGACATTTTACAGTTATTATGTGATACTGTATGAAAGCAAATCTAGAGCTGTAATAACATCTGGCACATCATAGCTGTGATGGAATTGAGTTCAGGAGTGAATGATCACCTGTAGTTTTCCTCTGACAGAAGCAGTACACACAGATGGAGAAGAGGAGAACACACACTGGACACACACTGAACAGCAGCGTCCAGCAGAGCACACAGTCTGATACAGGAGGTGTGGAGGACGTGTTGAACCGCTCAGAACCAGGAGACACTGGCTCTAAATCAAACATAAGCCATTTTTAAACATTCTCACACTATTCGGTTAAGATATATGTTTTATTTTAATATTCAATTAATGTGTACATTGTATTTTATCATCCTATGAAAATTTTAAATTACCATTAAAAATATCTTTAATATTGCATATATTTTCCATTTGCAAAGCATAATGCCTAACAAATCAGTATTGAATGTTAAAATAATACAAATATAAATTTAGAATGCATAAACCTTTTATTAACAAATATTCACACTAACTAATGCACACATGAGTTAATGTATAGTATTAACTAAGAACGTAACGTAATGACAGATTTGTAAATTATTTGCTAATGATTAATTAAAGAAGACAGCTGGAAGTTTAAATATATTATATAGCTTATATTAATATATTATATATAATATACATAGCTTTGATCCATTGCGGTAATTAACACATAAATTTAACCTATTAGCTAATACTATATGATGTTAAGGAATTAATAAATGATGACACATTTAATTAATAGCAATCCATATATTACTTGATACTTGATAATACTATTAATCAGATAGACTCCTTATTAGTTGCTGATGTAGTAATCATTAATGAATGGTTTTAGCTCAGGATTATCTGTGCATTAGTTAATTATTAAGCATTAGTTAAGAATGAATTAATGCACATTAGTGCACCCGTATTGTAGTGTTACTGAAATTTTTATACGTAATAGATGCAGTTTCCAGCTGTTTTAAGTTTGACTGCAGGGTTGTATTAGAATAAGTACTGTATATGTGCAAGACTTTCCGTTAACTATATTAAAAATATAATGAAAATAAAAGAAATTAGTTTGTTAAAACAAAACACATGAACAACAGTGAAAATGTTATCTCACCCAAGACAGATAGACGAGTTGTCTTGTTTCCATACTTGTACTCAGATTTTTCATGTATGATGCCGTTTACATCTTTACTTATTAAACGTTCTCTTTTTGCACAGTAGTACATTCCCTCATCAGAGACACTGACGTTTGTAATATGTAGATCATAAGAGTTTCTGGAGCTGTTGAGCACAAAATGAAATCTTGGAAACTTCTCCTTGAGTATTTCTGAAGAATCTATGAGCAGAGATGGTTGATGCTCATGTGAGCAGTTTCTCAACCAAACAATGAGTGATCCTAATGGTATGACACAGTCACAGTAGAGAGTGATGCTGTCTCCTGCTTTAACTCTCATGTTCACTTCTGCCCCAAAGACTCTCTGCTGTTCACAGAACAAAACACCTGCTAAAGCAAATACAAGTTCATATACATGAAAGAAGACTGTCAATCAAATCAATACAATGGCATAAAATATACAATTTAAAAACACAAATATGGACGTACACACAAGTATGATGACTGTAATTCTTGCTCGCTCCATCTCAGTGACTGATAAGGATGAGGACCTTTAGTGTGAATGGTCTGGTTCATAGTGGTGGGAGGGGGGTGGGAGGTTTTTTTTTTTTTTTTTTTTAAGTGAGGGTTATATTATTCTGGTCTTGTCCTACTCATTTCTTTTCTTTCCTTTTTTTCTTTTTTTTTAAATGCGTAAAAAGCTCTTTTAGGTTTTCACCATCAATTAAATAACTTCTTAGTCAACTTCATACTTCATTTTGAATTACTACACATTTCAATGTAACCGAATGTTGAATAGTTTGTATATGTTTCAATATGGTAAAGTGCTCAATTTTTAAATACAACTGTGTAAGACCTTAAAAGAGGCCGAGAGGCCATAAATTCAAACAAACAATAACATCAAATTGACGTCAAACATGACATATCTTTTACTTTTTTTTTTGCTTTTTTTTTTTCTTTCTTTTTTGATAGTATAATTATGTTTAATGTGACAATGGAGATGACCTATGTGCTGATGTGCTGATCGTCATTATGGGTTTCCTGTATTGCATATTTCAACTACATGGCTATTGTTTTCATTGGTCTCTAAACCCCCCAGAATTAATGTACCTGTAGGTGTGTTTGTTTATTTGTATAAGGATGCATTTACTTGAAGATGTTCATTGTTGTTAGAAACCTACTTTTGTTTCTGGCGGTAACCACAAAATGTTCCATTCACTTACTAGTGTGCGTAATCACAAGGTTGTGGTTTCCTGTTTTAGCATGTCTAAATTGTGTTTCAGCTCTCAAAAATGGTAGAAGGACTTACTCCACTTTATAGAAATGCAGCCATAAATTCTTTGCAGCACTAGACTGTATTACGAGTGAAGAAAATATTTAAATAGAATAAAAGAGTTTCAGCACCAGAGACAATGAACAGCATGGTAATAGCCATAAATAAACATGCAGCTGATACTGTTCACTGTATTTGAGGAAAATTAGATGGTGCTGCAGAGACAAACATTGTCATGTCTTTATATTAATGAGATTGCAATCCTTATTGTTCTAAATATAATCCTTAATGTTCTTCATTGAATGTCAGTTTAATTTAGCAATATGTAGTGTGTGTAAGATAATATATAGAATAATTCAAATTATTCATATATAATTAGATCAACATGGATTTTACATGATACAATAAAATTCATATTTATTTTATATATTTCCTAAATTAGAAATACAAAATTTGACAATGAAAAATGAGTCAATATAAAAAAATTATTTGAACATGACAAAAAAATGTTTACCTGTAAAATAAACAGATTTATATACAGATTGTTAAAATGACCAAAAAGGAAGTAAACGTTTGCAAGAGGACTATCACAAAGACCACTGGAAACATCTGTGGTTTAAACTTTACCTTAGAAAAAAAAGAGATGATTGGACTCCATAAAAAACTTCAAACATCACTTAACATCAAAAAGCCTACACGAAAACCACACCATACATACCCAAACAACAAAAAGCCACTGTTGCATTTTGTAATATAACACCTGCATGCAGTGTTCACGGTATATACCTATATCAGTCTGCTCCAGCAAATGCTGTCTCTGCCCTGCCATTGAATACCAGGCCAATAAGATTTTATTATTATAAGATTATGACAGTTCATCCAAAAAGAGGCCTCTCTGTCTTCCTGACCCTGTAATGTAAGTCTGTTTAGTTATTTCTGTAACACAGTTGTTTTGTAGCCTGTGGGTCAAAGCCCCCCAGAGGGCCATGGATGTAATGCAGGAGGTCATCATTTGCTAAACAATATAGATACAGACATATACTATCTGTAAATAATCAGTAAAATATACTACTCAGTAATAAATTGCACTATTTACGTTTTTAATTACAAATAGCCTAATTCTCTCTTCTCACTGTGTAACTTGAATATAGTAAGAAAAAAAAAGAAGAAAAAACACTTAATTTGTGCACAATGATTCAATTTATTTCATTCTATCATTCAGTCACATTTCATAAAAGCGTTTATGGACTTCTGTGTTCTGGTCAAGAATCGGTCCTGATGAAATGGTTTGTGGGTAAGTGATTTTGACGTCATTGTCTGTAATTGTAAGGAAGACCAGACTAGTTTGGACTATTAGCCACTAGATGGAGCCATTGAGTGATCATACTTTTTTACTCTTTTGCGCTGTATTCATGTTCACAGACACTCCCATAACTCATAGAAACTATATACATTTTTCAATGTAAACATTCGAAAGCATGTGCTTATTACTGATTAAACAGCAAGAATTTGACCAATTACATCAAAATGTATTTTGAGATAAACACTCACTGGCCACTTTATTAGGTACTCCTGTTCAATTGCTTGGTAACTCAAATTCCTAATCAGCCAGTCACATGGCAGCAACTCAATGCATTTAGGCATCTGAAGACAACTTGCTGAAGTTCAAACCGAGCATCAGAATGGGGAGAAAAGGGGATTTAAATTACTTTGAACGTGGAATGGTTGTTGGTGCCAGAGAGGCTGGTCTAAAACTTCTGATCTACTGGGATTTTCACGCACAATCATCTCTAGGGTTTACAGAGAATGGTCCGAAAAACAGAAAATATCCAGTGAGCAGCAGTTGTGTGGATGAAAATGTCTTGTTGATATCAGAGGTCAGAGGAGAATGCGCAGACTGGTTAGAGATAATAGAAAGGCAACAGTAACTCAAATAACCACTCATTACAACCAAAGTATGCAGAATAGCATCTCTGAACGCACAACACGTCAAACCCTGAAGCAGATGGGCTACAGCAGCAGAAGACCACACTGGGTGCCGCTCCTGTCAGCTAAGAACAGGAAACGGAGGCTACAATTCGCCAAGGCTCAGCAAAATTGGACAATAGAAGATTGGAAAAACGTTGCGTCTCGATTTCTGCTGTGACATTCAGATGGTAGAGTCAGAAATTGGCGTAAAGAACATAAAAGCATGGATGCATCCTGCCTTGTCTCAACGGTACAGACTGGTGGTGGTGGTGTAATGGTGTGGGAGATATTTTCTTGGCACACTTTGGGCCCTTTAGTACCAATTGAGCATCATTTAAATGCCACAGCCTACCTGAGTATTGTTGCTGACTATGTCCATCCCTTTATGACTACAGTGTACCAATCTTCTGATGGCTACTTCCAGCAGGATAATGCACCATGTCACAAAGCTCAAATCATCTCAGACTGGTTTCTTGAATATAAAAATTAGTTCACTTTACTCAAATGGAATCCACAGTCACCAGATCTCAATCCAATAGAGCAGCTATGGGATGTGGTGGAACGGGAGATTCACATCATGGATGTGCAGCCGACAAATCTGCAACAACTGCGTGATGCTATCATGTCAATATGGACCAAAATCTCTGAGGAATGTTTCCAACACCTTGTTAAATCTATGCTATGAAGAATTAAGGCAGTTCTGAAGGCAAAAGGGGGTCCAACCCGGTACTAGCAAGGTGTACCTAATAAAGTGGCCAGTGAGTGTATAGTCATATTTTCTACAGATAAACACAGACACACAACCTTATGATTTTACTTTAGACTTGTTTGGGACATCTGATTGATAGTCAGGCTGATATCAAGAAGCTTTTAATTCAACGCAGAACATGTAACAAACGAATTCATTATATTCTATATATATTCATATATTCATTATGTTCTGCAAAACCTTAATATTTATGAAAAGTAATTTACGTTAAAATTATCAAATAAATAAAATTTTAAACCCTAAAGTATCATTGGATTAAATAGGGGCTTAAATGCATTAAAAAAATTATATTAATAGATTATGTAAATCATAACACACACTAACATGTATCACTCATATAAAGTAATTATACTTATTTATTTTATTGTTTTGTGCCAAAAAAAGTATACATTAATTAATATATGCGTGAGGAGACAGCACACTAAAATAATAGCTGAAATAGCAGAGCATAAAAAATGAATAGACTAGCCACAGCATATGTATTTGAAATGAGGAGGCAGAATCACATCTTGTTGTAGGGATGTGCAGATGTCAGTAGTCTATAAGAGACTTCAGTGTGGAGACAGATCTTTCCAGTCTTACTCGTCTTACACTGATGATTCTCCAGAAGACCGACCTGTAATGATTGAGAGGGAGGGAGAGAGGACAGCCTAAACAAAAATCAACCTCAACCTACAGTACATTTTTGAAATAGTGAAGCTTACTGACAATAAAGAATAGTTACCCTAAAAACATTTGCTTTGAGTATCTCAGCATTCAGGTCAGGACCTAAAAAAATGCAATGAAAGTCTAAAAAAAGTAGAATTCTGGCTGTTGACAATCAATGCAGGTCGATACTGAAACTTCAAGCATGTGCTTTTTAACAGGCCTACATTGAACCACTTTCACAACTTTTAACAAATACATAGTTTAATATGCTTTCTAGCATATTTCAGCACAGCTACTCCTTAATTTAATAATTTAAATTTTCAATGAGATGCTTTAACACATTCATTTTCTATAAAATTAATGTAAAAGGAATAGTTCACCCAAAAATTTACAATATTATGGATAGAATCATAATGATAAAAAATGTTCTTACAAAACACAGATTTTCACTTCACAAGTTGTTAACTGATGAACTGGAGTCACGTGGATTACTTGTGAATTATTGTAATGTTTTTATGTGTAATGTTTGGACTCTCATTCTGACGGCGGTCATTCACTGCAGAGGAACTATTGGTGAGCAAGTGATGTAATGCTAAATTTCTCCACTATGAAGACAAAACCTCATCTACATCTATATCATCCTGAGGATAAGTAAATTTTCAGCACATTTTCTTTTTTGTGTGAACTATTTTTCTAATATGTGAATGGGTTACCTGTAGTTTGAGCCCGACAAAAGAAGAACACACAGATGGAGGACAGGAGTGAAGAGAGGAGAACACACACAGGACACACACTGAACAGCAGCGTCCAGCAGAGCACACAGTCTGATACAGGAGGTGTGGCAGTGGTGGTGGAGTCATGCATAGATACTGCCTCTAAATTAAACAAAAAAGAGTTGTTTTTTTGTTTTGTTTTTGCTTATTACCACAGTACACTTTAGAGGACATGTATACGTTATATTATTTTGCATTAATTGCAAGCTTTATATGAAGTATAGAGCAACTCTCCTTCTTTCCTCTTTGAAGATCCTTTGGCATATTATTTAACATAGTGTAATCAGTTTTTAGTCATTATTAATATTCTTTTAATTTTGTGAAAACAGACTGAGGTGAAAATTGCTGTAAATTAATCACAACATAGATTTTCATTAAAGTTTTTTTTAAGATTATGGATTTTTTCTACTTTCTGCTCAGAATTGACCAATATGCCTAATAACACAAACATAATATATGAGTTTACTCAGATTTTGGGTTTATGATGCCGTGTAGGCTACATCTGTACATATTTTCTTTTCTCTTTTAGCCCAGTAGTATATTCCCTCTACAGATACTCATATTTTTAAAATATAAAAAACAAAAAAAAAAAAAAACAAAAAAAAACATAAATTTTTTATCACCTTTCATTAACACACTGACACACACACACACATACATAGTGACTGAAGAATAAAAATGCGAAAAATAGATCTATTTACTTTTAGTTTTACGTTTGACTGCAGGATTGTCAGCATAAGTATGTGCAAGACTTTTCATTAACTAATATAATGAAAATAAATTAAATAAGTTTGTTAACACAAAACAAATTAACATGAACAACAAGAAAAATATTGTTAAAAACAACAGGAAAATGTTTTCTTACCCAAGACAGATAAACGCGTTGTCTTGTTTCCATACTCATACTCAAATTTTTCATTTATGATGCCTTTTACATCTTTAATTACTTTCTTTTCTCTTTTCGCACAATAGTACACTCCCTCATCAGAGACACTTACGTTTGTAATATATAGATCATAAGAGTTTCTGAAGCTGTTGAGCACGAAACTAAAACGTGGAAAGTTCGCCTTGAATATTTTTGAAGAATCTATGAACAGAGATGGTTGATGCTCATGTGAGCAGTTTCTCCACCAAACAATGTGCGATCCTAATGGTATGACACAGTCAGGGTAGAGAGTGATGCTGTCTCCTGCTTTAACTCTCATGTCCACTTCTGCCCCAAAGACTCTCTGCTGTTCACAGAACAAAACACCTGCTAAAGCAAATACATGAAAGAGGACTGTCAATCAAATCAATGTCATGGCATAAAACATAACATTAAAAAAACATGCACAAAAGAGGACTTACACAGAAGTATGATGACTGTTACTCTTGCTCGCTCCATCTCAGTGACAGAAAACTGTGAGAGTCTTCAGTGCAGATGTCAGCTCTTATTTGATTGGCTGTGGTGTGAGGTATTTCTGCTAAAGGGTTAGTACCTTAGTAAAAACGAGGTTATATTTTTAAAAAGATATATATTTATATACTGTATATAATTTTTGTGTGTGTGTGTGTGTGCGTGTGTGTGTGTGTGTGTGTGTGTGTGTGTGTGTGTGTGTGTGTGTGTTCCATTACACTTGTGCGCTCTATGCAAGCAGCTCAAACACTGCACATAATAATGCACATACATATTCACAAGGTTGTGGCTTCCTGTCTTTGTTACCAGCTGAGAGGAGAGCTTAAAAATATGGTTAGCAATAATAATAACAATCATAATCATAATCTCAATATTACATGCAATAAAATATTTTACATGAGGACAGTCGCAAAGACCACTGGACACATTTGTGGTTTGGACTTCTAGAGAAGGCCGGAATCTCTTTACTGGAAATGTAACCTGTGCACCCAACAAGACTGAATTCACACATTACGCAACAAATGACTTCTTACATCCTGTGGCCCCTCAAGACCACTTTATAATGTTTACAAGCCTCCATGTAATTTCTTCACGAATATGCTAAGTAAAATATCCCTCTGAATATCCATCTTGATCACTGTGTTTTCTTTATTGACTTTCTCAACAAATGATATGTGACAGAACCTTCACTGTAAAAAAATTTCAGACCTCTCCAACTCAAAATTTTATATGGACTGATTACATCTAAATTTTTCAAATCGCCAAACTGAATCTGTGTGTGAATTGAATTTCATAAATATAACTAGGCCAATTGAAAAATTTAGATGTGACCAGTCACTAGAAAATATTGAGTTGGAGAGGTTTTTATTTTTTACAGTGTTTGCTGCAGCCAAATTCTTACATAAATGACTGCTAGTTCCATATATACACCACCAAAAAAAAATAAAGTAATAAGTTTTTATGTTATACTGAAACAAAAGGCACAGACATAGACTAACCTAAAAGTTATAAAATATACATTTGCCATTTTTGCATTCTAACATTACTGTTTTAATGACAGGCAGGAAAAAAAGGGGTTGATGATTTAAGTACAGCTTGTACCAACGAGGTACATTAAACAGGAAAAAATGTCAATGAAAGTCTTATTGGTATATATATATATATATATATATATATATATAGATATATATATATATATATATATAAAAACACACACACACACACACACACAACTAAAAACAGGAATTACATCATGTAAGTAGACAAGTGATCAAGAGAAAAGACCACATGTGGATATCTGGACAGACTGCTAATTTCAACATTTCTGCCCCCATGTGGTGACCTGTTACATGTAAAATAAAACAGCTTTTATGCAATTGATATGACTGTTATCTCATGTTTTTGTACTTTGTATGAAGATTTCTTAATTTCTTAATTTTTTAACAAGGAGAAATTTCTGAGTGTACCTGAAAGAACAGCTTCTGAACATAAGCTATAAATGAAGCCCATGAGTTTTGCTTTCCTTTATAATTATTTCCTGTTCTGTTGGTGTAATAACCCAGAAAACAGAGTTTTTCAGGGTGCTTGAACAACAAATAAAGTAATTGTGATTTAGGGCTGCTAAGATACTTAAGAGACCAGCATTAAGCTGCTGTTCCACAGTTGGTTGGTTGCTTGGTTGAGTGACTGACTGATTGATTTTAATCCAGTAAATTAAACCAAATTAAAGTTATTTTAAATGTGTGAATAATATTTGATACAATACCGTAAATACAGAAGCTTTTTCTATTTAGTATTTTATTTCAACACCCAAAAATATATATATATTTTTATTCAAAATGGTTTCAATTTAATTTAAATTGAAATTTTATTGTTGAATGTGTTGTGTAATGTGCATAAATACATATGTAAATGTATCATTGGATATAAAATGGGTTTATGTTGCATGTGTGTACATGTGTACTAAATGTACACTGAACAAAATTATTAATGCAAAACTTTTGTTTTTGCCCCCATTTTTCATGAACTGAACTCAAAGATCTTAGTACACAAAAGGCCTATTTCTCTCAAATATTGTTCACAAATCTGTCTAAATCTGTGTTAGTAAGCACTTCTCCTTTGCCGAGGTAATCCATCCAATAATTAGACAGCATGATTATTGCACAGGTGCGCCTTAGGCTGGCCACACTAAAGTCCACTCTAAAATGTGCAGTTTTACTGTATTGGGGGGTCCGGGGTGGTCCGAAAACCAGTCAGTATCTGGTGTGACCACCATTTGCCTCATGCAGTGCAACACATCTCCTTCGCATAGAGTTGATCAGGTTGTTGATTGTGGCCTGTGGAATATTGGTCCACTCCTCTTCAATGGCTGTGTGAAGTTGCTAGATATTGGCAGGAACTGGAACATGCTGTCGTATACTCAATATACAAATGTCACATGTTCAATGGGTGACATGTCCGGTGAGTATGCTGGCCATGCAAGAACTGGGATGTTTTCAGCTTCCAGGAATTGTGTACAGATCTTTGCAACATGGGGCCGTGAATTATCATGCTGCAACATGAGGTGATGGTCGTGGATGAATGGCACAACAATGTGCCTCAGGATCTCGTCACGGTATCTCTGTGCATTCAAAATGCCATCAATAAAATGCAACTGTGTTCATTGTCCATAACAAACACCTGCCCATACCATAACCCCACCGCCACCATGGGCCACTCGATCCACAACATTGACATCAGCAAACCGCTCACCCACACAATGCCATATACGCTGTCTGCCATCTGCCCTGTACAGTGAAAAACCCCAATACAACCACAAAGAAAACACAAAACAAAATTTTAAATCAAAAGTTAATACTACCATCCCCCCACTAAATACTTTTACGATGATGAACTGCAGTCAGGTCAAAACCCCGATGAGGACGACGAGCATGCAGATGAGCTTCCCTCATTTTGGTTTCTGACAGTTTGTGCAGAAATTCTTTGGTTATGCAAACCGATTGTTGCAGCAGCTGTCCGGGTGGCTGGTCTCGGACGATCTTGGAGGTGAAGATGCTGGATGTGTAGGTCCTGGGCTGGTGTGGTTACACGTGGTCTGCAGTTGTGAGGCCGGTTGGATGTACTGCCAAATTCTCTGAAATGCCTTTGGAGACGGCTTATGATAGAGAAATGAACATTCAATTCACGGGCAACCGCTCTGGTGGACATTCCTGCAGTCAGCATGCCAATTGCACGCTTCCTCAAAACTTGCGACATCTGTGGCATTGTGCTGTGTGATAAAACTTCACATTTTAGAGTGGCCTTTTATTATGGCCAGCCTAAGGCACACCTGTGCAATAATCACGCTGTCTAATCAGAATCTTGATATGCCACACCTGTGAGGTGGATGGATTATCTCGGCAAAGGAGAAGTGCTCACTAACACAGATTTTGACAGATTTGTGAACAATATTTGAGCGAAATAGGCCTTTTGTGTACATAGAAAAAGTCTTCGATCTTTGAGTTCAGCTCATGAAAAATGGAGGCAAAAACAAAAGTGTTCCAATGACATTGCTGAGTGCAGTAATTTTGCAGTAAACTGTATAAATTGAGCAGGCAGAATCACTTCTTGGCATAGGGATGTGCAGAAGGCAGTAGTCTATAAGAGACTTCAGTGTGGAGGCAGATCTTTCCCGTCTTACTCGTCTCACACTGATGATTCTCCATAGAATCCCCCTGAAATAGGAGATGCACATGAGACAAACCAAACTACTGTCTTTGACATTGCAAAGCTTGAAAATGTGCTAAAAACAAATAATAATATAGATACCTTATTAACATCCGCTGTGATTATCTCTGCATTCCACTCAGAACCTAAATATCATATGAATATATGCCAGTACAATGAGAAAATAATGCAGGTCTGAACACAGGAACTTCAGCCCACATGTGCTCTTAAACACATAAAAATGTAAGTACCATCTTAAAACATAAATATTATATAACTGATAAACAGCTTTCTTTATAAGCAGTCATTTTTGATCATATAAACAACATTAAATATTGAAAGATCTTTTATTTCACGTTCAGCTTCATACTCCTTCTCAAAAAAAATCATATTATGGCAGCTACACAATATCAATCATTAAACTGAAGAAACATAACTTTAATTTAAATTTACATAAATGTGAATTCTAAAAAAGCAAGACTAGGCATAAAGATTATTTTCTGACAGAACACTGACATCTGCAAATGCACAAATATTGTGTATACAAAAGAAAAATAACAGCATTCTTTTCAATAACTTGCTTTTAAAACAGATTTGACATATTTTTGAACAATGAACAGTGAATGGGTTACCCGTAGTTTGAGCATGACAGAAGCAGAACACACAGATGGAGGACAGGAGTGAAGAGAGGAGAACACACACAGGACACACACTGAACAGCAGCGTCCAGCAGAGCACACAGTCTGATACAGGAGGTGTGGAGGAGGTGCTGAACCGCTCAGAACCCGGAGACACTGGCTCTAAATCAAACATAAAGCAATTTTTAAACATTCTCACACTATTCGGTTAAGATATATGTTTTATTTTAATATTCAATTAATGTGTACATTGTATTTTATCATCCTATCAAAATTAAAAATTACCATTAAAAATATCTTTAATATTGCATATATTTTCCATTTGCCAAGCATAATGCCTAACAAATCAGTATCAGCATTTTATATATGAAAATATATTGTAATATGTTTGTTGTTTATTAATGTTAAAATAATAAAAATATAAATTAAGTATGCATAAACCTTTTGTTAACAAACATTCATACAAACATATATTAACTAATGCACACATGAGTTAATGTATAATATTAACTAATAGTGTAAATTAACGTGTTCATTACCACAGTGGGTCAAAGCTATGCATTTCAACTTCCAAATGAGCTAACAGTCATGTGCCTCAACAAGTAAAGTCATAACGTAATGACAGATTTGTAAATCATTTGCCAATGATTAATTAAAGCAGACAGCTAGAAGTTGAAATGCATAGCTTTGATCCATTGTGGTAATTAACAAATAAATTTAACCTATTAGTTAATACTATATGTTGTTAAGGAATTACTGTAATACATGATGACACATTTAATTAATAGCAACTTAAATATTACTTGATACTTAATAATACTATTAATCAGATAGACTCTTTATTAGTTGCTGATGTAGTAATCATTAATAAATGGTTTAACTCAGGATTATCTGAGCATTAGTTAATTATTAAGCATTAGTTAAGAATGAATTAATGCACATTAGTGCACCCGTATTGTAGTGTTACTGAAATTTTTATACATAATAGATGGTTTCCTGCAGTTTTAAGTTTGACTGTAGGATTGTTTCGGCATAAGTATTGTATATCTGCAAGACTTTTCATTAACTATATTAAAAATAGAATGAAAATAAATGAAATTAGTTGGTTAACACAAAACAAATTAACATGAACAACAGGAAAAATGTTTTCTCACCCAAGACAGATAGACGAGTTGTCTTGTTTCCATACTCGTACTCCAATTTTTCATTTTTGATGCCGTTTACATCTTTACTTATTATACTTTCTCTTTTCGCACAGTAGTACATTCCGTCGTCAGAGACACTTACGTTTGTAATATATAGATCATAAGAGTTTCTGGAGCTGTTGAGCACGAAACTAAAACTCACAAACAACACCTTTAAAAAATCTGAAGAACAGAGATGGTTGATGCTCATGTGAGCAGTTTATCAGTTTCTCCACCAAACAATGAATGATCCTAATGGTATGACACAGTCAGAGTAGAGAGTGATGCTGTCTCCTGCTTTAACTCTCATGTCCACTTCTGCCCCAAAGACTCTCTGCTGTTCACCGGAAAAAATACCTGCTAAAGCAAATACATGAAAGAGGACTGTCAATCAAATCAATGTCATGGCATGAAACATAACATTAAAAAAACATGCACAAAAGAGGACTTACACAGTAGTATGATGACTGTTACTCTTGCTCGCTCCATCTCAGTGACAGAAAACTGTGAGAGTCTTCAGTGCAGATGTCAGCTCTTATTTGGTTGGCTGTGGTGGGAGGTATTTCTGCTAAAGGGTTTTGACAAACTTAAGGGCTGGAATTGTTTTCTTTTGTTTAGATTGTTCACTGTTTTAGTTACTAATAACGAGGTTATATTTTTAAAAATATATAATATTTTTATATATTTATATACTGTATATAATTTGTGTGTGTGTGTGTGTGTGTGTGTGTGTGTGTGTGTGTGTGTGTGTGTGTGTGTGTGTGTGTGTGTTTGTAAATCCATTACACTTGTGTGCTTTATGCAAGCAGCTCAAGCACTGCACATAATAATGCACATACATATTCACAAGGTTGTGGCTTCCTGTCTTTGTTACCAGCTGAGAGAAGAGCTTACCTTACTTGTTAAAAATATGGTTAGCAGTAATAATAACAATCATAATCATGATCTCAATAATCATAATACATTCAATAAAGTAATTTACATGAGGACAGTCGCAAACACCACTGGACACATTTGTGGTTTGGACTTCTAGAGAAGGCCGGAATCTCTTTACTGGAAATGTAACCTGTGCACCCAACAAGACTGAATTCACACATTACGCAACAAATGACTTCTTACATCCTGTGGCCCCTCAAGACCACTTTATAATGTTAACAAGCCTCCATGTAATTTCTTCATGAATATGCTCAGTAAAATATCCCTCTGAATATGCATATTGATCACTGTGTTTTCTTTATTGACTTTCTCAACAAATGATATGTGACAGAACCTTCACTGTAAAAAATTTCAGACCTCTCCAACTCAAAATTTTCTATGGACTGATCACATCTAAATTTTTCAAATGGCCAAACTGAATTTGTGTGAATTGAATTTCGTAAATTTAATTAGGCCAATTGAAAAATTTAGATGTGACCAGTCACTAGAAAATATTGAGTTGGAGAGGTTTTTATTTTTACAGTGTTTGCAACTTGCAATATACAGCCAAATTCTTACATAAATGAGTGCTAGTTCCATATATACACCACCAAAAAAGATCAAGTGATAACTTTTTATGTTATACTGAAACAAAAGGCACAGACATAGACTAACCTAAAAGTTATAAAATATGCATTTGCAATTTTTGCATTCTAACATTACTGTTTTAATGACAGGCAGGAAAAATAGGGGTTGATGATTTAAGTACAGCTTGTACCAACAAGTACATTAACAGAAAAAAATGTATACTGTGATATATATATATATATATATATATATATATATATATATATATATATATATATATATACATATACATATATATAAAAAACTAAAAACACGAAATACATCATGTAAGTAGACAAGTGATCAAGAAAAAAGACCACAAGTGGATACCTGGACAGACTGCTAATTTCAACATTTCTGCCCCCATGTGGTGACCTGTTACATGTAAAATAAAACAGCTTTTATGCAATTGATATCACTGTTATCTCATGTTTTTGTACTTTGTATGAAAATTTCTTAATTTCTTAATTTTTTTAATAAGGAGAAATTACTGAGTGTACCTGAAAGAACAGCTTCTGAACATAAGCTATATACTAAATGAAGCCACTGAGTTTTGCTTTCCTTTATAATTATTTCCTGTTCTGTTGACTTGTTGTTACTTAATCCACCACCAATGTGAGAGAGACAAGAAAAGAGAGAAAGAGTAAGAGAGCGAGTGAACAAACGGTGGACAAACACACAAGAAACCATTTTAACATCCTGTTGATCAACAACTCTTCATTTTGTTGCAGCAAAGATGCCCATCATGTTAATGGCTATGCTTGTTGTTTTCATAGGTGTAATAACCCAGAAAACAGAGTTTTTCAGGGTGCTTGAACAACAAATAAAGTAATTGTGATTTAGGGCTACTAAGATACTTAAGAGATCAGCATTAAGCTGCTGTTCCTCAATTAGTTGGTTTCTAGGTTGAGTGACTGACTGATTGATTTTAATCCAGTAAATTAAACCAAACTGAAGTTATTTTAAATGTGTGAATAATATTTGATACAATACAGTAAATACAGAAGCTTTTTCTATTTAGAATTGTATTTCAACACTTAAAAATATATATTTTTATTTTATTCAAATCATTTACATTTAATTTGAATTAAACTTTTATTGTTGAATGTGTTGTGTATTGTGCATAAATTCACATGTAAATGTATCATTGGATATAAAATGGGTTTATGTTGCATGTGTGTGCATGCGTACTAAATGTAGTTAAAGCATGTTTGAGAAAAAAGCAAGTTCAGATATCAAATATGACATTGCTGAGTGCAGTAATTTTGCAGTAAACTGTATAAATTGAGCAGGCAGAATCACATCTTGGCATAGGGATGTGCAGATGGCAGTAGTCTATAAGAGACTTCAGTGTGGAGGCAGATCTTTCCCGTCTTACTCGTCTCACACTGATGATTCTCCATAGAATCCCCCTGAATAGGAGATGCACATGAGACAAACCAAACTACTGTCTTTGACATTGCAAAGCTTGGAAATGTACTAAAAACAAATAATAATATAGATACCATATTAACATCCGCTGTGATTATCTCTGCATTCCACTCAGAACCTAAATATCATATGAATATATGCCAGTACAATGAGAAAATAATGCAGGTCTGAACACAGGAACTTCAGCCCACATGTGTACAAATGTACATAAATGTGAATTCTAAAAAATCAAGACTGGGCATATAGATTATTTTCTGACAGAACACTGACATCTGAAAATGCACAAACAGTGTGTATACAAAAGAAAAATAACAGCATTATTTTCAATAATTTGCAATAAATTTGAAAAATTAAGTAAAAAAGGTGTCAAGGAAATAAACAGTGAATGAGTTACCTGTAGTTTGAGCCCGACAGAAGCAGAACACACAGATGGAGGACAGGAGTGAAGAGAGGAGAACACACACAGGACACACACTGAACAGCAGCGTCCAGCAGAGCACACAGTCAGGAGGTGCAGAGGGTGATTCTAAATGAACACACACTGTCACGCTGTTTATTCAAAAACAAAAGCAAAGCTCTTCGGAACGTAAAAATAACAGTAATAATAATAATTAAGTGTAAATAAAGTATAAAACTTATACTTACTTAAATACTTAACCATACTTAAATATAAATTTGGATATTTAAGTAAATATAAGTATTTGTATACAAACAATATATAAACAATATACAATTCTGTGTAACGCTGCTTTGAAACAGAGTGTATAGTAAACAACACTATGCAAATGAATACTACTACTACTACTACTACTACTACCAATAATAATAATAAATATAGCTGCAAGCAGCAATTACGGGGCCAAGCACTCCAGAGACAAACTGAGGAGCTAAGCATGGAATGGAGCATCAGCCCAAATGCAGAAATGAGTAATTGAAGCCATTTTAGGATGACTGTAATTGAAATGGCGGAAAAATCATAAATACAAGCACAAGTATTATGATTAAATGGCTTATCACTTTTGACCAACAGGTGGCGCTGTAATCAAATCATTGTGGTGTGTTCTGTGTGAGGTCACAATGGCACACACAAAGTTTGGTGTCAGTATGCCAAAGCATTGCAGAGATACAGGCTGAAGTGTCATTTTGGCATCATGCCTGAAATTCGTCGCTGTGGTATGCGAAAACGGTTTTGTCTATCGTAACAAAATTCATAACACTTTGTCAGCACAGTCTGAAGATAATGTGATTCAATTTTAGTGAAAATCGGACCAACGGTTGATGAGGAGTTCGAAAAAGTAAGTTTTCAACATAAATCAAAATGGCGGACAGGAAGTTCAGCGAACTCTGGCATATTTGGTATCTATGATGTCGGCCTAAGCCAAGGAATATTTTGAGACCAGTTTCATTGCAATAGGCTAATGCAATGTAAAGTTATAAGCATTTTTATAAATGTAATTATTAATGGTTAATGAATGGTTTATTATTCTTGACCAATAGGTGGCGCTGTTACAAAATTAATGTGGCGTGGTCATTGTGAGGTGACAATGGCACATACAAAGTTTGGTGCAAATATGTCAAAGCTTTGCCGAGATACAGCCTCAGATGTGTTTTGGCATCTTACGAACAAATTCGTTGATGCGCTAAAGGAAAACCGTTTTGTATATCAACATGAATTCCATAACTTTTTATCAGGTTGGTCTGAAGATGATCCGAACCAAATTTGGTGTAAATCGGACTAACGGTCTAGGAGGAGTTCGAAAAAGTAGGTTTTCAACTTTAATAAAAATGGCGGACAGGAAGTATGGCCAATTTTGGAATAATTGGTATCGATGTTCTCGGCATGACCCAAAGAATATATAGACATGATTTTCATTGGAATAGTCTAATTTTTTCAAAAGTTATTAGCATTTTTAAGATATTTCATTATAACTTTTGACCACAAGGTGGCGCTGCCACCAAACTTTTTGAGTAGCTTCAGGGCATGGAGCCAAACATTTTTGTAATTATTTTCGTAGCGATAGGATAATGCGTTCAAAAAATAAAGCATTTTGAACATAATTCAAAATGGCCGACACCTAAAATGGGCCGACACATGAAAATTGGATTTAGCATCATTAGACTCGGCATGACCCACCGAATCTAAAGAGACCAGTTTTGTTATTTTTGGCCCAAACCATTCAGAAGTTATAAGCAAAAATATGCATTTTTCATATCTCCTGACCACTAGGTGGCGCTGCGTCGAAACACTGCAGGTATTCTCAAGTCATGCTTGTTATAACACACACCAAGTTTTGTCTCAATACGCCCAACCGTTGCAGAGTTATAGCCTCACAAGCACTTTTGCGTGCTTTTCGTAGAATTTTTTCGCGTGGTATTCCAGAACGGTTGGACGAATCAACTTGAATTCCATAACTTTTTGCCGTCATCGTCTGCAGATGATCTGAGCCAATTTTCGTGAAAATCGGACTAACCGTCTAGGACGAGTTCGAAAAAGTAGGTTTTTCGAACAATTGAAAATAGCGAAAAAACTAAACCTAGCGATTTTTTGAATTTCGGGGTTCATTCGACTTGGCATGAGCCAATGATTCAGAGGAAAAAAGAATTTTCATCTTGTGGCTTACGGTTCAAAAGTTATGAGCATAAAATATTTGAAATTTTGGACAAGTGGTGGCGCTAGAGAGTAGAAGATAGAGACTTCAAATTTGCTATATTTAATGCTGGGACTGTCCTCTATCAGTGTGCCAAATTATACAACTTTCCTGCAATCGGTTCTATGGGCTGCCATAGACTTGCGCGGAAGAAGAAGAAAAAGAAGAAGAAGAATAACGCCAACGATTTCAATAGGTGCCTACGCACCTTCGGTGCTTGGCCCCTAATAATAATAATAATAAAGCAACAGTCAGCAGAAGTACTTTCTTACCTTCCAGAGAGAGACGAATTGTTCGGTTTCCATTATAGTATACCTTAGATGAGTAGAGGATGCCTTGTTCATCTTCGTGTAGCGTATTCTGTTCTTCCACACAGTAGTAGAGTCCCAGATCAGAGACACTGATGTTAGTAATATGCAGATCATAAGAATTATTGTAGAGGTTGTGGATAAAGCTGAAATGCTGATATGTCTCCAGGCCCCATTGCTTGAAACCTATTATGAGGGAGGGTTGATTTATGTGAGAGCAGTTTCTTATCCATACAATGAGGGAACCGTAAGTCAAAGAGCGATCACAGTACAGAGTGATGTTGTCTCCTGGTCTGACTTTCATCTCCACTTCTTTTCCATTAGTCTGACTGAACACCAAAACACCTGTAATAGTGCAAAAAAATTTATAAAGCATTTAAAAATGCATTATAAACTACCATAAAAAAGTTGATCTAAACATAAAAATAGTTTAATCTTTCTTACATAAAAGCACAGTGAAAGCAACTCTTGACATCTCCATCTTAGTGAGTGACTGTGAATAACTGACACTGGTGAGGGTCTTAATGCAGATGTCTGCTCTTATCTGATTGGTTCACGTCAATGGAAGGTTTCATTGCCTTGAAACAAAGCGGTTTGGAATTAGATATGAAAAATAAGCTATGTCAACCAGTCACTAGTATACTTAAATTTAGTTTTAGTAAGCAACTACTCATACTTTTATTCCAGAAGAGCATTTATGGTGGACAATATAAACTGGCCTTGCGAATCAAAATTTCCAAACAAATTTCAAGCAAAGGAGCTTCTCTAATGAGATGAATCGATTATAAGAACACATTAACAAATGAAGAACAGATTGAGAATCACCCCCAGAGTCAAACTCATTAAATTCTTTGATTAATAGTTGCAGGTCTCACAAAGAACTAAACATGACAAAACAGGAAACCCACAACCTTTTCGGTCTACTTTGAATGCAGATGAACTCATTATCTGAGCTCTCAGTTTAAACCTTCTAGTTAATCACTGATCCCCAATGCAAGTGTTTCCATTAGCTTATATACCTATATGTGGTTTTCTGTGCTGATTAAGAATGCATGCATTTGCACAAGAGGTAGCTTGACCCCAATCCACAGCTGTTTTTGTCATAGCTATAAAAAAACAAAAAAAAAAAGTTCATTCACCTACCAACTAACTCTCTCCGTAAAAAAAATATCACACTGCACCATCCATCAGCACCAACTATTATAACAAGAGTGAATTAACCCCAAGAGTGAAATTCTAAGGAAAAAAGCTGTATCCTAGTTAGGCCTGTTCTCGAACTCCAGCACATAAGAAGGCGATATGCACATGTTTGGGTGCAACCGCAACCCGTTATCCCACAGAAGAAGAAGAAAGTATGTAAATTGATTGTTTGATTGTACCTGTCGTTGAATTGAAACAGAGTGATAATTGTACATTTATTTGCAACCAGCTTGACCTCTAGGCTAAACATGAACGCACATCACCTAAATTCACATAAAGAGTAATAATGAAAAATGAAAATTCCTCTTTTGAGAGAAAACAGAGCAGTGTACCATGGAAACGCAACTCAAAACTGCGATAGATTACGCAAATATGATTAACATTTAATTAGGTCTACAAACTGTTTGTAGACTAGACTTGGAAGACTTCCACTAGCAAAATACCAACACTATAAATAAATAAATCAATTTACAAAAATAAATAAATATATATTTAATTTTCATAATATATACATATATATAATTTATTCATGGATATGATACGAAATAGTCATGTGGGATTTGTGAACAAATTGCCCTTTTGAGTCGGATCTTCTTGTTTGAACCTATTCACAACCAGTCTGAACGATTCGTTATCGAATCAACAGCTCTCAGCACTCAAGTCAATTCATTAAAAAAATGGCATAAATTTTTTGAAATGCATTTTCGGATCAGTTTAGCTTTTGAAGCTTATAAAAAGTCCATAACTTAATTTTCAAATAGAACCATTTTGGAAGCGTTATAAATCAGGCCATAACTGCATTACCTTGTTTCAATTTTTAAATGTAGCTTGATTGACCTAAAAAACTAAAAATAAATATATTTCATAATTTACTTCTCATTCAAACCTTGTTTCAATTTTTAAATGTAGCTTGATTGACCTAAAACATTACAATTTTGTCTATTTCTGAAAATACTTTTTAAAAAATCTGAAAATAAATATATTTCATCAGATATTTTTCATGGCCTTTTAACATTTTGGCCACATACACACTTTCAGGACTTTCACGTAAGATTCAGCAGTGACAGCTGCTTTAAATTTTGATAACGAAAATTAGATGATATTTTTCCTGAGTGTGTTCAAACTTTCTGAAATACATTCTGTTGTATAGGAACAAGATATATTTATTCTTTTAAATCCAGGCATGACCAAATTGTGTATAAAAGGTGTCGTATTGGACATACTACATTAACTCATGGACATTGATCGGTGAAGAAGCACTAAAATGTCATTTCTGAAAGAGGTGTTTCTGACTATGAGTGAAAATGAGGACAGAAAATGTTAATTTTTGCAAATATTTAAAGTTTTTGGTGCAGAAAGCTTTGCTAACTTCATAAGCACTCTACCAGAAACTTAATATCTAAAACAGAAAGAAAAAATTCATGACCACTTTAAATCAGAGGGCTTTACCACCAACATGTATTTTTATGTAATCCTGAAGATTTTGGTTAGATTTTCAAGGTGTGTTTGATCAGGGTTGGAGCTGAAATCTGCAGAACGGTAGCCCGCAGAAACAGGACACCCCTGTTCTACCCTAAAATTAGCTGTGTGACACCCTACAATTTGCACAATTTTTTTACTCAAAATAAATAGAAAGGGGACTGTGTACAGGGACCCAAAGGCGCCCCCACACATTGCCCCAGAATGCACAATGATGCAATAACCAGTACAGGGGGCATAGTTAACCTTGCGACACATCTCATTGTCAATATTGAGGATAATCTTTTTTTTATATACCCTAATCTGGCAACAGATATTTCAAAATGTGATAACAGCATGAACAACATATGACTTTCAACATCTTATGACAATGTTCACAAATTAAACTAACAGTTGTACTGCTTTTTTTCTGAAAAAAGTATGATTAATATGTCTTGTCTGAAAGTCCAGCCCCGTGGGTAAACATGTTGGCTTTAGGTCAAACTAACAAAACAAGCACAGAAAATTTGAACCAAGTAATGTGGCCCTCATACACCAAACAACCTCAGCTATGAAAATGATAACAGTATTGGATGAAAAAAATTTTCTCATGCCTCCTAAAAGAAACTAAAGAATATGTATCGTGTGGTGCATGTTGCCTGTTTAAAGGGGTCCTTGATTAATATTTCACTATTTTAACTTTAGTTAATGTGTAATGTTACTGTTTAAACAAACAACATCTGCAAAGTTAAGACGCTCAAAGTTCAATGCAAAGGGAGATGATTTATTTTACAAAATTTGCTGTTTTTAGGCTTACAACACCTAGCTGGTAGGGACTACAACAAGCTTCTTCCTGGGATGGTGACATCATAAAATTAACATAAACCCTGCCCCCTGGAACACGCAACAAAGGGGGTGGGGCCATAGAAGAGGAAGAGGAAGAGAAAGAATTGTAGTAGAGTGTTGTTGCCATGCCTTCGAAACGCTGTTATTTTCACCCTGATTGCAGGTCCTCTGTATTCGGCCTTCCTAGGAATGCTGGACTTAGGGAACAGTGGTTAACTTTTATTTTTAAAACAGTTCCTGAAAAGTATAACTCCTATATAGCGCTCTGTGCTGCACATTTTACGGATGACAGCTTCCTTAATGTACGCGAGTTCAATGCCGGATTCGCACAAAAGCTTGTCATGAAAGATGGAGCAGTTCCCACTTTAAGAGGAGAAACTGTTGTTTATGGGCCACAACCTGTAAGTATGTTTTATTCTTTGTGTTTTCCATTAATAGTTTCTATCATTATATTCATGTTGTAGCAAGGACGTAAACAAGGGACAAAGCTGTTTGGCTCCGCTAGCCAGTTAGCTAAATGTAGTAATGTTACATTCAACACAGAAGCTCACAGAAGCTCCGAACGCCTTTCACATGGAAGCAGTGTATCGGAGCTCGATTCGTTTTGAGAAAAGCACGTGATCTATTACGTCCGAAGCTTCATTCGCCTGAAAACCACGTGTCTGCTTCAGTATCCGGTTCAAACAAAGCGAATCTTGCCGTTGTTATGGATCAACTGGGGGCATGCGCGTGCACGCAAATAGTTTAACCTGAGTTTCCAGCAGATGTTAGACCTCCACAGATTCGTCGCTGGGAATTTTCAACGAATTTCAAAGCTTTCTACATTATTTGTGAATGTTTGCATCATTACTGGACTCTGTTGTTTCCTCTGTCGATGTCCCAATGTAGCAGACGCCGTTTAAGGGAAGGTTTAATGCGTTTTCATATCGCGTCTCACAGACCACGCTCAGATTATTTTGTTCATGCTACATTCGTTTCAGTGGATTTTTTTTCTAATGACAATTGTAAATGCATTAAATAAGCAGTTTCCTTTGCAACGCGTGTGTAGGCAGTTGTTCAAAAATATTCCTTAAATTTGTGTCAATGTAATTTGAGCAGCAATATTGCTGTGGTTAAAGGGACCTGTCAAGCATTTTATTTTCTTTTTTTATATTGCTAAAGAATTAGTGATAAACAAGCGATAGTTTTAAATTATGCATATAATTTCGAATTAGTGACACACAAGGTGTTGAATCAAATAAACAACAATACATAGCTTCAAAGCAGCTTTACATAAAATGCATGTTTCTTTTATGAAGAGAAATCTGTTGTCAGAAATGACTGTTGATGTAATGTGCATATTGCAAAAATGTAGTTTTATAATAGAGGTCTGTCAAGTCAATCGAGGTCACCTTTATTTATATAGTGCTTTATACAACACTGATTGTGTCAAAGGAGCTTCACAGTGTTAAATACGGAAATAGTGTGTCAATAATGCAAACAAAATTCAATTCTGCTGTAAAGCAGCTCTAAAATGAGGACAATAGTCAATGGTAAGTTTCTCAGTTAAAGTCAATTCATTTTTGATTTAGTGATGCCATCCTCCTGCTCAGTTCAGTTGTGGTTTGCAGGGGATCTGTCTCTGGGGCTCATCTAGTTGTCCTGGTCTCCGCTGACATTCAGAGCAGTTGTTGTCGTCTCTAGGTACTGATCCACCATCTGGTCTGGATACAGACTGGATCTGGTTAGTTAACATCATTCAGTTAAGCACAAACATTTTAAGACAATGATTTACATATTGTGGTAGCAGCGATTACAATATAAATATAATTTTGCAGTTTTGCATGTTGATTCAGAGTTGGGATCATCTGAAGTCCTTGCAGGGGTTGTTGTCATCTCTTCGCAGGTGTTAGGGTCATCTAAAATCTTCAAAAAGGCTGAATCCAAATAATCGTGAGGTTGTTACCACTGAAATGAAAATAACTGTCATAATTCAAAGTTATATTACATATAAAGACGCCCACACTCATTATATATGAAACTGACAGACTTTTTGTCATATTTTCAGTTCAAGAAGTCTGCAATAGAGTAAATAATGAAGCTTTTCATGTTCTAATTAATGTTTGGGAGAGAGGTATCATATTCGTGTGAGATGCCAAATGATTATGAGGTTAGTGATGTGTACTGTCTTCTGCAATATTAGCCATATATGTAATAATTCATCATCACAGTATCAAATTTTCTGCCTATGTCAGTCATGAAAAAGTTGTGGCTGCTGATTGATTGTCACAGGACTTTCATATAAAAGACAGTAATGAAACTAGAAAAAGAACCTACAAGTCAGTAAGAAAGATCCTACAGCATGTAAACATGCCATACATATATCACTCATACAAACTGTGGAAAAAATGCCTTCCTGTATTCATCACATCCAGTATTAAAGAGTTTGGCTTTGAATCCTGCACTGCTCATAACATGCTTTCTACGGTCGGAAACACAAGTAGTCTGGCAAGAGACCAGTAGGCCTATGTAAAATGAAAAGCAGGAGTCACGAACTGATGAAACTTTATGTCCAGGGAAGAGGAGGCACCAGAGCTGGTTGTACAAGCATGAGATGATAAAATCAGCAGAGTAAAATCAAGCCAAAGTAGCCTTTTTTTTTTTTTTTTTTCTTCTTCACACTGACACACACTTTGCAATTCATGTTTGCTTTAGGTAGATACTGCTAATTTCTTCTTATTTTTTTTTATTTTATCTAAATCTACATATTGAGCTCAAAATTAACTTTGGCCATTAAATGACAGTCTAAGGACTGAGGCAGTGTTAAAATAAACAGATCATATATTTAATTTATTAATTTATGTTTTGTTTATTTTAGTGCCAGTACACAGACACAAATGAATGACTTTGACAATAAACATTATTTATATAAAATATAATAAAACAAAGAATCAATTGTAGAACCAGCAACACTTTGGAAGTAATTAGTCATTTTTATGACCACTAGATGACAGCAGAATAAACCGTTTTAAGAAGCTTCGAGTAATAAACCTTTTTTCAGATACAATCGTGTTGAAAGAACGCTTCAGTTTGCCATCACTAGCTAAATGCGAATTCATACTTATCCGACAAACGAATGTTTGTGTTTGTTAGCGCCGAAAGCTCGCGATATAAATAGTTATTGTTTCCCTAAAGAAAGAATCGACTCTGAAGAGCCTAAAACGAGTCGTCAGTAATCCGAATCCCACTTCCGTGACGGCTACACGTAAAACATTTGCATAATGCCTGCCTAGTTTGCGTCGAGCGTCCTCAAACAACACTGTGGCTCGTTCCTGTGGTTAACATCATGTCAAGAAGACGCTGTGTCCTACGCTGTGAAAGTAAATTCGTTTTATTTTCACTTCCGAAAGACGAGGCTGCAAAGAATCAGTGGTTAAGATTCATTTTCTCCACTGTACCACAGCAGTACAACCCCAATCTTGGTTTGTGTTCCCGTCATTTTACTGATGACTGCTTTTCTAATCTCGGGGAGTTCAAGGCGAGATTCACAAAACGCTTGCTCTGAATAAAATCCTCAAAACACAATTTATTTGGACCAGCTGGCTCCACTGAATCACATCCTGTAAGTATGATAAATAATAGATGCATAGAGCGTTCAAAACACGGAACAAAGGGCGTATCGTTTACAATATTGTCTCCCAAAACAAAAAAGCGATTCTGAACTGCATGAAACGAGCCGAATCCCTGCCTTGCTTCATGCAGAAAAGCTCTTCACGCAAGCCTGCGTACGTCTATCAAATTTGCATAATGCCCGCCTTTGGTTTTCATTGGCTGTCCGCGAGCAACGTTTGCTTTGACCCGCCCTCAAGCTGAGGGAGGCCCGGAAGAGTTTGGTTTGTGTTGTTACAATGTCTAGAAGGCGCTGTTTTCTGCGCTGCGAAAGCAAATCCTCTTTGCATTTACTCCCAAAGCACGAGGAAGTGAAGAGTCAGTGGTTAAAATAAATTTTTACAGTGACACCACATCAGTATATCTCCAATAACCTTTTGTTGTGTTCTGACGGCTGCTTCTTAAAACTTGGTGAGGAAAAAATATTATGAATGTCAGTGGCTATCAGCTGCAGGCAAATATTGTACAAACTTGTCTTAAACGTATCATACATATTCAAAAGTAATATGAAATAAGAAAATGCTAAATATTTCTTAGCTGAAATGTAGACTTTCAGTTTTAGGGGTCAACTCAAAGTCAAGGCAATTCAAATTTGTTGTGAGTGGTTAATATGGTACACCATCATATGGTTGGATAATTTTTTCCACCTTAACATGGTAAAACATTACATTACATTTAAATTAAACTAGGGCTGCACGATTAATCGCATGCATTTCAATTACATTACATTTAAAACTAGGGCTACATTAATCGCATACATTGTCTCAAATTAAACAATAAAAAACGGAGCGGCAGAAATTACCCTGTCCCAGCTATAATATATAAAAAAATCGCTTGTGAACATATCTTGTCAGTCTAAACAAAACAACCGTAATCACGGAACCGGCTTTACAAGCAGTTCAAGAACTGTAGGCAATCTAGGTGGGAGATGCGCCCCAATGGTCAGAATATTATAGACAAAAGAATAATGATTACAAGCAGTTCAGAGTCAAGTATTATGTTTGCAATACAAAAGAACCATATCATTTTTATAATAAGTCCTTTATGGGAAGTGGCTCATAGTCTGAAAACTTTAGCATGATGTGGAAAATAATATTGGAGTCAGTTTGTTACTTTATTTTATTAGTGTTCATTTATTTTATTAAACTGGATAAATTGCTTCACCTTTTTATATTTTATGTGGTGTCATGATTTACTTTTGATTAAAACAAAGGTTTATTATTGTATATTTGTTTGGCATTTCGTTTATTGTATACCCTTTAAATTTGCTTATTGAAAGGACAACAGCAGCAGCATGGTGTAACATCTATTTGAAAGTTTTTGGTACTTGCTACCTTATATCTTTCCTCTTTCCTTTCATTCTTTTCATGGCTTTGGAAAACTTGTCTTGGATGTTTCTCTACATCGCTTTTTGCATCCCCACCACTTTTTGAAAGCCTTTGAAAAAATATATACAGTGGGTACGGAAAGTATTCAAACCCCCTTAAATTTTTCACTCTTTGTTATATTGCAGCCGTTTGCTAAAATCATTTAAATTCATTTTTTTTTCCTCATTAATGTACACACAGCACCCCATATTGACAGAAAAACACAATATTGTTATCCCTTTTGCACATTTATTAAAAAAGAAACCACTGTTGATTGTGTGTTTAGGTTCGTTTGGTGCTGTGCAGACCGGTCGGTGTGCCGCAGGAGTGATTGGAAAGCAGACGACTCTCTTTATGCTTTTGGATCGCTTTCGTGATGCTTTGGTGTAGTGTGCCGATCGGCCTGCATGGTGCCGATGCATCTCGAACAAGCCTGTTGTGTTTAGCGCTGCCACACTAGCGTTACTGGGAAAGATGAGACATATTCAGTGATATAAGACCTGGCTCTGTGGTAGCTCTCTAGCCTGTGAGAAGGCTCGCCCGTTGAACCAACTCGGAACCGGCAATAGCACTGGCTCTGAACTAGCACCAAGTTCATGCTGGTGGAAAAGGGGTATAAGTGATGTACCTGCCTCGCTGTCTTATAATACAAACAGTATATCTATTCCAGAGAGGGTTTTTTACTTTTTACGATTTTTAACTTCTAATAATTTAACTTCTTGATAACTGTATCATGTAATTTGTGTGCTTAACTTAATTCATAAGAGCAGCATATTTAATCTAAATGTGAAAATATAAAGCATTCTGTTTACTTCATCACTACAGTGACCTTTTATATGTCAAAAGATCAAAATAATTGTTTTCTCAGTTCATGACCCTGTTAACATATCCACTCAAAATTGGCCAAGTACTTGAAATGAAAAGCAAAGCTGCATTTAAGGTAGTGAAAGAACATCCAAATAAATGCATATACAATATTCTTTGAAATGCGACATGGTTCATGATAATTTTGTTACAAGTTCTTTCTTCATTCTTCCAGCAAATGTTGCATTGAAGTTCTTTATTGTTGAATGTGGCACCACATTTTTTTAAGTGCTTTGTGCAGGCTTTGCAAGGCTTTCATATTTTAACCAATTAAAAATTAATTTTGGGATACAAATATGATATTTGGGGATTTTGTGACTGCCCTGCAATGTCATTATCTTTTCTAATCTGCATTTGCATCTCTGTGTTAACATATTTCATAATTGTGTTTTGTTTTTTTGTTTTTTTTCAGGACAATTCTGGAAAAAATGGGCTCGCTGGGAAAAGTGACACTGTTGCAAGACCCCCCAAAACATGGGACAGTTTAAAAGTATGCAAATTAATAAACGCATCTTTACTGAATTTTGTTGTGGTGGTATTGTTAAGTGGCAAGGTTTATTTCCTCTGCCTTAGGATTCCAAGTGTCCAGAGTCATGTGACGGTGTGAGTGGGAAACCCACTGCTGCAGTGTGCTTTAGTTTGTTTCCAACACATGCTGTAAGTGCCAGACCAACCACAACAGACTGGGCTATCTGACCAATCATAGCAGACTAGGCTATTTAGAAAGGAGAGGTTTAGAGAGATCAGATCCTTGAACAAATGGTTTCAGGCACAGTGATGAAAAGAAGTGATGCTGCAATGTATATAATGAAATTTTTAAAAATGTAAGGTTTTTTTTTTTTTTTTTTTTTTTTTTTTTTTTTTTGAAGCATGAAAACATATTGTAGGAGACCTCCAAAACAAAATTATGAAACATCAAAATAGCATAATAGGGGCACTTTAAGAAAAAAACTGTTGGGTTTGTGAATAAATGAATAAAACAAAACTGAATTTTGGTTTATGTTGTATAATTTGGCTTCCAGAAAGAAAGAAAAAAATCACTAACTCATTGTTTACCCATCTAAAATGCAACAGCAAACATCTGCAACATATGATCTTCGGCATACTGCTGCGGGTCCCAAGAGAATTACTACAAATGTCCTGGAAGATATTACAGCCAGTTGTGACGAAGATCTTGATATATGTGACCTGGACAGTGTGGCCAGCAGTGTGGACAGCGCAGCAGAGGAGATGTTTATTGATGGTCTTGACCCTGTTCTAGATGGGTAAGTTTCTTTTTTATTTAGTACTAAATAACAATGCAAGTATGCTTTGATTGGTCATTTTATTGTCAGCCTGTTCATTTAGATTGTGGAGTATTTAAATATTAATTGCTAATTCTGTTTTTTACTTCTTGTGCCATGCCATAGGCCTTCACATGACATTTACTCACCAGAGGAGGATTGCGATTCAGAGTATGCTTTGAGTGGTCATTTTATTGCCAGCCTGTTCATTTAGATTGTGGAGTATTTAAATATTAATTGGTAAATCTGTTTTTTACTTCTTGTGCCATGCCATAGGCCTTCACATAACATTTACTCACCAGAGGAGGACTGTGATTCAGTGGCCAGCCCACAGCATAGAAAGAGATCACGTCTGTCTTACACATGTTCTACTACTGGAAGAGATGTCAGGGAAGATGAAAACGATGGTTCATCTGGAACATCAAATGAAAAGTGGCATAGCTCAGATGATGCAGATATTAAGCCACCCCATCTAGACTTCACACCTGTCCAAGAACCTGGGCCACAGATTTTACCAAATAGGTGCACTAGTCCTCTGCAATTTTTTCAACTGCTGTTTCCAAAAAAAATGTGGCAGACCATTGTAGTCCACACTAATGACTATGGAGCAAAGTGCCATGAGAAAAAGGGCAAAGTGTGGGACTACATTTGTCAAAAAGACTTGAAGTCATACATAGCACTGGTAATTTACATGAGTATGTTTAGGTGCTCTTCATTGACAGACTATTGGAGTGTGTCTGAGCACTTCAGTCTGTCCTTTCCAGCAAAACTCATGTCTTACAAGAAATTTCTGTCAATCTCCAAAGCCCTTCATCTAAGTGATAGCAAGGAGGATGAGAAGAACAGCTTTAGGAAGGGAACGGCAGCCTATGAACGGTTAGGTAAAATTCAACCTCTGTATCAAGTCATTAGGGAGGCCTGCAAGACCTTTTTTCATCCTTTTCAGAACATCACCATCGTTGAAAGAATGGTCACATCGCAGGAGAAAACTGTACTGAAGCGCTGTGTGAAAAACAAATCCCCAAATATGGGGTACAAACTCTTTGCTCTGACAGACTGCACCTGTGGCTATACGTGGGACTTCTTTATTTACGAGGGCAAGTCATGTGCGTCACAGAATGTGGGCCTCAGCTATGAGTCTGTTATGGCATTGGTGGATGAAAATACGTTGGGCTCTGGGTACAAACTGTTTGTGGACAAATTTTACACCAGCCCCACACTCTTCAGAGACCTCTTGTATAAAAAGATCTGGGCTTGTGGCCCCATTTGGACAAACAGGACAGGTTTCCCAAAAACAGTTGTGAACAGATTGTCGAAGAACGCTCCACGCGGCACCATGCGCTGGATCAGGGATGACAGTCTTCTGTTTGTTGAGTGGAAAGACTCACAGGAAGTGCAGATGTGCTCCACCTTCCATAAAGCCTTTGAAGGTGATACTGTGCAGAGAAAGGTGAAAAGCGATACACATCGGACCATTGTGGAGGTTCCCATTCCAGCTGTGGTGCTGGACTACAACAGGTTAGGAGAATTTATTTGGTGTTCCTTGTTTTTATTTATTGTACCTGTGCCTTTAATGCATTAAATGCCTTGATCTTTTTAGAGTTTGAAATATGCATTTTATATTTCCACACAGGAACATGGAAGTAGTTGATTTGTCGGATCGCATTACTGGACATTACCGAGCTCTGCTCAAACCGCGAAAGTGGTATCAATGTGTGTTTTACCACTTTTTGGACATCATTGTAGAGAACGCATTCATCATGCAGGAACTAATGGCCAAGGGAAAGAACAAGAAGCCTTTGACCAGAAAGGCATTCTTGGAGATGCTTATTTTAGAGCTTACAGAATTGTGTCCTCAAGACTAAGCTCCGGTTCCCTCAGTTCGCTCTTTTAGATCCTCCTCGGCAGTTCCTTCTGTGTTCCACAAGGCAAAGCATATAACAGCGGACAGCGCTGGCAGGCTCTGCAGCCAGAAAACACTAGCCACGTGTGAGACTTATGACCTGATGTGCTTCTGATTTATGGCTTCAGTATGTAACAGTGTCACCATGGTGCATTCATTCAAAAAAACATCAGAATATGTAAATTAAATATAATTTACATTGTAAAGTGGAATAAATGGTTTTGAATGGAATTAAATTCTGCGTTTTATGTGTTTGTTTGGTTTATACATGAGAAAACATTTGGTCAAATCAACGTGGTTCCACACTCATTTTGTAGGTTATTTTGAGGTAATGCAGTGGTTATTGGCTACATTTTATCTGCCACAGATTCTTTATTTATTTTCTTTACAGAAAAGAGATTATTTTAGAATTATGCATCTGCTATCCTGCAAAAACATTTATACAGAGATCTTGTAATGACTGTCAGTTACTCTTTCTGTGTTGACAGACAGATAAATAGATATAGAGCTACTATATTGAGAGTCCGTCAGTGAGTTTCATCGCAAGAGGAAAGTTTAACTTCTCACACATTACCTGCTCGTGTTACAAATAAAACATTCTGGAAATGTATTTACGACCTCATTAAATGACACTTCAGTCAAGATGCATTAAAACAGTCAAAACATTTTCTGCGAAGATATGTAAATTCATTTTAGCACTGTTTAATGTATGGCTGAAGGCTGTATTTAAGTTCTAAATGGCTTTGTTTTAATGTGCTGAAACAAACTGAACTTTTTTTTTTTTTTTTTTTTTTTGTACTGAAATTACCATGGTTACGAAACAGGGTGGGATTCTGGGTTCGAATGGTTCTGTCATACTGCCCCTGGCCGTTTAAAATGAATCGATTCGCGGGAAAACCCAAACAAATCTTAAGAATTAACTGTTAACTTTATTTCTTAAGAAAATACCTACTTTTATAGAAGTTTTATAGATTTCTTATGTGAAGTAGAACATTTAATTAAACCACTAAGATTAATTAATAACGAAAAAAAAATATTTCTTTTTTGAGGAGATATGTACCTTTCATGTATCGTGATTAATACTTGGTTTAATGTGTTTTTGTGTCTTTTTATTATTATTATTATTATTTATTTTTATAATCCTCTTTACTCGTTCTGTTCCTCCTTTTTTTCTCTCGCTCTCTCTCTCTTCTCTTCCATTAGTTCAGATGACTTTGGATGTATTGTTAATACATTTTATGTAATGTATGCTAAGTTGTATCTCATTAATGTCATTTTTGAATTTGCAATAAGAATAAATAAATACAAAGAATCGATTCGCGGGAAATACACCCCTTCACTAATTACGTCACTTCCTGTGAACTCCCGCGCGGAGAGCAAGTGAACTTATGTGATTGTTGCTTACATCTCTAGCAGGTGAGTTGTTTAGGTTTTTGGCTAATCTTCGAAACAGTTAACACTATATATTATTTGCGGGTCTGTCAGCTTACTCACCAGGTTTTAAGTTTAAGTATAGTTTACTATGAGCGCGTGTCTTGTTCGTTTAAAGAGACTGAGTTTAAATTCTTATCTGTAGTCAACAACGGCGCACAAACAACGACTTGCTTGATCTGCGTGCTAAACGGTATGGCATTATATAGAACACTGAAATAAAAATAATATACGAATTTGAGATTATAGTGGCATGTGGTTTGTTAGTACTCCCTAAAACACGCAGAGGCCACTAATTCAATGTTTACTCGCCTTACATTCAGCAGGATACATTCGCATCGATGGATCCAAAGAAAAGTACTGAGAATGGCGTGGAGGCCAGCATAGCCAGCAATGATGAAGATCTTTATGTTTGTGACCAGTACAGTGTGGCCAGCAGTGTGGACAGCGCAGCAGAGGAAATGTTAAGGAATGGTCTTGATCCTGTTCTAGATTGGTGAGTTTTTCTACACGTTTTCTTGAGACACATTTATTTTCTTTTAACAACGTTTTAGCACTCGCATTTATAATGTGGGTTAAATATTATGTTTGACGCAAATAAATGTTATTGTATGGAATTCGTCATAACAGCAAGTTGGAATGGGGATTCAATGGAATCATTGAAGATCCATAGCAAATAATTAAATTTTTATAATCTTAAAATCCATACCTATAATAGCAAAGGACTATGCTTTTATTTATGTATGTATAGTAAAACACCAGCAACAACATGCCACTAGGGGCCTTCTGACACAATTAAGTATAAAAATAAAATACCTTTCACTCCAGAGGTCTACAATGTGTTACTGTGTCTATAAATCACATATTAACAAGTAAGAATATAAACTACTTTTTTTTTTTTTTTTTTTTAATGGAAGAGCATCAGACTTTGTACTTGTGAAATTGTTAAACATAAAGTCTTAAAGTCCTGTGTACATATGAGTATGAAGATGAATATTTGAATGAACAGCAGTTAATGTGTCATTTGCATGACGTGACAGATTTTTCCCCCTTGTGTACTGGTGTTCTTATCTCTTTTTCATCTAAGAAAACAGGCTAACCAATATGATTCATGCTTTTGGTCACATGCCCAGAGCCACTACTGTTATATAAAACTACAACTTTGTGGCGCTCACGAACAGACTATTTTGCTAAGTGACTGTAAATAGCTAAGGAGGAATTCAAAACTGACTCTCTTGTTTCTGTACTCTTGTATTTGCCGTCTTATGAACACCATAGCAAAAACAAAAATATGAATGGCTGTTTAAAAACATGTTAATAATGTTTGAGTAGTTCTCTGTGACAAGCAGGTTAGGAACAAAATTGTGCAGTGCTGCGTTGTGTACTGGTGTAACTGCTGTATTTCTGCTCTTCTAGGAGTGGAACCTACTGTCAGTGAATTTCTGTGTTCATTCAGCCCATCTGCCAATTTTATGCATTTGTCTGAACCAACAAATCGCATGCAAAAACAGACTGAACATTTGTGTTGGTGTGAACACAGGCACTTAATCAACACAGTTGTGAAGAACCTTGCTAATCGTTTTTTTTCTTCTTCTTGTCCCATGGAATAGGCCTTCACCTGATATTTACTCACCAGATGAGGACTGTGACCTACAGCAGAGAAAGAGATCCCGTCGGTCTTCCACATGTTCTGCTGCTGGAGCAGATGGCAGGGAGAGTGAAAATGATGGCGTATCAACAGAAAGGTGGCGCAGCTTAGATGAAACAGATGTTGAACCGCTTCAGCTCGACTTCACACCCGTCCAAGAACCTGGACCAAAGTTTTTACCAAGCAATTGTAGCAGTCCTCTGCAGTTTTTTCAGTTGTTCTTTCCAAAAAAAACGATGCAGTCTATTGTAGGGCACACAAATGTCTATGGGAGCAAGTGCAAGGATGTGGGTAATCCTTGGCTCTACCTTTCTCTGAAAGACTTGAAGTCGTACATAGGACTAGTAATTTACACAGGTCTTTTGAAGTGCTCTTTACTGACAGAATATTGGAGGAAGTCCCAGTACTTCAGTCCATCCTTTCCTGCACATGTCATGTCTTACCAAAAATTTGTGACAATTGCCAATACTCTTCATTTCAGCGATACCATTGAAGATGAGAAAAATTACTTGAAGAAGGGAACAGCAGCCTATGAACAGTTAGGTAAAATTCTGCCTCTATATCAACTCATTCGAGAGGCGTGCAAGACCCATTTTCATCCCTTTCAGAACATCACCATTGATGAAAGAATATTGGCAGCACAGCCTAGAACTGGACTCAAACAATCCATGGAAGACAAATCTACAGATAGAGGATACAAACTCTTTGCTCTGACAGACTGCACCTGTGGCTATACGTGGGACTTCTTTATTTACGAGGGGAAGTCATGTGCATCACAGAATGTGGGCCTGAGCTATGAGTCCGTTATGGCATTGTTGGATGAAAATACGTTGGGCTCTGGGTACAAACTGTTTGTGGATAAATTTTACACCAGCCCCACACTCTTCAGGGACCTCTTGTATAAAAAGATCTGGGCTTGTGGCCCCATTTGGACAAACAGGACAGGTTTCCCAAAAACAGTTGTGAACAGATTGTCAAAGAACGCTCCACGCGGCACCATGCGCTGGATCAGGGATGACAGTCTTCTGTTTGTTGAGTGGAAAGACTCACAGGTAGTGCAGATGTGCTCCACCTTCCATAAAGCCTTTGAAGGTGATACTGTGCAGAGAAAGGTGAAAAGCGATACACATCGGACCCTTGTGGAGGTTCCCATTCCAGCTGTGGTGCTGGACTACAACAGGTTAGTAGAATTTCAGTGATGGTCCTTTGGCCTGTTTCATGGAACCAGTTCCAGGTAACAGTGAGTGTATTTTTTTTTTTTGGGGGGGGGGGGGGGGGGTCAAGATGATGGATTGGTGTATTGGTATAGAAAATTACCCCCCTTTAAAAATAATCAAATTTTGTTACTTTGAAGCCTGAAATGAAGATGCTGTTTTATCCAGCTGTATTTACTCAGTGCAAATTGGAACATACAACACAAACAATAAAAAAAACAAAACAAAAAACAAAATCAAAAAACAGAAAAAACTAACACCCAAAAATAAAAACCACCTCCTAAAAACAACCTATCAGGTGTAGCTGATCACCTTCTCAATGGCACACAAAGCCATTTGACGTTCACCTGTGATCAGCTGTGGTCATTTTGATTAGCTCACCATGAAAAGAGCTTTCCTGGAGCATTCTGTCCCTGGTAGTGCAACTGAAGAAAACAATCAGGTGGCAAGGCACTATCAAAAGATCTCCAGGATAAAGTCGTGGACAGGCACAAGTCAGGAGATGGATACAAAAAAAAATGTCAAAGGCTTTCAATGCCTAGAAGCACAGTGAAGTCTATTATTAAGAAGTGGAAGGTATTTGGTACAACACAGACCCTTCCTGGATCAGGACGTCACTCCAAACTGGATGAAAGAGACTGGAGGAAACTGGTCAGAGAGGCTACCAAGAGGCCTACAGCAACTCTGAAGCAGTTGCAGGAATTTATGACAAAGAGTGGTCATTGTGTGCATGACAACAATACCACAAATTCTCCATAGAAATATAAAACCAAAACCAAATTAGCCACTCCTCAAGAAAGGCCACATGCAGTCACGACTGAGCTTTGCCAAAACACACTGTGAAGGTTCTACGGCAGATGAGACTTAAATTGAATTATAAACTCAAAACCAAATGATATGGCTGGTGAAAATCCAATACAGTTCACCATCCAAATAACAGCATTCCTACAGTAAAGCATGGAGGTGGTCATATCCTGTTATGGGGTGTTTCTCTGCAGCAGGGACTGGAGCACTTGTCAGGAAAAAAGGTAAAATGGATGGGGCAAAATACCATCAAATTCTCAATCTGCTGCCCTCTGCCAGAAAGTTGTCAGGCAAAACGGAGCACACTGTGGTTGAAAAACAAAAAAAACAATGTCCTAAGGAGAAAAAGATGAATGTCCTTGCGTGGACCAGTTAGAGCCCAGACTTAAACCTAAAAAAAAATCTAATGAAGGAAAATCGTTGCAAAGGCTGCAGTCCACAAATGGTCACCATCAAATTTAACTGAATTTGAGCAGTGTTGCAAGAAGGGTGCAAAGTTAGTAGAGACATATCCCAACAAACTAAAGGCTGTAATTAAAACAAAAAGTTCAAAAAAAATCCTAAAAAAAGGGGTGTGATACTTTTTCCAACTCCGTGAATCTGTTTTTGTTTTCTTAGAGGTTACCGTTATATCTTTCACTCGGACATCATAAAAAACAAAAACTAAACAAAAACTTCACCCCACTTCATCAAAAATGTGATATTATAAATACCCACTATTAACAATATTCAATTCCTTTAAATTAATATAAATATGTGTTAAATGCTTTAGAATATTTATATATAGATATATATATATATAATATAATATATATATAATGAATCTTGTTTCCTTTTAAGTTCTTTTTGAACCTATATTAAAAAAAAATTAAATTATAAGTTTAAAGTTAACGTTTAACTTTAAAATGTTGGCTTTTTTCTTTCCACCCAGGATTGTGGGGACAGTGGAGCCATCCAGTTTCATCACTGGACATTACAGAGTTCTACATAAACCAAAAAAGTGGTATCAGTGTGTTTTTTATCACCTTTTGGACATTGCCGTAGATAATGCTTTCATTTTGCATAAACTGGTGGCCAAAAGAAAAAAACAAAAAGCTCTGACACGGAAGACATTCCTCGAGATGCTTGTTTTAGAGCTTATAGAAATGGATGGCGAGAACAGGTTTGAAGCTGCATCGGTTTCCTCGGCTAATCCTGCGGCTCTCAACTCGTCTTCTCCTTCTGCTCCTGTCTCAGCTCCTCCATCTCCTGAATCATCACTTCCTGAAGGAACCCACAGGCCCAAGCACTTCATGCCGGACAGTGCTCTCGGTAGGCGCAAGTGCAAGCTCTGCCACCTGAAAACTCCAGTCGTGTGTGTGACTTGTGAAGTGCCATTGTGCTTTCAACCCAAGCGTGACTGTTTTAATCAGTGGCATGAACACAAGGTTTTTATTCGTGATGGGTTTAACTTTGAATCTACGTAAATATGTTTGAAGTTGACCCTGCTTCATTTCCTGACACTAATTTGAATATTTAAGTAAAAGTTTGTATGGGTATGGGTAGTATTTCCAATATCATCTGCTAACTCATCTACTTTTGCCACAGAATATGTAGAAGAATCAATGGAGGACATAAAGGTCTTGTGGAATTGTCAGTGCTACACTACCTTTCAAACGTTTGGGGCTGATCATTTTTCACAGAGGCTGCATTTATTTGATTAAAAAAATACTATAAAACAGTACATTCTTCAGTGTTGCATAACCCTTCAGAAATCATTCTAATATAATTAAGTCACTGCATCAGCAGCATGCAGGCACATTTAACACTCTTTTGCCAAGATGTTCCATTCTGGTTATTTAATTTTTTTTTATTTTTTTTATTTTTTTTTTTGCCAAACTCAGGTAACCTAAAATGTGCATCGTGTAGTTACATCAAGGGTCAAATGAAATATAAATAGCACACTGAAGTTAAAAGTTACAATTTTTTGTGCGTGTGCTGTACAGGTCTGGTTTAAAGAATGTTTTTGCTATTATAAAACAATTGTGAACACTGTTATATATATTTGTTAATTTAGGCAGTCCGTTTTTTTTTTCTTTTTGGGTCTGTGTGTGTAAATATGTGTATTTTGTTATCTCATGTTGGTTACAGTTTTTTGCTTATAAAAATATTTAAAAAGAAAAAAGTGTTTTTGCTCAGGTGGCCGAAATCTCTGCCCAACAGAGAAAAATCAATATCAAATGGAAAAACACAGGGAAGAAATAAAGAAGAGCCCATTTCATTCTTACATTGCTTGACAGCAAGTCTGAAATATAAAGTTTGAGGATGCGCAATGCTAGAGTTAGGTCAAGTGCTGCATTCGTCTAATCAATGACACTGACACTGCAAATATGCAAATAAGAATATTAACCCAGGGTTTCTGTTTCTGAATACCCAGGATTAATTATCCCCAGGTTAATTATAATGAAAAGTGTGAAATGTGAAGCAAGGAGCCATGATTGCGTTTTCCAGGGTTTAGAACAACCGAGGGTTAAATATTTCAAGCCTTAGTGAGTTCTAGAATCCTCTATGTTCTTTTGGTTTGGACCTCAGTGTAAGTACACAAATCAGAATTCTGCAATGTCTTTTTCTTCAGCATGGAAAGTGTGTTCAATGAGGCATAGCACACTTCATCTTCACTCTGTGAAAAAACAGTATTTTGTTATTGTACTTAATATCGGTATACAAAATATAAACTGTAGAATGTTTGATGAGAAAAAAATAAATGTTATACTGGGATGTCAGGATGTGCATGTGATGCAGTACCTCATAATATCTGTTCTCAGTCTGTGTTGCTGCAGCAACTATAATTAAAATAGCTTAATTTAGATTAAATAACATTTTAAAATGTATTTCATTGTAAACAAACCTCTACAATTGTGACATTTTATTCTGTTAATTTGATATGATTATAATGTAAAGCAAATCGTGCAACATCAGAATGATCAAAGCTGCTGTCTGGCACATCATAAATGAGTTCAGGAATGAATGATCACCTGTAGCTTTCCTCCGACAGAGGCAGAAAACACAGACAGAGCAGAGGAGAACACACACCGGACACACACTGAACAGTGGATTCCAGCAATGGTCTGATACAGGAGGTGTGGAGGTGCTGTTAAACCTCTCAGCATGAGGAGACGCTGTCTCTAAATGGAACATAAGTGAAAGTAAGTTCACATTTTTGTATAGACGTATTCTTAGTTTCATGTATTTTATATTTATGGCATATAAATAAAGGATGTTTTTCTGTGTTGCTATATATCTATCTTTCACACACATCATCACTTGAAAAAATAGGGGTATTTCCTTTTGTGAAAGTGTAGATAAATGTTTACAAACACAACAAACACTAGTTTTTTTTCTTCTGTTTAACTTTTTTTTTTTCATTTCATGCAAAAAATAAAGAAAAAATCTTTAAAAAGTATATTATCAGCATAAAAATTTTCAAAAGTATATTATCAGCATAAACAACTTAAACACCAAGATATTTTCTTACCCAAGAGAGAAAGACGAGTCTTTCTGTTTCCATACTGGTACTCAGATCCTACGATGTTGTGTATATCATGTACTTTCCTTTCTTTTATTGCACAATAATACAGTCCCTCGTCAGAGATGCTGATGTTTGTAATATGTAGATCATAGGAGTTACTGGAGCTGTTGAGCACAAAACTAAAACGTGGAAATGTCCCCTGGAACAGGTTGTCAGCCTCTATTAACAGAGATGGTTGATGCTCATGTGAGCAGTTTCTCCACCAAAAAATGTGCGATCCTAATGGTATGACACAGTCTGAGTAGAGAGTGATGCTGTCTCCTGCTTTAACTCTCATGTTCACTTCTGCCCCAAAGACTCTCTGCTGTTCACAGAACAAAACACCTGCAAAAGCAAATACAAGTTCAAATACATGAAAGAAGACTGTCAATCAAATCAAAAGAATGCAACAAAAAAACGAACTTACATACAAGTGCAACGACAATAACTATTGCTCGCTCCATCTTGGGTGACTGATAAGATAAAAGCAAAGGGTCTTCAATGTAAATGTCGCCTGGCTGACTGTGGTGGGAGGGATTTCTGATAAAGGGCTTTGAAATCTTTAAAGGTTGGGGATTTTTTCTTTTGCTTATATTGTGAGTTTTATCAAATTTATTAGTATTTGAATTAGTACACATCTGGTTGTTAAACTCAAAGAAAGTTTAATTTTAAAAAACTCTTAAAGTAAAAAAAATACACTTTCATTCTAATATTAAGTGATCTTTACAATTTTTAAAATGCATCAAATGTTATATTGTTGTCAGCACATCACATTTGTGCAAATCAGTTCATGTCTAACTGAAGCTGAATTAATATACTGTAACTAGTGACAACATGTTGAGATTTAATTTTTTATAAAAGCCCTTAGCAGAATTTCAGTGGTAACATTAAAGCAGGCCATAACAGGAAGCCTACTGTTACATCCTGTTATACCAGTCACTTCCTAAAACTCTCTGAACTTTAGTGATAATTCTTTCTTCAGTGAAGATCAGAACGTTTGCTTTGGCCGCTAAATATCTGAATTAGTTGAATGTGAGCATGTTTTGTATGTGTTTTTATGAGAATGTTTTTGCTTGTGATGTGTATTGCTCTGCAGCCTGATGACACGTACGATTGCTTGTTTCCATAACCATAGCCTCTACCCACATATTCAGGTTTGTCATTTAAACAAAGCAAGCTCTAAATGCACTAGTGAAGTGAGATTTGAAAGTTGTGGTTTTCCGGTTGGTTGGAAACAATTGAACATGCTTACTTGAATTCGTAGTTTCAAAAAACAGTGTCCGCAGGTTAAAAATTTTGACCTCAAATATGCAATTGTTTATAATAATAATAATAATAATAATGAAGTCAATACAGCTATATATTAACACACACACACACACACACACATATAAAATTAAACAGAAAATTCTCCAAAAAAATAAAAATAAACAAAACAGTAAAAACCACTGGAAACATTTGTGGTTCAACATCAAATGATTTACCACTTTACAAGAACCTGCAGCACCAAATCGTCAAAAGATACTGGAAAACCCCGTTTTGATAACATCAAAAATTTCTAAAATTGGTAAGAAAAAACTTTTGACTACGAGCTTTTTAATTCAACCTCTACTTAGATTAGCAAAAAAAAAGCGATTGCTCCATAAAAATAATGACAGACAACTGAGAAAAAAAAAAAAAAAATCTGAGTATATGTTGTGGTTAAAACTTCCACCTATATCTCTGGACACAAATAGGCCTACTGCTTTGTTTGTGAATATCTTGTTTATTTGCTGTTGCTTCAGATCATATGTTTGAAACATTTTCAATCAAATTCTTTATCTAAAATATTCACAGATATTGTCATTTTAGTCATGCAAATTTGGACAAATCCAGACACTAACTTTGCCTCTGAAGTGTTCATTGTAGCAGCCTAGACATTTTGTATGGCTAATTTCAAGGTGATTAAAATCTGTAAACCCCAGACTGCTATAATGCACATTTCAAGCAAGGTTTAATCAACATTTTGATTAACCCCTTAGCATTCCTGTAAAATTTGCCTAAAAGGCATACCCAAAGTAAACTGTGTGCTGTTCTTGAACCATTTGGAGTATATGCATGGTTTTGGTCTCTTTTGAAAGGTGACTCTGAGGTTTGTTCCATTTAGGATCAAACCCAATACACTGAAACACATTTATGAATAATAGGCTCATATTTTTATATACACATGTTGCTAGTCCTGTTGTAAATACAGTATCTTAGGAAACCTTTAGTAGTTATTTGGTTGGTAAATCAAATAAATAATAAATAAGTTGAGCATGTTGTGATTGTGTCTTCAATGCTACATGATTTGTTAATATGCAAAAATCTCAGTTCATCTGAGCAAAAACCCCACATGTCCATGTCATTGCAAATTATTTAAAATGATGAATAGATCCACAATAAAGAAAGAAAAATGTGCAATTAATATCTCTGGACATAACGCCTTATGTAATACAGTATCTCTGAATCCAAGTTGCAAAAGTGCAGTTCTGCTCTTTGTTTCACAAGATTGCATCCATTTAGCTGAGGGCCCTGCTTATCGAAGAAAAACCTTTTGCAAGAAAATCCAAGGTTACTTCATTCAGCATGTTTAGCTATGCTTATGTTCTAGTTTACAAGGCAGCTTTCTACATTTTATAAGAGCCTTTTTAAAAAGTGTCTGAATTCCTACTTGTCGTTGACCTTTATGAGTCTTTATCTTTTTCCTTTCCCTTTATCTTTTTGAATATATTCTTGAGCTTTGAAGATTTCTTGCCCTTGTCTCTACCACAAGATTCTGAAGAAGACAAATTTGCAGATTGACCTTCATTTCCGAGAAGGCTTTGGGAAGAGCAAGACACTGAAGACGCATGACTGAGATCGCCAGGACTAGGCATGAGAGGGTTTTCGTTGGACTTGTCTAGAATGCCGTCATACACCAGTGTGCTGAGCGAGTCTGAGGCTGGTTTCCAGAGCATCACGGAACAAACGGTAAGGTCAGGCGGGTTTGTAACCAGGAATTCTTCCTGAGATATCTTACACCTTGGAGCCTCCACAGATAGACCCACCATCTCCCTCTGTATTTTACCAATGGGAGTTTCCACAGAGCTGTCTATCTTGCGTTGTATTCGTTGTGTCTCCATTGCTATATCTTGCTCATCTCGAGAGATTTTTTTTGAGGGGATTTCTCTGTTCTCTTTAAAGGATTTGCTTCTCTCAAACTCCTCTTTCAGTATGTTTTTTGTAGCCATATCCATTGAAATATCTCTTATTTTCTGTCTTTCGAAATCCGTGGGCACATCAAATTCATCTTGTGCCGTCATTCGTGAAGGGATGTCTTTGGATGAATATGTTTTGCCTACCATTTTTAATTGTTTAGAGCTTTCCACTGAACTATCAAAGGTGGCATCAAAGGAGTTTTCCCTAAACACTCTTCCTCGCTGGATATTGGTTGGAAAATCCAGGTTTTCTTTGCGTTTAATGGAAGTGTTCATTAAGGCATCTGAATATCTTGTGGTATCTTTATTGAGCTCTGCTTTTGGTATCACTCTTGAAATGCTGTCCATATGATCTTTTCTGAGCGATCGTTGTCTCTGAGTATCCATGCTGAACGCTGGACACATCTTTTCTGTAGAGTAGTACCTCATTGTGGAATCCAGAGGTAGATCCCTGGGTGATTTCCTTGAATCGATGCTAGCTTCAATTTCTCCTCTACCTAATTGTTTAGGATGGTCCACAGTGGCCTCTAGTTCATCTCTAGATGTCTTTCTTGATGGAGTATTGATGTCCAGTTCGTCTCGTGAAACTTTCCTTAAAGTGTTCACCAAAGATTCATCCATCTCTTCCTCCGAGATCTTGCGGGAGGGGATGTCCTCTTGTTCATCCAGGGAGATCTTTCGGGGCATTTTGTCAGAGAAAATGTATTTTCTTCGAGTAGAAACATCAAGGGTGCTGTACATTCTGTTGATGGAGGACCCGATAGAATCCGGATCTGAAGATGTTTCCATAGAGTCTCTGTCAGAAAGAAGGACACTTAGCAAATGTTCACACAAAGAAGATATTCATAAATTAACATTACCTGGATTATTAATTGCTGTAAAAATTGTTAGTTGATAATACCTAATGCATTAGTTAATGTTAATGTTAATGAATAGAACCTTACTGAAAAGTACCAGTATTTTTAACAATCTTTGAGCTGCTCTTTTCGATGCAATGCAAAATCAAAGAACAAAATTTCTGGCTGACATACTGTCTCACAAGGGGGGAGAATTTGATATGCTCTTCTTCTTCTTCATCTCCATATCGGCGTACTGGAGTTCGTATGGGAATCAGGAGGTCTGGGTCAGGAGATACGATGACAGGTGATGGCACAATATGCCCAGATCGGCGAGAGCATACCAGAGATCGTGGGGAACATTTCAGAGGTGAAACTGTTCCTGAAAAGTATATAAATAATTAATGCCTGTTTTAATAATCTAACAGTTAAAATTATTTAAATGAGCTGCAATATGTTAGAAACTTTTTTCTACCTGATGGAAAGCAGTAAAACAAAAGAAATTCTTACACATTTTGTTCATCAAAGATATTCATATAAGATCTTCACAAATTAGCACAATTTGTATGAATTGTAAAGCCTAAATACAATCTGCAGAAGCAATAAGTTATAAACTAAACTAAACATGACATCAATGTCACCACCACTAAGCTTCTGACAAATCTTTTAATCTTGATGAAAGTGACACGATGTGTGGCCAAGCCATTCTCTGAATTTATGCTCTTCATTAACCCATCCAAGCGCACACGGGGAGCAATCGGGGGCTCAGTGCCTTGCTCGAGGGTCTCACCTCAGTTGTCGTATTGAGGGTGGAAGAGAGTGCTGGTCATTTACTCCCATGAGACTCTAACCCGTGACCTTTGGGTTACAAGTCCGACTCTTTAACCATTAGGCCATGACTGCCCCGCAATTGATGATGGTTAATGTCCATGACAAACTCTCTAGGCTTATTTAGCCACTTCTTAGCAACCAGCTTTTTCAAGATGCCTAAAACCTTACAAGAAAACCCTGACTGAGGTATTACTATATTATGTTGGAGAATAAAACTAGAAAACACGTCAAGCTTTTTTCAGGCATTTTCAAAAAACTCTTGACTTCATGACAACAGAACCACAAGTGCATTTCTGGGTTTTGGGACTGCAGCCAGATGAGCAATGCACCTTTTTTAATCAGTCAGAAAACTCTCACAGCTTTTTACTCTTTTTAATGTTTTCATTGGTTGACATATTTAATTCAATTCACTCAGCTAATATTATATATATATATTATATATATTATATATATATATATATATATATTATATATATATATATATATATAATATATATATATATATAATTATATATATATAAAAATAAGAAACTGTAATAAAGTAAGAAAGAAAAAACAAAAGTACCAACCAGGAATCTTAGGTATAATCTGCGGCATTTCTTTCTCCATGTCCTCCACCGAAACAGGCACTTGATAGGACTGAATTACAGCCCGGGGCATTAGCATCCAGTTGGGGTCTGGGTAGAGTGAAGCAGAGAGACTGGGTAGGCCTGCATTTTTCATCACAGGAAAACCACACAAGCTCTCAATCTGCTGCCATCGATGCAGACGCTCCCGTAGACAAGCAGTCACCTCTGCTAGTGCATTCCTTTAACAAAATACATGCAGGTCAATGTAAGCCCATACTAAGTGTACTTATGCTTCAAACATTCCCTTTTGAAATATGAAACTTAGCATAGAAACAATAGCTCCCCAATATGTTTTGGACATTGACAATTTTATAAACTTCATTGCATTATTTTTTTTTTTTCTCAGAATGGCTTTTAAACGTGATCAAACTAATTACTTGGCCTCCAGAATTCTCTGATCCACTTGATCCAATGAGGAGCTGTGAGCAACAAGTAGTGTACCCAACACAGAGCTCATTTTTTTCTTGATCTTCTCAGCCTGTGCAAAAACAAAGAGTGATTAAATAATTATAGATTGTAAATATTAAAGGAACAGTTTACAAAAAAATGAAAATTCACTGAGAATTTACTTACCCTCAGCCCATCCAAGATGTAGATGAGTTTGTTTCTTCTGCAGACGATTTACTGGTGAGCAAGTGATGTAATGCTAAATTTCTCCAAATCTGTTCCGATGAAGAAACCAACTCATCTACAGCTTGTATGGCCTGTGAGTGAGTAAATCTTCAGCAAATTATCATTTTGGGGTGAACAATTGCTTTAATTCCAAAGGCTAAACAATTGAAACCTGAAAATATGATTCAGACTGATCCGATGGGTAATACATCTGAGACTCATTCATCTCTAATATACCTCATCTTTAGCTGTAACGAGTTGTTGTTCTGCACTTTGCTTCTTGACATTGTAGTACTGGACCTCCACCTCATAGGTGAGCTGTAGCCACAGCTGCAAAGTTTCAGGAACTGACCAGAGGGACTGCATGTCTTTTTCGGCCCTCTTCAATGCATTACGCACCTTTAGGAGTAGCACAGAGAACCATGGGGTATAGTGGAGTCTTGTTGGAAGATGTTTAACAGTGAGAAATGCAGATCCTAACCTGTCCGAGCTCTTCTTCTGCATACCAAAGACGGCTGAGTTCACTCACTGCTCCATCTCGGAGTTTGTGCAGGCGGTTGGCCTCTTCCTGAGCGCCCTGAATCTCATTCCTCATCTTTTCCTCTAGATTCTTCTTCTCTACTGCCACGGTGCGCTTCTCTTCCTGGGCCTTTTCCAACCTTTTCAAAACACATACAAAATGCGGTGTTTGTGCTTTAAGATCCTGAAAAAAATGCTCTCCAATGTCACCCTCTCTTGTATGTTATGTTGGGAAGTCTAAATTTAGTGAATTGATTCCTTATGATTTAAATAAACTGGTTTAAAAATGAACTATGTATTTAGAATAAATAATTATATTTTTATTTAGAATATTGTATTATATTTTTTGTGCTGTTTAGTGTAAATGTAATGTTGATGGTTAATGAGGTTTCATAATCAAGGACCTCATTATTTAAGTGCCAGAATTTTTTTTAGATTTTGAAAATATACTGTATATATATACCATACATACACACCACTGTTCAAAAGTTTAGGTTCGGTAATATTTTTGAATTTTTATATAATATAATATAAGGTAAGACCAGCAAAAACTACTACTAGTCTGAATTAAGAAAAATTATAAACTATGTGTGACGAGTGGGGCGGGGCCGAGAGCGGTGGGAACGGAGCGAGGCCGGTGGAGTGATTGGGAAATGAGCAACACCTGCTCCACTCACCGGTCTCGAGTCACACGGAGGAGATTAGGAGGATACAAAAGAGGAGCGACGACAGTGAAGGACGAGAGAGGACCAGGCCTGGGTTTTATTTTGTTTGGTTTTTGTTTGGGTTTGTTGTTTTTTTGGGTTTATTTTGCAATTAAAGTTTTATTTGAATGTTCGCCATGTACCTGAAAAATAAAAAGATAAATATAAAAATATAAATTGTTACACTATGACTTGTTGAATCAAGTGCAAATAAAATAGCTGTATTCATTTTGGGGAATAATCATATGATTCAAATTGATGCTGAATGTGGAGATTCGGGAATCTAGAAGATGTACTCACTGCTCCTGTAAGTCTCTGAGGCTTTGTTCAGCTCTCTGCAAGCTCTCCAGGTCCTTCATCATCTTTGTAATATGTACCTTAGATGCTTTATTCTGTACTTTTGCAAACCAGCATCCACCAACACCCATTACTACTGACACTATCAGAACCAGGTCTTTCATCCAGTTGTGTGGGGGTCCTGGAGATAAGGGAATATTAGTCAGACTGCCAATAAATATATTGTGTGACGTCTGTGTGTTTATTTTGCCTGCTGACTGGATATCTGCTGAATATTTTACACTGTGAGAGAGTCATTCTAGTGTGTTCTCAACAGTCGTGCATGTGGATATTTGATTTCGCATGTGCTCAAATGTTACACATCAGTCAGAACTATATTTAATAATGACATTTAAAAAGCCACGGCTGTTTGATCAGAATTCAGTATACCGTGGCTTCAGCCATTTAATGATCTGATTTCCAATTGAAGCATATAGTGCATATGATTCAATCAATGGACTGAATCACTGCCACCAGGCTGCAAAAAGACCAAATTTAGGATTTTTTTTAGTGCATCAATTTAACTTCATAATTAATTTTCACAATAGCTTATGTTGATCAGAGATTGAAGTGTTCATATTCTGAGGAAGTTTGGAAAATGGCTATTTAAAAATAATTAGCCTACATTTTATGTCAATATATGTAAAGTTGATACATACGTGTAGGTGGGCCAAACAGCACTACATCCAGAGCTTTGAGCTTGAGTTTTTGTTTGTGTTGCTGGTCCTGGATCTTCAGATAAGTGCTCATAAATGATGGCTCATTGGCAGCAATTCTGTAAATGCAAAACAAGAAACTATTAGCTGTGTCATTTCACATAGCTGTTTATTGTTTTTAATCAATTTAATTAACTAAATACATTAACTGTAAAGACATATATGTTACAAAAGATCTCTATTTTAAATAAATACTGTTCTTTTGAACTTTCTATTCAAAAATCCTGAGAAAATTAAAATTGCATTTTTTAAATGTATTAAAATAGATACAATTCTTTTAAATCATATTAATATTTTACTGCTTTTACTGTATTTTTGCTATATACTGTAGATTTATATGCATTTTATGGTTTTAACTGTTGAGAATTGTTGAATTTCCATTCGGTTCAGTCTTGATTTGCCTCACCTGGGCAAGGTGTTCCCATTGACATGCAGCTCTTTGAAGCCCTTTTCATATTGAGTCAACTCAACAAACTCTCTTAGCCACCTCAAGACATCCTCCTGAGTCCAGTTATGAACTGACAGAGGAAAAGAAAGCAGTGAAAAAACAAAAGAGGGGCAGAAAGTGACTATTTTACATTACGAACATACTAAGACTCAATCATTATGGAGACCATACCCTCAGAAGATTTCCAGCCTTTCCAAAGCTCCTCCAAAGTGATATGCTGGTCCTCTTGATGGAGTTTACTGTGCTTGTTTGCCTGTTGTTGCTGCTGCATATCTTCAATGATGAACTACAGTAAGAAGCAAAGAAGAGTTGCAGATGCATGAGAAATTGTTTGAAATTAACTTCAGATACCCAAATCTAAATGCAGTGACACACACTTAAAACAACAGCTGAGTAAACATTCAAGATCAAAAGAGCTCAAGTGTCTGTAAATGTATTTTGGTATCTGTCTCTGCTGTAATCAGATGCACCATGTGATTCCAGGATTCTTCGCTGCTTCGATCCATCTAAACCATATCTAGAGCAACAAGGAAAAGAAACCCAATACCAGAGACACGGACATACTTCAGGACATTAGATGGCAACTCATCCCCCTCTGCTATGTTCTCCCAGTGCCAAGCCTGAACAGTTTGTCTGAGGTGCTGGATGTAAACATGTGTTTCTAAATTGACCAATATACCAAAATAGTTAAGCTGAGCTTGTTAGTCCTTAGACTTCACAACTACTACATCTGTGCTACCAATAGTTATGATACCAGAAACTAGTTAAGCTGAGCTTAATTAGTCCTTAGACTTGGAAAAAAAAGTATACTACATCTGTGCTGTCAAAATTCCACCACCACCAAAAAAAAAAAATGATCTAAAGAGTTTAACTAAAAGAGAACGTAAAGGAGGCTAATTTGCAAGAAGCAGTTGTGTTGTATATGTCATGGGTGTCCGCGGGTCCTTAATAAAAATGTCTAATTTTCCAAGTGGAAAAAAAAAATGTAATTCGGATATGATTTCACAGTAGGGTTTACAATCATCTGACAGCTGCGTCACAATTTCAGAAACATTACATATGCTGTGATGTTTTTGTGAGAGACTGTCAAAAATGAGCGTGACAGCACACATAAATGATTTATTATATATTATACTGTTGCTCAACGATCTTCACGATGTCAAAAAAAAAAAAAAAAAAAAAAACCATGACTACAGAGTGCACGCATTACGTGTAGTCCAAAGCGCGGTGCGCATGCATTCCAGTGCCTCGTTCACTGCATTAGATTCAGTCTATTAAAATACATTCGTAATTATCACAAATTCAAGAAACGGGCAGAAATTGTGTGGTTTGTTCACACGCAAATAGAACGTAAAGGATTTTTTATGGATTTCTAAAGTTTAACGTAAAACATAAATTATTTATTACTAAATTCTAGCGGTTTGAAATTTCACATTTATAACAGTAAACAGATGATTTATTTTTGTATATTCACAGTGAAATTCCTGGTATGCTGGATTTCTAAAGTTTGCATTTTAGAAGCAGTTGTGTTGTATATTGTATGTTTCAATATTCACAGTGAAATTCCTGGTATGCTGTGTTTGTTTTGGGGGCTTCACAATTTGGATCAAATTTAGTGATTATTTATCAGTTTTACCTACCTATTAAATAATAATAAGAATCTTGTTGTTGTTGTTGTTATTATTGCTACTAAATAAAATATACAAATTTGCCTATACTAAATAAAATCCAAAATAAGAAATATTATTCTTGTAATATTTCACTATGAAAAATAATATAATAATTGTATTTTACAATACAACTGTAAAATTGCAATACTGATATTTATGGCTGTCTTAATTTCTTCATTTTCAAATGTTTAATATCAGGCTTCACATTGAAACATGCAGCACATGCATTTAGTTAACTGAATTGCAACCTTTAATAAACACACTAAGCTATAATGCAATTTTAGTCTATTTCAATTAGTTTAATGGTTTTGAAAAGTAATTGAACATTCTATAAATTTTTACAGTTATTCTTAAATTTTCTAGTTAAGATCAGCAATAAAATATTTCATTAGTTGTTTAAACTGCTCTTTTTTTATCATTTGACTGTTACACAAAAATGCCTTGGCCAGGTGTGGAAACCCTGCAGGATTCACATTAGGGTGTGAGGAAATTTCTTTCTGACTTGTGATTGTAACATCTGTGAATGTTGATTACCTCAACACTCTCCTCCACCTCAATGCCTCCATCCTGATCATCATCCATCTCTCTGTGGATGTGCTGAAGAGCCTCCAGGCTGAAGCGGTCAGCCTCTGTCATACATGGAGGGCTCACTTTCAGACATGGATCTGTTATGAAAAGTGGACAGAGGAGTTCGACATTTCACTACAGCAATTTCACCAATCTGTGTCATGACAGTGGGCAATTGTGTTATAATAAATGTATTAATAATACATTTTGACTACATACATTTTTCCAGTTTTCTACTTCAGCTACATAATATTTAATCAACTGTTTTAACTGCTCTGCTCTTATCCATTTGATTGCAAATTGCATGGCAGAATGCGAAGGGGCATGCTGAGGATTAGTGAATACAAACATGAATACTAACATTTTTATAGCCTATTTGGTCGTGCACACGTGCCTGAGATCACAGTTGTGTCCTTGTACAGTCCAGGGTGCTCATCGCTGGAACAGACGCAGATGATGAGTCCGCGCAGCACCAGAAGTACGGTGAGGCAGGACTTGTGCATCGCAGGGTTCAAGTGCCACTTACTGTCTATGATTTAAAAAACACATGTGCATCCATATGCAGCGTTACGTGATATTGATGCTATAAACAACTCCAGCTCCAAGAAAAGCTTTGGGGCGCCGGGTAGAAAAGCAACAGTGTGATTTCACAAAAAAAATACATAAAAAAAGCCTGACTGTTAAAAATGTTTGTTTGGAAACTCAAAGGATAAATCATACCATTTAAAAAGACATCAAAAAAAATAAATAAAAAATAAAAATAAAAAGAGAGAAAGAAAAAAAAACCACACACACAACAACAACAACAAAAACTGTATTTTATGGCAAATAAAAAAAATAAAAAATCTTCCTTGTTACATCCCAAAGCAACAGAGGAACAAAGTAAACAGAATAATAAACATGTTTAACGAAAGAACTCTTCCACCTTCAAAACACGGAGTCAAAAATAAAAACACGATGAAAAAGAATAGAATTCCTTCTGAAAGCCAGGTTCCTTATGAACGAAGATCCTTATGAAGCGATAGTACTTCTCTGTAGAAATGTTTGGATAATGCGTATACATGAAAGTGTTCCAGTTACTAAATGTCACCAAACTTTGTGTGCTCGCATTTTGCGTGCGTCTGCGCTTCCAACGCCAAAAGCGAATTTACTAATGAATATTAATTAGATTGCGTGCCGCTGCTAAGCAGCCGACATTGGTTTGCTGAGAAGTAGACGTTGACGTGGGGTAATGAATATTAATTAGGTTACGTGATTGGATTGAACTTTAGTAAGAAATGTCAGTATTAATGAATCAAAATTAATTAAACGATCAAATATTCAATAACGGGTAAATGACGCTTGTTCTGCAGGGATTTTGTTCAAAACTAAATAATTTCGTTTTCATACAAATATTACATGAATATACTTAATGTATGAACAGCTTTGTGACTTAATTTGTATTCTTAAAGTAACAAATGTCTTTAGAAATGTTGACTAAAATAGTTGTATATATGTGTTATTGCTGTTGTTTATTTACTTTATCTAGTCTAAAGTCTAATGTTTTGACTTTAATTGTATGCACTAAAATATATACCTTCAAGATATCGTTTTGTTTTATAGAAGAAGGAACCGCTGCATGTTTGGAAGGACATGATGGAATAAATTAAGGAATTACAATTTTAAAATTTGGGAGCATCTCTACACCCAACTGGAGAATTATGACAATTTAGTTAGACAATATTAGGCAAACTTTATTATTAATAAGCATCCTATTCAAGAATCTTCCATTTGGGGGGCTTTCACAGTAAAACAACACGTTTGCTCTTTCATATAGGTCCACATGTACACACACACACACACACACACACACACACACACACACACACACAATGTACACACACAATCCTGGTCTCAGGATCAAATTTAGATCCCTATCAGGTGAACATGTTCGAAGACTCCTACACTCAGAAACGGCAACAGAAAGAAAGATTCAAGTTACACCTCAACAACACCATATGGTCTAAAAATAAAATCTGGGGCATGAGCGAGTGGATGCCAAGCAGTGGGGGAAACACTTGGCCCTTGAAACATGTACAAGTGACAGGTGTCTGTCATTGTAATTCAGGGCAAACTCACTTCACCATCTCATTTCTGCCCCTGGTGGCCAGATGTCATCAATCTATAATGATGCTTCTCATATGAGATGTTGACTTTAAAACATGGGTTTATTTGTATATGTGTCTAAATCTGACAATTTGATGTTTCTGTCCTATTGGTTAGTGTGGAGATGTTTGAAGAATCATTTATGGGATTAATTGCAGAAGCCCTCATAACCAGTAGAGCTAGAACAGAGCTTTGTTTAGATCAGTTATCATTTCAAGAGTCTTAGTGGTATTGAGGTCCAGTTTGTTGTTGGCACACCACAATGCAAGTCAATCCACTCCCCCACTGTAAAGATTTGCATCTCAGTTTACATTGCAACCACTCAGAGTGGTAAACCGTGGGTGTGTTCAGAATGGTATACCACCATACTAAGTGTTTCGTGCATGGATGCTCAACGGCGCTGCATGACTAAACTGAGGTCCCCCCACAGCAAAAAGCAATTCTCTAGGAAACACTTTTTGTAGTGTGAGGTTATTTATACTGTGAACCATATGAAAATTGTACGTATACATGAAGCAACATTAAACTGCTACTTTTAGCATTCATCTGAGAGTTAGGACATTTATACTCAAAACTAGATTAAAAAGGCAAAGGATAACCATGGCAGTCAAATAATTATAATTATAATTTTATTTTTATGTTTTTTTTTTCTTTTAGTTATTTCATAATACATTAAAAACAGCAACAGTGTGAAATATTACAAATTAACTGTTGCATTTTAATATATTTCAAAATGTAACTTATTTCCGTGATGATAAAGCTGAATTTCCAGCAGTCATTACTCCAGTCTTTAATGTCTCATGATCCTTCAGAAATTATTCCTACATGTATCAATATACATCAAAAGTGACAGTATATACATAAAGTTACAAAAGATTTTTAATTCGAAATGAATGCTGTTCTTATGAATTATTGTGGAATATTAGCAAGACACTGATTATCCATAATTAAAAATTGACCAAATCAGCATAATAGAATGATTTCTGAAGGATCATGTGACACGGAAGACTGAAGTAATGGCTGTGCACATGAAAAAAATATTCAAATAGAAAACAGTTCTTTACATTTGTAACATTTCACATTACTTTTTTTGTTTGTTTTGTATTTAAAAAAAACTTTTTGACAGCTACTGTGTGTGAACACTTTTTACACATGTATGCCATTTATGTTCATTTATTTTTTAGTCCATACAATAAAAGTCAATATGGTCCAGCATTTTTCAGATCACACAGACTTTCATTGTATTGGCAAAAACAACCAAAACTTTCTTTAAAATATATATAACAGTGTTCCATAGAAAAAACTAAAATCACACAGTTCATGACATTTTAATTTTTGTCTGAACTATGCTTTTTTTACGCACACAGTGGTCAGTATTGCAATCTCCATACCACACTTCCTTGATGATTTTAATTTAGCACCGCAATGACAAAAATAAATGAAAAACTTGACACTTTTTTGAATCTATTACAGTGTTTAGTGATCCATTCCAAAAGCAACAGATACACTGGCCCTTTAGGAGTTAGACAGCACCAATACAGTTCAAATCTGCTCGAGAACATGCACTCAAAACCAGAACAGCTGGCAGCCATTTGGCAAAGGCTGGTAACTTCCAAAATGTAAAACAACCATTGAAACGCTTGAGAAATCAATTCTCACCCTTTTTTTTTTTTTCTACAGACAAGATAACAGTGATCTAATACACTAGTTTCTGTTCAATGCAAGCACAGTGACACAGGTGATAGGCAAACTAACTAACTTGTGTGACAGAAATGATGAAACTCAAGATGGTTAGTCTTGAAATTAACCAATCAGGTCCTCTGATTCGAACACTCTGGAAGACAACTGGATACAAGAGGAAAATAACACTGAAAGCATAAATGGAAAAGTTATGCGTGACCTTCACAATTTGACCTTTAGATTTGGGAGTTTTCATTTCGGCACTTGCACATGGTATGCGTTAATATTCTTCCCTGATTGAGGAACTCAATGAAAAAAGCTCACAGTAGATACTAGTTAATGGCTTTGCAAGAATTACTGGGTTTTGGCTTTTATTTCTTCCAAAGCAAGTTTCTAATGCAGACCAAACAAGGCCTGACTATTTAAAAAAATATATGATATACAAAAGAAGTTTCATAGTAATTTTCCCTCAATCATGGAAGAAATGTTTAGAAATATTAACATTAAAAGAATATTTCAGACTGTAATACAGCAATTATGTTGTATAAAATAATCAATATAACATTTAGACTCATATATTAATATTAACCATGACAGAAATGGATAAATTAAAAGAACCAAAACCACTGAGGAACTACTTCTGCTGTTCCTATATAAATCCCAAAAAGTAACAGAATGCAGTCCATACCATAAGTGTCTATTTCTCTCTGATCAGACGATGCATGTAGAGTTGGGTGGGGGGGGGGGGGGGGGGGGGTGTACAAAAGAACAGCAAAAGAAACAAAGATCCACAGAAAGAGCAGACATGAGATGACATTTTCATACTGAAAAAGGTATAAACAAATACCAATGTCCTTTTCACAAAAGGTTGTAGTGTAATATTCTACCAACAGATCCTGTTATTAAGCAGTAGTGGTTTAAGGCCTCATTTCTAGTTGCTTTAGACAATAGCAATTACAAAATTGAACATTTGGTACTAAACAATTTTCATAAAAAAAAAAAAAAAAATCCATGTGACATCAGCTTAAAAGGGCACATTTTGACGTAGCAGTGATGCTCGTGAAGGCTGTGCCACTTCTGCAGTTTCATGAATCAAAACATATAAAAGGAAGGATAAGATTTCATTTCCTGTAATCTACAAACGCAGCAATGCGAGAACAAGTGCTTTTTTCCGGTTCTTTCCATTCAGCTTGACACTGCTATGCTAGTTGACTACAAGCAGGGATGGGTCCAAAAACAAGCTAGTCAATTAGTGAGGCTGACTAGTTTATCTAGATTTTTAGTACAATCATTACACATTCAAACATCCATCTGAGTATCTCAGTACAAGATGCCATGTTTAATTAAAAACATTCAACTAACTAGAAGACTGATTAGTGAACTAGCTGGTCAGGCCACCCACTAAGGGCCAGATTTACTGAACAGGGCATATTAGCGTGAGACCACAATCACATAAAAAGTTAAAAACGTTGATAGGAGTGGAAAGTTTTGCGGGTGATCTACTGACGATGTGCAAATTAATGTATACAGACGCAGCCTGATCATTTCCAATGACCAACGCAATCTAGCAAGAGGAGCACAAATTAGCAACTATCGCAGGCATCTCAAGTGCAAAATGGGTTAGACATGTTTTTTTTTGCATATTAATTAACGGCGCAAACTGCTGCAAACCTTAGTAAATCTCATTGCATGATTCATTTAAATACTCTCCTCACATAAATTTGGTGTCTTAAAGGGAAACTCCTACAAATTAATACGCATTTAATAATTAATAAATTAATTAACCGTGTCCATTCCTTTTCATCACTAATTTTTCACTGCCTTATTAAATTCTGACAGTAGCTTCTTAACGCCAAAAGAGGGTTTACACTGGTGCAAGCTGTTAGTAAATCTGACCCTAAATTGGTTGATTCTGAAAATGTTCCACATCCCTATCTAAAAAACACTGAGATAATTCAAACTTTCATTCATGCTTGTAACATGACTGTACTAACAGAATCACCACACTCCCTTCTCTATATGGTTAAACCACATGACATCAAAGCAGCAATTTTCCTACATGCTGATTTTAGTCTGATACTAACAGTAATCATGACACTGAAAGCGTAAATGATATGCAAATGAGACCTGTACAGTCCTTTCCTACCACAGGATTTGAGTCAACCAATTCATTCGAAATCGCAGACCCATTAAAAGAATTTTGTGCACTTATGTTCAATTAAATGTAAGCCATTAACTGTGGGATATTTTTAAGGTTACTGTTATGTTGGCAGCTTGAATATCTATAGCCAATGAAAAAGGGCCAGATCAATGGCTATGTGTATCTGATGAGTACGATATGGCACACACGGCCAACCGGCAAAGTCAGTTAAAGCTTTTGTGTTAAAGACTTCATATGAGAAAAAAGTTAAACAAAGCAGAAGAGTCACCTTCTCCCAAATACACAAAAACGGCATCAATATTACATATCAGTTTAGTGGAGAGAAAAAAAGAATGGGAAAAAGACCAATATACATGACATAAAAATATTATTACAAAAGAGAAATGGTCTGGTGAAACTCCAGAAGACTTTAGGCATTAGCCAAGACGAGTAAAGGCAGCTATAAGTTCAGGCTTTTAAAACGCGTGAACCATTTCCTTCTGAGCCCAAACACTCACAAGAAATATACAAAACTATTTGGTAACAAAAGTTTACTATATGTTATAAAACTGAAAAAGGTGAAAAATGTACCTTAGCTAAAGCTTATAAAATTATGTATCAATAAAAATAATAATAATAATAATAATAATAATATTCCTTGGTCCTTAAAAACTATATTACTATAACTTTTCTTCCAAGCCTGGCAAAACAGTGCATTAAGCCCTTTAGTAGAAAACAACATCTCTCAAAGCAATTTCCAGCTTGCACTTACTTCGAAAAGGCTTTGTTTTGAAGAGACAGTATTTTTTTTTTTTTTTTTTGATTTCATGTAAGGCTTATGCATTGATCCTGTGGCGTCTTGATCCACGGCACACATCACTTCAGTTGCCACTTCCTCCGACATGAGGAAACAGATTGAAAAAGAACTGCAACAAAGAGAGACACAGAGAGAGAGAACAGAAGAGAGACATCTTCATTTGTCTTGTCCAGTCTTTGTGTGAAGTCTTGTCTCTCATTCTTCTCTCTCTCTTGCACCATTATCCGTTTTTGTGATCTGTATCCCATGAATCTAGGAAAGTCTATGTGTGGACGAATCACCATCTCTCACAAAGGCTCACTTACTCACACACGCAAACGCACATTGAGACTCCCAGGTTAGGAGACAGACATAGCCGAGGAAGAGGAAGATGAAGACACGCTCCCTGCTGCCACGTATCCTGTCTGGCTGTCGACAGCTGACTGCAGCAGTAGGCTGGAGGATGAGGAGGATGAAGATGGTGAGGTGGAGGAGTTGCTGTTGACCCGCAGTATGGCTCCCGCGGCGCTGCAGTGAGGACGCGGTCCTGGCTCCGGCGTGTAGGTAAATGTCAAAGCTGTGGAGTAGATGATGCCATCATTACGGACCAAGGTCACAGGAACCTGCACTGGCTGCCGAACCCAACGCCACCCCTCACGGAATGCAGAGATGTCGGGAACCACGCAGAGCACACTTTCGCCACATCTGCAGGAAAAAGAATGTGTAAGCATGAATTGCTCACAATCATGTAATGGATATTCTCAATATATCTGCAACGATTTTGAGATCAATACATCACAGGGTATCTGCAAAGTTAAAGCCACCTTTCCACTATCTCTGGCAATTGACAAGCCATAAACTGGAAGTCATTCATTTAAAATGGAGAGTAGTGCGGGAGCAGATTCTTTAACTTAATTAAATTATACAGGCTGCGGCACACATTCAATGAAGACTTAATATTAACATGTTATTTCCCTTCTACTCTGTTCGCTTGAAAGAAGGTGAGTCGGTGCATCGTGTTTATATGGAACATCACTTAATACTGTTTATCCGAGAAACAGGGTAACTGCAAGTTTAAAATACTCCAAACATGTTTTATTAAATATATACAGATATACTAAAACTAGTATGTCAAGTCTTATGAGACACAATAATGTGTTCAAAGAAAGGCAATAAACAGATTATTGTGCAGATACTAGTAAAACTATACACTGAATGTGTTTAATAAGCTTCTTAGTCTTTCCTTCCTGTGACGGGGTTGCACAAAGATTATCTACAAGAGTTTATGTTGAACAAAATGCCAGATACAGTTTTTGCAACCAAAATAACAATAATAACCACAAAAGGATTATATGCATAATGCAAAATTTTTAAGTATAAACAAGCCCAACATGCACCAGAACTCTTATTTTGAAATGTCTATGATTTACTACTGCCAGCTGTTTTTCTATTTGCTGAACTGCACAACACTGTAACTGGTTTGTTGGCTTCACCTGTACATAGTGTCTGCCTCTACATCTCCAAACCAGACTCTGAGGTTAGGCGTGAAGTTCTGTCCTGTCAGTTCCAGCATGGCAACATCTCCTCCTCCATTCAGCTACAACACAAAGGGTTCAAGGTTACTTTCTTACAAATAATATGACAGATTTCTATGCTCTTTTAAAGTAAAAGTTTGATGTAATATGTAGTTATGCAATACCTGTAAACTTTCAACAACAGGCACGGGTGTGACAGGTGAGGGTACAGGGCCCATCCCCTCATAGAAAGTGTACTCTGCTTTGTCTGTGCTGATGATTGTCCATGACGCCCCATCATTGATCATTTCTTTGTTTGTTTCTTTGGGACAGGGTGTGGCCTGAGAGTAGTAGGAAAATAGTTTAATTGTGTACCATTAAAAAGATTCCTCAAAATGATTAAGATGGTGAGTGAATTCAAACATAATTTTTTTTTCAGAGATGTTTTCATCAATTATAGTGCATTATTTCAAATCTATGCAACCAAAATTAAAAATTAAAAAAAATCAACCAAAAGTCAAAGATTAAAAAAATTATCCATTTAAATTTCTAGAAGTACCAATGGACTAACCTGGAACTGAATGATCCTCTCTTGTGACAGGCAGAGGTACATCCTCTCTGTATCTTTAAGGTAGAAGGCACATTTATGTAGTTGGGACACAGGATCGTCAGCTTCCATTAGTGCTGTTTGCTTGTCCACTTTACGAATGACCTACACATAGACACACAACATTTCACATCCTAAAAATCCTTGCTATGTAAATTGTTACACAAACATATTTGCACAAAGAAAATATAGGACGTCAATTCAGAGTCACAGATATACATCATTCTTTGATTGAACAGGACACCAATTCTTATCCCAAGCCTTTTAATACTGAACAATCACAGTCATTCTGACCAATGAATGTTAAAGTGAATAATAGCTTACCAGTCGTGGAAGAGCCATGCCTGTCACAGAGCACACCAGCTTCACTGTCTGACCGTAATGGATATAACCGTCTCTGACTGTAAACTCTTCTCCCTCTGACTCATCATCATCCACTGGAATTCAAAATGACACATTATTACCAATCCATAAATAAACTGGAAAAAGTGCACATTTAAAAAAAAATGAAAAGACAGATCCATCATTTTTACACATTTCTTCATTAGATGTAATAAACTTTGCTTGTGTCCTTCCAGATGCACTAGGGATTAATGTCAAGTCTTGGTGCTGGTTAACATACTGTATGTGACCACAAAACCAGTAATAAGTAGTACTGGTATATTTGTTGCAATAGCAAAAAAATACATTGAATCGGTCAAAATTATCGATTTTTCTTTTATGCCAAAAATCATCAGGATATTAAGTAAAGATCATGTTCCATTAATATATTTTGTAAATTTCCTACTGTAAATATATCAAAAATGTATAATCATTAGTAATATGCATTGTTAATGACATCATTTGGACAAATTTAAAGGTAATTTTCTCAATATTTTGATTTTTTTTACACCCCTCAGATTCCATATATTCAAATATTAAAATATCTCGACCAAATATTGTCCAATCCTAACAAACCATACATCAATGGAAAGCTCATTCGTCTTTCAGATGATGTATAGATCTCAATTTCAAAAAATTGACCCATATGACTGGTTTTGTGGTCCATGGGGCACATATTGTGTTTAATAAACGTTTGTGATAAAATACTTACATAGATGAATGTAGAAGGCTCCCCACTGTTGTGAACTAGCATGGAAGTTTCCCCCTTCCACATGAAGGTACCGCGTACTGACAGTCTGAGACCGCAAGCGGTTAAAAAGAGCCACCTTTGTCCCAGAAGCTATGCACACTATAAGAGACATTAAAAAATTAGACAAGCGAACATTGCAAAAAATTATGACACATTTAGTGACACAAACAAGAAATTAATTTGACTCACGGTCTGCATTCTTCAGCGACTGTTTCTTTTTGGAAGGTTTGGAGATGACCTTGATTCGTTTGCTGAGGAAGACACCGATATCCGCGCTGTTCCCGTAGAACATTTTCACTGTAAGCATGAAGTGCTTCCGTTTGTCCGAGTCAGAAATGTACAATGTTTTTGCCGTGCAAAAATTCTGCAGAAGCAAAGCACAAAAGCTATGATGCCAGAAAAAGGATTTCCGAAGTTATTTTAGAAAGGCAGTTTCGATATGTGTAGCAATAAAGAAAATCCATAAAGCACCTTGCCCTCCAAGTTGAGCTGCTGCATCTCTTGTTCACTGTTTCCAATGCCGATAAAGGCACAAGGCTGAGACTCCTGCTCCGAACAGCCCTCTCTCTCCATCTGCTCCTTCTTTTTCTTCCAGCCACAACCCATCAGGTACACACACGGTGGAGGACAGAAGAATCTAACGGAATCAAAGAGAATCTGAACTGATTAAAGAACAATTCACCTGCATGCTTGTATAAGAAATTTGATTTTACACAGCCCACCTTACATGGAATGTGCACGAGTTATGTGTTAACTGGACTTCCCAAAAACTTGATTCATAGTCAACATAAAACTCAATCCGTTTAACTTTGAAACGTGCCATATACCCAAGTAAAACAGAAAACACAACACAGCTATCTTTATGACCCCATTAACATCTCTATTTGGGTCTATTAAATTAAAAACCCAAACAACATCTAATATTCGTCACTAATCAAAAAAAAATGTAAAAAATGGTAATATTCGTCAGTAATCAGAAATGCATGTAACAAATGCATCCTGCGTTATCCACAGTTAGACCAAAAATGTCTATTAACCACCTTGATAGGCTCAACTGTGTTTTCATGTTGACTTACTTTACTGTCCACAACACACATAAACAGTCAAGCATACACATTCACGGCTAAAATTCATCACTCACCTTTTTTCATTGCCGTATGATTTCTGTGCGACTTTTGCATGCAGTATGAGTACTGTCTGATCTCCTCTCTCCTTCAAGTAGTTGCGCATTGCCTCTCTGCAAAACCACACAATACAATAAAAAAAAAAAAATATTTAAGCTGTAGTTTCCTAATAAATGCTTAAGAATTACACATGAACTTTACTGTGCACTTACCTTGTTAAACGCTTCGGCTGAGGGAGCTCCCCAAATTTCCTACAAAACGAAATAAGACACAGTCAAGACACACTTCAAACATCACTCTGATTTACACCACAAAACAGCAATAATGCTGGAAAACAAGAAGACCCAGTCTGCTGTCTATTAAGACAGCTCACTGGGTTTTGAGACAGCCAAAATAAACCTAAAAGTTAAAATACATAATACCATGTTACATATTAATGACGGGATGCAACAAATACACAATTCTAAAGCTAAAAGTAGTTTAACTAAAAAGTCTGAGATGAAACAAAGAGAACGTTTTAAATCCTCTTGAAAGCTCCAGTTTCTGTTATGGACTCACTAGACTAGCTAACTTGGCTGGCTAGCATCTGCTAACCTGCCCCCTCTCTGTCTAATACACCAACTCACAAGTTGGCTCAATTTTTATAAATGTTTTTTAAGATTAAAGTAAGTTAAAGTTTCAAAACACGCCGTCAATAGAACTTTATTGTGTTTATAGTTAAAGATTTGTTCTCCACGGTATTCAGTGTTTATGGAAAACTGCTGAAAATCTATCAGCTAACTAAAAGCTAAGCGGCTAGGTGAATAAAAGAGCCCATCGTTGAAAATCTCAAAAACCACACAGAAGTACGCCGAAACGGGCCACCTGCGCAAAGACAAGCGGACATGGTGTAAAGAAATAAACCAAAGCAAGTTATCTTGACTAAACAGACAAAACTTGTTTTCGCTATGACTTTTCCATGCCCCGTCCGTTGATCATTTCGCTGCTTACCCTGTCACAACAGGCGCCATCTTCACCAACTCTCTCTAATAACGCCAACAATCGCGAGATTTCCAGCACCACACTGCATTTAGACGAGGGGGAGGGGCAGGGTGAGAAATAATGCAGGAAGGGGAGGAGAGGCACAGGCGTGGGAAAGTTCTGAAGTCACGCGAGAATTCACTCTCGCTTACTATGGGAGCGTATGAGAACGGGTCCCTTGTTATCGCGAGAGTGGGTTGCAGACGGCTGCCAGCCAAACCCGTGTGAAAGTTCTCACGATGGGAAGAGAGACCGCACCTTTTGAGCGCGGGCCGTGAGAAAAAGATTTCTAGAAGGAAGGAAGCCAGGAGACTAGAGCAACTGCACCAGGAAATAGTGATCTAACCTGGGGCAGTTAAAAAAGGATGTTGTTATTAAAAGTCTTTAAAAGTGAAGAGTATAATAATAAGTTTAAGTTTTCACCTCTTTCAATAGCATACGTTCCAGTAATCATTATGAAAGCGCGTATAAATTAATGTAAAACCACACATTACTCGTGGACTAGTTAATGCGATAGATCTGTGATACCATCTGAAGTACTTCACATCAGCAGATGGCAGTATTGTTTCACTATGAAAATGCATTATACCACACACTGGAGAAAAATGCTTAGAATATTTAGTGCGAAACAATTTTTTACTCAGAAATTGCTAGTAAATCTTACAAATAACGACAATTGAAACGACAAGTAACACATTTAATTTCATTACTTGATTATATTTTCATTACATATATTGGAGAGCGTGGTGATTTGAGCCACCTCATGTTTCCAGACAACCTTAAACATAACTGGTGATATGACCACACATATTTGAAGAGTTAACCGATTTACTGACCCTGTGATGGAGAGAGGCCCATGGAATAATTTGTAACTATATTTATGTTCAAAAAAAATTTTTTTTTTTTTTTCTCAAGGACTTATGTGTCTGAACAATTACAGACAAATCTGAAAAAATAGCACGCAAGTGTTTGTGCTTTATGAAGTTATAATATGAGGCTATACTGTTTGAATGATGTTAGCTCTAAACTAATGGATACAAGGTTGGTTTGTCTTGGGGTAAGTTGAGCCAGTGGCTCACCCCTTCTTATTATTATAAAGTATAATTTTACTGTGATTCACATAATATTTCACTAATTTTAGACCAAACATTTTTTTATTTTGTTCTTTGTTTTGAACTTGATTTTGTTCTGCTAATTTTATATTGGCCTTGTTTATGAAAATTGGCCTTTGAAGTTTTATGAAACTGTATTTTTTTGCAACATTTATAAGTGGGATATTGAGTACTATTAGCCCAGTTCTGTAAGGTCAACTGCAGTCAGTTTTTTTTTTTTTTTTTTTTTTTTTTTTTTTTTTTTTTTTTTATTCTTTAATTTCAACTTTATTTTGTTCAGAAATTTTTAAACATTTTAGTTTTCAAAGTTGTGAACTGTATCTTTAAATAAAACTTTTCAGAAGACATCCATCCATCCATCCATTTTGTTATCCAAACCTACAGTATATGTCCTTATTAAGGTAGTGGGGAGCTGGATCCTAACCCGGCGTCTTGAGCCACAGGCGAGGAAAATCCCTGCATGAAAGGCTAGTCCATCACAAGGTTCACACATAGATTTAAGAAATCATTTTTTATTGAGTTTCTCTTCTTTTGATATAGCATGAACGTTCAGTTTGACTTCTGCATAATCAATGTCACAGTTTAACTCCATGCTTTCTATGATTTTTCTATTCATGCTCAGCTATGATTTGCATTAGGGAACACAAGTTGTCAAAAGATGTAAAGGAAAAGCATACTAATATTATAGATGCATTAAGATCTTTCTCACCTTTTCTCTTATGCATAGATATTCACATGTGAAAAATAACTAATGTTACTTATAATCAGTGCTATTTTAGTAGTATTTACATGTATATTATATTATTTATTAATATTTTGAGTTAGATTTTATTTTTATATTTTCAGTTTTCATTCATGTTTCATGTTTGTCAGTTATATAAGTTTTTTTTAATATATTTGTAGCTTTAATTCCTTTTATTTCAGATTTAGTTTTAGTAATTTAATACTTTAAATTAAACTTCAAACTTTTTTTTGTTTTAAATCTAATTTTAATATTTTATTTTATTTCAACGTTATTTCAATTACCAAAAACTATTTTTTAAATAGTTTATTAAGTAATGTGCTTATATTTTCTGCATCACAATATGTCAACTCAATCACCCAAAGAAAAAATAAAATAGCTACTCACTTAAATAAGGGATATGCAAAATAGTTTTGTCAACACTGTATAAGTTTTAATAGACAATTCAACAAATAGGGCTGAAAATCAACTTGGAACAATCCTGTAATAATTAATTAATTCATAATCAAATATTTGATCATAGTAGAGTAACAGACTGTCAGAAAGTAAATGAGCTGGGTCTATCTCATGTGTTCTTATAGTTACATGTTAATGTAGTTTGATAAGTACTTTCATTTAAAAATGTATGCTTATGAATTTGTTAGTATATAGTTTAGGACTTTAAAATGTTTATTTATGTTTTATGACCACTTTGAAAAATGGTCAACGAAGTGGTAGAGTCAGTGTTGCTATTCCATGTATGGTGGCACTGAAACCTGGTCACCCATGAACTCTTACAGTAGCACAGACGAGGAAGAAGGTTCCTTGGCTTTGACATTTGTAAGCGTGATTGGGGCTGGAGACTAAGTGGTATACTCGAGTACTGCAGCCAAAGACATCGGATGTACAATGTCCCAGCAGTCTCCAGCCGACCCTGAACGGCCAGGAAATGCAGTCTTTGTGTGTTTGGTAACAAACATCATCTAAAATGCCAGAAAATGAGTGATGTTGACAGGTTATGCACTGATTGTAGTTGGTCTCTATAGTCTCACATATACAGTAATCCTGCTTGTGCATGAATGCATGCTAGATCTCTTCTGTCTTACTACTGTAATACCACGTTTTTGTCGTTTTGATATTTTGTGGGGTTTAAAATGAAATGTCTAGGTGGTGTTTCACCTAAGTGCTCTAATAATAATAATATGTTTAATGTGTATATGTAGGGTCCCACAGGAACACAGAGGAGGAGAGGAGGGTGTTCAGGGAGTGCAACCAGGAAAGCTTCTGGTACAGATGTGAGTGGAAATCCAGTTTTTTAAATCATTATTATGCTTGTGGTTTTATTGATATCATAAGTGAATTATGCTTCTGTTTTTACGTACATTCAGCTCTTCCCATATCTGTCATCAGCATGGGCTTCACTCAGCTCCTCATCTCTAGAGGTGGGTTTATATTTTATGCATAGGATAACATGTGATGTTAGATTGTTATATGTTAATGTCAACTATTAGTTATGTACTGATATAATATAATATTCTAAATTTTTGCTCAATTAAGTTTTTTTCTTTTAAATTGAGATTAATACTTTAAATTACCAAGGGTGCATTAAAGTGATCAAAAGTGAAATAAAAAAGTGAAAAAATAAATGTTGTTCTTTGGAACATTCTATAGCCTATATAAAAATATCCTGAAAAAAAAAGCAGCTGCACAAATGCTGTTTCTTGAGCATTAAATCAGTATATTATAATGATTTCTGAAGAATCATATGACACTGAAGGCAAAATTAAAATACAATAACAGTTATTTTAAATTGTGATGATATATTTCACAATATTACTGTTTTTCTATATAACTGATCAAATAAATGCAGCCTTAGTGAGCATATTAGACTTCATCAAAAGCATTAAAAAATCTTTTAAACAGTAGTGTAACTATGTTTGTTTCAGGTGCTCTTATGGCCTCCGGTAGATTTGGATCTTTGCCCAAAGCAGCTTGTGAGTAAATTTACTATAACTGAGATGACTTATTGATAGACTGAATATTAAATACAGGTATGTGTTTATTATGTGTTAGTTGCTGGTGTTTTTGGGTACCTCGGAGGGAAGATGTCATAAATGAAGACATGCCAGGAGAAATTTAGGAGCTTGGAGAATTCGCCACTGGGGGAGGCACTGAGACAGAGACAGCGCCACCAACCACCAGTGTGAGCAACAACATGCACAGACATTTGAACCAAAATTTAAAGGGGTGGCGTGTGATTTCTGTGCCACTAGCATCACTAAATTCTCAAAGGATTCCTAAACACTCAGACTACATGCTTTCTGTCTTTTGTGGAACATAAAAGAAGATATTTAGAGAAATTTAGATTTTTTTTCTCCAAACAATGGTTAAAATGGTCTATAGTTTATTTTAATGTATTTCAGGTTTACCCATAAGCACCTGAGGAACTGAGTGATCCAAACAAAGCTGAACTTGATCCAGCCTTTCAACTTGATGATCAGAGGAATCAGCCCTTCTCCTATTTGAGTGATTTCACTTACAGTGACCCCATGTCCTCAGCAACTCACTCTGACGCCCAAATTATGGGTAGGTTAAAGTGGCTTCATCTGTTTGCATTCAAAACTGCTGTAGAGGGCAGCACGATAATGGTGAAACTGATAATCACAATTATTTTGCTCAATTTAATCACGATTGCTCTCATTTCTTTTTACATTTCATCAGAATTATTGTACTTAAGCACAAATCAAGAGAACATCAACAAATGCAGGGTTTATTTTACCTCATCTAGTTTTCTAATTTACCATATTTAACAAAAACATTAATGCATTATCTATTATTAAGTGATAAAACCCTAAGAAGCTTCTCTCAAAAGCTGACAGTCAAATTCCTAAAATTAATTCTAAACTAATATTAATTACTAAATTACTTTTTTTCTCCACCATTAACGCAATGAACAGACTTTGTAGCACAGAGCCACAATCACAAACAATATGGTCGAGATTCATGTCAACTCACGATTCAATTCGATTCACGATTTTGATTTGACAATTTGATTCACTTTTTTTTTTTTTTTTTTTTTTTTTTTTACAAAATGAGATTTAAGACAAATTATAAATGAAATGTGTCCTTTTATTATTGCTTGGACGAAATGCTGCACATTTCTTTGTGAAACTGAAATATAAAACTATAATAATATACTTATTTAGCAATTGCATATTATTGCTCTTTTGTTGGTTTTGATTGCTTCTGTTTTCCTCATTTGTAAGTCCCTTTAGATAAAATCGTCTGCTAAATGACAAAATTTAAATATAATGTAAATGTAAATAACAAAACTAAATTTAAATTTTAAAACAAGCCCCAAACCAAATAAATAACACAAATAAATCACTTCATATAAACAAAATAAGGCTTTGTCTGTGCTCTTTCCATTTAAAATGAGAGGCAACCACTGCATTTTAATCATGATCCAAACAAAGAAGCTGCATACATGCAGCATGAGCAGTTTTTAATCGAAATTAGATTGTATAATTTCAAAATTTGAAACAAAAACAGAATGGTTTGACCTCAGTTTTATGAAACTATACATAAAAAATATCTGCATGAAACAGAAACAGCAGAGCTGAACTAGAAGCAGATTCCCTCTCTGCCAGCAGGTGGCGCTTAAAGCGTTTCCCGGTTACCGCTGTAAACAAAGCAGCGCTGCACTTATGAACTTTAATATGCATTATACAGAGGCAAGATGAAAATAAAAAAATACCATCTAAACTTTTCTAAAGATAGTAAGTTCCCCTCAGACATACATTCATATAAAGTCCTACCCCTAATTTAATCGCGATTTGTTTGGCATCTCAACCAATTTGAATCGTCACATATTTGAATCGATTTTCAACCAGCTTGCGGTTAATCGTTATATCCCTAATTATAACCCACCTAACATTTGCTGCAGATCTAATTTCTTAGAATCTTATAAGAGTAGTTCACTTTAAAATTAAACTGATGTCATTTACATCATAGAGTGAAATTTAAAAAATCCCTCTAATCCATCAGAACCAACTTACATTGAGGAGGATGAACAGAAGAAACACATGCTGTATGAGGAGCTGCGGAGGAAGAACAGGGAAAACTATGAAGTTACGACTCCAAAACCAGAGACATTGTTGAAGCCTTCGGCCGAGACCAACCCTGCCAAGAGAGGTGAGACCTGACAATAACCAACTTCCTAACTTAAAAACCCAAATGTACATGGAGTAATAAAAAGCTACTACTTTTGACATAAGTGTCAGGTTGAGACACAGGTTGAGTATACTAAATAAATACTTATAACTGAGCTCTGTCAATTGAATTTGTTTGATAGTGTATTATGCCAAGGCAAATGGCAATATTGTTAAATTCTTTTACAATTTAATAAAATTTCATACACTTTTAAAAATTCCCCACAGTTCCTTTAGTATTGTGGTCCAGTTGCTATTGTACTTTTGAGAGTTCGTAGCACAAAATTAAGTTGATTATCGTTAACAAGTCGATTTTTTTTCCACCACTCCTTTCATCAGCACAATTGCACGAATTAAGGTCTCTAGTACATTTGATTCAGGGGTGAGTTACATGTCATTGTTTAATATATGAGACTCATAAAACCCTTATCTGAAGTATGAGCAATTATCAGCTGATACAGTTTTAAGAAATACTAAATCACAATAATTGTGCTCAATTCAATATTACACTCTTTGAATTCAAACAGGCATCACAATATATGCTTATATTCAGCATTAAATGGAAAAATTAAACAAAAATCAAGTTGGGCATATTTTATTTCTGTACACACATTGTACATAAATACGCTGAAATTATTTTTGAAAAATAAAGACGATGTCCCTGGGATTTGGGATGACATCAGACGAGAGATAGGAAATTGTAATTTCAGTAATAATATTGGTAATCGTACACACATACACACACCTCATAAATTTCAAGTTTTAAGATCTAATAACCAATTGTTTTATTGAGTATTGGGACATAAGTGTTTTATTAACCTACAACTGGATACATTTACACAAATATAGCTCACTACGAGAAAATGTCTGCATAGGACTCCTGACCCAGGATTGAAACAATGATGAAAAAACAAACAAATTAAGTGAAAAATATTTAAACAAAAAAAGCCTTTCCACCCTGGAGAAACTCAGATATTTTAAAAATCATAACTTTTTCTTTTTTGTTTGACCTCCAGTAATTTCCTGTAATGAATTAACTTTTTCAGTGACCCACCAAACCTATAAATGTTTTGTATCACTTGTGAACAAAAATTACAAACAAAATATCTCAGGGACAGACAGAAATAATCACCCATACCCACACACACACACAAATCAAGAGACAAATATTTGCTGCTCGTCTTTTTAAACTGAGCAAGTAAACAAGGATTAAAAAAAAAACTAAAAAAAAAAAAACGCAAACAAATCTAATCTGTGCTGCATCACTACCCACAGGTGCACCTGGACCGCATCAGGTCAGTGACTTCAACTAGACTCAAAAGTCCTGTCAGAGTCTAGATGCTGCGTGGCACAGTCAGTGTTTGATTGTCTTTGTATATGGATGATAATTTGTGAGAAGGAGAGATGGGGAACTATGTATTGTGCATTGACTGTGTCCATTTGGCTCTCAGCTAAGCCTAACATCCATATTGTTAATACAGTAAAAGAGTTTAATTCTACAGTTGCCACCTCCTCAAGCCATTCCTCACTGATCCGTTCCACAGTGATGGTTGTTGTCGGCAAAAGAAAGTCACTTAGCTAGTACGCAGACTGTGTGTGATTTAATTAAGGTATAGTAGACGTTCTGGTTTGGAGATTTAGAAGTGACTTTCCGTGGCCTCCTCGCTGGCTCTGTGTAGCCATGTGACAGTAAAGGTCACTCTGTATGTATTCATGCACTCGCAAAACCAGAATCGGTCCGTGCGTATGTGTGTATGTGGGTTGTAAACAGTGCTTTCTCGGTGAGGAGTGCTGTGAGTGGCGCTCGGACGTGAGGTGAGTCGCTTGCTCAGAGCGTGGAGGGAAAAGGGACGAGGCCACATGATAAAACCCATGACAGTACCGGAGAAAGGCACCTCAGGAAGACCACGCCGGAGGGACGAGCACTGCTAATCCGGCCTGAAGATGGGAATCTTGGGTAGAAACTCTATCAGGATGACCTATAAATAGGACAGAGAGACATGAGGATTGTAAAGTTACACGTTTCACTATTTATTTTATTTGAAACAGGCACTGTGCAATTAGATTTGGCAGTGTTTGTTGTTGGCTTACATATTCCATCATGTTGTTGGTTTCACACTTCCTTTTGCTGAGCCTCCAATGCAAACATAGCTAAATGAACAGAGGGCACGTAGTAAAATTAGCACCAGACAGGAAAATACAAACAGCAAACAAGCAAGAAACCTTAAGCATACCTTGTGATACAATCTGTTGTTTTCCCACTCCAGTAACTTCTCTATGGATCTGCGTGTCTTTAGGTGAAAAAAGACATTATTCAGCATTCAAAAGGTGTAATAACTTTAAAAGAGCTTGCTGTTTATGTCCTATAATGTACATTACTGTTGAAAAGTTTGGAGTCTGTAAGTCTCGTGTTCACCAAGGCTGCATTTATTTGATTAAAAAAAAAAAATAAGTAAATATGTTGAAATATTATTACAATTAAAAATAAAAGTTTTCTTTTTAAAAATATAATTTACTCTTGTGATGGCAAAACTGAATTTCAGTGTCACATAATTAAAAAAATAATAATTCTAATGCACTGATTTGTTGAACATTTCTTATTATTATCAATGCTGAAACCAGTTGTGCTGCTTAATATTTTTTGGAATATTTAAAGTTCAAACCATCGGCATTATTTTAAATAAAATAAATCTTTTGTAACATTATACATTTCCTTGTTTAATAAAGCATTCATTTATTTAAAAAAAAGTGCTGTCAATTCTCCCAGAAAATACTGTCCCACTTGTTGCCTTAAAAACAAAAAAAACAAAACAAAAATGAATTGCGAAGTCTATGAATATTTAAAAGTAGAAAGGTAAAGCTTTTTTTTTATTATTAAAACTTTACAATATTACACGATGTGGTGAAATATTACACCACATCCCTAACCCATATATTTATTTAGCAGATGAGTTTCTATGCACCCGATATTTGTGTTTTTATAAACTGAGAGGTAAGTTTAACTCCTTCCCCCTGGGAATTGACAACATACCGCAAATGCTTTCAATAAAACTAAACTTCTGTTAAACCAGGAACATCCCTTGAAGTGACTGAACAAACTCACCCTCTTGCTCAGACAGATGACCGGCCACAGACTAAAGCCCAGGGTACAGCAACAGCACAGACAGCCGCACAGCAGCCAGCGCACATTCACTGGGAGAGCCTTCCTCAGACAGCTGTTCACATGGTTTATGCTGGCTTTGAACTCCTCTGGTGCGACCTGTAAATCAACAAATAAAGCAAGAACCAATGTCAGACCTCAGAATTAAGTGGGACACTTTGTAAAATATACACTTTTTTTGGAGCTTGACAATCAGTCACTATTGAAAAGTGCAACTGTGCAAGTGAACATTCTGCTAAACTTCTTATTTGGTGTCCCACAACAATTTTGGGCTAAACAATTGCTTTAAGCATTATATAAATGTAACAGTGGTACACCATTCCTTTTCATTTCTGAATACCAGTAACAACAGACTTTGAGGCTTTTCATTTCTTCTCACTGAGGATTAGTAATATACAATTTTGCATGTAATATTTCTTTGAGAAAAACCCGCTGAAATGACACTTACCTTTCCTGTAAGGGCCGAGGGAAACTCAGACTCAAATTTATTGCTCAGTCCAAACCTACAGGAAAGAAGAAAAATAAATAAATAAATAAATAAAGTTTTGTGATATCGATTTCTCAAATGTCAGCAAAGACACAAGATTTACTGTATATCTACTGTAATACTCTATGCACTTAAGTATATTGTTAATTTTAAATACTAGACCAAGGGTTTTCATCCTGGGCATGCTAGAGGGTCCGTTGAAAAGTTTAGAGAAAAACAGTGTAAAAGAATTTATAATAAAATTGTATAAAATAAAATAATAATTAAAAAAAATTAAAAATAATTTTTCACAGTATCATCATATTACTCTCTTATGATATTCCCATGCATTTTAATAACTTTAAGATTGGGTCTTTATACAAGAAACTACAGATGCCTTTTGAGGTCCCTAGCATGAAGATTTATATTTATACTAGACATGGTACGCAAAAATATTACTCTCTTATGATATTCCCATGCATTTTAATAACTTTATCACTCACAATAATCCCAATAACTTTAACAAACAAACAATCAAAAAAAAAAAAAAAAAAAATTGACAACCTCAGTCACCATTTCCATTCATAGTATGGAAAAAAGATGTAAACGACGACTGAGGCTGTGAGAAAGAAAGTCACATAGGTTTGTAACAATTAGAGGACGATCACAAATGACCACAGGAATTTAGTTTTTGAGTGAACTATGCCTTTAAATGTGCAGTATATATATAGCTGTAGCATTTTGAGCATTGAAAGCGCATCCGAACATTTAAAATGCTTTCTAGGCTGTTAAACTAGGTTTTCGGACTAGTCTTAGCTGCTGTAGTGATCCTTCGCGTGTCTCCTGTGTCTCTAAATGAGCACCGTGCTCCTAATGGCTTTGGTTTGCTCACTAGTGATTGATAATCTATATACGAACAGATCCAGGGCTGCCGGGTGTCTTACACAGTGACGTGTCCGGATCCGCGCACTATCACCGGGTCAGGAGCGTATTTGAGCAGCTGCTCCTCCGCGGCCCTGTCCTCGTCCTCTTCTTCCTCTTCCTCCTCCTCGTAAATCTCATCAAAGTCCTCCATCATCTCCCCCTGCCTCGGCCTCTATGCTTCCCGAGAGAAGCGCCGAGAAAGACCGTGTTTCGTACACGTTACGCAAATATTTGCAGTAACGCTAAAAGCACGGCCGAGAAGAGCAACGACGGCACCGAAATCCGGATCAAAATATCAACATCCGCCGAAAATCTCGTGCGGGTTGATCTCGGGATACATCGCGAGAGTATGTTAATTGCATTCAGAATGTTTGGGGCTCTTTCAATTTATCGGGTGCGACCTGCATTCTTTATAACTAGTAAAATCAAGTGCTAGTTCACATATCCCCCACTTATTATTGTATTATTTCGTTTTAGTATCACGATTCAAAACATGTTTCCCCGTTAGTTTGCGTTTGCTAGTTACGAGGTACATTAAAACATTGTATTATCTAGTGTATAAATATAATATAATCTAACAAGCTTTTTATTTAAATGATTAAATATAATTTTATTAAACAAATAAAGAGCTGAAGAAATATTGCCTGTATATACATTGTATCCTAGAGTTTCTAGATATTTGCCATTTTTAATATTTAGTATACAACTTGCCAAGGAACTAATACTTTTATTTAACAAGATTTTTCTTTCTTTTTGGAAAATGATAAAGGTTTCTTGAGCACCAAATCAGCATATTACTGTGATTTCTGAAGGATCATGTGATACTGAAGACTGGAGTAATGATGCTGAAAATTCAGCGTTGCAATAACAGGAATAAATTACATATTAAAATAGAAAACAGTTTTTTTAATTTGCAGTAATACTTCACAATATTTCAGTTTTTTTTTACTGTATTTTTGATCAAATAAATGCAGCCTTGGTGAGCATAAGAGACTTCTTGCAAAAATCTATGTACATATATTGTTCACAATATGTGAAAAACAGCTAATACACAATATATGAAAGACACAACAAACGTTACCAAATGCTTTTTTTTTTAATCCAACAAATCAACATCTACATGGTACAACTGCACTGGAATAAACAACAAAACAAAAAAAGGGAAACATGAAAAACAAGGCAGGTAAGCTGGATTATGGTTTCATTAAGCATGATCTGGTTGACAACCAGCGCTCTGATGATGAGGAGGAAGGAGAGCGGAGAAGAGAGACAGGGGTTACTCCATGGCCTCCTGGTTCTCCTGGTCAGCAGAACGCTCCTCGCTGGGCTCCTTGCCCTCTTTGCTCCTCTTGGACTTCTTGTGCTTATGGCGCCGGTGACTGTCACCCTCCTCGCTGTCATGTCTCCGTCTGCTACTGCTGTGACAGAACAGGGGAGGGGCAGAGAAAACAAACAGCTTCTTAAAGAGAACAGAGAACTTCAGATACCTTTCCTATTTCGGAACCTGTGTCAGTGTGTGCGCGCGATGTGTGTGTGTGTGCCTCTTTAAATTAATTTACAGAGGTATATAACCTTTCCTATTTCGGAACCTCTTTAAATTAATTTACAGAGGTATATATTTACCTTCATAACCTTTTTGTAACATTATTATATGTACATTGCAATTACAATTGCATAAATAATAAGATTAATGTTTTAAATATAACAAGTTTCATATAGAAGTGTGAAATTATGGGAGAACATTTTTTAATGATAATGATACGAACAATATGATTAATTAAACTAAAACTGCCAGTAGGTGGCAGCAAGTCAACGGCTGCATCCGAAATTGCATACATCCCTACTATATAGTAGGCAAAAAAAATAAAAAATAAGTAAAAAGAGTAGCATGTCCAAATTCTGAATATTTACAAAACAGAGGGCTCCCAGATGACCTACTACTTCCAGCGAGATTCTGAAGCGAGCATCTGATGGACACTTTACAATCTCAGGAGAGGAGTAAAGCGATGCAACTGACACTTGCAGGTCATGTGACAATAACAAGATGGCGAATATAATATGAATTTAATCCGACATACTTCACAGAACATACTTTAACGTATAGAAATTTTTTTTTTTAACATCCACAAATTACTTATTCAGAAGAAGTATCTACTCAGTACTTCCATAGTTTCGTTTTTGAGTGAACTATCGGTTTAATTCAGTAACAAAACACTGCTGTGCCTCCGGAGATGTGCAACAGTCTTTCTTGTGTGATATTACGTAACTATCTCATGTGTTATAAATATATCTCTAAATTTCAAGGGTCATTTTTTTGGTGTCGTTTTTGCCCCAAGCCTTCTTTAATTTCCAACATTTGTGTGTTACCTCCGTGATGACTTGTGCCTCCCTTCCTCTTTCTCTCTGTGCCTCCTTTCTCTGTGACGCTCCTCCTTCTCGCGGCTCGATCGCTCCCTATGCCTCTCATACCCTCTGTCTCCGTAGTCACGGTAAGAACGAAACCGTTCTTCATCACTGCAAAAGAGCAAGTTTAATCAATTAAATGCTTAAAAATAGGAACCAGAGAAACTAGGACAAAATAATTTAAACCTTAAGAGAGTTAAAAAGTCAAAGATGACTTTTTTTTCCCTTTGGAATAACATTTACTGATGAATCATGCACAATAAGAATGCAACTTAACATCTAAGTTTGTCAGGATATCATCAATTCTAAACTAAAAAAATAAGAGTACATCTGTGTAGTGAATGAGTGGCTTGGCATCTATCACCTGTTATAAGCTACAGAGGAGGGACTATGGTCTCTCTCATGGCCACGTTCCCTCGGCCTCTCCCTCTCTCGCTCTTTTTCCCTCTCTTTGTCTCGCCGAGGGTAGTAGTCCCACTGCTTCGAGTTGTCCATCAAACCAGGCCAGGGGTTAACAGCTCCTTGCATGGGTGGAGGAAACCCACCTGAAAACGAAACCATAAGAACAATCCCCAATGCAGATGATTCTTAATTGAGGTTAATAAAGCCTGGAATAGATTTAAGTACTTGTGACCTGTACTGAGATATAAATTAAATTAGTTTTTCAGATAAGTAGAATAGACTGGGGAGATAGTCCCAGACTTACCTGTAGGAAAAGGGTACGGAGCAACAGGACGTCCATCATATCCTCCCGGGTGCCCACTGCTGAATACAGCACACAGGCAATTAATGAAACATTAAAGTGCAAATTTTAAATGCTAACACTGAAAATTACACTTCAAAAATGGCATGTATTTAAATCTAAATACAGAACCCTAAAAATAAACTATGTTATTATATAAACAAATATATTATTAAATAATTATCAATTCAAAATACCTTCAATCTCTAATAATATTTCTTTTCTATTTTATTATATTTTAATTTAAAAATGTATTTGATGTCAAAGACAGCAAAGCTGAATTTTCAGCAGCCATTACTTATTTTGTCAGCCGTTGTTTTGACACGTTTGATCAATTTAATGAATCCTTGATGAATAAAAGAATTCATTTGAACCAGTCCATGTACACTAATGTTTATAAACGTATCAGTTGTGTGCAGAAGCTACACCTACTTGTCTAAATTAATAAGTGAAGGAGGAGGTCCTCCAGTGGGAGGGGGGAAATCTACAACACAAACAGAAACAAGATTTAGACAGAAACACAGTAAAAACACAGGAATTGTTAATTATTTATTCACAATCAGTTATAAAATTAGAAATTTCAGTAGACAGGTGCTTTATCATAAGTTACTTTTGCTATGTTTGTTATTTTATTGTGCACTCTACTTACTGGGTGGAGGAACAGTGATGGGAATCCCTGTATAAAAAAAATAAATAAAAAAAAAAAGATAAGAAAGTGAGGAAAAATCATTTCCATAACTGCACAGAATATGACAAAAATATAAAAACACACAGAAACCACAGTGTCAGTGGTGTTGCAAGTGATATTGAAATGTGTCTTTGAGTGTGTATATATATGTGCTATATATATACATATATATAATATACATATATATATATACACACACACACACACGCATACACAGAGAGTGGAGATCAAAATTAGAACACAACCTATAATTTCCTAAATTTCGTGGTCACTGCTTAGTCCTATTTGAAGTTATCCTAACAGGAGTAGAGTTTTTTTTAAGCATATTTCATAAATTAATTGTATTCTGAAGCACAGTATAAAAACTTAAATGAGATATTTGAAAAAGAACTCAAAATTAGAGAACACTTACAGATGCCTCCAAGTTAATAATGTTAATCTGGCACCTGGTGCTAATTTCCTTAATTATTTGACAAACACTATTTAACTGGCAGCATTCCTCTAATTTTCACAGAGATTGCAAGATGGCGGGCCACTCTGAGGTGACTGAAGCCCTGCAACAGGAGGCAGTCCAGATGAAGGCCACTGCAAGAGAAGCTGGTCATTCCAAATCTGTGATTTCTCAAATACTACATCTTTACAATGACACTAACTCATTCAAGTGCCCTAAAAAGGCTGGTCGTTCACGTAAGAAAAATAAGCCAAAAGTCCTGATCTAAACCCGATTGAAAATCTCTGGAAAAAACTTGGTGACAAATTTATGGCTAAGAAACCCAGAAGAGTTACCAAACTATATACTAGGGCCTCTACACTTCCTACAAATTTCTGACTACTGTAACCCTCCCTTGCTACAGTGGTTACTCTTCACCAATCTTGATCACTGTTTTCCACAAAATATTATTATTATTATTATTTTCAATGCGTTGGATATTTTGTCAAACACATTACTAAAACAGCTAAATAATATAATTTATATTATATATATATTGGGCCTTATGAATCAAGTATTATTTCAGAAAAAATCAAGTATTGGGCCTTATATATTTTTTTTCTAAATTCTGTTTCTTTTTTTTTTTCCAATTTTTTTCCGATCTCCATTTTTTATTTAATATTATTATGGTATTTTATTAATTTTAAATTTTATAATTATAAAGAATGCATATATATCATGAAAACTTATATTATATATTTTTATATAGGGCCATATGAATCCGTTTTTTTATTTGTTTTCTGTTTTTAAGCATTCCATGAACGCATACAATTTTTTACAATTTTTTTATTATATTTAAATTACTGATAATGCTCAGAAGTGAAAGAGTTAGAGATATTAATGTTTGTGTCCTTAATCAAAACGGCATGTATGATTAAAATCATGAAACTTATAATTCAACAGAGAACATCATTCATATATAGCTTAGAGGTTAATAGTCAAATCATGATTTAATTATTTAGGGCCCTTTTTGAATGAGAACATTTTTATTTTTTTTCCCATCATGTTCTGTGTTTTCTGCATTAAATCATAGGGCCCTAATATTCTGTTTTAAGCATGTCTAATTATTGAATATATATATATACAATTTATTATGACGAGTTGCAGTGAATACTTTTACTCTTCTGTGTATATATGATATATATATACATACATATATATAACAATATATATTTATACTCAATATATATAGATATATACATATTATATATATATTATATAAATGCTCAGAAGTGACACTCAGGGCAGTTCTGGAGATATTGTATTATACATGTATTTATGTCCTTATTACATAGTGTATAGATATACATACTTTGATATATAATCATTCAAACTACATTGACAATTCCGTATACATATCCATACGTATATACACATAATAAATTCCATTTTATATAAACATACATATATATTATCCGCGATTCCGGTCTGTTTTCCACATCGCTTAAATATACATAGGGCCCTATATATATATATATATATATATATATATATATATATATATATATATATATATAATAAATGTAAAAAATAAAATACAATTCCACAGACTTACGTGGAGGCGGGATTAGAGGTGGAGCCTGACTGACAGGAGGAGGGAGGAATGGAGGAGGTGGGATGTTTGGAGGCAGTGGTCCTGGGGGAAAGAAAGGAGGCGGCATCTTGGCAGGTTCAGCCTCAGAGCTGGTATGTTCCGAGATCACCTACAAGTGTTAAAGTCAAATGATTCAGTTCCCAGACATGTTGCCGGCATGTTAGTTTTACAGTGGAGATTGAGGAGAGAGTGAGAGCATGTCACGTATGTAACCTGGATGTTATTGCCCTCCAGATTGTGGCGACGTCGTCCTTCCACCCTGCTAATGGTGGCAGTCTGTCTGCCAATCACATCTATGGTCCCAGGTGTCTTTCTGCAACAAATACAAACATACACAAACAGCTTTACGGGATTGTACATGCATTACCATGTTTTTCCACTCTGTCTTCCAGATGCATAACAAACTCACAGCTCATAGTAGGGCTGGGCGATATGACTGTATACCACAGACGACATATTTGTGCATCAAAACTGCTTTGTCATTTACTTAACAGGGTAATGAAGGAACATGTTTGAACTCAGAAATACAGTGCAGGACGTGTCACAACAAGTCCAAATGTGGAAAAACATGTCATTAAGGGTGTAACATGAGTTTACTGGTTACAGTTGCCATGCAACCAGTGTTATTTTAATATTATTTATAATCTATGATAGTATTTATTAATAGTTTGAATTGGCATTTATTTTTATGTTTTCTGTATTAATTTTAATTTAGATTTTAGTAATTTAGTTATGTGCTTGGCAAATACTTTTATTTAAATTTAAATTTCAGTGTTTTGTTTTAAGTTTTAAAGCTTTAGTTCACTAACATCACTGCAGTAAACTTTGTGACTTGCAACATTTATTAATAAACCAACTTATGTATATTTATTATTTAGAATGAAATTTATGTTAATTTTATATTAGAATAAAATTAAATATTTATTTTTTTCAAAGGTGAAGTGTGTTTGTGCAGCTCCACTGTGTTGTACATTTATTACAAATGGTGTGGATTGCATCCATCAAGTTCCAAATCAACAGAGAAAATCATTCAAATTAAATATTTAGTTCCTGCTTTGGCTTTGCTTAAAACCATTTTCATCGGCAAAGCAAAAACAGATTGGCAATATTGCTTCTAAAATGTAAGTTAAATGTAAGCAATATCACACAAATTATGCTCTCATTCCAAATATCAGCACACGTTCTGATTCTGGAAAGCATTTTTGCTATATTGTTTAATTACAGCAAGGTTATTTAAAATATAAACCAGCTAAAATAATTGTTAAACAAAATGACTATACCGTGATATAAAATAATGGTCATATCGCCTATCCCTACCAAGAATGTCATGCCCAACACACACATAAAAACCTAATATAAAATACTCTTCTAATGACTATACAGTTCTGCAAAGAAAAATGGTCCAGATTGCTGAGTCCGTTGTCATAGCAGCAGATTTTTGCATAGTCTTTTGTAGATTAAAACATCACCAACAAAAATGAACTGTGGTCATCAATACAAAAAAAAAAAAAACACACACAATAAATGAAGCCCATTTTATTTCATATTTAAATGTCTAGTTAGGCCTTGTAAAACAAAACACGCCCATGTCACCTCCCACTTACGTATAATAGGACATTTCTTGAGAGGCAGGCCCTGCCCAATGTGGAGGGGATATCCTATGAGGGCATGAGTAAGGGGAGACAGGCAAAAATGAGTTACTGATCCCCTCTCCCACATGACAGATGTGGGACAAACACTGTACACGCATTTCCTAAAACATGAAGACTCTGAAACTGGAGTGTGGAAACTGAAATGAATGAACTCCCCCAGTGGATGTGTGAGAGAACATGTTTACCTCGCTGGGTTGAGACCTGCTTTATACAGGTTAGATGGAGAGGAAAAGTCTGCTTTAGCTACATGAACCCCAACTAACATCAAATACTCACTGTTACCTGTGCGACCCTGCTGAACCTGAAAGAAAGAAGGAGAGAAAGAGGTGGAAAGGGTAAAATGTTAATTATGCATATATCAACATTCACATGTTACTAATGATTACTAATTTAATTACTACAATCATGACATTATCAGACTGGAATGTAATAGTTAGGGTTGGGAATCAAAAACTGATTCCATTTTTGCAAATAGTTTGGGTACTTCCACTTGTGCGGATGGTATAAAAATATGCAAATATACACTTACCATTCAAAACTGGGGATCAGTACTTTTTTTTCTTTTACTTTTTTCAGCAAGGATGCAATAAATTCTTCAAAAGTGACAGTAAAGATGTATAATGTTACAAACTATTTAATTTTTTTTTTTTTTTTCATTAAAGAATCTTAAAAAAAAAAAAATGTACCACAGTTTCCCTATTTTCAACTATTTTCAACACTGACATGCTTCCTGAGCACCAAATTAGTACATTAGTAGATTTCTGGGATCATGTGACGCTGAAGACTGGAGTAGCGGCTGCTGAAAATTCAGCTTTGCCATCACAGGAATAATTTGCATTTTAAATTATTAAACTATAAAAAGTTATGAAATTATCTGAGAGAAATTCATGCAAAATAGTTGTTTTCCAAACATTACAAATCAAATCAAAGGAACCAGAATCGTGGAATAATAAGAAGAATTGTTCAATTCTTTACAATTTCCATCTCTAGTAACAGCTGATTATGCTTACTGAGATCTTGCTGGTGGTGGATCCAATGTTGTGAACGTCGAGGCCCATGCGTAACCTCTTCTGCTTTTCACAGTACGCTTTCCACGTGTCCTCATTAAAACCATAGTTAAAATAGTCAGACAAGTCCGCACCTGTAAACACACACATATGCTAAACAATATGCAGATGCCACAAAAGGGCCATCACGCCAGTTCCTAAATTAATACACACCTGGCTTCCTCCATGGTTTCTCCTCAAAGGACTCCATGTCCACTTCCAAGACTGGAACTCCATTGATGCTGCCTGGAGCTTCGAGGTCTATGCCTTTCACTTTGCTACCTATTGAATACACACTTATATTAAGTCAGGAGCTGACAAATGTTGCTTTGCTTTGTATGAAAACGCAACTGTAAGCAAACTGATGTACTTTGTGAGACAGTGGAACATATATGGATTCACTCACCTGCTCCATATGCTCTGCTGCCTGCTGACTTTATGTTCAGATTCACTGGAGTTCCCCCATATGCCCTGCACAATAAAACATCATAAATATACCAGTTCTACAGTCCATTTCAGTTATAGAGTATCAAAAAGGCCCCATACTACATAACAAATGACATTGTCTTGAAGTGCAATTATTTCAAATGTATTTTTTACTCAACAAATTAATCCACAAAACCAATAATAAACCAAAAACACATAAACTACCAAATAAATCCAGAACCACAAACAAAAAAAAGATAAAAAACATAAAAAGGATAAAAATAAAACTTCTGTCATCATCCACTCACCCCCATCTGGTTACAAACCCATAAGACTTTAGTTAATTTTCAAAAAACAAATTAATGTATTTATTTTTAATGAAACCTTCTAGGTTAGAAAGCTCCAAAAGAAGATCCAAAATGGTCATGCAGGCATCATAAAATTAATTCATATGTATCAAGCAGTTTAATCATGTGAAGAGATATGATTACTTTATGATGTGTTTGAATCTAGGCCTTTATTTACATATAAACATTGATCGACATGCATACATAAAGCATATCACATATGGTAAATACGGACACTCAAATGCACAAGCTTCCATGTTTACCATATGTGATTCGCTCCATGTGTTTTTGTATGTAAATAAAAGCCTAAATTAAATCGGTTCCTGATTACTTGTACTTTCAATAGAGCAACAGAAACATCTCAGGCTTCTTTAAAAATATCTAATTTTGTGTTTCGAAGATTACCCAAAGTTTTATGGTTTTGGAACAAAATAGGAGTGAGTAAATGATGACTGCTTTTTCATTTTTGGGTGAACTCTTTCTTTAAAGTACACGATCCAAGTGAGTTAAACCAGAACGATCCGCTGCTTTGTTTTTTGTCCATCATCTGATGTCAACATGTAAAGTCCACTTCTACCACCTTGAGTTGCAGGCAGTGTCAGATTATCTATCAAACACCCAGTGTGAACCTTGCAATCTCCAGGTTGGGAGCACAGTCACTGGACGCTTACGTGTACTGTGGTGCTCCTGTTTTGATATCTCCAATGGTGACACGGACATCATCATCGTCATCATCGCTATCGCTCTCACTGTCTTCATCTTCTCCAGGTGCTTCCTCCTAAGACAAACAAAAAGAGTATCTTTAATTAATAAACATACATGTTACAGATGGCAAGCTTAATCTAAAATGTGCCAACGTTTAATTACAAGAAGCATCATAGAAAAAAAGAACAGAAAAACTAGAGTTGTGACGTTCGCGAACGAACCGATTCTTTTGAACGGCTCATAAACATGAACGATGGGAGCCGAGTCGCGGCTGGAGGGGAGCCGTTCTTTCTATCGTTCTTTTTTCCTATGCGTGTTTCACACAGATGCACACAAATGAGCTCCTCCGCGAGACAGAACAGTTATAGGGGGAGGGGCGCACCCAGCGCAGGCCAACCCTTTATAGCGTGATGATATTAGTTATTAGTTGTGCACGCATCCTTCACGTGAGTACTCCAGTGGAAAAAAACCCTGCGTGCCTCTGTCAATATTTTTTGTTTTCTATCAAAATGTTCTTGTGTGATAACAATATTCTTGTGTGGAAGTGTTTGTAGTAAAAGCTGTTTGCACAGAAATTCATTGCAGCCGGCTTTGTTTTTGATGTTTATTTGTGAGTAGGTATTGTATGAATAACATAAGTCAACGTAGCTTTACACACACACTTTGAACTAAAGGTAAATCCAAAATAGTGATGTCACTGTCTAAGCAGAGGGATTTGTGCAACCCTATGGAATATAGTCCACACATGACAAATGAGGTAATAATCAATATTCTTTTGAACGGCTCTTTGAAAGGAACGGATCGCGAAGATCCGGATCCCCTCAAAGAGCCATAAATCCCATCACTAAGAAAAACACCCAACTAAGCTATTAAAAATTCATTAAATAAATGAATCTGCAGCTTTTGCCATGCAAAACTGACACACATTGCAGTGTAATGTATAAGTGTAATATTGATATTTACATTAAGCAAAACAGCAATCAAAGCTGACCTTACATCAACTCCATCCAAACTGAATGGGGCTGCTACAGTGGTTGTTTGTTACCTGACTGGCCACACCATTTCCAGTAGTGGTGGTGGTGGTGGTGTTGTCGGTGGTCGGGGTGACCTCCTCGGTAACAGAAGGAGTAGAAGTCGCACTGCAGATACAGATGGATTAGCATCAGAATGATGAAAACAAATGCAAATTAACTCCTTAGTCAGCTTAAAAAGGCAAACCTTAGCGTTGGCAGGTTTACAGGACATGCTATAAAAATACTATATAATGTTCCTTAAGCAAATGTGATTTTGCAATCTAATAGTCTGTCATAAAATCGACTACCAAATATTATTCAGTGAAAACATTAGGAAGCAACATAGCAGTGTGTGTGGTCATTCGGTAATCTTTTAATTTGGAACTTTTATTCAATACTTCACATCAAATGTTTAGAGAAAAATAATAGGGAAAAATGAATAAATAAGTTTTATATTCATAAATACAATTCGATTAAAATAAGTAAATGAGTGAATAAATAAATACATCTGCGGTACAGTATGATAACTAACAGAAAAAATAGAAACTAAGCATCTTCAAAATAATATCTTAACATACTATAAATGCTAGTATAATTGTGGTCTTTATACAAGAAACTATATAGACGCCTTTTAAATTTTAAGCTTCAGGTCTGTCGTACAAGTTTCATCATATCTGGGGGTCTGTAGCGTCTAAAAAACTGATAACTCCTGGTCTACACCACTAACAGTAAAAACTTGACTTCTCACCTGATGGCTGCTGTCAGTTTGGCCTCTTCTTCTTCAGTTTCTTTACTTTCACCTTCATCTGTAACAAATACATTATGCATTGGTGACAAACTGATTATGAGTACCCAATTTCTATTGTTATGAAATTTGTTAAAAGGGGCTGTTCGCAAAATACTGCTGATGACAAAATATTGTTATTTTATATTTGCATTACACTGCAGGATAAAGGCCCATTCATTATTCATCACACCAATATATAGTGCTGTACATTAATAAGCGCATTTCTCCCGAGTCGTTAGTGTTCATTAGTAAAGTACAGTAGCGCAGAATAGATTTGGCGCTCACTGACCCCCGTACAGCCATTCCTCCTCCTCGTCTCCCGCACTCGCATCAGCGGCGGTGGGTTTATCCGCCTCCTCCGAAGACATCTTCTCCTCTGGGCTCTACAATGCGCTCCAAGCAGCCAAAGACACGGTCAGATTAAAACCCACCAACCTCGAAAGAGCGCACGGATATTTCGGTGGGAAACCACAAACACACATACGAATATAGAAAACAAACTTATTGAATGATGTTTACGGAGAAATCCACACTTCCTACAACCTCTGTAGGATGTTCTTGCAGACTTGAGGACATCAGTTCCGGTTCATGGCTATACAAATTAAAAGTCTTTCACTTTGTCGTACATGTGGTTTGAAAATTATTATTATTATTGTTGTTATTATTTTATTCTTATGCTCAGATGCCTGGAATTAAAACCGAATCTTCGAAATGTGTGCAGAACTGGAATCTAGACAAAGGGTTATTGTTTTAATTTCTAATAATAATAATAATAATAATAATAATAATAATAATAATAATACATTGATTCTTGTGTCCAGACGTTAACTGATAAAATAAATTAATAATTATGTATGAATTATTGATATTAATCAAATTTTGGTCTGGCACCTTGGTCCAAGTACAAAGTTATTGAATAAAAGTTATTACATATGCATATATCTCCCATAAACACATGCTAAAGATACACGTAAATAGTCTAATATAGGCTTTTTGTGCACGTCAGCCGCTAGATGTCAACAGATGGCTTACACAGCGTGATTCTTTAACCTGCCATTATACCATATTAATCCTGATGTACAGATTCGTAAAATAACATTTTCAGATCAAATGCATTTTCAGCAATAGTTTTATTTCAACAAATTCCTTGTACAATTTAGGTCATGTGTGTTTTCAATAAACAACAATGGAATATCCAAATTTCTCTCTCTCTCTCTCTCTCTCTCTCTCTCTCTCACACACACACACACACACACACACACACACACACACACATACACATTCTAACTGCCAAATTAGAAAATATTTAACTAGTCTTCTTTTACACACTCTCTTGCCTTTAAATTAGCATTTAAGTATAAATATAAAAATAAAAGAAAATGTTACACACTGATGAAACCTAGTCTATTTTAATTAAACTATAATTAATGTTATTTGTGTTTGCAAATTATTACAAAACAAAACTAATATTTATTTACTTGGCTCAAGTCTTAATTGTCTGCATAATTGATTAATATTACCTTTACTTCATTTTAACTATATATATATATATATATATATATATATATATATATATATATATATATATATATATATATATATATATATATATATATATATTTAGCAATGCACACTTCATTAATTCCTGTGTTGTTAGTTTCGTCCCTCGGTGACTGCTCTCCTAACACAATGTGTGCACATTAACCACTTTGACCAGTTACAGGAAACTCTGTGTGCAGGCTAGCATTACTGTGAGTGTTTGATGACCAAGCACACGGACAGAAAGATACTATTTCTTCTTCATTAAGTAAGCATATGCAATGGCCTCAAGAAGTATTTGTATATTTAGGCTAGACTTGCTTATAAAATCAACCTCTGCAAGCAAATAATGCTAGAGTTTTTCTCAGAACTAACTGCTTTACTTAGCCATTTTTTAAATTATATTAACAAGTTTGTCCCAGGGTTATTTATAGTGATAAATGAAGTCAGCTCTCCTAAAGTTCACACAGGTGTAGCTCATCACATTAACTATGAACATGATCCACTAATCTTTGATAACCAGAAAGTGTCCAAATATTTTTATCTTAATTAGTAAATCTGTTGTTTCATTATATAAACATATCAAAATCCTTTGTGCAAAATATTTCACTTGTTAAATTGTGGTTGTGCCATTTTTCTTTCTAATATTATTTATTTATTTACATAATTTATTATGTGCTCTTTTTTCCTGGACAGATCCTAGCTAGAATTTCTAACTTGCCTAAAATGTTTGGGTTTATGCTTTGTTTTTCTATTGTTTTCATAATTGCTGAATGTAATGATTGAAAGGTTCAAACAACTGTGCGCAGATATTGTACATAATCGAATGCATATACATAATGTATAAGGATTGTAGAGAGCATGACAAACCCAAATCTTATAAGACATTTTAGGCAGTTTAGACATCCTGCTCAGGACATGTCTGGGATGTATGCTCACCTTATCTGTTGCAATGACATTTATACATTTCAAGTGTGACTTAAGTGTCCAAATATTTGGGACCTCTGTGAATGTGGGATTTTATCAGGATTTTAAATGTTACACCCACTGGCACATTTACCCATCAGACTCCCCAGCCACAGAAAGAAATTAAGAAGATCTGAGTTGAGGTAAAAAGAGGAATGTACTTGTTCTTAGCAGCTATATCATAGCTCATTTTAACAATTTCAATAGTCAAACATCCCTGTGGATTCCAAAATTAAAGCAAGCCTCAGGGGCTGGATGTGCTTCAAGAATGAAGACTTCAAGGACATGCTGCTAAGTATTTTTAGTTACAAGGGCCATCAATTTTAAACACCTCTTCAATCAGCGACAAATCTGAGCAGGGATTTTACAAACAAATAATATATTTACACTAGTTTGCATCAGCTTATAAATATTAGTAATTCAGCACTTGCCATTTGCCATTTGTATCAATAAAAATTACATCTGTGAAAATACTTTTTTTTAGTTTGTTTAAGGTTCTTAAGGGATTAGGGATTGCCTTCCCATGTTTTATTCATTGCTGTGAGCCAACTGAAACCTCTCATTGTGAATTAATTACATACGTAACACGCCTGTTGTGAATACACTCCAGCCCAATGTGTCCTTATTAAAAGACTCCCAACTTCCAGGAAATGTTGCTGTGTGGAAGTTTTACTAGAAAAACCTGTGTTAGATGACTTTTGGTGCTTACAATTTGCTTGCAATTAATAATTGTAAAAAAAAAATAAAGAAGAATCATGAGTAGTATGTTTCATTGGAGGAAAAATTTAACAAACCTATAACAAAGTCAAGATGATCAACCTATTATACATGATTGTTGTGCACTTTTCTATAATCTTTATCTACCAGACCCTGATGAAGGTGACATGAATCAACACGCAAAACCCTCTGCACCCTCTGCACTCCGCATCAAGTATACCATGCCATACATAGTCCGAAAGCCCTTGCATACTGAAATGTAACATTCCTTGAGTGGAGATTGCAGCCAACTAATTATTTATGAGAGGAAGTAACCATGTGCACTCGTGCCTAATGGTCGTCAAGCTAATTGACACCCAAACCATTAAAACATCAAATCTAATAAAACCTCAGATATAACCCTGTGACACATATAAACATTGATACTTTAGAATCATCTTCAAATGTATGCAAATAAGTAAACAAAACTTTAGGCTGTGAGGAGACATGGGAAGTTGTCACAAGGTTTATAGCTAAGCAACTTGAAGGTTTTGATGTTGAAATCCCATTGGTTTCAGGCAGCTAATTTTATAATTTAATCTTATATGTATATATATCTTTATATGTATTCTATCCTCCAAACTATAACTGTAAAAAGTGAACACAATGAAATCATCTTCTTCCATTTTTCATGTAAGTCGGTGAAACATAGTTTCAAGAGGTTATTCTGGTGTGTTCATAAACACACAAGGTACAAGCCACCCTTTTCGCTTCTTTTCTTTTAACAATGTCAAAAAGCATTGATATAAATACATCTTAATGGGGTAGTTCACCCAAAAATGAATATTTTGTCATCTTTAACTCAACCTCTATTTTAAAGAATACTGGTTACCAAACAGTTGGTTGCCATTGACTTCCAGTGATTGGGGAAACAAAATAGAGACATTTCGTTGTCTTTTATGTTCCACAGAGGTTTGGAACAACATGAGAGTAAGCAATAAGTTTTAATTTAATTTAAGTTTAACAACCATCAAAAAAATTACATTTTTCATTCATTGTTGCTGAATTACGTTCAACAGAAGGTTGGGGCAAATTGTCCCATGTTCTTTATAAATTTTACTTTCATAAAATCACTAAATGTGAATGCCTATTAGCTAAAAATGATCTTCTTATAATTTTACATGTTACAAGAGTGTTGGATTGTTGTAATGTTTACAAATTGCTAAACAAATAAAGTCATTTTAGTTTAAATATATGTTGAAATTTGAAAATAACATTTTTATTTAGACATTTTAAACTAAGACATTTCCTTCAAATCGGTCAATAAACAGTAGGTTCTTATTGTCACAACATGCCTCCATAGAAACTGGAACTGTATCTTGTTTCCTAAGCTTGATAAAACATTAAGGTACACAGAAATTGACTTTCAAAATAAAACCTTAGAGAAATATTAATTGTGATAACTATCCCAGTCTCCTCTACTCTTAAGATTAACACTAAAGTCATTTATTCTGACATGCTTCTTCTGAGTTTGTGTGCTGAACCTTGCTCTCATCTCCAAACATATGTATCTCCACCAGTGGACGTTGCATTTCGTTGTCCACCCTTTCCAAACTGACATAACCGATCTCCATAGTGTTAACAGAGCTGCCCTGATTATTGGTGGACACTGGATCCTTGCACTGAATATCAAGAGGTGTTTTGGTGCACAGGCCATGGCAGCACAGAAGTCGAGCAAAAGCATCTCTGAAATCAGAGTTAAAAGCATATATGATCGGGTTGAGCGATGAATTGCACCAGCCGAACCACACGAACACGTTAAAAGTTGCTTCACTGACACAATTTGGCTCGTGGCAGAAAGGAATCGCACAGTTGAGGACGAAGAACGGAAACCAGCAGCACACAAACACCCCCATAATCACGGACAGAGTTTTGAACAGTTTGGTTTCTCTGATCGCGCGGTGTTGGAGAGGACAGGTGCGCGCACCTGCCCTGCAGTTCTGTGCGCGCTCCGCTGCGCGCTCCAGCGAAGAGATGCTCTTGATTTGAACCTGAGCAATGCGGTAGATGCGCGTGTATGTGATCAGCATCACTGCTACGGGAATGTAAAAACTTATTAGAGAGGAGGAAACGGCATACGTTCTGCTTAGACTCGAGTCACACATTTCCCTGGTGGTCCAGTTATTTGTGGTTACCGTGCCCAGGTCTGCCCTGTGCCAGTTCAGCTGCACGGGCACGAATGATATAGCCACCGATACGATCCACGTTACGCTGACCATAACGAGGGCGAGTCTACGGTTCATCTTCCTCTCGTATTGAAACGGGTTTGAAATAGCCCAGTATCGATCCAGGCTGATTACGCACAGGTTGAGGATGGAAGCTGTGGAGCACATAATGTCAAAAGCCACCCAGCACTCGCAGAAAGAGCCAAACGCCCAGTGTCCGGTCACCTCCGTGGCCGCTTTCCACGGCATCACGAGGACAGCCACCAACAAGTCCGACATCGCCAGAGACACGATAAAGATATTGGTGACTTTTCCTCTCAGGTGACGGAACCGCAAAACCGCTGCGCAAACAGTGAAATTCCCCAATAACGTCCACAGCACGAGGAGAGAAAGAGCGAAACCCAGGAAAATGCGAACCGCTGGCTCTCCATGAGCGCTCAGGGATGTGAAGTTGTACATGTCTTTAAGTGTCACAAAAACATGCCAAAATACTGTATAGTCCGTCCATACTTCCTCCCAAAGCAATCCCCTCTACTTGATCTTATAGTTGCCCTCGTTGTTTCTTAAGACCCTCGCTGAGATGTTCACATGATTGAACGACAATCTGAAGCGTCTCGTGTCAGGTTCCTTTGCAGGTCACATTCACACTGCTGTAGAAACGCCCTCTTTTGCCCATTTTACTCAGTAGACATACAGTGTCCCCAAAACGTATTTGACACTTGAAAATGCGTTAATGCCATCTAAATACAACATTACACAGACAATACATGTTTTGGTTGTCAAATATTATTGGAACATGATTTCAATTAAAGCCATTGTTCAACCAAAAATGAAAATTTTGCTGAGAATTTAATCTATCTAAGATGAAGATGAGTCTGTTTCTTCACGGGAGCACATTTGGAGAAATTTAGTTTTTCATCACTTGCTCACCAATGGATCCTCTACAGTGAATGGGTGCCGTCAGAATGATAGACCACACATCACATCACAGTAATCCACAAAGCAAAAACAGTCCAAAACAGTCTCAAACAAATATGTCGGTGGACAACAGGCAGTGCTGGGTATTACTTACACATTGTAGTCTGTTATTGTTTACAAATTGCATGATGAAAATTGTAGTCAGTAATGTAATTTAGATTACTCATTTTAGGTCATGTATTCTGACTATTTTGGATTACTTTTAGATTACCTTAATTAAATGACCTTCAAATTTATTACCTACATTTTTACATTTGAAATATTTTGTGTACCTGCATGCCAATGTGACCATTAAATGACATAAAACTGTAAACAAGCAAATGTGTTGACATATTAACATTAAATCTCAGTAAATATTTTAGGTCAAAGGGTTTGAATGACAAAAAAGTTTGTGAATCCTGGCATCATGATATCAGATATGTAATCATGTCATAAAAAAGTAACTAATCTGATTATGAACATTTGGTATAATTTAATTACAAGTTCTACATTTTTGGAATCTGATTACGTAACATTATGTTACTACCCAGCATTGACAACAGGGGATGGACTTTTTCACTGGTAGAAGCGTTATTATGGATAATGGATTAATATTTTGTCCAGAAGCAACAGATTTAAGTTAAAACACCTTAATGTTTTTGCTTCTTTCAAACAAGGCATCCATTCACAGCAGATGATCCTCTGGTGAGAAACTGATGTAATGCTAAATTTCTCCAAGTCTGTTCTGAGGAACAAACAAACTCATCTTCATCTTGGACGGCCTGAAGGTGAGTACATTTTCATTTTTAGGTGAACTGTTCCTTAAAGGTGATGACCTACAGTACACCCATTAAGTGTCACATTAGGGATATTTCAGCAAAATTTCACATGCAAAAAAGGCCAGTTTTCCATTTTCAATAGCATAGCGATGTATGAAGCTCTAATCACACAGAAGACACTTTCAAACCAAGCAGCTTTTTGTTGATCAGCGTGGCGAATTTGTGACATGAGTGAATCTGCCTGGGGAACTGTGTGGGGAACTGGATTTCGCCTGTGAAATTTCGTTGAGCAAAGGTAAATGTGACTGCCCCTGTTACTCAGGAGAGCTGTCAGAACTTGAGAGGAACTAACTTTGAATCTACTAAAAATTTTGTACAAATTTAATTAATTTTTTGCTATGTGCATTGACTTATGCCACACCTGTGCAGGGCCTGAAGGATTAAAAGGGGACGAAATTAATTAACATTAATTCTCCTTAACAGTATTTGATATTTTAAACCAATTCATGTAATATAAACCACAATATTACTATTTAAATAACATCTGTGTAGAGCAGTGGTTCTAGTCTTTTTGGCTCATATAAGATATTTCCACCAATATTTTTTACTATAATTATAGCAATAAATATATTTTTTTCATTTTTTTTTTTTTTACAATTTTAAATAACTTTTATTATTTTATTAATAATTATACTATTATAAATTGTATTAATAATAATAATAATAATATATTAATTAGAATAATCATTAGTCATCCTGCAAACCCTGAATCAATGCATTTATGTGGACTTTTTCACACGGCAAAACAACAAAGTGAATGTTTTAGTAAAGAGTTGGGTGGCCAATTGCCAGCATAATGTAGGCCTACAAATAAAATTGCTAAGGGATGAAGGAAATAACCAGTATTGTACTGAATGTAATAATGTAATATTGATTGTATTGAATGTAATATTAAAGGTGCTGTATGTAAGTTTTTAACTCTACTAAAGCATAAAAATACCATAATATGTTTGCAGATATTTAAGAAACATGCTAAGTTAACATACTTGTTTATCTGAAAAACAAGCTACAGTCATTTATTCACCTTTGAAAATGTGTGTTCCAGGCCGGAACGTCTGTCATTGTTTTGGTTTGTGAAACCCGCCCACTGCCAGTCTACCCAATTGTATTTCGGCACCCCGGGTTGCCAGTTACATTAAAACACATCAAACTACAAATCATCCATCTCCAATTACTCTCATCAATCTTACAACCATCAATCTTCAAACCTGACTATGAGTCAAAAAAGTCTAAAAAAAAACATTCTAAAAAAACCCTCTCCAGTATTTTGAATTTGGACTGCAATAAGTTCATACCTAGTTCAAAATACCTAGGTGGGGTCCGGTTAAAGGATCTAGAATATGGTCATGAAGAATAAGTCATTAATATGTGTCTAATGAGTAGTAATAAACAGCCAATATGTTAATATGCATACTAATAAGCAACTAACTAGTAATGAGATTTGGTCTTTAAAATAAAGTGTTACCTTAAAAACCAACCCAAAGCCTTTAAATGGTAATCTTCCGACAAGCATATAATAGTTACTAGTGCTAGTAGGACATCTAGTGGTGAACACATGTAGCTACAGGTGAAAAAAGTCGAGTGAAAGTTTTACTTTGAACAGCTAGTCAGATGAAAGTTAGTTAGTCTGTCAGTCTTTTTGGCCCTGTTTTTTGGAAGGGACAGGAAAGGTCCCTTTCCAGCTGACTAACAGAGGACTGCCGAATGATTTTGTCGCTGCATGCGGGCTCCTTTACAATCTGTGATAACCCGAGTATTTAAAGATGCACGCAGACATTGCTGTTTATCGTCTTTACTAAACTCAGCAGCAAATACAGAAACTGGCTTGCAAAACGGCAACAACACATACCAAAACATCCGGTGTGCAACAACTTAACTAGGACCGGGGGGAAGCAAAATAACAAACAAACATTCCGGGTTTCACCCCGGCCTACACCACAAATAGTCCCTCTGCAGCACTTCTCCCTCTTAAAGTGCAAAACATAAAACATTAATACACACACTGTAAGATAAGTGCCTCTTTACCAGGAGAAACATTGGTAGCAATATGAACATCAAATTTTTGTTAAACAAACAACACTCTTTTATATGGTATATTTAATCTTTGTGTATCTGTAGCTCAACATGTCAGTCTGTTTGGAGGCTTGTGTTGTCTCTTAGATCTCCTAAGCTCAGGAATGGTGTCCTCCGCACTGGAGGCAGGCTCTGGTCCCCCAGGTAGGCTCTGAGCAGGGTCAGCCGTAGCTGCCCGCTCCGACAATTCATCAGGTGCCTCCTCTGAGGGCTCAGACAGGCCCTCATGTGACACTTCCGCGTGCCCTGGAGCTATTGGCACGGCCTCTGCAGAGCCGCCCCCACTGACTTTGCATGAAACCCCGTGAGAACTCTTCCCTCCCCCATCATGGCGGACCCGCAAGTGATCTTGGTGCCCTGCGCACCTGCCTACCATCACATAATTCCACAACAAAAGATACTTGGCCCTGTCTGGCGGTGGATTACCCCTGGCAACCAGGGTGAACCTATGGCAAAGTTCTTGACATACACTCTGTCCCCTGGGTGAAAATGTCTCTCCTTGGCATGTTGGTCCCGCCTTGCTTTTTGCTCCTCCTGATACCTGGCAACCCCTCGCTCTGATGTCTGGCTGGAGGAGGTCCAGATGAGACTTTGGTCTCCTCCCCAGCAACATCTCAGCTGGAGACACTCCCGTAGTTGTGTGTGGAGTAATCCTGTATTGAAACAGGAAGCGTGCGAGCTTGGTTTCCAGCGATTGTCCTGACATCTCTTCCACAGCCCCTCTTTGAAAGTCTCCACAGCCCGCTCTGCCAAGCCGTTGGACGCGGGATGATAGGGGGCCGTGCAGACATGACGAATCCCGTTTCTATCCATAAACTCCTTGAAAACCTCACTGGTGAAAGTGGGCCCCGTTGTCTGTCACAATTGTGTCTGGCAGTCCATGTGTTGCGAAAATGCTTCTCAGTGTGTCTGTAGTAGTAGGTGCAGTAATATTTGACATGATATGTGCCTCGAGCCACTTGGAGTGTGCATCCACTAGCACTAAAAACATCCGACCCATAAATGGGCCAGCAAAATCCAGGTGAAGTCTGGACCACGGACAGCTGGGCCACTGCCATGGGTGTAGTGGCGCTGCCGCTGGCATCTTCAGGTTGCTTTGACACTGAGAACATACCTTCACCTTTTCTCTTCTAAAGCACAGTCCATCCCAGGCCACCACACAAATGATCTGGCGAGACTTTTCATACGGGAAACCCCGGGGTGGGCTTCATGTAGCTCGTCGTCATCACTTGAGCCCGCCCTGGAGGTGGGACAATCACTCTGGAACCCCAGAGGAGACAGCCATCAAGGACACTTAATTCAAGTTTGCGCTTGACGTAAGGTTTGAACCCCTCCTGTTCCACAGTGTCAGGCCACCCCTGCATCACCCACCTCTTCACCTGCGACAACACTGGGTCTCTTTCAGTCCACAGCTTTATTTGCTTTGCTGTCACTGGAGCCTGTGACAGTCTGTCCATCAGAAAAAAACAGTCTCTGGGGGAAAGCCTGTGTGGTGTGGTGTGTCTGGGAGAGGCAGACGGCTAAAAGCATCAGCATTTGCATTGTCCCTACCCGCCTTGTACTCTATGCTATACTGGTATGCTGACAGGGTTAATGCCCAGCGCTGTATTCTTGCTGAGGCCATGGGTGGAATGCCCTTTGTCTCACTGAACAGACCCATTCGAGGCTTATGGTCTGTGAAGATGGTAAAAGGGCGACCAAAACAGGTAGTGGTGGAAACGCTTTACTGCAAAAACAACCGCCAGGCCCTCCTTCTCTAATTGCGAGTACCCCTTTTCTGCTGCAGTAAGAGTACGTGACACATAGCTGATAGGCTTTTCACTTCCATCCTCCATGCGGTGCGAAAGAACTGCCCCCAGTCCATACGGGGAGGCATCACACGATAGAATGACCTCCTTGTCTGGGTCAAAATGTACCAGCAGTCGTGTTGAGTGTAACAGTCCCTTTACGTGCTGGAAAGCGTTGTCCTGATCCTGCTGCCATCTCCACACACAGCCTTTGTGTAGCAGCTGGTAGAGTGGGGCCAGCACGCTCGAGAGGTCTGGTAAAAACTTCCCATAATAGTTCACTAGACCCAGAAACGACCTAAGCTCTGCAATGTCCTTTGGTGTTGGGGCTTCCTTAATTGCTCTCACTTTGTCTTCGACTGGAGACAAGCCCTGAGCTGAAATCCGATGGCCCAGATATGTGACACTTGGAGCTTGAAAAACACACTTACTGCATTTCAGACGCAGCCCAGCCTCAGACATTCTCTTTAACACCAGGTCAAGGTTTTGCAAGTGTTCCTCTTCTGTTTTACCTGTGACGAGAATGTCATCCAGGTAGACGGCAACCTGGGGAATGTTCTGAAACAGATTGTCCATGGTGCGTTGGAAAATAGCCGGGCTTGAGGCAACGCCAAACACCAGGCGGTTATACTTGAATAGGCCCTTGTGAGTGTTTATAGTCACATATTGCTTAGAGTCTTCATCTAGCAAAAGTTGTTGATATGCGTGACTCATGTCTAGTTTAGTGAATGTTTTTCCACCTGCTAGTGTAGCAAATAGGTCCTCCACTCGCGGTAGGGGGTAGGTGTCGAGCTGTGAGGCCTGATTAATGGTCATTTTGTAATCCCCACATATGCGCACTTCCCCGTCCTCCTTCACCACTGGCACTATTGGGGCTGCCCAGTCAGAAAACTCCACAGGCTCAATCACCCCTGCCCTTTGTAGCCTTTCCAACTCCGCCTCAACCTTAGCTTTCATGGCATATGGTACTGTTCGTGGTTTGAAGAAACGCGGTTGTGCTTTGGGTTCCACACACAGTTTAACTGTGGTCCCTCGGAGGGTACCCAATTCCTCTTTAAAGACATCAGCATATTTCCCTATGATGTCCTGTACCACAGTGGTATGTTTGATTTCACCCCAGATCTGTCCCCAATTCAGGTGAATTTTCTGGAGGAGATCCCGCCCCAACAAGCTCGGTCCCTCCCCCTCGACCACAAGCAGTGTCACCGCGGCCTGCTGTTCTTGATATACAATGTCCACCTTGATAGCCCCCGCGAGTGGGATGCACTCACCCGTGTACGTTCTGAGCCTAATACTTGTCTCTTCCATTGCAGGTGCACCCCCTGAGCTCCACAACCTGTTGAATGTGGTTTGACTGATTACTGAAGCTGAGGCCCCAGTGTCCACTTCCATGTTCAGCTCTTTGCCATTCACCTTAACTGTTGCATAGATGGGCTGAGCCCGGGGCTGGCCACGGATATTAAACATGTTGAATGAGCACTGCTCCTCAAAATCCTCACTCTGCAGGTGATGTGTGTTGGGCTTAGGTGCTTTTCCCCCATCCTTTTGTCTGTTTATTTTTAGCACCCCTGCACTTTTTTGCAATATGCCCCCTTTTCTGGCAATTATGGCAAACAGCGTCTTTAAAGCCACAGTCATTCGCAAAATGCGGACCCCCACAACGATAACACTCTGTGGGTCTTCCTGAACTACTTTTGCTTTCTTTTGCTACAAAATGGGCAGTATCTGATAGCGTCCCTCCCCCTGCATTTTTTATGTCCATCGTGTTGTTTGCCGCCGTCTCCATGGCTAGGGCAATGTCCAAAGCCTTTTTAAAAGTCAGTGTGGCTTCACCCAATAAGCGGCGCTGAATGACGTCATCGTTAATTCCACAGACTAACCTGTCCCGCAACATGTCCTCCAGCACTGCCCTGAACTCACAGTGCTCAGATAGCTGCCTCAGTTCCGCCACAAACTCCGCCACTGTCACTCCTGACTTGCGTGAATGCGTGTGAAACTTGAAGCGCTGCACAATCACCGAGGGCTTGGGATTGAGGTGATTTTGCACCATCTCCACAATTTCTTTGAACCCTATCTCTCCCGGTTTCTGCGGCGTTGCAAGATTTCGGATCAATCTGTACGTTTTAGCCCCGCACACACTCAGGAGGATTGATCGTTGTTTCTCCTCATCCACAATGTCATTAGCCAGGAAAAAGTGCTCCAGTCTCTCGACATATTCCACCCAGTCACCATCCTTCTCGGAAAACTCACTGAGCGAGCCGACAGTAGCAGCCATAGCTTGTGTTTAATTATTTGCCAACTTCTTCGCTGTAGAACCGGCTGACTTACTGGAACATTGGCTTGGTTATTATCGGTTTTAATCCTCGTCGCCAGTGTGATAACCCGAGTATTTAAAGATGCACGCAGACATTGCTGTTTATCGTCTTTACTAAACTCAGCAGCAAAAACAGAAACTGGCTTGCAAAACGGCAACAACACATACCAAAACATCCGGTGTGCAACAACTTAACTAGGACCGGGGGGAAGCAAAATAAAAAACAAACATTCCGGGTTTCACCCCGGCCTACACCGCAAATAGTCCCTCTGCAACACAATCCTTTTTTTTTTTTCGCTTTGCAGGTGGTGGAATACTGTTTGCTTATTTTTTTGTATCTTCATTAGAATCTCACTTGGTTGTCTTTAGTCTTTGTCTTTTTTCATCTTTTTATCCATTTTATTATTTTATTTTTATTTTTTTTTCCAGATGTGACTTTTGCTCTGTCTGTCTCCATCCAAGCAAGCTTTGTTTTTACAGGTGGTGAAGTTGCATTTTTATTTTCTGGACAGTACTGGTGAAATTTTCAATATTTATTTGTTGGCAAGACGTGTCTCCAGAAACTGACTAAAATACAAAATATTGTGAGAAATAAATCAACCCCAGGTTTCTTTGTTCATGTCTGTCAGATATGGTTAATTCAGAAAAAGGCAATCTCACACAAGTGAAACAAACAGTGACATCAATTTATGAACTTTATTTCAGCATAGCAAAGTGAACATCATTGTCAACAGTCGCTAAGTGCATTAGTGGATATCAGCCTACAAAAACAAAAATGGCATTGTTCATAAACACTATATATACCATAGGCAATCACAATGGGGTATGGGAAATAACACAGCAGGCTTGGAATTGCCCTTGTATTGGTCCAAAACAAGAGCGATTACCATTTATCCAGTGGAAGTTTAGTATTAAGACTTTTATCGTACACAGTGACTAGGCTAGTGTGGAGCAATACTGTAAAAATCTCACAATAGAAGGAAAAAAACAGGCAGATGAAATTAAAAATCTTCAGCTCTTTCTGAATGCATCTTGTGTCACATATGAGGGTGTTGCAGACAAATAAACAAATCTTGCAGCTTGCATATAATTGCATTCTTTGATTTTGCATTTGTGCTACTGAGGTAATATGAAAACCATCTCTAGTCAACATCTTATTTTGTAATAAGCAAAATCTACTCAGTCAAGAGCATGGAGGAGCTAAAATGCAATGAAGCCATTTTACTAAATGCAGAATTAAAACAAAAAGTGATATAACAAAGTTTTCTTGTAAAGCACATTTTAATTAGATAAAATTATCCTTAAAGTATAAAGAGAGAATAAGAATCAAAAGGTCAGATGTGAATAACACCAACATCTAAAAGTGAGATCATGCAATCCACCCCCATTCTTAACCACAAACAGACTGATAACACAGAATTAAAAACATTTCATTGCACAGAGAACATGAGAGTGCTTGTGAGAGCAGGTCGTCACTCAGCATTAAAATGTACTTATTAGTGGTACATCTATGCCAAAACTGATCTCAGACCTGCATTCTAGCACTTGTCCCTTATCATCACTAACATAAGTTATCTTTAGTTCTGTAAATTGTCCAGCATGAGGAGCACCATTTTTTGTTTTTGGAATGACCAGTGACTGGTTTCACAGGGCTTCAAAGTAGGACGTTTTCAACATTGTCACAAACACTTGGGTCACATCAGCAGAATAAGGGTATAATAACTCAAAAATCTGAGTAGTTATATTAGCATTGTTTAAATGCTACATTTTCTAAAATTTGTTACAGATATAAAGTATTTTCTAGTGATTGTCTAGCTATCTATAGATATTTATATAGGTATGTTTTAGTAGTGAGACTAGTGTGCACAATGCACACAGTAATATTCACTGTGGATGGGACATTTACTGCACAGGTAAGGTACAGTGATATTTTGACATGCATGCGTTTCACAAAAATCTGTTAATAGCATGGCCCTATGAGAGGAGAATACTGATGATTTGTCAACAGATAGAACTATAATAATACACACGCACACACACACACACACACACACACACACACACTCACACAAACACTCTCTCTCTCTCTCTCTCAAAATCACATGGGAGCTGCAGAGGCTTAACCAAGGCTGGTGATGTTGGAACGACCACCAGGGGGTGCTACAATGCGGTGGCCAGAGCGCCGAGGAATGTTGTCGTCGATTTGAGCCCCTAATAGTATTGAAATAATCATAAAAATATACTTGCTGTAAAATACTAATAACATGATACATTATTCAAAGGAATTCCTGAATATTATTTTCTTAGGGAATATATTACGTTCTAATAGTCTGATCCCATCTTACCTGATAGGCTGAAGTTAGACTGATGCAAGTTTCTGATTGGTGGAGGCTGGTGTGTAGTGGGCGAGGTCTTGGCGGAGGGTGCTGGGGTTATGTATTTGGGTGTTGCTGGGACATCATATACTGGACCATCATACATCCCACGAGAAACTCCCTGCTTGCACATCATCTGCCAAAAACAGTTACAGGACAGGTGCTTTTTTTTATAACAGTCTTTACACCATATCACAACACATCTAGTTCATTATGACATTATCATTTATCAGATGAATGCTTAGAATGCAAATACTGAGCCAATATGCTACTACATTGATTAAAAAAAACAAAGAAATGTATACTTTTATTTAGCAAGAATGCATTAAATTGATTAAAAGTCCATAAAGACATTTATAATATGATTTCTGTTTCAAATAAATGCTGTTCTTTTGAACTTCCTATTTAGCAAAAATCCTGAAAATAAAACGTATCACTGTTTCCACAAAAATATGAAGCAGCACAATGGTTTTCAAAATTGATATTAATAATAAAAAATGTTTCTTAAAGAACATTATCACCATATTAAAAATGATTTCTGCAGGATCATGTGACACTGAAGACTGGCCAAATGATGCTGAAAATTCAGCTTTGCCATCACAGGCTAAATTACATTTGAAAGTATATTAAAACAGAAAATTTTACTATTTTTACAGTGTTTTGGATCAAATAAATGCAGCCTTGGTGAGCATAAGAGAAAATCATACCGAACCCAAACTTTTTAATAGTAATTTATTTATACAGAAAAGCTTACTAAGACTGAGTGGAGGTCAGTAAAATAATCAGTGGATTAAGAGTCATACCTTGTTGCGGTACTTAATGCGCTGGTAGGCGACGTCAGGGAAGGGTTTGCGGGAGATGAAACGTCCAGTCCCCTGCTGAACCTGGAGCTTCCCTTCCTCAAACACAATCCTACCCTGACTGACCACATACACTGGACCACCGTGACACTCCATCCCCTCAAAAATATTATACTCCAGAGCCTAGAAATAGAAGAAGAGAGATGTACTACTAGAAGAAAACCAATTTTCCAGTGTTTTTTCAAGTATAAACAAAATCACCATTAAAATTTTGAAAGCTTTTAAGATTTAGGAAAAATGTAGTTTTGCAAATGTATTATTTTTTTTAGAAAAAGATCAGAACAATTCAACAACCTATTACAGATGTATAAATGCAGTATTAAATGTATGTATAACTAAATAACAGCCACCCAGAGTATCTTGCAGAGCTTTGTAATCCTCACCGACTGCTGTGCTTTGGCTGTGATGGTCTTGATCTTGTCAGGGTCCCAGATAACAATGTCAGCATCTGAACCCACTGCTATCCGACCCTTACGAGGGTACAGGTTGAAGATTTTGGCTGCATTAGTGCTTGTAACTGCAACAAACTGGTTTTCATCCATCTTCCCCATAGCCTGTAGGGAACAAATTGAGTGGTAACTTGTACCTCAGTCCATATAAGCATACATGCAGATGCACTTACCACAGCTTTGTCCCAAACGAAACCCATTCTCTCCTCCACTCCATTGGTTCCCTCTGGTATAAGAGTAAAGTTGTCCTTCCCTATGGCCTTTTGAGAGGTGCTATAAGCACAATGTCCACTACCCACGACCTGCAGATCCCCACTGAAGATAGAAGATTAAGAGAAATGTAACTACAGGTGTAGCAGCTCCAAACAGAACATGATCTGCCCTATAGAGCTAGCTGTGATGTTCTGTGTGATCTTACTTTTCTTTATGAGTTGCATAATGTGTCATAGAACTGTACACTGTTCAAAAGTCTGAGGCATTAGAGGCATTAAACATTAAATTAGTGTTTATTACATTATTTTAGTGTCATGCATGTTGCCATGATGGTGTTTAGTATTTGTTTGAATGACACTGTGAACATTTTACATATTAGTATTTACCTCGTCAGCTTTGTAATGAGGTAAATACTTGTGATGAGCTTTGATTCATCATGTGACTTTCATCAGTGTACAGTGGTTTCTGTGAAACTGAAATGGTTTCTTCATGTGGGTTAACCATACAACCAGGCCCAACTGAATTTGTCAGCTTCAATTAAATATGTGCAATCCAAATGGATGTATGCATCTATAATCCTTATGGATATGTGTGACTGTTATTTGTCTTCACGTAATGCATATAATCTAATACTTGATCTTTGATCTTTTTCTAGAATTTCCTCTCATCCTTTGGACCCATCTAATGTATCTAAGCTAAAAATAAATGTCCTCTCTCCAGCTGTGTCAGTCTGCCTCTGTGCGACAGTGTGTGTGTGTGTGTGTGTAAATCCCTATGCCTGTGAGTGTGTGTGTGCATGTCGAAGTATGTGTGGCTGTGGATGTCAACATAATGACATCTCTCTCATACTCTAACAGCATGCAGATCTACAAGTTATGTGTGTGTGTGTGTGTGTGTGTGTGTGTGTGTGTGTGTGTGTGTGTGTGTGTGTGTGTGTGTGTGTGTGTGTGTGTGTGTGTGTGTGTGTGTGTGTGTGTGTGTGTGTGTGTGTTTGTTTGTGTGTGGGGGGAGAGAGGACGAGGGTGCTCTGTAACCATGGCAACATGAGATGAAAGCCTGATCTATTTTTAGAAATGGGGCCAGGAAAAGGTGTGTCTGTGGTCTGGGCGTAGCAGAGAGCCAAAGTAATTGAGAGAGTAGATAAAAAATGGGTAGATAGTGCCACTTTCCCAAAGTCTCCACTGTTACACTGCATCTACACGAATGATGCCAATGTCACAGATGTCTAAAAATGTAGAAATAACTCAACATTTCTTACCAGGACAGTAGAGAGTGAAGGTGGTCAGGTGTCGTCGGGTCAGGGCTGAGGGGTGGAGAGGTCACATAGGCTGCTGCTTTTGCCCAGTTTTTGCTCCAATAGTGTGATCCATCTGTTGCCAAGCTGGCTGTGATTGGCTCCCCAAAAACAACAGAGCCTAAAGCCAGTGCAATGAAAAGAATCCGTACAAATTTATGGATTAATTTAAAAAAAATGTATACTACCATTCAAAAGTTTAAGGTCAGTAAGATTTTTTTTTTTAAAGAAGTTAATACTTTTTTTCAGCAAGAATGCATTAAATTGTCCAAAAGTAACAGTAAAGACTTACATTAAAAAATTTAATAAAATAAATTATGTTATTCTCAACTTTCTAGAATGCTAAAAAAAATCATTATTAATAATATAAGAACATACATTGCTAATTAAAAAAAAAATATTCTTGAGCTGCAAATCATATTAGAATGATTTTTGATCATGTGAGACTGAAGACTGAAGTAATGACGCAGAATATTCAGCTTTACCATCACAGCAATAAATTATATATTAAGAATATATTAAAATAGAATAATAATAATAATATTTCACAATTTTACTGTTTTTACTGTATTTTTGATTAAGTATATGCAGCCTGGGTGAACATATGAGGCTTCTTTAAAAAATATTAAAATATTAACTCAGCATTCAACAATATTTCACAATTTGTAATCACCTTTCTTCCGTGCAGTGGCCACAGTATCAGCTGCACTTTTACTCATCACTTTGGTGATGTAGACAGGGCAGTTGACTCGGTTGCCAAGGGTGATGGCACGGAAAACAGCCTCTGCCTCCAGCTGTGAAACAGACAACCAATTACATCAGGACACCTCACGCCATTGAAAGTGGCCAGAGAAACAGTTACTCAGTTAAACTTGTAATTAATTCGCCAGTTTGTTTATTGATCCCACCTCCTCTGGACGGCTCAGTGGGTGGCCCTCTGGACCGGTGATACCCATTCCCAAGATTTTGCTTTGTTCTTGAACACAAATTTTGTGAACATGAAAAAACAGTAAATGGCACCTAAATATTTTGGAATACTGTATGGCATTTGCTCATTAGTCAACCTGTGCTATCAGGTCTCCATTCTCTGCATGAACCAGAACCACTGCCCCCAGCTCCTTAAGGAATGAGAATGCTTCATACAACTATAGGGGAGAAAGAGAGATCAGATTTTATGATATTATAGTACAGAACTTTCTATAGATGGAAGCATACAGTAGATTGCAATGTTGCAAATGGCAACATCAACTAACCTGAGAGTCAGGCATTTGAAATAACCCTTTGTAAGCCATGTACACTTGGAAAGAGTTGATTCCTGCCGAAAGAAGAGAACATTAACATGTATTTCCAAAGATATACAGTACCGTTCAAAAGTTTGGGATTGGTAAAATTTTCAATGACTCTTAATCCATTGATTATTTTACTGACCTTCACTCAGTCTTAGTTAGCTTTTCTGTATATATAAACTACTATTAAAAAGTTTGGGTTCGGTATGATTTTTCATGTTTTTGAAAGAAGTCTCTTCTGCTCACCAATGCTGCATTTATTTGATCAAAAATATAGTAAAACTGTAATATTGTGACATACAAATTAAAATAACTGTTTTCCATTTTCAATAGAATTTAAAATGCAATTTATTTCTGTGATGGCAAAGCTGAATTTTCAGCAGCCATCACTCCAGTCTTCAATGTCACATGATCCTTCAGAAAGCATTCTAATATGCTGATTTGGTGCTCAAGAAACATTATTATCATATCAATGTTGAAAACAGTTGTACTGCTTAATGTTTTTTCCAGAAACAACTGATACATTTTTCAGGACTCTTTGATAAATAAAAAGTTCAAAAGAACCCTTGCTACGTGTACTGCATTAAGCTAACTGAGACTTGTTATAGCACTTGCATATCATTGCTCTCTTGTTGATTTTGATTGCTTCCATTTGTAAGTCGCTTTGGATAAAAGTGTCTGCTAAATGACTAAATGTAAATAATTTGTATAACTTTATAAATGGCTTTACTGACACTTCGGCTAGTTTAATGTGTCCTTACTGAATACAAGTATTATTATTTTTTTATTTACTCACTGACCCCAAACGTTTGAGCAATAAGTGTATTAACCATTAGCACTTCAAGTGAATTTCAAATATGTGATTACAAATTTAAATATGTGTTCACCTTTTTCCTGTACCAGTTGTTCCAGCTCCTCCTTCACACCTTCATGCCAATGTGGGATATCCAAATGAAGTGAATAATCACAGCAGGACTTCTTATCAGCCACTTCCTGCCACTTCTCAAAGGCCTCTAATAGACTCTCACCAGGCTGTGGAGTCACATGGTCAACTGAAATAGAAGATGTCGGATTCTGCTCAAACTGGTTTTGAGTTTTTTTGGTTGGTTTTTGAAGACTCTGTTAAGTCATTTCTATTATTTTCTATTGAAGATGCTGTTAGTTTGCATGCTGCTTTAGTCTTTGATTACTCATTAATCTCTGTGTGTTCCTCAAAGACTTTTTCACATGCACAAAAACTCCTTTCACTCTTTGTGGGTGGAAATTATGTCACTCACAACAGCTAATAGTTCTGATTCATTGTTTAAAGAAAATTAACTACTGTAACCATAAAAACCTATTGTCTCAGACTACTAGAAGAAACAAAATCTGACTGTAGCTGACATGCAGGAAATGCATTCCTAGGGCACGTCCTTGTAGCAACAACAGACATATTTGGGACACTGCTTTGCTCTCGAAGGGAGATGCAAGTGAGTCCTAGTCCAGCCTATTTGTCCTCCTTGCTAGGGAAGCTGGCACTGCATCCTAAATATTCAACATACTTGCAAATATAGTAGGTAAAATAAGGTTGCATACTTGAATCTTTGCCCAAATGAGACAATCTTGAGATCAAATGTAATTTTATGTCCTTTTTTTTTTTTTAGAAAAAACTTCCTAAACTTTTATTTTTTTGAATAACAATTCCTCCAGACTTACTGATCATAGTAGTTCCTCCTGCCAGAGCAGCTTTGGTGCCCTGGTAGAAGTCATCCACAGGTGGAGTGCCTAGGTAAGGCTTATGAAGACAGGTGTTCACATCAATACCTCCAGGAATCACCATACACCCATTAGCCTCAATCACCTTCACTCCTCCCGGCACAATCAGGTTCTCCCCAACCTGTCTGTAGGAGAGAGAGAGGGTTCAATAAAGCGCAGAGAGGGCCAAGGAAGGAAAAAATATTCATGGGACCAAATACATACTACAAATGTACTATATTACACAAAAGATTAAAATGTAGGTTTTTAATTAAAACATCATAAAGAGTTATAAAGAGATTTTTAAGGCCTGATGCCACAGGAGAATGTCATATTTTGCCAAATAAACTATGTTATGAAATACAATGCAATTACACATTATTACATTCTACTGACAAGACACAGTTTTATTTTATTTTATTTTATTTTTTTAACCTTTTTTTTTATTTTTTACTTCAAACTAATTATCTAATCAGTATTAATGGTTATTTGTGCAAGAAAACATATAGCTGCATTTATAAAAGGGTCCCTGGCAATCATGATATTTGGGGGTCCTTGGAATCAGAAAGTCTCAAAACTCCAATCATAAGGTATATATATCAATTATTTTTTTCATGTATCATTGATATTCATATTAATGATATGCCATTGCTAGTGAAAAATTGCACTGTGCTTTGAAAAATAATATGTTCACTTGCTTGTGCATAATATTAAGTCAATCTTAATTAAATCAACATAAATGTCAACATATACTGATATATATATATATATATATATATATATAAATACAGTATAAAAAAAACCAATGTTACTAAAGTAATACTATGTACTAAACACACAATTATTTCTGATTTCTAATTATTAATTAATTCTTTGAAAATAATATTCCTTTAACATTCAGCAAACTAGACATTTTTACATTATTGGAATGTCTCATATTAACATTTTTAGGATGGTGAGTTGTTAATAAAATTAAGTTTCAGATACATTGTGCTAACCTTAAAATAACATCCCACCACCATTAAGATAAATTTATATATTTTATAAGATGCTGCATAGAGCCATTTAAGATTTTTTTTATATGTGACTGTGATCGATGAGCAGGTTTCATGCATGCATCATTCATATTTATATTAACGATATGCAATTGCTAATGAAAAAGTGCATTGTGCTTTGGAAAAATTGTGCATTTGCTTGTGCATGATGTCTTACTTAATAATTCCATCTTCAACATAAACGTCAGCATATTGTGACTGATCATCATTAACCACTCTTCCACCTTTAATCACCAGCCGTTCATTCTGAGGACGAGAAAGAGAAAGAGAGAGAGCAAGAAAATAAGTGATTCCAACACCAGTTTCAACCTTATTTTACCTACTATATTTACAATTCAGTGAAGTGCTCTTACAACCACTGATAAAAGAGCCTTCTGCACAGTTTCAGCCTCACACTCTGTGAATGGGTGGGGTTCTATGAACAGAGAAGAGCACATGTGGTAATGTGGAAAGATGTTAGGTTCCCATGGTAACCTCACATCATCCAGTTGTCAGGAAGGCACATACTGTACCACGGCGCTTTCCTCAGCTGGTTTAGGCTGCATATTCAAATAAAAAAACCTCAATATATGCGCTATCCCTAGATGTCAACCAGACACAGATCAAGGATTAGGATCGTTCTAATCCATTACTCATAACTACACGCAAAAATACAGCACATAGGGAACATATTCCTCCTGTTCTTTGTCTTAATGTGTACACTGGCATTTAAAAAGTCTCTTTATTCAAATTTCTGCTCTTGGCGACAGACACTGTTGCGTCTCGTCCGCCACGGATGCACTCGCCTTTGGTCAAATGAAACGCGCCAATCAAAGCTACTGTATTCATGCATTGATTTATTATTTATTCCCGTATCTATTTTAAATGCAATTGGAGCATTCGTCGCTTGATGCACAGCAGGGATGTGTGCCTGGCTTTGCCACAATATAGCAGCATTGTAGCAATGAGGCTTTGCCACATTGTAGCAACTTTCCGTCGGCTGATTTCAGTGCTCTTCTAAGCGGCCTCTGCTTTGTTGGCTTGCTAAGAATTTAATCCCTTCTCTTTTCCCCCATGCGCAGGATTTACCGGGTAGCAGCAGGGTCGACTCGCAGCCGGTATCTTACCGTCAAATGCGGGATGTTCTTCTTCCCTTGGTAGCCCGTCCCAGACATCTCTCCTTTATAATTTGAGGAGATGAAAAATGAGCAGTCATCCGCTTCTTTGTGCCACCAACCAACTTAACGAGCTAGCGCTCCGTTAGTGCTGCACAAGCGAGCGCCTCTCCCGAGGGGTGTGTGTGTGTGTGTGTGTGTGTGTGTGTGTGTGTGTGTGTGTGTGTGTGTTTGAGTGTATGTGAGTACTGAGTGTGTATCTGTTCGCCTGTTCGAAGACGTGATTTGTGTTTGTTGGAGCGCCCCCCTCACATGGAACAGAGAGAGGGAGAACGGGCGAAAATCGGTGACGAGAATGTCGGTGTTATGGGTTAAGAATGGTTTACTAATAGTTTCGTTAAATTTGCTTTTCTTCTACGATAGGCTATATTTAATTTAAAGTCTGAATGGTCGTTTCAAAATTCCAATTTCTAAATTCTAAAAAAATAATAAATACCGTTCTATTAACATTAAGGAAAGTAGACACTTTTGCATTATTGGTTATCAATAATGTTAAATTAATAAAAAAAATTAAGTTGAAAACGTTGCAGAAACGTTGTAGTTATAGCTAACCTTAAAATAGCGTTCCACTAAAAAAGGAAATTATCTCGCTTTTAGAACATTCCAACAAACCCCTACCACAACCTGGAAAACTTTTTCTTTTTTTTTTTCTTTTTTTAAATGTTCTTACTTTTTTCATAAATTTGTTAACTGGGTATAAACCAACCTATTTGAGTGAGCTGATATTATCTGTTTGTGAAATTAACTTTTAATAATAAGCCAATAAAAAGTCACACTATATCCGAAAGTTAATAAAAAAACTGGCCAAAATATCGTTGAAGAGACAAACGTGAAAACAATGTAAAATACAGTAAAATAATGCTATAGTCATTGAATAAATATCAGAAAATGCTATTTATGCGTGGAAAAAAAGAAAGAAAAATTTGATGGTCTACGGGAAACTCTGAAATGGGAATGGCCCATAAATTATAACATAATTTGTAACTTTTTACTTAGAAAAACATTAATGTAACATTTTACATTTTTCTCTCTATGAAGTAGATAATTCGAAATTTTTACTGCTTTAGCTAAATCTAAGGTTTTTTGTTGTTTGTTTTCTTATTATAGAAAAAATACATTATTGGATTTTATATATATATATATATATATATATATATATATATATATATATATATATATATAAATATATATATATATATATATATATATATATATATATATATATATATATATATATATATATAATATATATATATACATAAATATATATTACCATAAAGGCAACCTACAGTTAACTAGGATATATGTTTTTTATTTTCACATTTTACAATACGTTAAAGTTTGATTTGTTTTGTTTGTTTGTTTGTTTTCTTATTAGGCTATAGTACAATTAGGGCTACAGCACTGGATTTCATGTTAAATTTTATATTTTTTCCCATCTATATAGTAAGGTAACTTACTTTACCTCATTTTACCATACATACGGTTTTTAATTTCGTAGCCTATTTTATATAAAATTAGTAACCAATAGCCTACCATGCAGTGTTTATTTTATGCTTAACATAAAATCTATGTTGTTTATCTTTTATAAGCAAATTAAAACCTTGTGCTTGCATTGTTTAAGGTTCAAATCCGCTGAAAAATTCCTGTATCGTCAAGCATAAAATTCAAGCCCACCTTCCCGTTGTTTTGATAACCACATTCCTTTTCAGTCTGATCCGTAATTTCGACACCCGGACGCCCGTCGTCTCTCTCACCCGGGGAGCTGATGAAGGTCCCGCCGCTGATCTCATAGGCTTCAAAATCCCCATCCACAATGCGTTCCCTGCTACTGCTGCGTGAGCTCCTGTTCTCCTTCCTCCCTACGGCGTACTGGTCGAAATCGATAGTCTTGCTATCATACGCGCCCTCGACGGAGCTGAACATTCCGTGAGACTTGTGACGCTGGCTGGGTCCAGTCGAGATGGGTTTAGCCAGGTACACAGGGAGCTCATCCTCCCGGTTCCACTGTCGCCTACAGTCCGACATCACTCACAGGACGGAAACGATGCTCTAATACAATGATGTAACGAGATGCCAGTGCAGAAATCCAGGTCAGCCTTGGTTTGCCTGGGGATGCGAGGGTCGCAGCTTGCAGACTGATAATGCAAATGATGCTGCGATCTACTTTCCAGACAGGAGGGCAGTGATATAGCCTAATACGCGCTTTATTATGAGCTAGTCCGAATAATATTGCATCCTCATATCCAGTTACCTTTCAACACTGGTAAAAGCCAATTTAGTTACTTGTTTTAATTTAGTCCTATATCAAATGTTTTTTTCTGTTTACTCTGTGTATTTGGGCAATGAAGTGCCTGCCATCCACCATCCGAAAGATGCGCAAAAACACTGCAGTCAGCTGCACCGACTTGCATAAAACTATCAGTCTGGGTAAACGCATGGAACTTGGTGAACCAAGTACAACATGTTCCTGCCACTCAGTGAACGAATCTTTAGTAAACAGAATAGATTCAAAAGATTCGAGTCACTGAGACGAATCAAAATGCGCACTACTGGAATGTTCAGTCTAGCGTTGGTTCCTATGCTGTCTCCTTCTGTCTCACAAATAGCACGGGGTATAAATTGTTATAATGAACATATGGAGCTGTTTTTCAGAACTGCACGAGCGTCCCGCAACAACACTGCAAACTGCGTCTTCTGTGAGCAGGCCTACACCACTGAGCGAGCAAAAAGCTATTATTATTCAGCTTATTCAACTGGAACAATATTCAACTGCAACTCCTTCATGATTTTATCATGATAAAGAAAAAGGACCGAAATTATTTTGCTGTATTCTAAGTTTACCCGCTTTTCTTTCGCCAATGCAAGACTTATGTGTTTTGTCATGCGAATCCAAATTAAGTGCGATGATGACAATCCTTTGAGCAATACCATTCACTGGTCGATTTGTATCCAATCAGAGAGCAGATTTCTTTGATTGGCACATAAATTATCCAATGGAAGCTCCGTTCTCTGGCGGTAGGTGGGTTTTAACAATTGCAAATCTCTTGAGTCTGTCAAAACATATTGTTCATATTGTGTACACACATTTATTTGGTATATGTAGTAGGTTATTAAAATGTATACAAAAATACAGTTAACATGTCAAAACCATGTTATGAATTTGGTTATTTATATAGGTTAATTAAATGTGTTAGAAAGCATACATATGTATGAGTTAGAAATCAAGTTTTTCACTGGAAGGTATATATGCACTGTATACTCTATAAAATTGCGTGGTGTATGTAGTACAGTTTAGATTTCAAAACCATGCTATGAAGTAGGTTAACCAATTGTTAAAGAACACATAATTATATCACATAAAGAACATATAAATGAGAATAAGTGAAGAAAAACTGGTGCTCCCTGTAGACATTATGTCTATGCACTTTATGTTTGCTATCTTTTAGGTGAGATGGACTTTAGTGCCAACCCATCACCATCTCCTTAGACTCTCAAGGAGAATAGTGTAACTCACAAACATCTCAACCCTCCTATTCCATCAACCAGATCCAATCCAGAAACTGAGACGGCTGGTCCGCCTCTCTCCAGTTCTGGCAGCCCAGACCAACCACCTAAATCCACCCCTTCTACAACTCAAGATACTAATTTAATTTGACCTTATTATGTTTGATATTTTTGATAGTACCATATTAAATTGTAATTTCTTGATATACATTCAGTCCGGGCTAGTGACACATGCTAGTGTGTGCTAGCTTTATTTTCACCAAGAGCATAAATCCTATTTTTATCACAAACCAATGTGCTTCTGAGGAGCCCATCTTCATTCAAAAATATAAGGCATATTTATTTACTCATGGTCTGGTTTTGCTTTTGTGGCTTGGTTTCGGCCAATAGCGTCAGAAGGTAATGGAAGACATCAACTCTGAAGATTCATTCAGGTGCAATTAAGAACCTACTGACTATATCGAGGCCATAAAATTAAATCAATGACAAAGAATCAAGTTAACAACCCAGTTGGCAGGAATCTATATATGTTAATTAAAATATCTTGTTAGATACAAGCACACTCAAGCTGCTGTTTCCTTTAATCAACATTAATTATGATCAAACTACTAGGACCACATGATTCACCATGATTCATTGAAGAGACTTTGTGACAGTGCTAACATAATTATGACTGTAACTCTCCTAGATGATATGGATGAAGATCAACCTTTTGAGGAGCTTCTGGAGAAAGCTGAAGCTGGAGACCCTAGAGCAAAAAGCAGAGTGAGTGCATGAAAACATATATGTAATATTTGAAATAATATTAAAATTATGAATATTGTCATAGTATGAAATGATACAGCAATGTAAAAATGGTTATAAAATGTTGACAATTTATTATGAAAAAATATAATTTATAACTAATTATGACCATATAAACTAATAACAAGCAAAGATATTATATCTCATACCTTATGTAAAATATAAAAGTGGACTGAATCTTGTTCTGCAATTGGATTGCTTTCTTCAAAGGCCTTGACTGAACATTATGGTTGTGAATTTGGAACTTAAACTATATTGAATTCACTCTCTCTGAATCAATCCTCCCTCTACCTATATAATAACACAAGTGTTTATAATGTAGCTATAAGATTTAAAACAAAAAAAATCTTCATTATATACAGATTAAATTCTAGTGTTTCTGTCTACCTTAAAAGTGTGTCCTTTTTGGCAAGGCTTTGAGTGTCTATTTTCAGTTTTCTGGCAGTATAACTCAATTGCTTCTGCATGTACATATTCTCACAAATACACTCACAGTCAGAACAAATGCGTCTGCATATTTGGACTCAGTTGACATACATCCTGTAGAGACATACATTAAAATACGACCCAAGAAAATAAATCAATAAATACAACTTACATCTCATCAAAAATCACTTTCTGTTAAAATTAGCCTCAAGTAAATAAAGCATTACAGAGAATGGAGATCTCAGCACAGTTCACTTTCTGTTAATTATTTTGCACTAATCTGTTATTGTGTTGTTAAAGGCAAACTGTAAACCTCTTACCATGGTTTAATAATCAGGGTTTAGCGTTCGGGCTAAGATTAGATATGGTTATATGAAACTCAGTCTGGCTTTGAGCCTCTGGGATATTAGGCATCCCAGATGCCTAATATTCGTCAAAATGATGCAGGGGCTGATGGGCAATGTAGATTTCATGTAGTATTATGCACAAGATTTATGATTTTGGGGTATTTATAAATGTCATTTGAGAAATTTCAGAAATGTAAAGCTCATGAAAAGGACAGAATGAAAACATCTTGTGGTTTATTATTTTAATGTGTATTGTTAATGTTTGCTGTATGGTAAACAATGCCTTAAACTGGCAGAAGAAAAAGACACAGAGACAAATGACCGTACAGCTGTAATGGTTCATGAAGGCAGCAAAACAATGTCAGAGGGATGCAGCCAAACTGCTTCAGAAATGCTGGATCCAAAAGAAAGGTGAGGGGAAGTTAAGAAAACAAGGAACTCTAGTGAAGTTATGAGAATGCCCTTTTAAATGCAAATTATGTCAATGTAATCTGAAGATTTGTTTTAATGGTAATTTATAAATTGTTCATAATAATCCCAAATGGATTCTTCTCTAATTCACTACTGGCTGGCATCACACCAGAGAATGCACAGGAAGTGAGAAGGCTATCCTCAGAAACTACATTCGAACAGGCAGTGAGGAGAGCAGCCATGTCGATGTATTGGAAACTCAATCCTGACAGAAAGAAGAAAATAGCCATGTCTGAGATGCTGGAGAATGTCAGCCAGGTCAGCTTACTCACGAAGGGCATTCATTTCTTTGGCTTTAATCTTTATGTTTTTGCACCAGCAGTATTTTTCGATTCTTGGGTGATGGCCACTGAAACAAGGGACATATTTTGATCAAATGTCCCTCGAGGAGATGCAATATATTGTGTGTGCTCTATCTATCTATATTATCTACTTGTTCTTCAGGTAAATAGGGCTATTATATATATATTATATATATTATATAAACATTTTTTAATGTTGCTAATAGTTTCATTTAATTTTTAACTCATTTTAACAGGTGAAAGCTTATTTGTTATGGGGCGTAACAGTTTTTATTTATTCAATTTAGACCATGTTTCATGAACATAAGTGTAAATACTTTATGTTTATTTCAAATGCAATAAAAATTCTATAATTTAAGGAGGGTACAATAATAAGGTATATAAATACTCCCAAACTGGAGCACGCAGCGTAGAATAGCACACAACCCAGATTGACTTATTAAGGAAAAGCATAAGTAAATACATTTACATGGTTTTATGCTAATTTAAATAATGATAATGGATAATTATTCTATATTAATCGCATAGGCTTAAATTTTATAATGTACATGTATTTATTTTTATGGAATGTAAAGGATTAGCGGAGAATTTCACACACATTTAAAAAAAAAATAAAAAATTGTACAAAGAAAAATGTCCAAATAAAACACACACAATTAAAAAAAAAACAAAAAATTAAAAAAAAAAAAAAAAAACAAATAGGAGAAACAGTGGCCAAATCTTCTTCAAACAGTAATTTTCAAATCTTGCTAATGCTATCAGGACTATGACAAAAAATCCACAAAACCAAGACAAAACCAAAAGAAATCTTAAAAGACATCAGGACTATGACAATTAATTCTTGAAATTTCGACAAAACCAAGAGATGGCTTAAAGATAATTTTATCTAGCAGAAGCCAATATCGCAACCAAATTACTATATATTATTATATATTTTGATATCGGTGTTTTAATATGACTAACCAGACCTCTTTTTTGAAATTTCTAGTATGGCACACGTGAGGGGATTTAAAGGGACATACTGCTTCCTGGTGACGTACCTGGTTTGCTTTGTGTGGTGCGAGTTCTCCATGGTTCTTCTGCATACTCCACCACCATTGGCCTTATCCGCACTTGTGTGACCTATTTCCTCTCCCTGTTCGCCTTTCTTTTCTTTTCTTTTTATTTATTTATTGGTCACTTTTACACAACAGACCATTGACTGAAGTGCTGTACAATAAGTAAACACATAAGTCTCAAAAACATACACCACAATAAAATGACAGTGAAATAAACTCCACAATTTGAATATACAGAGAAATGTCTATACCGCATTAAATGCTAATGCAAGGAAATTTTTGTGTTTAAAAACACTTAATATGTGAGCTGATCTGAGAGAAAATTATAATTCATTCCAGAGTTTTGGAGCTATCGCTACAAAAGCTCAATCTCCACTTCGCCGTTTAGTTCTAGGAATCATGGGTCAGCTGGTCAGCTGACCTTAGAGACTGTTTTGGCTCATATTTCTTAATCAGTTCCACCAAGTACAGTGGAGCCCTACTATGCAATGATTTATAGACAAAAAACAAAATTTTAAAATTAATTCTATAGGGGATCAGTAACCATTGTAAAGAACTCAGAACAGGAGTAGTATGATCTCTCTTACGAGAACCTGTCAAAAGCCTCGCTGCAGCATTTTGGACCAGCTGTAAGCGGTTAAGCAATGATTTATTTATGCCAACATATAATGAGTTGCAGTAATCTAACCTTGTGAACATAAAGGCATGAGTTATGGACAAAAATAGTTTCACCTTGGCTATTAATCTCAAGTGATAAAAACAAGAATATGTTTCTCAAACTTGAGATCACTATCAAAAAAGAACTCCTAAAATTTGCACTGCTGACTTACAAAAAGGGGCTAAACTGCTCGAATCAGATAAATTATTTGGAGCTCCAAACCACACAACTTCAGTTTTGTCTTCATTCAGATTAAAAAAATGTAAGGACAGCCATAGCTTAATTTCTTGTAAACAGTCCAGCAAAGATTCTATTTGCTTTTTACTATTCTTTTGCAAAGGAAGATACACTTGCATGTCATCTGCATAGAAGTGAAATGAGATTCCATGCTTATGAAAAATTGATCCAAGGGGTAACATACGAAGAAAACAGAATCGGGCCGAGAATGGACCCCTGTGGAACCCCACAAAGTAAAGGAACAGGTTGTGAATAATCTTGACCAACATTTACAGAAAAAGATCAGTTTGAAAGAAAGGTCTTAAACCATTTAAGCACTATACCATGGATTCCCACCACCTTCTCAGGCCGTGAGAGTTAAATCTCATGGTCAATAGTATCGAATGCGGCACTAAGATCTAATAAAACAAGAACTGCTGAGGACCCTGAGTCAACTGCAGTCAATAAATCGCTTAAAACCCTGATCAAAGTCGACTCAGTACTATGGTGAGCCCTAAATGTCTTTTTGTAGCAAAAAAGTATGTAACTGATTAAAAGCCACCTTCTCTAAAACCTTTGATAGAACAGGTAACTTTGAGATTGGCCGATAATTTGATACAACAGCAGGATCCAAATGTGTTTTTTTTTTTTAAAAAGTGGCTGAACAACAGCATGTTTAAACTGATTAGGGACTACTCCTGTTAAAAGGCTATTATTATAGATAAAATACTGGGGCCAAGAACATCAAATGCCTGTTTCACTAACCTTGCTGGAATGATATCAAGTGCACAATCAGTTGGTTTCAGCTGGCTGATTAGGTTAGCTAACGATTTCAGAGAAATAAGTTCAAAATGGTCAAAACCAACAGATGGTAGGCGAACAACTGAAGGGTAAAATAAACCAGGTTTGATCGAAGATCTGATATTGGAAATCTTTTGAACAAAATAATCCAAAAAGGCCCCACAAGTAATAATTGGAGGGTCAGAAAACAAATCAGATTTTGGATTAAGTGCAGAATTTATTACATTAAATAGAACTTGCGGCTTACCACTGTTTTTTGTATTTTTTTCTGCAAAATAATTTTTCTTAGCCATCTTAACAGCATTCTGATAGTTGGCTAAAGACTCCTGTAACATTTCAAAAGATATCTGTAACCTGTCTTTATTCCATTTTCGTTAAAATTTTCTACAAGTTTTCCTCAACCCCCAAGTCACGTCATTTAGCCAGGGCTCAGGTCTGGATCTACCTTTTTTAACCTGCAGTGGAGCAACTGAGTCCAAAAAAGGCAAACATATGGAATATAATGCATCAAGTGAAAAACTTGATCTGATGTTTCAACATCATCAGTAGATAGACCAAAAGACAAAACCAAGTCTAAAATATGACCATGATCATGAGTGGGTTTATGCACATGCTGTATAAGATTAAAAGAATCAATTACATTCAAAAAATCTCCTACCAAAGGATTTGTAGGACAGCACACATGTACAGGTGCATCTCAATAAATTAGAAAGTTCATTTATTTCAGTAATTCAACTCAAATTGTGAAACTCGTGTATTAAATAAATTCAGTGAGTCTTTGGTTCTTTTAATTGTGATGATTTTGTCTCATATTTAACAAAAACCCACCAATTCACTATCCAATTATTCACCATTCCATCTCAACAAATTAGAATATGGTGACATGCCAGTCAGCTAATCAACTCAAAAGACCTGCAAAGGTTTCCTGAGCATTCAAAATGGTCTCTCAGTTTGGTTCACTTAGGCTACACATCATGGGGAAGACTGCTGATCTGACAGTTGTCCAGAAGACAATCATTGTCACCCTTCACAAGGAGCTTAAGCCACAAACATTCATTGCCAAAGAAGCTGGGTGTTCACAGAGTGCTGTATCCAAGCATGCTAACAGAAAGTTGAGTTGAAGGAACAAGTGTGGAAGAAAAAGATGCACAACCATCCGAGAGAACCACAGCCTTATGAGGATTGTCAAGCAAAACTGATTCAAGAATTTGAGTGAACTTTACTAGGAATGGACTGAGGCTGGGGTCAAGGCATCAAGAGCCACCACACACCAACGTGCCAAGGAATTTAGCTACAGTTAAGCCACTCCTGAACCACAGACAACATCAGAGGCGTATTAGTGAAAGTGAAAGTCGTGACATTTGTCAAGTGTGGTAACCCATACTCGAAATTGGTGCTCTGCATTTAACCCATCCAAGTGCACACACACAGCAGTGAGAAGTGAACACACACCCGGAGCAGTGGGCAGCTAAAGCACTTCAGCCATGGGTATTGAGGGTGGAAGAGAGCGCTGTTCATTCACTCCCTCCCACCTACAACTCCTGCCAGCACCGAGACTCAAACTTGCGACCTTCTAGTTACAAGTCCAAATCTCTAACCATTAGGCCACAGCTGCCCTCATTACCTGGGCTAAGGAGAAGAAGAACTGGACTGTTGCCCAGTGGTCCAAAGTCCTCTTTTCAGATGAGAGCAAGTGTTGTATTTAATTTGGAATCCAAGGTCCTAGAGTCTGGAGGAAGGGTGGAGAAGCTCATGGCCCAAGTTGCTTGAAGTCCAGTGTTAAGTTTCCACTGTCTGTGATGATTTGGAGTGCAATGTGATCTGCTGGTGTTGGTCCATTGTGTTTTTTGAAAACCAAAGTCACTGCACCCGTTTACCAAGACATTTTTGAGCACTTCATGCTTCCTTCTGCTGATCAGCTTTTTAAAGATGCTGATTTCATTTTCCAGCAGGATTTGGCACCTGCTCACACTGCCAAAAGCACCAAAAGTTGGTTAAATGACCATGGTGTTGGTGTGCTTGACTTGCCAGCAAACTCACAGACCTGAACCCCAGAGAATATATGGGGTATTGTCAAGAGGAAAATGAGAAACAAGAGACCACGCCAATGCAGATGAGCTGAAGGTCACTGTCAAAGAAACCTGGGCTTCCATACCACCTCAGCAGTGCCACAAACTGATCTCCTACATGTCAAGCACAAGCAAGACAGTAATAAAAGCAAAAGGAGCCCCTACCAAGTATTGAGTACATGTACAGTAAATGAACATACTTTCCAGAAGGCCAACAATTCACTAAAAATGTTTTTTTAAAAAAAAAATATATATTTTTTTATTGGTCTTATGAAGTATTCTAATTTGTTGAGATAGTGAATTGGTGGGTTTTTGTTAAATATGAGCCAAAATCATCTCAATTAAAAGAACCAAAGACGTAAACTACTTCAGTCTGTGTGCATTGAATTTATTTAATACACGAGTTTCACAATTTGAGTTGAATTACTGAAATATATTAACTTTCCACAACATTCTAATTTATTGAGATGCACCTGTATGCTGCATTTGTTAGATTAAAAATATAGTATAAACAGTTATGTTGTCAAATATTATTAACATTTACAATAACTGTTTTCTATTTCAGTATATTATAAATTATTTTTAACCTTATTCCTGTGATGGCAAAAAATTTCAGCATAATTTCTCCAGTCTTCAGTCACATGATCTTTCAGAAATCATTCTAATATGCTGATTTGTTGGTCAGTTATTATCATGTGACACTGAAGAATGGATTAAAGGCTCGTAATTATTCTAAACTTTTGACCAGTTCATGAGACTTCTATTTACAAAATGCTAAAAGTTAATGTAAACTGTCTGTAAAGAAATAGGTATTCCAAAATTAATTTCTGTTATCTTTTACAAATGTTACATTTGAATAATTTAAGTATTATCCATTGAGTGTTTTTCAATTGCCCTCATTCCATATTTAACCATGTTTTGTTTTTTTAGCAAGCTTTGCTCAAATTAACATTCTCTGCTTTCACGAACAGGAGAAAATTACACAAGAAAAAGCATTAAGATGTGACCCGACGATCAAAGACGTCTATCTCGCATGTTTACACACAAAAATTATTAAAAAGCAGCACAGTGAAAAAAAAAAAGGTGCTCTATGTGAACCGGCCCTTTTTGTCCTTGTGCCCAAGATTGTTAGGGTTTCGTTTCACATTTTGAGTTAAGCGATATGCAGTATCTTCCTTGCTTTTTATCCTAAACCACCAGATCCTGTAACCACCAGATCTGATCTAAGAAGTTTCTGACCTTCAGAAATTCAGTCTGACCTTTACAACTCATTTATGATTACGATCCATGGGCAACTGATCTTTATTCACATTTTTGTTTCAAACATTTATTTATTTTTGTCATGAATAAGAAAGCATGGAATACTTGTTTAGTATTCAAAATATTTATCAAATGAAATGTTTCTGTGAACATGAGCCTTCTTATCTATTATTTGTTAGTTCAAATAACCTTTTTTTGTTTTGTTTTACGTAATATTTTGAGCCTAGATCACTGATAAAAATCTACATACACTCTCACAAACAGCTCACACTTTGTCACACTCTGATGATGTCACTGTTTGTTACATGAAAAAACCATCTCTTCACACAGATGTTTTAGTGAGAGGTTATATGACAACTGGATGTAAAACCTGTTTACAGTGCCTTTATTTTTGTGAAAATATTAAAATGGATTAAAGTGCCTTTCACAATTATTGTCCTTCTAAGGTCTGATGCTGCATAGTTGCATGCAGTAAGTTCACTATAAGCATATCAGATGTCTCTCTCTCTCTGTGTGTGTGTGTGTGTGTTTGTGTGTGTGTGTGTGTGTGTGTGTGTGTGTGTGTGTGTGTGTTAAATACCAGAAGCAGACAGAGAGACTGTGAAACAACACTATGACAAAAAAAACCTGTATAATCTTAGCTGGTATACAGAGGTCATATTAATTTAACCACATTCCTCCGTTTGCCTCTTTTATTTTTCCATTAAGTGTCAATATAATATGTTTAGGCATCATAGATATACACATTAGTACCACTGGATAATGATAAACATGCGTTTTTGTGTGTATGCTTGCATGTATAGGCCTGTTTGTGTGTGCATGTGTGTGTGTGAGTGAGAGTGAGAGAGAGAATGAGTGTGTGTGACCTGAAAAACTCAATCTATTATTCCCTGGTTGCATTGTGAATGTGAGTGTGTGTGTGTTTTACTGCAGGTCTGAGAGGAACGCATGATAGAATGCATAATGGCAGAAGGCCTATCGCCATGGTAACAGGATGTAAGAGAACGAAAGAGTGAGAGAGAAAGAGGAACTGTGTAAAAAAGCAGTCATTGTCTTAGGGTACAAAAATGATGTGAATGAACTACAAATGTAAAAGTAAGAGTGGAGGAACTGATTGTAAGAGGCACAGCCTCAGTATATGTATAGAGCAAAGAGTACTAGAAAAATGGGACGGAAACACATGACCACCGGAAAAGACAGAAGCGGGACAAAAATGAGAAAAGCAAGTAAGCAAGCTCGCTCATCAGTTTGAGAGTACCCCGTTTACATCATAACACTTTAAAAATGGATTCATTAAAAGCATGTGTGTTGACAGATACATTCATTCAGCCTTGTTCATATAGCAAAAACAATCACTGACCTTTGTGTCACAATCTACACAGACACCCAACAATTCATTACCACATCTACACCAAACAAGCAGTCACTCACTCAGAAGGTGAATGGCACCTTAAATGAAAAATAACTCACCATGTTCTTTCTACAGTGGATAGAGAGTTACATGTACACCTGTGTGGTCACAGAAAACAGTGTAGAAATGATTTATCCACTGGTACATATTGGAATGTTACAAATTCAATACAAGACATCATGTTGTGACAAAACGCAATTTTGACACATCCTCAACTATGTTCATGCACTTAAAATGGAAGCCCAGGGAGCATTAGCAAAGCAAGAAAGAAAAAAAAAATGAAAAAAAATAAAAATAAAAATAAAATAAAATAAATAGCCACAAAAAAATAAAATGAGCACAACTAAAAAACAACAAACATTCCTACAAATTCAAAAATAAAATGAGCACAACTAAAAATCAAGATATTTTTGTTCTAATTTAACTGTATTTTAAGAACCAGCATTCCTACAATTTTGTAAAATCTGAATATACGAGGAAGCCTAATATAAAAGTGTGTGCAAAATTTTGCTTTTAAACCCTCCCAATGTCCCACAGACTTCCACTGAAAGTACTTTTTTTCTACAGATTTTTTAAAATTAAACAAATAGAGGAATGTGTCAGAATTATTGTTTGTGGTAAATAATTTGCCTGATTTGATGCCAAAATATCCTTTAAATGAACCAACTGATTTCCATGTCTTTCTGCACTGTTTTGTAGCCTGTGTCACTAATTTTTTTCATCTATACTTCCTACATGACTGTTTAAATTTCCTCTTGAGCGATCAGTATAGTAGCTACATTCATAAATAAAAAGGCAGTGCTTCACAATGAGAGCCCAGAACTCTGCATAACCAGAAACCAGATCAGAGTTTGATCCTGACTTCCTGACTCATGTCAGTTTCCATGCACAGTGCACAAGGAGGCTTTTTTGAAAACATGTTAGCAGTGTAATACACCCTCATTCTTCTCTTTTTTTTTTTTTTTTTTGAGAGACAGACCAATACTTTTCTTACCATACAGGTGTAAATATAACCCATCATGAGGTGTAACCAGGTTAAGACAGTGGTCTGATGAAGTAGTGGTTCAATCCTTCTGATAGAATACACCAGACAAGTACTGGAATTTAAACCTTCTCCAAGTGCGAGATGTAGTGATTTGGTCATATAGGCAATCAAGTCTCCACAAATGGTTGATTCAATGTGAAGTAAAATGAGTGCTCGTGTAGCAGATGCATTGTGGGATAGGTTTTTGGGAAGCACGTGATAGGAAGACTGCTCAGAGTACTCTTGTTACCATGGCAACTGAGTAACCTGTCTCCATGGCAGCCTGGCACAGAGGAGTGGAGCGGTCTCATTCCTGGTCTACAGCCCAAAGGCATCGGCCTTTATCCAAATAGCCATCAATCACAGATCAGCGCAGTCAGGGATTGGCCGGCAACACCATCCATCACATATCAAAGCAATCCAGGATTGGCTGACTGTGATGCCAATCATAAATTCCACTTTCCGTAGCTCACTGGCAACATTCTTGTTGGTGTAATTAACCAAACAGTTATCAGTTAAAGTCACTAGCTATATATAACTGCTCTCCTGGAACGGCTTAACTGCACAGTCCATCTGCATAGTCTGGCAACTACGTCCATCTTCACAGGATTAATAATATTTGTTTTAAAGGATAAATTTAATACATGTGCATGATTTAAATGCATGTTGGTGTGTGTGGCCCTGTGAAGAGCATTACTGCATTACCCTGTTACATGTCTCTTGTCACTGGTTTTCTGCATTGACCCTGTCCTGAAAGATATAGAGGTTGTTAGTGGCTGCGATGGCGATGATGTTTTCAGCCGGGTGCCAAGCCATGTGCAGAATTTTTTTAGTGAAGTCCAGACTGTCCACTCCCACGTCACCCCGGCGACGCCGGCCCCCGGTGTAAACGCGGCGAGTCCGCAGCACGGCACGCGGTTTACTGTTCTCACGCCATGCCTCGAGGGTTACACCACGACCGGTCTCACGATCAAACATCCGGAAAAAACTGTTATACGCTCCTGTCATGATTACATGAAGGGGGTACGGTAAGCATGATGGGTATAAACCAGAATGGGTATGCGGAGTGAAAAAGAGTTTAGAAGAGGAACAAATGAGCAAATCAAAAGAGTAAAGACCATAATGGAAATATGAGAGAGAAAGTAGGAAAGGAGAGAAACAGTGTATGAGTATAAAACAGGAAATAAGCCTACTGTATATTGCATAAGATATGATTTTTCAAGGCCTCAGAAATGTTTACCTGTCTGTGCTGTTCCAGACGCACTCAAACTTGTCAAAGATGCAGTCGTTTTCATACAAAGAGCAGAGTTTGCTTCTTAGGTACTCATGCACCTGACACACAAGGAAATGTTCATATATATTTATACTAAAAACAAGAATACACCTTTATTTAAATAACAGTGATGCACAACAGAATATGACTAAATATTTGCTATAACAATAAAGAAGACTCAAATCAGTTAATTATTTATTGAATCAGTTCATTTACATTAACTGTCTATCAACTTCTATCAGTGTTGGTATTGCTAAGTAAAATTACAAATTAAATTAAAATTAAAAAATGTTTTTGTTAATCGAAATAAAGTTGAAATAAAATTACATTTAAATATCAGATTAGAAATGTTGCCTTGACAACTAACAGAAATAAAATCAATTTAAGCTGAAGTGTTAAAATTACTAAAAATAAGACTAAAGCTAAATACAAATATTAAAGAAATACAATAAAAATGACAAAAGCTTATAACAAAAGTACTAAACATTAATTTAATAAATACTATAATAGTATATAAATAACACTAACTTTCCAACACCTCACAGGCGAGGACCATTTAGGTTGAACTGATTCACTAGAATATAAGTATAAAAAGTGTCTTACTGCACAAGGAAAAAAAAATTCAAATCAGCCAGAAATAGTTTAGCCTAGCATATATATTATGGTATAAATATAATATGTTTATGGTATTGTTTACGAAGACCTGCAAGTTGCCCACCTGGTAGGTCTCCACTGGGCCCTTCTCCATGTTGAGGTCCCATACTTTGACAGTCAAGTAGTCTCTGGTGAGCAGATAGCGTCCACTATGGCTGAACTTAACATCAGAAACTGACGAGATGATCTCAGAGAAGAAAGATCGATTGCCTGGGTCCTCTGGCTCCTCAAAGACTAAAAGGTATGGAAGCAGATTAGTCTCAAATATAATTCACGCAAAAAACATGATTCATACATGCGTAGACAATTTCACATGCATGAAACCTAATTCACGTACACACAAAAAAAATTCACGTGCGTGAAAAAAAAAATATATATTCACAAAAAGCAATTGACATGCGCAAAATAAAATTATATAGTTATATGATACATTTCACAAATGAAACACACAATCTTAGATATACACTGTTTGAATGTTTAAAATGTACGAGTGTCTGAATGTACAAATCGTCATTTACTACGAATCCACTCGGATTTGTGTGTGTGTGTTTTTGACTTTCCTGGCAGCTCTCTGTGGGTCGTGTCGTACTCTTTAGCCAATCAGATGCAAGCTTACCCATTCAACCCAATCATATCATAAGCACTGAGAGTGCATTCAAGGAGCGCACGATTCTGCGCACCTGCTGTGTGCAATATGATTAATTAAGAACGGAAATTAAGCCTTTACATCAGTAATCCCATAGACAGTAGAAGAAATGGACACAGGGACCCAGTTGGAACTCAATTGAGACAGTGTGAAGCTCCATTTTTTAGATTTTTTTAGCACTTCCGTTTCTGACGCGCAGACTCAAACAAAGGATTTGCCATTATTGTGACTTCATCTGAACATGTGCAAAACTACTCTCCTTGAATGCAAATGATATGATTGGTTGAATGGTAAGCTCGCATCTGATTGGCTAAAGAGCACGACAGACCCACACGTGGGAAGAGAGCTCTGCCAGGAAGAAGTCTCAAAAACACCACACACAAATCGTGGATTCGTAGTAAATGACGATTTGTACATTCAGACACTCGTACATTTTAAACATTCAAAGGTTTTGTTTACAGTTGTATATCTACGAATTGTGTTTTTGCATTTGTGAAATGTATTTTATGAATATATAATTTTATTTTGCGCATGTGAATTGCTTTTTGTGAATATATTTTTTTTTCCACGCACGTGAATGTTTTTTTGTGTGTACATGAATTAGGTTTCATGCATGTGAAATTGTCTACGCATGTGTGAATCGTGTTTTTGGCGTGAATTATATTTGAGACTAATCTGCTTCCATAAAAAGGGGAGAAAAGATACAGATTCAAAAGTGAAAGTGAAAAGAAAAAAAAAAAGAAAAAAAAACAAAGTGAAAAAAAGTGAAAAAAAGTGACGTGACATACAGCCAAGTATGGTGACCCATACTCAGAATTCGTGCTCTGCATTTAACCCATCCGAAGTGCACTAAACACACATACACACTGTGAACACACACCCGGAGCAGTGGGCAGCCATTTTTATGCTGCGGCGCCCGGGGAATTGGGGGTTCGATGCCTTGCTCAAGGCACCTAAGTCGTGGTATTGAAGGTGGAGAGAGAACTGTACATGCACTCCCCCCACCCACAATTACCTGCCGGCCCGAGACTCGAACACATACAAAAACTTAACACATAATCACATCAAAGAATCAAAATGATCACAAATAAACTGAGGTCAGATTCACTTGAAAGTCTGAGTGTGCTGGGAAACCGTTTCAATGGTTTTACAGTTAATGACAGCAATGAAACATCTTTAACACTGTGGTCTGATTGTCTATTACTGCAGCTGTAAGTGTAATTCTCACTACATCTGCTACAGTGCTCATTTCCCCAGCAGCTAGCACAGCTGATCTTCTGTGTGTACGTAACTAAGCTACTTACAACAGGTTCTAGTAAAGAAGGGCATAAAGAAACTCAAGAAGTTAAATACAAGATTTGAGAATAGATTAATCTGTCACAAGAGGCATTGTCTTCTCTTCTAATTATTACAAAACGTTATTACAAGACAAATTCATGTTTACCACAAAAGCTTCAAAAATAAAATCAAAAATTCATACACTACTGTTCAAATTTTATAAATTTTTACAATAACAAGGAATTCCCCTATTATCACTAAGGCTGCATTTATTTGATCAAAAATACAGTAAAAACATTAAAAATATCAAATTCCTTTTATTGCAAACACTAGCAGACATTTCTCCAGTTTTCAGTATCCTTCAGAATCATTTTAATATGCTGATTTGGTGTTAAAGAAACATTTGACATTAATATTTTCTGGACACTGTGATGCATTATTTTTCAAGATTCTTTTGATGAAAAGAAAGTAAAAAAAAAAAAAACACTGCATAAATATATATATTTCGTAAACTTGTATAATATATGTCTTAACTGTAACTTTGGATCAATTTATGCATCCTTGCTGAATAAAAGTATTCATTTATTAAAAAAAAAACTTACTGACTCAGAGGCGTAACGTGCCTTTACTGCTGCTGTATACAAACAGCATAAAAAAGCATATACTTACTTTTGGAGTGCTTGTCACAGAGTGCCGACTCTCTCATGTCACAGAGGCGTAACGTGCCTTTACTGCTGCTGTATACAAACAGCTGGCAGTGATGTGGGTGGAATTCTGCAGCTGTTATTACCTCCGTCAGGTCCTCCATATTAGCCGGCTTAATGTCCACAATGTCTGAGAGGGGGTGGGGTCAAGGAGAGTTTCTGATTTACAGCTCTGAAAGCTCTCTTCTCTGTTAGAGACTCCTAATTCTTTCATGAACTCATGCAGATGTCAATATTTTCAGTGAATAATAGCTTACATTTTTGTCTGTTTCTCACACACATCTATTGTATGGTATCAGAAGACTTGAAATATAGATCACGAGTCATATTGACCACTTTTATTATATTTACTTTTATTATTACTGGTACTTTAGTTCCAGAGATCACATAAGGCCTACAACTAAAAGCACATTATGACAGTGGGGCCTTATACACTATGTATCATCAGCTTTCCTGATTGGTGTAAAACTGTACAATTATATGATTATCATTCTGAGCACTCACACGCACACATACATGTTCATCCACACACATCTTATTCAGTAAGCACTACACATCACATGCACACAACCTACAATTTTCCTGAAGGCAGCTATTATGTGTTTTAGAGAAGAGTGTTTCCTTGCTGAATTATTTAAATGTTTCCATAGAAATTTTATTTCTAGGTCAGAGCCTTGCTCAAAAGAAGAGCAGCTACGCAATCTGGAACACAAAACCCTCTGCCTTCAGTCCAGTCACAAGAACACAAAGAAACGAAAGCAATCAGTTTAGGAACAGAACCATTTTTATACAGCATGCAACGTTTATGCCTCTGTCCCAATTATCTGATTTTATATAAGCCAGTTTAAAGAGTCACAATGGTTGCATTTTGTTTTGTCTTATATTTTGTCTGTAGGCTCAAGAATGGACATAAAGGATACTGAAGCTTCGGTCTGTGATATCCAGGTGCCACATGTTGATCCTGAGATCATCAGCAGACAGATATGTCTCACCATCGCTATTGACTGAGATGGAGTTGACGTGGTAGGTGTGGCCGTTGGCAAAGATTCTCCTCGGCCGCACCTCAACCATCAGGTCAGTGGGCTTCAGGACCGGCACCGAAGGAAATGACATTAAGCATCAGAAGTCTTCTTTTATTTTAGATCATCTACTCAAAATTAGGGTAACACTATGTAACATACAACAACTAATAGCTATAATAACTCGTTAACAAACATTTTATGGGATCAAAATTGTGCATATTTGTTTCATTCATTTGTTTGATTTCTGTTTTAATTGCATTTTTTTAGGTTATCGTATTATCACACCCTGATCACGTCTCACATCACCCTAAAAAATTTACATTTTGAGATAATGACCAACTAAATGTAAATTATCTGGTTTATTACACCACTACTTACCGAAAAAAAAAAAATATATATAGATCTGAATATAGAATATAGATTTGAGTTTATATTATCATCATGTGAGAAAAAAATAGCCCAAGGAGTTATATGAGAAGCACAGATACTTCATGGAGGAAATAGATACTGCAAGCAGGTTGATGATGTCAGCTGTCAAATATACAATTTATCAGTCATTATACAAAAATAGTTAACCACACAATGCATTAATTGACCATTTAGAACTGTGTACGTTAATATTTTTAGAGCATGAAAAAATCAATGACTAAAACAAATTATAAATCAATCAATCAATCAAATCAAATAAATCAAACCCTCTTTCTGCACTGGATTGAATATGCCAACTGTGATATACCCGTAATGAGGTCACGGTGGAGATGTCCTTTATTCGCCCTTCTTCGTCCTTCAGATTGTAGCCCTCTGGCCGCTTGTCTCTCTCGCTCACCTTCCATAACTTTATAGTTTTATCTGTTGAAACATGTTAGAAATTACCAGCTATTCATTTTTAGAACTTAGACTTTCTATACTAAAACATCCACACATCTTTCTGTGGCTTTGAAAGGCATTTTTAATGCAAGTGGTCTTGATAAGCATTGTTCATGCTTATGTTACTATTAAAAATGTCTTATGATTCATTGGTACTAACAGATGGTAGCAATGTGAAATGCAATTCAGCCCAACTATTTCAGTCTAATATCTGGTACTGATTTCTTGCACAAAATAAATACAATGCCCTTTAATATTCGGCCTAAAATTATGAGCCTCTTGTAATGTAATTAGGAGGATTAGATTGACAAATATGAGGCTAGATTAACTCCTGATGGACAGGAAGTGGGGTGATTACCGTTGGTAGAGAGGAGGAAGTGGGCAGCGTTTTGCTGTGGCAGCCAGCGGATCTTATTGATCTTCTCCTCAATTTCCAAACTCTTCAGATAGTCAAAGTCCGGTTCGTGACTCTGGAACGTGCTGTAGACATTATACTCACCCGATTCTCCCAGCTCTTCAGATTAAAATGCATATGCTTATGTACATAAATGTACATAAATTCATGTTTAAAACATTGCTGAACAAGAGTCTTGTGGAGATTTCATAAATAAAACATTGCTGAATGTATATCATAATATTACTTTAATAAAAAAACACTTTCTAGCAATCAAAGTTTGGTTTATACAATCTATATGATATATAAAAAAGACATTACCTTTTTAAACTAACTCTATTATTGTTTGTAAGTTTAAATGTGCTTTAAAAGAGCAAAAAAAAGAGGGTCTGATCTTTAAGTGGGTGAAACCCCTTTAAGTGGGTTTCACTGTGAGTTATCACATAAAAACAATGTGTTTTATTCAGTATCTAGGTTAAAATCTGGGTTAATACATGGAAAATTCACTGGTTCAAAGAAGGCCAGATTGCTCTATATCATGTCTTTAAGAAGTATTTTAAATGGATCAATTTAAATTCTGTCATAAGGCTCTTTGGGCAATGGAAATTAAAATCACCTCATGCATATTCAGCACCCTATGCTACAGAGCTACAAAATGCTTTTTGAAAGTGTATGTAATATTTTTGGCAGCACAGCATTTTTTAATCATTATGACCTTTGCGCTTCCCCTCCCCCAAAGTCCAACTGCTCACCATATATTCACTTCACTACTTAAAAAAACACTGCTTTATTCCCCAATTATCAATCCCCCACTGCAGTGCTTTGCTCTGAGTTTGACCTACCTCTGTTTCTCTCTGGAAGATGACCACTCGCCCCCCCTTATCCCCTGTGGCCAGCAGATCCCCCGTCTGGTTAAACTCCACTGTAGAAATGACATCAGCTACAAAGAAAGAAAGAAATAGGTTTGTGTTAATTTTGTCCGTGAAAAAAAATCACACACACACACACACACACACACATGTGTAAATAAAATTGCATTATTCTTTGAAAAATAATAACAATATTTTTCCCTACCATTTTACTTTTCTATAATGGAAGATTACATGTTCACATTTTAGGGATGTGAATAACTGCAGGTGGAAAGTGAAACACAGTATATATTTTCTAATTTCATAGAGAATATAAACATTTTTATACAGAATTGGAATATATGGAGAATTACTGCATAACTGGAGCTAAATGCTAATACTTTTACATAATACTTTCTTGCATGAAACTCCCAGCCAAAAAAGCCTTTTACGGTACAAATTACCTTAAGTAATAGAAGTTCATGGCCATGTGCTAGCACAGCACAACTGTGGTTTTGTCTACGCATACACTTCTATTCAAGAGCTTCGTCTGGGCGAATGGCTTCACATTTTACATCCTTAATAGTTGATAAACAGCATGTCATGCTACTGCTTCTGCTAGTACAATGATGATGAAACTAATTAAAACAGCCTGGCCTGCTCCTGATGAATCATTCTGCTCTGTAACGTGATTACGGTAAGGCCTGCAAAAGACACTTTTAGGAATAATATGCAAATGCTTGTTTGAAAAATGAAAATACATGCTTTAAAATCAAACAAATATGAGTTTAATCATATTCAAATGCATGAAATGTAAGACTGTCTTGCATCTGTTTGCACATGCATTATTCTGGCCGGCTCACAACGCCCAATAATTGAATGAAAACAGTCTCACTAATGCATGCTGTAACCCAATTATAGGTGTGTGGTGGGACCAGGTGACCAAAGTCTGAGTCAGCTGAATTAGAAGACCTTACCGCTCAGCTACTGAGATGAAGGTTATTTTCAGGACTCAGAGAGGTGAGCAGGATCAAATTACGGTTGAGTATGTGAGTGTGTATAATGGGAAGGGGCGTGCTTTTCTCTTCTAAGCAAAGAGGGAGTGTTCATGCAGGTGTGTGCACATACCTTCTGTGACATAGTCTCGGAGGAAGCTGTGATTGATTTTGGGGTTCTCGCTGTCCTCACCCATCGGAAGCGGCGGAGTGCGTAAACGCGCCCGTCCGGAGCAGAGCCGTCCAATCCGTGCTGTCCCACCCCCCCGGTGCTTTGCCCATGCTGCTGCGGCCTAGCAGAGTGGCCTGCCGCACGGCATCCTGGGATACGGTCCGGCTATGTCAGGGGGAAGATGAGCAACAAGCGACGAGGATGCCACGTACAGACGGGGAAAAGGGAGGAAAAAACGGGATGAATAAACCACAGTTCAGTCAGCTGTAGAAAAGCACCTTGTCATACACACACATGCTCGAGCGCAGGTCCTGACGCTCAGCCAACACTGCCTGGCAACAAGAAAAGAGAATCTAGGTGTGTGAGTGATCCGTAGATCCGTCGTGCTGTGGTAAGTCCTTTTCCAGGCGTGGTTGCGGTAGTCCTTGAAGGAGAGCAGAGGAGAGAGAGACAGGCTGTCTTTCACAGGAGGATGAGGAGAGGCCTGGTCGTACCTCACAGCTTCACGGTGTGTCCTCTTCCTTCTGCTGCAGTGTGATGGAGTGCACGTGTGTGTATGCGTGCTTCTGCGTGAAGGGAAAGGAAAGATGAAAAAGAGGGGGGAGGGAGAGAAAGAGGGAGAGAGAGAGGATACAGCCAGCCTGTCTTTCTCGACTACCACTGCTGCTGAGCATCTGCACAGCATCACGATATCACAGAAGCCTCCTCCCTGCTCAGCCAATCAGAGCCCGGCTATCCTTGGCCACACCTCCCACTGCAGGTGACAAGAGGAATGAGCCTGGAGAGGAGAGTAGATGAGGATATCAGAGAGATGGAGGCAAGAGAATCTGGAATGCGGCAGAGCCAGAGATTTTCACTGGAGTGAGAACTGTGACATGATGAGACTGATGGGAGATGGAGCAAATGACATGACACAGATAAGGATGCAAATAATGGAAGCTTTCACTTTGGAGGTAAGCAAAAAGAGATGTACATGAATGCAAAAAGAGGTCTGACTGAATTTAAAGAAACAATGTGAGAAAATTGGGAAGGTGTGAAAGATGCTATAAAATCTTTTTAAATTGCTCCCCCTAGAGTTTGTAGATATTAATGCACAGGAGAATGGGAAAGTTTAGGAATGCACAACAACAACCGCAATCTAAACTGACAACATTAAATCTGAGCTACTGTTTAATTATGGTATTTCTGAAAGGAAACAATGAAATGCAATAATAAAAAAAGAGGTAACTTAAGCTATGCTAATTTAGGAGATAAATACACGTATAATGTTGTTGTCGTTTTTTTTTTTTCAATTGAGCATGATAAACAATATATACACTTTTATAATGTCATTCATAAATGCATGTACATGGTCTTCAAAATTCGCATTTGAGAGGCATGAGCCTTTGTAATTTATGATGTAGTATTATGAACCTAAAACCTTTTGGAATCAGGTTTTATTTTTGATTTTATTTGGAGCCGCTAGTGGCACAAAAAACAAAAAGGCTTAAAACCAGCAAAAATCTGTTATTAAACCGTACAGTGAACGCTTTTCAAAAGTTAATCTACTATGATGTACATACCACTTGTACTTATGAAGGCCGATGAATCGCATGCATGAAGCAAATTCAACTTCATGGGTACATCTGACAAATTCGTCACATCACTTCCGTCTATGGTAAAGTCATTCAGGCTATACGCGTCATAGACATACATAATAAAGCCTTTATTATGTATATCTATGACACGCGTCCCTTTTTTATTTTAAGAATACCAGTAGAGGGCGCTAATATCAAATAAACTTATAAAGAGATGTTTAGGCAGGACTGTTGCAACAACAACAATACAATTTTATAAAAAACAGCAAGACATTCTCATTATACTTGTAAGTATTATACTGTACATTATTATATTATACGTCATATGTTATACATTGGAAGTATTGTACTTTAGTGGACTTTAGAAGTATTGCATGATTTAATAATCTATCACGTTAACTTCCGGAGCTTTGGCATCCTCTTTCAAACGAGTTAACCAGTAGTGAAACTTTCAAGTGGGAAGGGAAACTACTCTATAGAAATGGAACGTGATTTTCTGCATGGATTTGTGCGTTTTATTTGTAATTTTTTAAGGGGGGTTGTGAAAGACATCACATACTTAGAAATTCCTGCTGATGACATCTTCAGACTTCTTATGGGTTAATGATATTTTTGGATGATCTGTTTATAGCCTAATTAAAAAATTAACCAGATAATATAAAATATAACATAACAAAATTTATAGCCTAATGAAAATATTACGCAGATAATATACAGGATAATATAATATAAGGCTTTAATTAATTAATTAATTTACTTGTTATTTTTAAATGGTACTTCACAAAATGCCATAAAAGAATTAAATGTGTTTTCCGCCTTATTAAATATACTCTAGTAATCATTATGTCCTCATGCTCTGTTCCAGTCTTTTAATCAGTTTGCTTATGTATATGGATCTGGATCATATGTGGTTTGTCTATTTAAGTCCACTTGCCATTTTCTAATATTTATTTGTCAGGGAGAGTGGGTTAAAGGTTAAAGAAAAGAGTGCAAAGTCATTAATAGTTCTCCAGGACACTAATCCTGTTGCTTCTTGGTGTTATTTCACGGATTCATTTTACGTAACCGATTGGCCTCCACCACCACTGTGCAGAGTTGGGATGTTAGTGTAGCAGGTGACAGCAAAGCTTAATCCTCTGACCTGCCTTGGACACCAACTGTGCATCAGTTTTTTCATCTCTCTTTAGGTGCGTTCGACTTCATGAAGCGCTGCGCAAACCGATCGAAATCTGACTTGAAGCAGTGCATGCCGGTTAGAAATTTTGTCCGACTTGAGACGGCGCCGACGCCACATGACTTACACGTGTGTCATCAAAGTACTGCGAGAGCGTTTCGAGAGCAGCCGGCTGACTCAGCCGCCGCAGTTTCTCCCATAGACAGTAAAAGTGTCTGAATGTACAAATTGTCATTTACTACGAATCCACTCGGATTTGTGTGTGTGTGTTTTTGAGACTTTCCTGGCAGAGCTCTCTTCCCACGTGGGTCTGTCGTACTCTTTAGCCAATCAGATGCGAGCTTACCATTCAACCAATCATATCATAAGCCACTGAGAGTGCATTCAAGGAGCACGATTCTGCGCACCTTTTGCGCAATATGGATTAATTAGAACGGAAATTAAGCCTTTACATCAGTAATCCCATAGACAGTAAAAGAAATGGACACAGCGACCCAATTGGAACTCAATTGAGACAAGTGAAGCCCATTTTAGCGATTTTTAGCACTTCCGTTTCTGATGCGCAGACTCAAACAAAGGAAGCTTCTGCCATTATTGTGACTTCATCTGAACGTGCAAAATTACTCTCCTTGAATGCAAATGATATGATTGGTTGAATGGTAAGCTCGCATCTGATTGGCTAAAGAGCACGACAGACCCACGTGGGAAGAGAGCTCTGCCAGGAAAGTCTCAAAAACACACACACACACACATCCGAGTGGATTCGTAGTAAATGACGATTTGTACATTCAGACACTCGTTCATTTTAAACATTCAAAGGTTTTTGTGCACAGTTTGTATATCTACGAATTGTGTTTTGCATTTGTGAAATGTATTTTATGAATATATAATTTTATTTTGCGCATGTGAATTTCTTTTTGTGAATATATATTTTTTTTCACGCACGTGAATTTTTTTTGTGTGTACGTGAATTAGGTTTCATGCATGTGAAATTGTCTACGCATGTGTGAATCGTGTTTTTGGCGTGAATTATATTTGAGACTAATCTGCTTCCATAGAAAGAACAGTGTGTCATCAGTAGAGATGCACCGATTGCAATTTTCTTGGCCGATTCTGATTTCCGATTTTTTCTAAGTGTGATCTGCCGATACCGATTTTCTTTCTAAGAACTATTATTGACAGCATATACAAGCAAAAATTTACTTTTCTTCAAAGCAAAATTTTATTTTCATAATAAAATAAATGATTAAACATTAAATTTTCCAAGTTGCAGGATTTTCTCTCACTTAAAAAACTCTCAAAAAATTAAAGTGTTCTGTGATTGGAAAGAAGTAGAAATAACAATTAACTGAAAATGAGTTGCTTTATAAAATAAAACAACTTTATAAACTGACCTTTTTCTCTTTTTTACTTGTCTTACAAAAGTCAAAAGATCCTATGAATGAACAAAACTGAAGTGTACAATACTCTTTTACATAAAAATAGTGCAGTAAGTGGGTAATAAATGCCAGCATATGTATAGGCAAAATGCTACTTGAGCATTAATGGCAAGTGGTTCCCCCATGGTTTATTTTAGCCTTACACGTTTCACAAATAGCAAACTTAGTGTCTTCTTCACTCACAGTAAAAAAAAACTTCCACACCAACGACATTTTTGTATTAGGGCTGTCCGATCGATCAGTGCATCTCTAGTCATCAGCAGTGCTGGATGGTTCTTCTCACCTCTCTGGACCCCAGGGGCCAAAACCCAGAGACTGAGATTCAGGATGGGAAAGGAAAGCGAGAAAGTGAAGGCATGGTTGGATGATCATTCGGATTCAACCAGGTCTTACTTTAACAGTTCGTCAAGATGAGCAGTGTAGCTGTATCTGTTCTGAGAGAGTGTGAAAAAATGATGTGATGCATTTTTTCAGTCATGTGTATTCATTCTTCATGTCTTAAGTTTGAACACGTTTTATACATTCCAAAGGAAAATGGTTCTAAATGGCACAAGATTTTGGTTCTGTGTAGTGCTGGATAGAACAAGACAAGAAGAAATTTTCAGTTAATATATATTACTGTTTTAAAATAAGTCTCTTAGCTCACCAAGGCAGCATTTATTTGATCAAAAGTACATGCTTAAAACCTAAGATATACAGGTGACCACCCATGCTAGCTATTCCTAAATTGCTAGTAGTGCAATCTAACCTGGTATTATGTCTTTTCTCTTCTTAGACATTGGGTGCATGGCTGTGTAGAAAGAGCCCAAGCTGCCCAAACTCTCATACCTGAGCCAAGGTCTAGGTAGAATATTCTTGGCAGATGTAGAGTGTCCCATCCTGTCAAGTTATTCAGAGCTAGATCTAGAGCTTTTAACAATTTAAAGACTATAAATCCTGGGTCGTTTCAAAGAGTTTACTGCACTATTCAATAATGGAAAATGTGTAAACAAATAAATATTTATAATAATGTAATAATACAGAACAAACTAATACAGTAAGCAATAAGCAGATAAACTGATAACAAGTGTGTCAAATATTAAAATTTTATAATTTTTTATAATCTTTGTTTTATTTACAGCTTTGACTTTTTTTTTACTAGAATAATAATATAATTATATAAAGTTATAATAATATCTTTAATAATTGATTTAAATTTTAAAATAAAATTTATTCCTTTCAACATATTACAGTACAATATGAATATGGAAATTCATTTTAAGGTTTGATAAAGATTATATTTAACTGTGTTATTTAATTAAGTGTTAAAACTTAAATGTAAATGAGCATTAGATGATGGCAAAGGTAAGGTTCTATTGTAAAAAATAGGGGAAATGGGCGTGTACAGATGGATATGTAATGTTGACTAATACCAATAAATAAAAAAAACAGTAACATGTCATATATACTTATATGATAACAACATATAATGTGTCTTTAGCTTTATTGGTCATGAGTATGCTTGGGAACGAGGGGTGAGATTGTGTGTGTTTGTGAGTCTTTATACGCTCTGGGACATGCTCTGGGCAGAGTGGGAAGGGAAATCCTTCCCTGCTCTAAGCTTTAAACCCAGATTTGGCACTGTGACAACTGAAAGAATGTAAGCAGAGAAGAGAGAGACAGAATGAATAGCAGAGATAGTAATATGTACTTTACCAGTATCCGGCTCTCATAAACATGCCATTTAACTCTTATCTTTAGCCTTCTCTAGGGTTCCAACCCTGTCACACCTCTGAAATTTCACACATTTTCCTGCAGACAGACATAAAACAACAAACAATGTCATCACCTCAGAGATAACATAGTTATGCAATGTTTAAATTGATGTAGTTTACTGAATCACCTGAATAATTGATTTTAACTGTGTTTTTATAGAATCTGAGCTTTCAGATTGAACCGTATGAGAGGGAAGAGGACAGACCCAAGAGCATTCTCAGTGTGCCCATCCTGAACCACAAAAATGAGGTTGGACAGATTTAGATTATCCATTATATGCTGTCATTATAGCATATGTCCAGTATTGCATTACCATATATATATTTACATGATATTATTATATTTGTAATATGATATTTTGCTAAATAACCAGTTAGTCTTTTATATTTTTTTTGTAATGAACATTAATTTGTTTTTATCTCTCTAAGGACTGGTCCAATGTATTTTGGCAGGTTATAGGTGCTGTCATGGCTGTGAACAAAAGCAGGCCAGGCACATGTGCAGGGAGCTTTTTCTCAGAACAAGATGAGAAAGTAAGTATTTATTAATATTAAAGATGGTAAAAAATCTTGCCTTTCAATAATCTGAAATACAGTAGTGTTGAGTCCATGTAAATTTTTCTTCATTACACATAATGCATGACATTTGTGTGAAATATACAATGAATTGTAAATGATAAGCCACATATCTATAATAAATAATCTTGCCCTTAAATAATCTGAAATACAATAGTGTTGAGTCCATGTAAATTTTTCTAATGCATGACATTTGTATGAAATATACAATGAATTGTATAAGCTACATATCTATAATAAATAATCAATGCTAACTTTTGTCATGTGACCTGAGTCAAAGAATGAGTCATCTTTTTGTCTCTAGGTGCTGTTGTCACACATGGTGTGGTTCGGACTGGAAAACTTTCAGCTTTGTGAGAGCAAATGCAACAAGCTGTCACACAGACTTTACATTTATTTATTGAGGCACTTTTATCTAAAGTGCCTTACTCACTTTTATCTAAAATGATTCATCTGTTAAGGATACTTAACATGCTAATCACAAAGAACTTTACTGTAGAAAATTACTGTATTGGGAAACTGTTGATATCAGATGTGAGATAATACTATGGTACTATGATATACATACACCATAATGAATGATTAACTTACATTCTACATTACTTTTGTCATGTGACAGGTACTGTTGGAATTGACTCAGCTGGTGTCACATGACTACACCTCTCTGAATGACATGCTCAGCAAACTGTCTGCTGTCATCCTGCCAGTTACAAAAGCACAATTCTGTACTATTTTCATCTCAGATGACAGTTCCACGGTAATACAAGAATCAATAAAACTTCATGCACTCAAAAAAATAAATTGTTGAATGAACATGATTTATTCGTAGCACCCATTATGCATCTAATCAAATCAAGTAAACTTGCACTGCTTCGAATAATAATTTAGTTACAAATAACAAGAATGAATCATTTAACATAAGTAAATGTGTTATATTCTTATTAATCAGATATATTTGTATTTTGCAAATCAAACAAGTGGCTAGTTGACTTTTTTGAGTGTGGGTAATGATTCATTATTAAAACAAAAAGGATGCTTTATTTGTTTTTAGCAGCTGTGAAGTGTTGGTTTTGCTCATGCATGTGTCTTTCACTTTCATTTAATTTCTTGTAGAGGTTAAAAGACAGCGTGAAGCTCATAAAATTCTTTTAATACTGAACTACTAAAAACAGCTAAAGTTGATACTGATCAGCGTTTTTTTTTTTTTTTTTTTTGCAGGGGCCTTTCTCAAAGATGGTCCATATAGAGCATAAAGAAACCAATTGCTCTTTCCAGTGTTCTACAAGGTAAATAAATGTACATTTATAATTTGATCATGATATACACAAAATAACAGGTAGTTTTTTAAGCCCGTAATATTGAAAGTCACATAAGAATAGTGTTCAGTATTGCTCTTTAATACTTTAGCAAACAAAAAAAAAAGGTATAAAACTTTATGTATTCTTATGTATACAATGAGTTTAGCATTTAGCTTAGTTAAATGTAAAATTAGATCTTGTGTAATGTAATCTTTAGGAATTAGCAATGACATCATCTACATGTATGCTGTGCATGTGCAAAATTCAATGGAGACGCTGAACATTGTTAACAGACCTGTAAGTTTATCTGATTGATTCACTGGCATAGTTTTTCTTCCTTTATATATATATATATATATATATATATATATATATATATATAGTATATATATATATATATATATATATAGTTACTTTCATCATGTGACCAAAAAGTACCTCTTATCTGGGATTTTCCATGTCCATTTCAGCCACACTTTAGTTTGGGGGCCAGGTTAAGGGATCTAGAATATGGTCATGAAGAATAAAGCATGTGCTTTATAAGAACTAAAAAACAGCCAATATGCTAATAATATGGATGCTAATAAGGAACTAGTTAATAGTGAGTATAGAGGTTTGAAATCTTGAGATATGCGATGGCTTACACTAATAACTGTCTAATATTATTCCAAGCAGCTAGTCCCATTTGTAGTGTCCATTGTCAGCCCAGCAACACAGTTCAATAAATCCACTTCAGAAACGTTGTTGGAAAATAAAAGATGAAAATCTCTCGGTTTTATTCCTTGGTTTCAATTTACAAAAAAGAAAATGTGAGCTGACTAATACACTTATTCTATAGTCGCTAATGAAATAAAAGATTACTAATAAAAGTAACTAGAAGTTAGCAGTTAGCAGGTAAGAAAACCGTTCGCTTCCACAGCTCTCAAGATCTGAATAACATAATGAGAATCAACGTAATATAGTTGGCCTTTTCTTTAAAGAGGTAGTACACTATTTTACCAATATGTACCAAAACCTACAACAACATGACATTCTAAGATGCTTTTAACCTTTTAAGTATATTTAACATTTTACCCATTACATGAACTTCTAAATTAAATTATTTACCTTTTAACATTAATTCTTATTCACATTACTATGAATTGTACTTTGGCCTCTATATACCCGGCCCCTAATTGCCTTCTATCCTAGAATCAATTATAACTTTTAATGTCTTTCTTTTGAGTAAAACTCAGTTACAGTCCTTCTCATACTGCTTCCTGAAGTAAGCAGAGTTTAGTTATCGGCTTCTCAGTTTCATGTCGTCTTAGTCTTGACTCGAACCTTGCGGACCACTCCAGGCTCTCGTCCTCCATAGTCCCCCTTAACGATTCTTCCCATCAGCCATGCTCCCCTGGGGGCTGATTCATCGACAATCAAGACTACATCTCCCCGGGATGAAGTTCCGTGATGGATGGTTCCATTCTGTCCCCTCTTCTGAAGTTGAGGCAGATATTTTCCTTGTCCAGCGCTTCCAGAATAGATCGTCATATACTGGACTTGCCTCCATCTTTTACGTGCATAAGTATCATCCTTATGGAAGAGTCCTGGTGGTAAGTTGGGGTTAGTCTTTGAGCAGAGTAAGTGCTGTGGGGTAAGAGCTTCCAGATCATTAATGTCATTGGAAGGCATGGTAATAGGCCTACTATTCAGAATGGCTTCACATTCACAGAAGAACGTCTGAAAGACCTTCCTCATCCAATTTTTGTTCTCTCAGTGTAGAACCCATGATTGTCCTGATGGAGGCGGATAATTCTCCTCCCACACCCTCCATGGTGGGATCCGGATTGGTGATTTGAATAACCATCTGATTCACGGTTGGAGCAAGCTGTTCTCAATTGGTGAAGTATTCCACTCCTTTATTGCCTTTCTGAGCTCATGATCAGCTCCAACAAAGTTGGTCCGGCCTTATCAGATCTCATCTCCTTTACCTGACCTCTTCTTGCAATGAAGCGACGCAGAGCTTGAATAAAGGAGTCTGTTTCCAATGATGTTGCTATTTTCTATGTGAACCGCACGACATGCAGGCAGGTAAATATCACCCCATATCTTTTTACAGATGATCTTCCACGTTTAATGTTGAATGGCCCAAATAGATCCACTCCAGTTCTGGTGAAGGGTGGTTCGTTGGTACAACTCTGTTTCTTGGTAAGGTCCGCCATCATTTGTGTGCCTGATGCACCCTGTTGTCTTCGACAGATAGTACACCGTGACAGCATTCTTCTAATTGACGAGAGAGCATCGATAATCCAGTACTTTTTGACGTACATGAGACAAGACATGATTACGTCCGCTGTGTCCCAGCCGCTCATGTGAATCCTGGAGAATCAGATCACCCACACGATGGTTCTTAGGCAGGATTATAGGGTGCTTGGCTTCAGCTGGCATGGATGCCCGACTGAGCCTCCCTCAACACGAAGGATTCCCTCTTCAGTTGTGGATTCAGGTCTGAAGATTCGACTACTCTTCTTGATGGAGTCCTTTCTACGAAGAGCAGATATCTCTTCTTTGGAAACTACTTTGCTGACAATGGCTGATGATATCCGTTCTCAGCTTGTCGCAGATTGTCCACAGTCAGGTAAGTCTGTTTGAGACTCTTTTTGTAGCTCAGCATCTCCCTGTCCACCCGTTGTTGATCACTGTACAATCCATTCTCACTCCTTTTTCTTTTCCTTGACAGGTTTACCAGGTGTTCCCTTTGAGTCGTGTGAGCCACGCCACAGCCTTATTGAGGTTGTATCCATGAAGAATAGTATCCAATTAGTTTTTTTGCATTGCATCAGTGCTTTCTTCTGCTGTTTGTAGCATTGACAAGTATGCCTTTCTTGACCTCAGGATCTTCAGCCGTGAGCTCTTCTAGGTAATCGTGTTTGGTCTGGCCATTCCCTTTCAGTTTTACTGAGGAAGACAGGTCCTGCAATTCCAAACTTCGTTCTTCATGAAGACACTCACCTTTTGTCCCCTGGAGGCGCAATCAGCAGGATTCAACTGAGTGTTTTGACGTAAAGCTCCATTGCTGCCACTTTTGATGCTTGCAAGATTATGGCAATCCTATTCGCCACAAATGTCTTAAATCTGATGTTCCTCATTTGCTAAGTACCTGAGTACGGCAGTACTGTCCGTCCAAAACCTGGAATCTGACAGTGGCAACTGTAGTTCTTCTTTCTTCAGCATGACATCCACCTTCACAGCTAAGGCAGCCGCCTTCAGCTCCATCCGCGGGATAGTTGGTGGTTTGAGAGGGGCAACCCTTGCCTTTCCCATGACAAATGAGCAGAGTATTTGATTGTTACTGTTCTTCTGGACTAAGTAAGTAACAGTACCGTAGCCTGTTTTCGCACGCGTCACAAAAGTTGATGCAACCGAGCTTGCACTGTTTGTTTTCCCCCAAACTCAGTGTCTTAAAGCACCGATCCACTCCAAAAGTCAGTGAGCTGTTGAAGTTCTTCAGTCCACTCTGTCCATTGTTGTGCGAAATGTTCTGGCACAGTGTCGTCCCAGCCTGTTTTCTTAGGTCTACACAATTCTTGCAGGATGTTTCTACCAGGCAGTATGACTGGCGACAACATTCCCAGTGGGTCGTAGACTGAACTCATCGTAGACAGGATTCCTTCTCCCTGGTGAGAGGCTTCTGCTCTATATGCACATGGAACTTTGAACTGATCTGACCGGATACACCACTGTACTCCCAAAGCTCTCTTGATGGCGAGTGAATCCTGGTCAAGATCGAGATCTTTGACTTCTGTGTTGCCCGGTCCTCAAGTGGAATGTTTTAACAACACATTTCGATTGTTCGTTGTGTCCATTTTGTCAGTCTAAAACCTCCTGTTTGACAGATGGCCTTTCAAGTCTTGTAGTAGTCCCTGACTGCTTCTTGTTCATTGGCAACTGATTTCAAACAATTGTCTACATAAAAATTATTTAAGACTGTATCCACAACTGCTGCACCAAACATGGTTCTTGTTGTCCTCGCGGCACACCTTCTCAATGCATAACTCGCGCAACTTGGTGAGGAGGTGGCTCCAAACAAGTGTACCTCCCATTCTGTTACTCTTGCAATTTCTTTTGAGGTGTCGCCGTCCGGCCCACCACACCACAAAACCTGAAGCAGGTCGGCATCTTCTGTTGGGACTTTGACCTGGTGTAACATCGATTCCACATCCGCCATGATTGCGACTCGCTCTTGACGGAATCTAGTCAAGACGGACCAACCAGACTGCTTTCATGTCAGGCCCTTGCAGTAATTGTTCATTGGAGTGTGGTTCCTTGATATGAAGCGCCACAGTCTAATACCACAAACGCATTTTATGGCTTCTTAGGGTGGTAGACACCGTGATGCGGAATAAACCACACCTTTCCCATCACCCTCCGTTTTAGTTCTTCATCTGGAACCTTTACAGGCGTAGCCCTTCTTTATCACACATCATGAAGCTGACATAGTCCTCTTTGAACGTTTGATTTCTCTGTACGCTTCGTTTTCATGTTGAGCACTCGTTGCTCTGCCATTGCTCTGTTGTTTGGGCATTTTCACATCCTTGTTCTTCAACGAAGACCAATAGAGTAGTGTCCCGTTGACCAGCTTTGCCGATTTGAAACTCTCTCCATAAACAGTTTGGTCTTTCTTAGACATTTCTAAAACTGCTCTCCTTGAGCATTCTCAGGAAAATCGTACTTGAGTTGCTGAGTCCATAAGTTCTTCGAGTTCGAGCCACTGAGATCCGATTCATCGGGATCTGCGGGTATCCATTCTTTGTCCATCTTCTGAAGTTCTCACGCAGCGCTCCGTTCACTGTCCATCCCAAAGCTGGCGTACTGCATAACGGCCCATCCTTGACACTGCGGATTACCTCTTTTTGGCTCCAAAGCCTTTGCCACACGTCAGTCCCAATGAGAAGACCGATATCCGCGTTGATCGATGGAATTCGTACACCTCGTAGATGTGTGGCCACCTATCCACTTCTCTTCTTGGGTTGGAATGTTCTCTTTTACTTGCGGGGATAACCTTTGGTGCGAAAAACACCTGTAAGCTCGATAAAGTCATCACCTTCTAAGCTACTCACTTCTAGGTCTGATACAGCTTTACATGAGCTGTCTTTTGGTCTCCCATAGTATGAGTAGGATGTTCACATTTTTTTCCTTGCAGGTGAAGGTCCTTTTCGCCAGCTTGGTTAGTGCAGAAGGAGGCGTTACTCCCTGGATCCATGAATGCATAACAAGTCATGCACCTTGTTGCCTTTCTTTGCCTTTACCCTCACAGGAACGATGGCGAGGACACTACCGGTACCCCCGACCCCAGTCTGAGAGCATGCTTCCCCCCTGCATCCACGAATCCACTGACAACGGTTTTTGCTCTTCCTTTGGAGACTCCTCTTTTGGCTCCTCCTGTGATGCCTCTTCCTTTGGTAAGTCTTTAAATTTCTGCTTCATGTGTAAGAGCGTAGGGTGTGTCACTGAACATATCTGACAGCTTTTCTTTTCTTCACAGGCATTACTCATGTGTCCTCCTATAAGACAACTGAAACAAAGTCCTTTACTCTTCAGGAATTCAAGCTTTTCTTTGTGAAGCTTTTCTTTGGAGTTTCTTGCACTGTTCCATGGTATGATCTCCCTGACAGAAGATACAAGGTTTCATGAAGGCTTTGTCCATGTTTGTTCCCTTCTCCTGAGCTTTCTTGTTTCGGGCACTAGCAGCATCTTTCTCAGCTTTCTGTTCTTTTACTTCAGTGGCTAGTGTTTGTGATGTTTTTCTTTCCACTTAACCTTTCAGTCTGGCGCCTTGTTTGTCCTGATATTTCACCAAACACAGGGTGTGCTGCTATTTCAGCCTGTGTGTTGACAAATGACACTATGTCTTTGAACTTTGTCCGCCGATCTTGCTTTTTCTGAATGTCTATGGGCGACACTCCTGAATCTCTCTCTCAGCCTGTATGGGAGCTTTGAGATGATCGTACGCATGTTTAGCAGCATTTTCTATCTCTTCTAAGTACTCCAGATCTGACATTGCATTATTGCAGTTTGTCATAAAGAGTGCGTATGCTTCAAGTGCCTTGGTGTCATCTGCTTTAATGGCAGGCCAGTTTAAAGCCTTGTCAAGGTATGCCATGGATATCTTATATTTATCACCAAAAGCGTTTCCTTTAGCATTCTCTTGGCTTCGGAGTAGCCCTGATCTGGATCCATATGAAAACAGCTGCGCACTAAGTCATTAGGCCTGCCCATTTGTGTGCTGTTTCTAGATAGTAAAGCCGATCTTTGCTGTTTTCAGTCTTGCTTTCTATACGATGCTCAAAGGCTCTCATGAAGAGACGATATTCTAATGGATCTCCCTTGAAAAACTGGAATGTTCGGTGATGGCAATGTAGATAGCCTTTGCTGCTTTAATTAGGCTTTCAGTGATGTCGTTTTGCCGTTGCATGACTGTAACCAGATTATCTGTGTGATTATCTGAAGTGACAGGAGCTCGTATTGCATCTGCACCTCTTCCACTAGTGTGGCTATGCCAAGTTCCACTGCTAGCTACACTTCTCTTACTGTGGCTGACATCATGCTTCCTTGGCGCAGACATCAATATTTCCACCCCTACTGCCTTTGGTTCTCTCCTACACCTCTGAACTTTCATATTTTCTTAACACGGCTAATCGTGCATCAGTTGCAGCGAGCCCTGCTTGCAGCTCCAACTGTTCTTTTTCAACCTTGAGCTTTAGTTCGTGCTCCTCTAAAGTCTGTCTTTTTCTCAATGTAGCTGACTTTGCTAACAGAGCAGCTCTCTCTAATTCGACCTTTAAGCGCTCAGCACGAGCTGACGATGTTGCAGAAGTAGCAGAAACAGACTTAGATTTTCTAGACTTACTGGATGTGACTGACACACTATCTTCAGGATGTATCTGCTCACTAACATTGTTAGCCTCTTCTCTGCGTAGTATTGCATTCTGTATCCATGCTGTCACTTCTTGCACAAATTCTCTGTGCTCGTTATTTCTTGGCTCAAACCAATCCCTTTGATCTGTGTTCAAATTCTCTATGCATTCAATCTGGCAAAATATGTCTTTAACGTCAGCATTTATTTTACTGAATTCCTTTATCAGTGTTTCATACTTGGCCAACAATTCCTTTGCTATGATTTCCACATTTGCATCGTCATCCATTAAACCATGCAATTCGTTCTTTTTCCCTCAGTTAGTTGTCCTAGTATGGCTCTTCTGGAGCTCATTTTCGTTTGCAAATTATACTCCAATGCTTTAAGTGTTGGCTTAACCACTCGTTTTTTCTCAGTTAGGCTTACCGTGGCTTCTGTTCCTGTCTCCGTCATGATTGCTTTGATAGTCAGTCCGGTTTTCCCCCCCCTCCACAGGCTCCACCCGCAACAGTCGAGCAGCAGCAACGACGAACTCCCTGAGACGTCAGCAATCCACTTATCACTCACAATCCACTATCACAAAACATCACCAAACTCTCGTCGAGAAAGTTAGCCCTTCATTGAACCTTCATTTATGTTCCACTTTCCGCAAACCTCTCCAAAGGCTCGTTTGTCCAATGTCAAGCAGGTTTTCTTACTAATGTAGAGGTTTGAAATCTTGAGATATGCGATGGCTTACCACTAATAACTGTCTAATATTATTCCAAGCAGCTAGTCCCATTTGTAGTGTCCATTGTCAGCCCAGCAACACAGTTCAATAAATCCACTTCAGAAACGTTGTTGAAATAAAAGATGAAAATCTCCGGTTTTATTCCTTGGTTTCAAATTTACAAAAAAAAAATGTGAGCTGACTAATACACTTATTCTATAGTCGCTAATGAAATAAAAGATTACTAATAAAAGTAACTAGAAGTTAGCAGTTAGCAGGTAAGAAAACCATTCGCTTCCACAGCTCTCAAGATCTGAATAACATAATGAGAAATCAACGTAATATAGTTGGCCTTTTCTTAAAGAGGTAGTACACTATTTTACCAATATGTACCAAAACCTATAAACACATGAATTCTAAGATGCTTTTAACGTTTTAAGTAGTATTTAACATTTTACCCATTACATGAACTTCTAAATTAAATTATTTACCTTTTTAACATTAATTCTTATTCACATTACTATGAATTGTACTTTGGCCTCTACAGTTATAATTGGTTTCTAACTAAAGTGTTACCGCTATTTCTGACATGCACTATTTTTGTGTGTTCTCCAAGGCCCAGACTTCTAAGATCTCTCAGATCAGGAGTTTGATCAGCCCACCTCTGAGAGGCAAACATGGAAATAAGATCATAAATAAATATTCACAGTCTCTATCGATTCAACAATCCAAAGCTCTTAGTCATCATGCTTTCCCAGAGGATGTTTTTTTTTTAGGCTTTTGCTCATATTATAGTATATATGCACATATTATAATTTATTGCATGCAGTAAGACAACTATATATTTAACATGGAAACATTGTTCAGATCATTTGGTTTACAAAGAATTTGCTGAGAAAGTTTTCCAAGAATTTTTATCTTGGAAAATTTGTCTCTATTTACTCTTTTTTCAGTCTCACTGATGCAGTTAAAAAGATCTCACTTGTTGTTTTCTTCAGTTTAGATACAAATAGTACAGCCCTCCACAGGAATTAATGATACTGGTATGAAAATAGTCTGTTTAGACTGTAGACACATTCTTTTTTATGCTTTCTTTGTATAGGTGTGTGCCAGCTAGTCAATAAAATGGCTCTCACTGAGAAGTTTTTAGTTGAGCTGATGAGCACCTCTTGGAATATTTTGCGGTTTACTTTGCTGTGGGATTACAAAACTTCAGCACACAGCTGTGGCAGATAAAACCAGAGCTAAGCTGGCTGTGACTGAAGAAGTATGAAATGGCATGACATTCATTTTGAGTCACTGGAAATCACTTCATATCGTAAGAATAATGAGCAAGTGATCTGAATGCTGACTCAACAATCACACAATACCAGGATTGATTTAGACAGGAAAATCTAAAAAGTAAAAGTTCTATAGATTTTAGCGATAAACATACATTGTTTTTCTTTTCCTATTCACACTGTGTTTGTATGTGTGTGTGTGTTTAAACCTACAGGTCTTATCTTATCAAATCTCTGCTTCACAAGAAGAAATTGATAATTTAGAGATACTGAAATTCTCCCTTTAGTACTTCCTTTTATTTTTCCTTAAAAAAGTACCTACAGTCCTTCTACATCTGCCCAAGACTGAATCGGCTTGGTTGAAATGTTGTGCAACAGCATTAACGACTGTAAATGTTGATGTGATACAGAGAACTTGCAACTTCCTGTGGTTAGAGTCACTTAGGCCTATTCTTAAGTGTGTTTGTGGTTTTGTCAGTTGCACTTCAACACAGGTCATTGTGCCATTTGAAAGCCTTATAAGTTTTCCTATTTCTTCACTAGGAGGCTGTCATCCTTTCAGCAGATCGCCTCTGTTTACTGGACTTTGGCTTCAGTGATTTTGATATGTCCCAGAATGCCATGACTCAGGCCGTTGTGCGCATGTTCCTGGATCTCAATTTGCCCCAGGTGTTTAGCATTTCCTACAAGGTTTCTGGTTAAATGCTGCTCGGCTCTTCTTAGTAACGTCACTAAATTACACCAAAGCTTTGAGTAATATATTGTGTAAGCTGTGGATCTAGAATTGGCATTTCCTTTTGTTTTTCAGACCCTGTGTCATTGGGTTTTGAGAAGTGCTACAGAAGCAATGTAGTCTATCATAACTGGAGTCATGCATTACGCAGAGTAATTTTAGCAGTCTGGAGGTTCTTGCTCTCATGATTGCCAGTCTCTGCCATGATCTGGACCACAGAGGACTAAATAACTCTCACATAGAGAGGTACTACACTACTCTACACTACTCCACTCTCCACTGTGCTAAAGAACATCTCTGACTATGGTGGTATTATAAAGTATAAATTATACTGTATATATGTAAAGTATACAGTTACATTAGCCTAACAAGTATTTGAACACATTTAAGCATCTGTGAATGCCATTGTTTGCCATTTATACACTTTAAAGTGTGGCCACTCTGTAGTGCTGCACTGGTATTTGAGATGCCACATTATGATTTCTAATTAAAAAACTACTGTAATAACTACTCAAGAATACATCTACATATTTAAACACTATGTAAATAACCTTAATATTTTGTCCTGGTAAATTACAGCTTGATAAATAAATAAAAACATTTTTGACCCCCTTCCTCTCTCTGTGTCTTAGGAGTAACCAGCCTCTAGCACAACTGTATGGTCACTCATCGCTGAAGCACTATCGTTATAACAAATGCCTTCTCAGAATAACAGCTGTCTGTAACTGTAAGCACAGCTTAAGAGCAGGAAACTTTGACCACATTTTTTGCTTATGACACTTCCTGTGTCTATATTAACTATGTTCACTTGCTGTATTTATATTAACTGATGTTCTTGATCTAAATAGGTCAATGCTAATGTCAGCAAGCGACATATGTGCAATAACCAAACCATGGCCAGTTCAGAAGCAGGTGAGCTTCTCCCACACACATTCACCTGCATGCATGCAGGTACACCACAACCACATGTGCATGCAAGCACACACACAGAAATACACACTTATAAACGCACATACACACATTTCTCTTTCTTTCTCTTTACCTCGACAGATTGCTGAACTTGTAGCAACAGAATTGTATGCACAAGGAGACCAAGAAAACTGTGAATTCAACATTCAGGCAAATGTAAGTCTAGAGTTATGTGTTGACTTCCTCTACTTGTTTACTTTATTACTTTTGTACAGGAAGACTCTATATTTAAGAGGGAGGGTGACAAACTGTTTTGTAGTATATTTTTTCTTTTACAAAATGTTACAGGTGTGTCATTTAATCAGATGTTTGAATCAAAGGATGAGTCTCTTTCTTACAGGATATGATGGACCGTGAAAACTCCACACATTTACCCCACATGCAGGTTGACTATATCGATGGGATTTGCCCTCCACTCTATCAGGTGAGGGCCTGCTTGCCCACATCCTGTTAGAAATGTGTGTCAGTATGTGTGATTAGTGAGTAAGAGAGATTTCTGCTGCAATGCTGTGCTTTTGTGTTGCAAAAGAAGTATTTAGTTTGTACCTACTGTTTGTCTCTTTTCCCTTCTTTTTCAGGCCCTGGCCAGCATTTGTGAGTCCTGTTCCCCTCTAAAAAAAGGTTGCAGAAGGAACAAAAAACAATGGCAACAGCTGGTAGACATCGAAGAAAGGATAAATATGAAAGTAAAAACAGATGGAGAAGCTAAACTCTTTTGGTGATCCGTGCATAGAGTGGAACCAAGTATGACTCAAAGTTGTATCTGATATTCAGATTATTACTATGTATGATAAAATTAAATCCATTAAGCATTTCTCATTCACAAAGATATGATTTTAACGCTCACTATCTGGCTGCCTGTCAAGCCTAAAACAAAGAAAAAAGGAAAAACATAAGAATTGAACTAATCAGTTCAATAAAATAAAGGAGATGCAATTCAATGCACGTTGTTGGTAAACCTATATCAACACTTATATAGTTTAACACAACCAGTCATGTCCAACTATACTTGGCATTCTTGATTTTTAAATGAGCCACAGACTTTATGTTAGAAATATCACAAGCTACACAAGACTAGGTTCTGGTTGGCTTTGTCACACTTGTGAATCATTACTAAATCATTTTATAATTAATGAATTTTGTGAATCTTTTGTTAAAGGGGTCGTGAACTGAGAAATCAAAATCCCTTTGATCTTTTGACGTATAAAAGGTCATTGTACTATAAAAACATCCTGTAAGTTTTCAGAGTGTTTGCTCATCTACAATATGTCTATAGGATGTTTCCTGTCAGATAGACGTTTAGATGTCTTTAAGATGTTTCTGATTTAGAAAATTATGTAAAACTGACATCTAAAAGATGTCTATTAGAAGATGTTTGTACACAACTTGCTTTCCAGATGAAGCAAATGTATGTGTGCTATCTTGGAAAAGAGCGTTCCGAAGAGGGGGGGTCAAAACAGGACAGAAAATAGCCTATTTCTTCTAAATTATGATGTAAAAATCTTGATAACATTATAAATGCATCTCAGAGAACAGTACGAAATAATAAAAAAGGCAGTTCATAACCCCTTTAAGTTGATGTTTTAGACAAGGAAGCACAACTTTTATTTCATTTTACTAATTAACACTCATGTCCATTCCTCAAAAAATAAATCTTTTTTAATTAAGTTTAAACTGAAAAGCTATAAACACTGATGATGGAAATATTTATAATAATAAAAATATGTTTTATTATCAAATGTGACAATGTCTGTTATGTATTTTAGAGCAAACTAATATTGTTGTCTTGATTTATTGCCCCCATATCGTTTATTACAGTGTAATTTATTAAGCAGAAATTACAGCCATGGATATTTCCTGTAACATACTGAAATGCTTGTCATCAGCCAGCGTGCAATGAAATTAGCAGCAGATAATGGGGGTGTGCCTGAGGGTGCAACAGAATGGTGTTTTCCCTTGATGTGGTAACAAGTCTTTACGTGACACATGGCAACACGTGCAGTCTTGTGCAGATACAAGTTTGCCAGATGTACCTTTCAAACCTACTGTGTGCAGGGCAATGCTCTGGTAGACTGATAGTAGAACACAGATAAAAACCTACTTTCACATTTTATAGAACCTTTAAATCCACTTCATCATTACCAGGGCAGTTTAACTGAGTTCTATACATAACTGCATTTTTAAATCATTTTCATGTTTATAACTCATGGAATGAATGTTAATATTATAACATGTAGGGCTATTTAAAACACATGACAGAGTATAATCCAAAAATAGTAATTTATAAAGTGAAAGACACAAATTATGTATGGAACCCATTATATAGTGTTTTCTTCCTATAAGGACCCAAGAGTCAGAGTAAATCCCTAGAGTTAAACCTTATTTGGTAAAAAGAAGTGAAGTGATATTCAGGCCTGATATTTCATTGTAATATTTATAAATAACTGGGGGTTTTGGAGCTAACAAAACAGCACTAGCCATGCAGTGCTAAAATATGAATCATGAGGTTTTGTGGAAGTGGTTGAAAATAGTTTCATTATTCTTATACATACATACATACATACATACATATATATATATATATATATATATATATATCTATATATAATATAATATATATATATATATATATATATATATATATATATATATATTATCAAAAAAAAAGATAAAATGTAAATATGTTAAAAAGACAAAGAAATGCTGAAAATTAGTATGAAGTCAATTTATTTCAAAAATATAATAAATAAATACATACATAAATATAAATACAACACTCAAAATATATTTGAACAACATGCAATATTAAGCAAATTCTTTAAAACAAAACCAAACAGTAGGACTGTTCCCATCTGTACACATGTGGCAATATCATACATATCATCAGGCTCAACTTCACACATGATCCAAACATTCATGCTGCTGGTGTTTTGCTGCAAAAAAAAAAAAAAGTTATTTATTTAATAACATTGTTATTTCCTTGACAAATGTGATGAGACCTGATAGTTTTTACTTCTTAATCTGTTGTACTTTTTTCAGCATTAGACATCGAACACATAGTAAGAATCTACTGACACTTACTTGGCAATGATCTTCTCAATGACTTTCTTAACCCAGGGTGCAGTAGGGTCCAGACAGATCTCTTTTCTGGATACCTTCAGGGTGGCACTGTGTTAGAAATAGAACAACCAGTAAGAACCCAATTTGATACTATTATATTAATCTGAATCCTTATGGATTTCTTCTAAGCTTGCAATCTGCAAGGGTTAAAACATTTTTAGTGTGAAAACTCACATGATCTCTGTGTCTTTACAGTGTGGGCTTGGAGGGAAGAGCTCCACACTCTCTATGAGTTTCCCAATGCGTTGGCTCTCTGTTTCAATGCAGCGACAGCGTGGATCTACACCCAGACCTCTAAGACTCATTCCTAAAAGCAAAATAAGTTAATTTTTCATCACATACATGCATAACTTACAAGTGCATTTGTACTAACTATGGTTACTGATTAACCGGTAATATTACCAAATTACTGCAATTCACTTACCTTCACCAATGGTCAGGAATCCCAGAAAAACAATAACTGAAAAGATTTTGAAGTGCATTCTGCCAAAAACTAACAAAAAGTAAAAGTAAATCAATGGTTTGGATGCTAGATATCTGAGGTGATCAGATCTGTTGGTGAATTCTGTCCTCATTGTGGAACTTGCAGCTCTTTTAAAGCGCCGAGTCTGAGGGAATTGCGCAATATACTCAGTTGGGAAAGTTTGTGCTGATGTCACAGGTCTGTGAGCCTATAGTTATTCATATAATTAGTGACAATGTGCTGGATGAATTTTAAAAGTTGTTCAATTTGATGTGTTTTTTTTTCTTTTTTGCAAGACATTAAAGTTAATGTTGATTATGCAAGTGGAAGTCACACTCACTCTCAAAAGCTGTAACAAATAAACAAACTGAGCCATGGAAGGGTTCCACAGACCTTTTAATGGAAAAAAACTGCACATATAATTTTGTACTTATTTATTAATTATTTACTGTATTTGTAAAAGTTAATTTATTTTTATGGATGTATATTTATTTTTTAAGCTAATTACTTGTAAATGTTTATTTACTTCTTATTTATATTTATTTCTGTTTGCATTATTTATCTGGCAAAAACATTGAGGATCTCATTTAACCACCAATAAATGTAAAGCATTATTTAGACTAACTGCATAAAACATAGCTTTTTATATAACATATTTTTTGTACATTTATTGCAATAAACAATATACTATTATTTTGTATATGGCTACAAAAAAGAACATATAAAATGCTGCACCAGCTTTTGAGAAGGCATACAAATAAACCAATATCTATTGTTTTATTTAACCGCTGCATTTGAATGAGGCGTCTGATTGAACCAATATAAATGATATGGACTTTCCAGAGGAAGTGGGTGTGCAGGCTAACGCGTTTGATTAATTTGCACAATATTGCTTTCATTAAAAAAGCAGATGTGGCATTTTGTCACATTACACTGCTACTTATTGGGAAAAGTGACATATTACTGGAAAGCTACTGTTAAATAAAAAGCTGCACTGCTGAAATTGAAACTGCTACTGAGTTCATGTTGTGATTGATTATTGTTAATGACTGCATTTTTTGAAGAATCCTTGATTGCTGATTTTAAAAAGTTAGTGTGTGCAACAAATATGGTCTCATTGCCAAAATTTAAAGCATGAATACTAAACACCAACTATGTGCTACTATTATTTTCTATACTACATGGAACATGAATAAATTGACATGTTTTTCGAACTTCACCAGAAATCTCATCTCATCCGAAGAAGTATTTGTTTTCAATTCAGTAGCAGTGCAGGATAACAGATATGGGAAAAAAAAAAATTACAAACTGCTGCCAAACCACAAATATCTCTTTCTTTCCAGTGTTTTTTTTCAGTGCTGCAAAATGCCACCAATAGCAGAGTCACCAAAAAATAAACTACAGTTTGGCTTTAAGATATGTTTGGAATAAGGATAAAGATTCATAACAAGATTTGCAGATTGCATTTACCAGAATATCCCTAATTTAAGACCATGCTGAAAAAAAACCCTTCTGTTAAATATTACACCAGCTTCCACAGAAAACTAGTAAGTTTCCATCACTTCCACAGAAGACTGCTTCTTTCAAAAAGAGATCAATCTTGATGTCTTAACGGTTATTCAATGGTTCTGTATTTAGTATTATTCTCTCTCTTTCAAACAAACAGGTTTGCCATGACTGCCAGTCAGGAAACTATTAAAATAACAGATGCAGTCTTGTATTGTGAATCTGATATCAGTCTTCTTATCTGATATAGAATGAGCTGTAAGGGCTTGCCCACAATCAGGGCATTTCTTCTACCCAGGCACAAATAATAATATATTGATTACACACAGGATCATATTTACAAGATTCTTTTAAGGTTCAAATAAGTTCACATTGTACACATTTAGATCTTTCAGTTACTTTCAGTTTTATTATGTCTTAAAGATACTTTTGGTTATTTTTATGGGGCTATAGTACCCAAGATCCAGTGGATGTGGAGCTTGGGCCAAGGCAGATAAGACTAATGGCCAGTGTCATGGATCCACCAATGATGTCAGTCCGAGCAGCTGGCATTCCGGGGCCTCACCGCTCTCCAGTCCATAAATCCTCTCCAGAGCCTGCTTCAGTTCATGAATCCGCTCCAGAGCCCACTCAAGCCCCAGAGCTCAGTCCTGTGTTGGCGTCAACCTGTGAGTTTCCATCCTGTCCTGTTTTGACCACAGTGGTCACGCCCAAGGAGGCCAGCCCTGAACTCTCTGCCAGTCCTGCCATGACCAAGGAGGCCACTCACAAACTCTCTGTCTGTTGCTGCCACTGATAGGATTCAAGGTTACTCTGCCTGTTCTGTCACAGCCAGGTGGTCTGTCCATGTCTCTGCTCTACCATGGCCTCCTGACCTGCGGTGGTCTTCTGCTCTGCAGGCATCACCTTGGTCACCTGCTCTGCTCTGGTCACCTGCTCCACCGGTTCCACCCTTGTGGTCATTTGCTCCACCGTTAGGATCTTCTGTCCCACCTGCTCTGCCCTGGTAGTCTTTGGCTTCGCCCTGGCTTCCTGCTCTGCCGGCTCTACCATGCTCTCCGCTACTGCTCCATGGACAAGGTCCTCCACTACTCCATGGTCCAGGCCCACCTCTGCTCCACAGTCCATGGTTTCGGTCATTGCTAAACCGTCCAGGCCCATCTCTGCTCCACGGCCCATGGTCTTGCCCACTGCTCCCCAGTCCATAGTTTCCATTATTGTTCCACAGTCCAAGCCATGATCCAGGTCCTATTCTCCTGCAAGGACCTGGCCCCCTATCCCTACCCCTGTTCCACCTCCGCATGTGTGTTTCCCTTGCCCTTATGTAATCCTGCTATTGGTTGACTTGCTCATATGTCTTGTTCTTATTGGTTTATTTGGTCATGTGGTTCTTAGTCTTGTTTTGTGATTGGGTCATTGTCTTGATTGTTCACAGGTGTTCTTTGTTTAGTCATTTAGTCTTGTGTATAAATTGCACTCATGTTGCAATTGTGTTTTGTATAGATTTGTTGCCTGTGATTACTGTTGGGGAGTTGTGTCCATGTCTAGGTTCTTGTTTTGCCTTGTCAAGTCAAGTCAAATCAAGTCAAACATGTGTTTGTCTGCTCACTTTTGGGAAATAATAAAACTGCACTGGGGTTCTCACAACACTCGCCTTTAGTAGACTTTTATTACAATAGTCTTATAATTATGTCTTATATAAAAAGCAAATACTGACTGTAATAATAGTAATATATTATTTCTAAGTTAAGTGTGTGTGTATATATATATATAGATATATATATATAGATATATATATAGATATAGATACACACACACACACACACACACAATAAAAATCATACAGGACAGAATAAAAATCATTACGCCTATGGAATGTCCCCATAAAACATAGAAACCAGTGTTTGAGTGTGTGCGCGCGTTTGTGTTTTTTTAGTCTTCACCTGTTAAATGAGTATTTTTTCAGACAAGGAAAACCTTTACTAGACAAGGAAGAGTTGCATGTTTTCCCCTCAAAATACATTCTTCAATGGAGGAAATTTCAAAGGCAATCTCTTCATAGCGAGTGAGTCAGACACACTTGTTTAGTGTGGGTGTGTGTGAGAGATACATTAAGTCCATGTGCGTAATAGCACTGTTTTCTTATCAACATGACAGAGCTGCACTGTAAACTGAGATTATGGGCAGGTATTTCTACCCAATCCGACTCCTAAAAATTACTTTTATTAGTTTAAATAAACATAATCTGTTTGATTCAGTATTTACTCTAAGACATCTGTCTTGAGTGAAACCACTAAGCACGTTTTTAGGTTATCAAACAAAACATTACAGCTGAGTAATTGCTTTAGGGTGTGGTAGTTTTCTGCTGTAGGTTCCTGTAAGCGATGAAATGCAGGAAGTGCACTTCAGATATTTTCCTGCACTGGAGTGTATTTATACTCACTGCATATTCAGCCATGTGAATACATTTTACCATCACAGTCTTCCCAAATAGGGTTGTGGAATCCTGTAATATTTGTTTGGGAGATCAATATATATGCTCATAATCATTTTTTAAATGGAGAAGTGATACTGACTCTTATTTGACTAATAAATTTCCTTGTTTTCCCTTGATTACACAAAGATATGAAGTGCAAAAAAATGCTTATGTGTCATTTAGTAAAGATAAATCCTTTGTAAACTGCAGGACGTAAACTTTTCAGGACAGCAGAGAGACATATAGTTGGTGTCATTGTCTTTGTGTGTTAAGTAATATGTATTAATAGTAGTGAAATATGAAATAGTGATATGGAATATGAATAGTAGTCTGTAAACAGTTGTCTCAGAAGTATTTAGACACTTAAGCCACACACAATGTCTAAATGTTTGAACTATACCCAAAACTAGCTTTTCTGAGACATTTTTGCTGTTACTCATTATTATTATTATTATTATTATTATTATTATTATTATTATTATAACTTGCTATGTGTTCTGCGTTAGACTAACTGGCATTTGTCACAGCACTTACACATTGTTGCTCTTTTGTTGGTTTGATTGCTTCTATTGTCCTCATTTGTAAGTCACTCTGATTAAAAGTGACTGCTAAATGACTAAATATAATGAAATGCAATCTAGTATGAATAAGTATGAATGAAATATGGATGTACTATATCTGTCATGACATGTTGTCACTGTCATGTAACCTAGCAGTGTCAGTTTACAATTCCTCTCCCATGGTCTCGTGAGATAATGAAATGTCAATCAGATATTCAGAATCACATCTGAAAATAGGTCAACTGGGTACATTTTGCCTAAAGTGTTGTAATAGTTGTTGAATTTGGACTTGTCTAACATACTGTTTCAAGTTTCACTTCATTAAAAAAAAAATCAAATTTTGTTCATAGATGGAAGAACACCATCACACATAACAAATGGTTGTTATAGCTGGTTATTCCCACAGGAATGCTGCCAGCATTCTGCTGGAAGTAAACCAAAAGGAATGGCAGTTCCTGTAAATGCTTATCACAATGTTTGTTTAAGGCCGAGATTGAGACAACAACAAAATGTCTGTGGTCTTGTTTTATTCCATTTTACAAGAAAGATTATTCAAGAAAGCAAATCTATTGCAATATGTTAGAGTATTTTAATTGAATATTTTTTCTATTTGTAAGACCTTCGTCCATTAATCCGTCCATCTAGTTCTCCAGCTTGCCTATTATCATACATTTTTATCACTAAAAGAAATGGCTGAGTTTTTATGCTTTGGTATAGAGAAAATAAACACGTATAATAAACACGAGATGATAAATAAGTATATGACACTTATATGACATGGCTCAGCATTCAGTTTAATGTTGTTGAGATACAAAATGATCAGGAAACAAGGGGTAAAACAGTTTAATTCACGCTCTTCTGGTGTTGTAATGTATTTCCTGTTTACACTTTGCTTAATTTTTTTTCTTTCTCAAGAGGGGGCAACAATGTTTTTAAAAGGCTATAGCTGAAACTGACATTCAAGGTTCCAGAGCAGTGTAGCTTATCTTATAGTCTTTATGCACACCAAGGAGAAAATGATCACACTGCATATTAACACTCTTTTAGTTTAACCCCATCATACTCAACCAAAGGTCTTTAAGACATACTTACAGTACAAAAACTGAAAAGAGACCCAAACAGCACAGAAGATGGTTGTGGACTAACAACTTGCTTCGTTATATATTCATATCCCTGTGTATATTCACATGACATACCTTTTTTTTTGTATTTATATTTGTATGGTAGGGCCAAAAAATGTCAATGTGTTCAGAATGGAGATGGCAAACCCTTGGCTCCACTTAGGGCATACAGCACTTTTGCCATTTGGGGGCCCTATGTGGGTTTTCTGTGGGCCCATGACAGAATTTTCAGTTTTTGGGAGAACTGTCCCTTGAACTCTGTCTGCTCTCAGTGACACATTACCCCTAAGTGAATGCCACAGATCATAATGCAGTGCAACAGAGAATATTCCAGGGCATAATATGAAGAAAAATGAAAAAGTGTTGCAGGATAGATGGAAACAAGAAGACTAAAAAATAAGACTTATTCTTAAGACTTATTAGGAATAATAAGCCCCCCACCCTCCAATTTTAACACTGGCAACGGAACAAAAGTATTATATTTTAAAGCCTCTATAAAAGGAATCTGATACTGATTGTTTGCGTCCACACAGTAAGGCGACTCAGTAGTTTGTAAAATACTTGCTGTGCGACAGTGCGGTCTTGTGTTCAAAATATAGAAGTGCACAAGAGATTATTTCACTGCACGTGGGCATGCGTAGAAATGCCAGCTGTAAGGTGGCAGGAGGTGATGGATTCTTGTCAGTGAAGTATGGAATCTTTAAACACATGTCCATATAAAGTATGTATCTATGTAGCCTATGTATTGATTATTTGTTTGTCTATTAGTATGTTTGTCAATTATTTAACAGTAACAGTACATCATATTTTCTATTATAAAATCCAACAATTTAAGCACAATTTTTTTGTATTTGTATTGTTATTTATCTTTTGGCAGAACCATCATTATTGTACTACTCTCTTATAAAACAAGTACCACGATACTACATGGTCTACATGTTTTTTTTTTTTTTTATTACATGGTAGTGGTACCATGATACGATGGTAGAACCATGGTTTTCTTTGAAGTACCTTGGATTACTATGTAAATAGTGTATTAGGGACTGCCATCTGAGACTATAACTGTACCATGTTACTGTTCTGTATGGTTATCAACTTAATAAATAGATATCTTAAGAAGGACAGTGTTATTTCTATAAAGATGAAGAAATTATTATCATCATTATTTTTATTAAGTAGAAGTAAACAATTAGTAGAAATAAGAACTTGTGTTTCTCAATGCACATTTGCACATTTTAATCACTCTTTAGATTTTTGTGCATTAGGTAAAATATGCTTCGCATGTTGCACACTGCAAGACTGTGAAACGTCACGTCAGTTATGCTTATGTGTAACACTGTCAGTTATTAATTTGACCTTGTTGTTATTGCCATGAAGATTTATTAAGTATGAATATGAAAACTCTACAGGTGCGTGATGTTTGGGAAGGCAGGGCCTTGGAAGGGAGGGGAGAAGGGGGCGAGGTGGTGTATGCAAACACGTCCAAGAGAGAGATGGCAACGTCAACGCGCATAATGATGAGCCCATGGAACCGTCGGATGTGAACGCGCTTCTTCCTCCCGTTGGTGATCGAACCCCAGGTTCACATATCTGATCTTCTGACACTGATCGGCGCATCTGACTTGAAGAGACCAGGAGCGAAGCAGAAGCTCAGAAAAAAATAATCATTCAAGTGCTCTCCTTTCGGTCTGCAGGAGGGACGAGAGGAGACTGACTGCGCTTCCCCGCATCATACTCTTCCTCGCGCTGCCGATTCCCCGTCACAATGGCTCTGACCATCTGCACCAGATTTACGGACGAATATCAGCTTTTTGAAGAGCTCGGGAAGTAAGTGCTGGATCTTGTACCGCAGGATCATTGCATCCCTGTGCATTTGTTATATAATATGCACGCCTGATGTTACTGAACGCACAATGCAATGATGCGGCGGCAACGCGTCTTCTGTTTGACAGCTCCGCTAATTGCAGCGAACGCTTATAATAACCTTGCCGTGAGCGCTTGATTACACAGTCTCTGTCTCAGAGCTTTGTGAGCTGCCAACCCAGACGACATTCTTTTGACAATCACGGGCGCGTTTGGAACCGGAACGGTACGGAACGTTCCAAACGTGCCCGTGATGCCCAGAATGCAGTGTGTATGTAGGGACCGCTCTAGGTTTTGTGACGAGGCCATTGTGATCATCACGTCAGATATCTGAACAGCTGGGGAAATGTACATTTTAGGGGGGTGGGGTTCGGGCTTTTCCCCCCCAGAGACAGAAAAACTCATGGCAATGCGACAACAGTGCAGACACGTTCCCGTACCGTTAATTATCGCGTTGGGGATTCCTCGCGTTGCGTTTGACTGGGGAGTGGGAGGGTGCACAGAGGCCACATCGGTGGTCCCGATCTGCAGGGGTTTCAGGAGATACACTAGTAGATTTCAGCATGTGATCTATTTATTTCTGCATGCTGTTGCGTTCAGATCTAAAATGACCCGGATTGAGTTCGTTTTTAAGCCCATTGTGACCTTAAATTGAAATCCCTTGAGTAACAGTCCGTACAAAATATGTTGTCGAAACCTCTCTGCGCCATCTGCGAGAAGTCATCGTGTATAAAGATTGGGCATCAAAGCTTGGCTCCCCACTGTTACATAAAGATGACTATATTTCTATTTGCACAGTATTTGATTTTCATAAAATAGGCTTGAAATGATAATTATGCACTGTATTATTTATCTGAACCCCTCCAAAAGAAGTCTGAACAAAAGGTTTGACGTGTATTAATTATTATTTTTTTTGTATACATATACGGTTTAACAGCGTTTCCAAATAATGTTTCACTAGCCACAAAAGTACAATTCCAAGTCAGAGTGCGCTAAATAGACGCTGGCGAAGTCGCTTTTACCTGAGGAGCTAAACATAACAACAATACTATCATTAGTTATTACTTTATTATAAATATGCACATCACAAATAAAAAATAAAAGTTTTTGTGAACGTTAAAAAATCTTATATTCTATAAGATACACATACATGTATAGTATAAATGTTATATTATATACTATAAATATAAACCAGATATGGTTATAAAAAATAACATTATTTAAATCATTTTTAAAATGATTTTGCAAATAATTTATTTTCGACCCCTAAAGGATTGTCTTTACAGTAAATAAATTATATTAAAATTTCATGTATTCACACACACACACACATACACACACACACACACACACACACACACACACACACACACACACACAAACTTCATTAAAGGTTAAATCACCTCACTATATATGGCCGAAACAATAATATATATATATATATATATATATATATATATATATATATATATATATATATACAGTACAGGTCAAAAGTTTGGAAACATTACTATTTTTAATGTTTTTGAAAGAAGTCTCTTCTGCTCATCAAGCCTGCATTTATTTGATCAAAAATACAGTAAAAAATAATAATATATTGAAATATTATTACAACTTAAAAGAATAGTTTTCTATTTGAATATTCTTTAAAAAAAATAATTTATTCATGTGATGCAAAGCTGAATTTTCAGCATCATTACTCCAGCCTTCAGTGTCACATGTAACATCCAGTCTATCACATGATCATTTAGAAATCATTCTAATATTCTGATTTATTATGAGTGTTGGAAACAGTCCTGCTGTCTAATATATTTGATGAATAAAAGGTTAAAAAGAACTGCATTTATTAAAAAAAAAAAAAAAAAAAAATTCTAATAATATATATTCTAATAATATATTTTCTTTACTATCACTTTTTATCAATTTAACACATCCTTGCTGAATAAAAGTATTGATTTTATTTAAAAAAAAACAAAGAAAAAAAATTACTGACCCCAAATTACTGACCAGTAGTGTATATTGTTACCACAAAATATTTATATTTTAAAAACATGGCTTCTTTTTTTTTTTTTTTTTTTTTTTTTTTTTTTTTTTATTCATCAAAGTATCCTAAAAAAAAGTATCACATGTTCTGAAAAAATATTAAGCAACAGAACTGTTTCCAACTTTGATAATGTATCATCATATCAGAATGATTTCTAAAGGATCATGTGATAATGATCCTAAAAATTCAGCTTTGCATCACAGAAATAAATGATAATTTAAAGTATAATAAATTTAAAAACAATTATTTTAAATTGTAATAATAATATATCACAATATTACATTTTTTTCTGTATTTTTGATCAAATAAAGCAGGCTTGATGAGCAGAAGAAACTTCATCAGCAAAATAATATAACATTACAATATATAAAAATACATACAAATACAAACAATAAAAAACAGAAAAAACATTAAGTTATATATATATATATATATATATTATATATATATATTTTTTTTTTTTCACAATTATTACTTTTTCTTATAGTGAAATTTGGGGGAAAATGCATCATTTTCTCATTCTGTATGAGTGAGGAACATCCACAGCAGAGGGGGCGTTTAAGGTGATGTGTAATTAACCCCCTCATTTCCAGTAAGTGGATACAGATTTGGTGTGTGCATGCAGCCAGCAACTATGCGAAACAATTTCAAAACTCCCACACACGCTCATCAAACACACATGGACAAACAACCATGGAAATTCATAGTTGTGTAACCTTGGAAGCGCTCAGGCTGTGCCTCCATCATGGCACAGATTCTGCTCTCCATGCCATATGTTCTATCTGTTCGGAATCAGGGCCTCATGCCCATTTTTTTCCTTACCGTCTTCTCATTTTTCCCTCTTCTTCAGGGGTGCATTCTCTGTCGTGAGGCGATGCGTGAAGATATCATCCGGCCAAGAGTATGCGGCCAAAATCATCAACACAAAGAAGCTGTCAGCCAGGGGTAGGTGACTTATTTAGTGTGCTGTGCTCCGTCAGGTGCGATGCGGGACTTGAGTTGAGTACAGTTAATGGAGCATCTAGCGTAGCCGAACATGGCAACCTTCTGATGTAAGAGCAGCACATCCTGTTTGAACTGGGATAATGCAAGAGACTATGCATCTGGGTCTCATCTGGAGCTCTGTGCGTCTGCTCTGACGTAACAGATGCTTGCGTCTAAGCATAGCTGTGAAGAAGCTGAAGGGATTATGTGTCTGAAAACCACATGCATCCACATATCTCTCTGAACACTGTATATAAATGAGTCTAGATGAAGTAAGTTGAGTGTTTTGTGTTTTTGTGTGTATAAGCACAGTAACATGTGATGTGTGTGTACTTTATTTATGTGTGCTTTCAATGGCTTTGGCTGGTCTTATCCCCTGTTGGAAAGTGAACGACCCAGTTCTTTCAGATCTGTCAGTGTAATTGTTGCTGCTGGCCTGTTTGCCTGCAGGCTCTGCTGCTATAGGGCAAAACAACCAACCAGCCTCCTCCCCACCCTCAGAACATCCAATCATTTCTCTTCTCCCACAGCATCTCTCCTCCTAAGAGCCAATCATGTGACTCATGTTCCCTTTATATCAACAATTCCATCTTTGTGCTTTAAAGTTTCCCCTTTTCGAAATGTGAATTTGGCATGGGAAATCGAGAATATTTTTTGGATCATTAGGTTTGAATTACATCCCCCTCCCTTTTCTGCACAGTGGGACTGAAATGGACACCTAGATTCTGGGATCAGTATCACTGCGCTGGTGCATGCTGGGATAGCGTTTCCAAAAATACAGCATCGAGTGGTGTGGCAGTTTATGTTGTATTCATCTCTCTCTCTCATACTCTCCACTGCACTGGATGCTGTTCTATGTCAGAGATGGTCTTAACCTCTTTCCACGATAAGCCCAGGAACTGCGATTCTATGAGCACACATGTATATAAATGCCACCGCACACAGACACACACACACACACACACACACACACACACACACACACACACACACACACACACACACACACACACACACACACACACACACACACACACACACACACACACTGACACTAGATCCTTACAAGTGGGATCGTGACCTCCAGTCCTAGATTAACGCAGGGTAAAGGGTGACATTTAAGTGATTACCGACAGGTCAAAAACTGCTGTTTTTGATTCACAGTGTTGTTTCAATATGCAAATGAGGCAGTATCTAATTAAAAATACACTAATTTGCATATTTCCAGAACAGAAATGTGAACATTGGATGAAACCAGGTTCAAAACAAACCATTGTAAAAACCTTCAGAAAAAAAACTGTAAAATTTGGTGTGTGTAAGTGCAACAGAAGTGGAGAATTTCTGGCTTATTGCTTGAGAAAAAAACTAATTTTGAGAAAATGGCCTTTAAAGATATGTATTGTAATTGGATTCTACAGACGCAAAGAGATAAAGTGCAATAAAATAAACACAAGTTTATTTTGGATGTTTACTTTTCAGTAATATGAAACAACACATTATGAAATGTAAAATAGCACAAAATCTCAGCATTGACCAGTGAATGAAAAGACCTATTGTGCAATGGAAAGGTTCCATTTTAAAGGTTCTTTATGAAACCATAGATGCCAATAAATAACCCTGTGTCTGAATATTCATACTTCTTTACTGTAAAGTAGGTGTACAGTACCAAACACCATAACAGACATGTTTTCAGCAGCAAAAATATCCCTGTTCACTGCTCTTTGAGGTTTTTTTGTGTGTGTGTGTGTAAAAATAGAAAAAAACAAAGGAGGATAAAGACTGTAAATGAGCAAACTGGAAAAATAAAAAGTCAAAAGAGAGGTCAACAAAACAAGCTGTGTACAGATTGTGTATTACGTAAGGCAAATGCCATGTAGAAGAGCAGAGGCAAGAAAATACAGAAAAGAAGAAGGAGAAGAAGAAGGGATAGTGTTGGAGTTAGATGAAGAGGAGGGAGAGAATAAGAAAGCAGAAATACAGTAGACTGGTGTCTGACAAAACAACCAGATGGTCGTTGTCCATGTTGATGGTGCTACTGTATGTGTTTATGTTATATCCGATGAATGTTAAAAGAAAGAATCTGCTAGTTTATTACGATTTTGTCTCTTGGTGGTGAAGCTAACTGAGAAAAAAAAAAACAATATTCTCTGACCTTATTTGTCCTCCTTTGGTCCTCCTAAGCACTGCAGTGCTGTGCTCAGCTGTACCTCATTTTATAATCATTGCTTTGATGTACTGGAGGTTAGTATGGGTAGACACTGTATTTTATGTGACAAGAATGAAAACAAGGCTGTGAAGGAAAGAAGTACAGTATGTTCAGTAGTTTGTATGGTTGTGTCATTTGGTGTTGATCGCCATGTTGAGACAACCCTTGTGTATTGACAGGTTTGTCTGTGGTTAATATTTTCAAATTGTTGTGCATTTTACTTATATTTATATTAGGGGGCCTCAGTAAACATCCAGTGTGGCTGCAAGATGACTTGATTTAAAATACGACAAAACAAGAATTCAAAATGAACTAAACTTAAGCTGAAATCAAGATATTTTCATTCTTCCTCTTAACAACAGTTTTCAGCATTTCGCCTGCACAGTTATAAATAGAATTAAGAATTAGGTGTAGTATGGACACTATATCAACAGTTATTACTGATATTGGTTTTTATTAGTGACTTAAATAAAGAGTGTCTCAATTTAAAGTCAAATTAGAATTGATTTACACTTTCAATATAAAATGACCTCTCTTTGCAGCAAATATTATTTAATCATTTTATTCCATTCAGTGTTCATATAGTGCTTTTTGACAGAGCAGTCTGTTCAATTCTCATATGCCATTTTTTTGTGTCCTTTCACACAATGAATTCATAATGAATGTTTCACATTACAATGCTAAGTTGAACATTTCTGAATATAGACAATAATTCAGAGACTGTGTTAATGAAGAATTCACATGAGCCCTGTCTGAGCTGCTGTTCAAGACATAATGTTCATTACCTCTGAATCTCCTTGACCTATGTTGAGTCATTCACTCTTGGTGTGAGAGAGAGGCTACCATCACACGAGAGGATATGGTGCCGCAAAGCTAAAAATAAACTCATTGGTTTCTCAGATAGCACCTCATATGCAGCCATGAAACACACACATTCTCTCTCTCTCTCTCTCTCTCTCTTTCTCTCTCTCTCTCACACACACACACGGTTAAATGGAGATGGAATTAAATGAAAACATATGGATTGGAAAACAAACAGCCAAATGTATATATTTTTTTCAGCCAAATATCACTTTATGGTGTTTTACATGAGCAGTTTTACATAAATTCTAAATCATAAACATCTTAAAGACATCTGTTTAACATTAAAGGAAGCTTATTCTTAAAAATACATCTTCCAGATGAAAACACATTAAAAAGATATCTCCATGATGTACCTGTGCTATCAGGTATACATTCCAACAGCAATTAGCCTCATAACTGATTAGCCTACTAGCTCATCATACTAGCTGATTATCCTGTAACCCTCCATTGTGAAGAAGAATTACACTTTAGCATACTTTTAAAGTATCAAGTACTGATAGTACTTATATCAAAAATAGTATTCTTTGAAAGAAAATATCTAAGTGAACTGAATGTATTATAGTTTAAATTTATATTAAATGTATTTAGTTGAACTTATGAGTCCTTTTTGACCCACCTAAGTGGGATGTTATTTCATAATTCTGTTGCTCTTGAAATATGGTTAAAGTCTACTGCAACATGTACTATCAAGAATTATGGTAAACTAAAATATACTTCAGTGTAATTTCCACAAAATTTTTCTCATGTATTTAAATACATTTGTAATTCCACATTTATAATTTAGTCAATTTAAAATATACTGGAAAAATATAGCCTACTATTAACTTGAAATGTAATATCAAATATCACATACAGTTAAAATTATAATCAAGTATTTTAGATGTGCATTAGTATGTTAGTGCATTTAAGTGTGTTAAGAAACATACAGTATATGAAAGTGTATTCTTTTTAAGTACACTTAAATGGACTTTTATTTAATTAATATTATATTTTCTGTTAGTACATTTTCTAAAAATACACTTTTCAAATTTTGTACTTTAAAATTTGAAGTACACTTTCAAGTGAACAGTCAATACAGTTAAGTGCACTTCTTTTTCACAAGGTCTAGCATACAGTATGGCTATGCAAATTACTACAGTACACTATTTATTTCTACTAAGTATAACTGTGACTTTTTACAAAAGGATAAGCATATATATTGCAAATATTGCAGTCACTGGTCAAAAAATACAAGAATGACCTACTGCTTCTTTTAGGATTCTGCAGTGAGCATCTAATTGACACTTTACTATCCCACAAGTGACTGATGTTATAGGTCACATGACAGTTCCAACATGACACATGTAGTATATCAAGATCCTATTTGTACTACACACACTTCTGATTACATACAGTATATGGCTGATGTTTGTCAGACATTCTGGTCTATGTTTTCTTTTTCTGGCTGCATCAAAAACCTCACTTGTGAAAAAGAAGTGTGCTTAATTGCAGTAAAAGTGTACTTTTTTTGTACTTCAATTATTAAAAGTATACTTTTTAAAAAGTCCACTTGCAGATGATATAATATAATTGAAATTAAATGCCACTTAAGTGTATTTAAAGAGAGTACATTTTAATTACAATAGGTCTTAACATACTTAAGTGGACTTTTTAAAAATGCACTTTATAATAATGCCTAATTAAGTATTATTTAAACATACATTTGGCATACTTATGATTTTATTGTGTTTTAAATAAGTACACTTATTTTGATATATTTATCAGTATACTAAAGCACATGTAAAATAATTGATTTTAATTTCAACTTAAGTGTGTTCTCCAAAATTATATTTGTTAATGTATTTTAAATTTATTAAGTCTATAATATATACTATGTGCATTAATGCACTTGAAATGTATGTTTTTTTCTAAACTTAAATACGCTTTCTTATAAAGTATACTCCAGTAAAACTTATTGTTGAAATTTTCATCATCAGCTCTTGCACTATGAACTCTGCGAAGTTTAATTTTCGACATATACTATTTGACATACAGTGTCATTTATGCGAGTACTGTATTTGTATGTAATAGTACTGTATTTTACATCTGTGTACAGAATACTTTCAATATCATTATTTTGTTCTAAGTCACTTAAACACATTTAATTGCATTAATTGCAAGCAAAAGTTTAACAGATCCAAACTAAATTAATTTGCATTCAAATACATTTGATTGCTTTGATTTTAATTAGACTAGGCTACACTGCACTGTAAAAAAAATCAACAAACATTCAAACAAAACACTGATGTCATAAATAAACAAAAAAAAAGTACAACTTCAAACTAAACAGAAATGAAAAGCCTGAAATAACATGCAACCACACATTAGTATCTCTATTGTTTTATGCGCATGCGCCAAAAATACTATGTCATGCTGCGCTCTACTTCAACTGAGTTTGAAAAATGTTTCTGGAAGATCACGCTTAAAAAAAGATAACAGATGATCAAACCAGAACAGAATAACTAAGAGACTTTATGAACATCAGACAATGAATCAAGTAAACAAAGAATCAAGTAAGTATATCTTGATATATCTTTCTTTATTCTTAATTTAGTCCTGCGGCTTTCACCGGCAGTTCTTGCTATATGTACTCAGGAGGGGATTTAATCCTGTCCTGTAATTTATCTATGAATGTAATTTACAAAATTTACAAAATTCAAAGATACGATCTTGTAATATATATAATCGATATTATAACCACCAGTAATAATCAATATATCAGCCACCTCTAGAAATAATTAGTTGTGTATTTTTTTTTCTTTCTCTCTTTTTTTTTATTTTGCATTTGAATATCGAGATATTACGTTACCGTATTATTACGTTGTAATATATGACTAGATAAACTTTATAAAAATATTTCATCCATTTGCAGAGACTGCAAGGTGTATATAAACTTTATAGTGTAACTGTGTCTATTGATTTCACTCAACTGAACCATTTATAATGACTGGATATGTTTTATAACAATTGTTCTTCTTTCTTTCCTCAAGGAATTTTTTTTAAGGAACATTTCCATTCACAGAGACTGTGGAGAGATGGTGTCCAGCTTCATGACATTTGAAGTTTACTGCCGACTAAGAGCTTCTAGGACACTGACAAACAGGACTTCCCAGCAAGTTAATTTGGAGTTCTTTTTTATTATTATTAATTAATTTATTTATTTATTCAAACTTGCATTCGCTAATGCTGGAGTAAGATTTTAGAAGAAAACTTTCAGTCCTGTTTAATGTTGGTGCTAGTAAAGGTTTAAGAATTTATGGCCTGGTTTCACAGACAGGTCTTAGACTAAACCAAGATTAGGCCATAGTTCAATTAGGACATTTAAATCATTTTCATTAACATGCCTAAGAAAAAACATTACTGGTGGTGTGCATCTTGAGACAAAACAAAGGCACTGATATTTTTAAAGATCAGTCAGTGCAAGTTTCTTTCAGTTGAAACAGCTCAGAATTATATTTAATTCAGTTAATATGAGCTTCATTGGCATGACTTGGTGCCAAAGCATAATTATAGAATTACATTTTAGTCCGGGGCTGGTCTTAAACAGAATGATGTTTTATGTGATGGCGAGATTAGGTTTTAGGTCACTTTACATCATACAGAATGAGTTTCATGTAAGTTTTGTATGTAAGTATGTAAGTGATTTTGCATTGTTCTGCAGACTCTTTCTAATAAGTGAGTTAAAGTGTTGCAACTGTGCATAGTGTTGGGTTTTTCTTGTGCATCAGCAAAAAGCGTTTTTGTGTATTTGTTTTATTGATTGTTTTGTCAATAAATGTAGAGGGTTTTCCATTTTGTGTTTGTGTTGATTGTAACTAGGTAATTAATACATTGAAATTACATTGAAGTATATTTTAGTTCACATTAATTGCTTATTCAGAAGTAAATATTTACCATATTTCAAGTACATATAAAATGTACTAAATTCCCACTTAAGTGGTTCAAAAATATCACTAAAAAGTTCAACTAAATGCATTTAATGTAATTTTAAACTGTAATATATTTGAAATCAATTACAAATAACATGCATTTAGGTGGTCGAAAACATTACATTCAATTCACGCTTAAATGTATCGTTAACTAACATTAAAGTATATTTTAGTTAACATTAACTGTTTGTAAGTACATTAGTGGTACACTATACCCTTATTTTAAAGACACTAGAAGCATTTATGAAAGTACATATAAAGATGTATACTAAATAGTCCCACTTAAGTGGTTAAAAAAAATTACTCAGAAGTTCAACTAACTGCATTTAATATCTCTTTAAAATGTGATACATTTGATGTTAATTACAAATACAATACATTCAAACGTCGAAAATAACATTTAATTTGCACTTATGTGTGTTCTTTTAAAGTAAATTATTTCTGCAATAAATACACTTTATAAAAGTATACTTAAGCGCACTTCTTTTTCACAAGGGCCAAGTCATCATACCTGCAAGGACTGCATTTTTCAGTTTCTGAACACAGCCTGTTTCTCTGTTCAGGCTATGTGCAAAACTAGTAGGTCAGTGCTTAGACTGTGTAGTATAGCACAGAGAGAAACTCAATGCCCACTTTAATAAACTAGGCCATAGAATTCTGAGGAGCGATAGCTAGGGCACTTTTAATTAGAGACACATTCTCTCAGTTCCCCGTCTCTCTCTTTTGCTCTTTGGCCAGTAGTTCAGATTCTCTCATGTCTGAGGGCTGTAACTCACTAGAGTTTACAGTCTCATTGGCGCTAAAGGGTCACTTGCCTGAGAGACACAGAGGTCTGTCACCTTCTGTCCTTGAGGCTGTAAACAAAAGGCGCTAAACTACATCACAGTTTGCAGAACAGTCACTATAATGTTTCCGTAATGAACCGTATATCCATTGAGAACTTAATCTTCTTTTCTAAACTCTTGTCTGGATGGTTGAAGTTGTACATCCTCAGTGTGTCCTTAATTGTGTGTGTGTGTGTGTGTGTGTGTGTGTGTGTGTGTGTGTGTGTGTGCGTGGGCAATCTTTTGCAATATTTTTGATAGTCTAAAAGGTCATAACTTTGAACTGAAGTCATCTCTTACCAAAAGTAATAGACTGATGCATCAGTCAGGCCAATAAATCAGCTATTTTGAGATTATTGGCCCCACTAGGCCAATTAACAGAAGCATTAGCTTTCCCTGATGTCTCCTTAATGTCTCTCCTAGCGTCAGTTTCAAAATCGATCATCAGCCTAGTCAATGAATAATGGATTTCTTACAAATATTTTTAGTGGTGTTTCGGAAGTCGGCCAATCACTTTCTCCATAGCGCTATTGATTTTTAATTAACAATAATGTATAAACCTCACTAAATTGATTTACCATGAGCTCTGAAGTTACTTCTATGTGTGCTTTTATAGTTTTATTTATTTTTAAATTTTTTTGTAAAATAGCCTAATTCCCTGTGAATATTTCGGCTGCACACAATCCTGCAGCGGTCAACACATTGGATTGAATCAGAGTAGTAACCGTTACTATGGAAACAAGAACTGCACCGGTTGCGACAGATGTAATTGAATCAGTCTTCCTACAATTTCAAACAACTTATACACAATAAACTTCATAAACTTCAAACATATTACATTTTATAATTGTAATAAATGTCTATAAATTAATCATTTACATTGTATATTTAATTTTTGTAATTATTTGTTTATTTGCAATTCTTCATTGGGTTTGTAGTTAAATGCTCACAATCATGCTTACAACTCTTTGACTGAGGGATTTTCTCAATCCCTATGAAGAAAAAAAAAATGGGGACAAATACTTTGGAATCAAGACTGCTGAAAATTGTGCTGTCACTAATCCTGTAAAAAAAAAAAAAAAAAAAAAAAAAAAAAAAAAAATATATATATATATATATATATATATATATATATATATATATATATATATATATATATATATATATATATATATATATATATAAATAATATTGTAATATTTTTTTCAGATTATTTGTGAACATTGTAGCCTATATCAAATATACTGGCTTTATAGTTTTCAGTATTGGTATTGGCCATTGATAACCCATATCAGATAACCAGTGACCACTATTACCAGTCTCGTCCATGTACACTGAGTATTGGGCATCTCAGTGAGAGAACTTGGCAAGTTTGCAGTAAAGATTAACAATTTAAAGTATGCTTTGTAAGTTTTATAAGACTTGGTATTTAATAGTGGAATAAGTATGCTAGTAATCATGAACAATTCAACATCCCAGCTATTAAGAGAGGCATCTACACTGATTTACAATTGAATTTGAATCGTCTTAGTTTATGTATTCCCCCAAAAATAAAAATATATGCTTTTGACTACTTTCATACCTGCAGCACTAGTAAAAAAAAAGAACAGTAACAATTTGTGAATCAAGCTGTATCTGTAAGATGAAGTCAGTGCATGGTTCTCTTCTGGTCTGAATATAGGCAGCTGGGTAGAGATCAGAAGATTGTGAACCTTCCTTTTTATTTATTTATCAAGCATGATTGCTATGGCCAAGTCAAAGGACTAGGTTTGGTCATTTATTTCAGAGGTTTATTGCTCTCTCTCTCTCTCTCTCTCTCTCTCTCTCTCTCTCTGATGATCTCAAATCTCTCATTAATCTCCTGGAAAAGCAGCATGAAACATGAAGGAATACTCTATCTCACACATACAGCTTCTAACACACACACACACACACACACACACACACAGAGAGAGACACTGCTGCAGTGCGGAAGGCTTCAGATAGCGAGTAAAAAAAGAGAACAGCAGCAAAAAGAGGGGAGGAGGCGGGACTGTCAAATGTAGGACCAGACTGCATTTTACACATACTGTATGTAGAGTGCACACACTGCTCTACTACTGATAAGCCTGATTCATATATATAGTATAGTGTACAGTTCTTTAAACAGTCCATGTACAAATGCCAAGATCCACAAATCTGTTGACATTCAGCCCTTGGTTTATGGTTTAGAAGGGTTCCTCTTTTCTCCTTTTTCTCCAAACTGATGCTACGATTGATAGCCCAAGTGCGTGCCAGTGGCAAGAAGATAACAGCGTATGTCATAAGACTATGAAGTCTTTACAATGCATGTCATATGACATTCTTCTACATTTAATAGAACAATAAAACATTGTAATTTTTGCACCCCCCCCTGTAAAATATTATTATATTTTATTTATATCATATTTTATATTAATTATACCATTATGTACATGTAGCGTTTATACATACATAGCATTTTAGAACATGAAATACATTTTATATTAATTTTAGCAACATTAAATTATAAGATATTCTCAAGAATGTTACATTTTCACACAAATTGTTATGCTGATTATATAATTTGTAATGAAAATATATTTAGATTTTCCAATGTTAGATTTTGTATTATACAGTTCTACATTGTATTACAATTTTCCCTTGTGATTTTAGATGTTTATATAATATGTCTTTCTCTCTATTATATTCCAGACACTAATGCAAAAATCCATAATTTTGGTTTGCTGCATTAATTGTTTCATTGCTGTTGTCCAATAATGAAAGTGTTATTTATGATAGTGGTTGTTCTCGGTCCAGAGCCAGATTAATAGCACTAATATTGTTCAGTGCATGAAAGAGCCATCTGCTTCAGCGCAGATCTAAGCAAGTCTTGGGAATTCGCTTACTTATCTGCGCATAATTCTTGAGCTGAAACATTTTTGTTCAAATATGTTATGTGAGAAATATGATCATGGATTGTTAAGAACTATTTATTGACCTGTAGTCTCATTTGAATGGGACAACAGGAGATGGTATTAAAGTTTGGTGCTGAACTTTGAGAGTTCTGCTGTAACTGCTTGGGTTCTGTGGATCCGGAGGGTTCTGATATTTGCATGCAGGGCTGGTTCCACTGCAGAGAGGAAGAGAGGCCTCCGTGTTCTGATTGGTGGAGGAGTTGCTAGACAACAGATGTCTGGCCGGTTGGTAGGTGGACTACCTGTGGAGCTGGGGCTGGGGGGAGTTTATTAGTGGTAGAAAGAGAGAGTTATGACAAGCTGAAATAAACTGATCTTATTCTGTAAAAACAGGAAACTGAGTGATTTGAGCTAATGTGCATGCTATTTTATCCCCCTCACCCCTCTTCACAAATTCATTGTGGCCTAAGGCTGAGCAGAAATGAGCTATTCATTTATGATCTCAATTCCAATTTAAATGAATCTCAATTTCATATGATTCACCAGACTTCATTTCACAATGAATCAGCTGTGGTTATGACTACGTGCATACCAGAATGCATTTCATGCTTTTTTTTTGCAGTGTTTTATTCATACTGTTTAGCAAAATGTATACAGCATGCATAAAATACTGCAAAATGAAAAGTTGGAAATGAAAGGTTAATTAAATATGTATTTTATACAGAAGAAAGAAATGACATGAGGGTGAGTAGATGACAGAAATTTCATTTTTAAGGTGAACTATCCCTTTAACTAATTTTTAAATCAGAAATTTTACAAAAAAAAAAAAAAGAAAAAAAAAAACACCAACCCCTTGTCAGATAAATTTAGCATGAATTTAGAATTCAGCATAATTAGGTCATGTGACAACAATGTAACATTTTGAATCTTTACATATTGCAGACTGTTTCTTTTTTTTTTTTCATTAGGAAGTACTGCACACTATGCAGTACTGTGTTTTTCTTAAACAAAATTTGCTTTCTTAATTTGCCCCCCCCCCCCCCCCCCCCCCCCTTTCCACCTTAACTGTGGCTTATTGAATGATTGTGACTGCCGCCAGATGCTTTAAATTATTTTGCATACTGAATCATGTCACATGATTCTTTAGAGAATTGTGTTTTTTCTGATTGCGAGTTAAGTTTAGTATGTTTTTTATATCGGATTAGTACAGAAGAGTGAGGAGCGCATGTGGTTATTTATAGTTTTCTGTGGGTCAGGGTGCCATCTGCCCCGCATACACACTCACAGGCATCAAAACACTGTCCTCTGGTGGTATTTAAAAGATCTGTCTCTAACAGAAACATGAAAATGCACTGTATTATGAATAGATCTGTGTGCAGTACCTTATCGGTTAAAACATGTCTAGTATATCAGCTATAGTCTCAACAAATTGTTTTTTTGGAATCTGTTTCAGATCACCAGAAGCTGGAGAGAGAGGCAAGGATTTGCCGTCTCTTGAAACACCCGAATATTGGTAATGGACTCAGATTTCCAGAGACACTTTACCAGAAATTTGTATTGCCTAATGGTAACTAAAGATGAGGAAATGACAGAGAAAAATTCTCTTTGTAGTTCGACTCCATGACAGTATATCGGAGGAGGGTTTCCATTACCTAGTTTTTGATCTGTAAGTATATTAACTTTATCTCCTCTTTTTCTCCACACTTCTTATTAGGTTTTCTTTTCCATCTTTGCTTCCTCAGTGTGGTTAGTATTAGACTGCCCCATTTACAAAGTGCTACTGATATTTATATGATAACAGGACAGTGCCCAGAGGGCAGCCTTCGGCAAACCTCTGAGCCTGTGAGCCTGCTTTCAGGATTGCTTATAGAACTGACTTATAAAATATAATTTTTTTTTTGACGTTCACAATGCCGCTTCATACAGTTGTCAGTCCTGTTTTACAGCATTAAATAGTTACGTACACAAACAGTCTGATTATAAACTAGCATGACAACCCCATTCTTATATCATATGATATACCCTACCTGTCATAAGTTCTAGAATTATTATATATTTATAAATGTTTTTGCTATGTATTTTATGCTCATTTATTTGAAAATATGGTAAAAACACCAACAGTATGAAGTATTATTACAATTTAAAAGAAATGTTTTAATGTAAAATTATTTATAAAATATAATAATTATAATGAATATTTATAATAATTTATAAAAATTATTTTTGGAATCAATTTTTAATAATGATTCTTATTATTATCAATGCTGTTTTTCTGCTTAACATTTTTGTAGAAACAGTGATACATTTTCTTTCAGGATTCTTTGATGAATTAAAAGTTCAACGAACAATATTTATTCAAAATAGAAATCTTTTGAAACTTAAAATGTCTTTGCTGTCACTTTTTTTAATTTAATGTGTCCTATGCTGAATAAAAGTATATATAAAAAACGTATTTATCCCAAACTTTTCAATGATAGTGTTTTAAAAATATTAAGAAGCAAAAACTGTTTCAACATTGATAATAATATATGTTTCTTGAGTGCCAAATCAGCACATTAGAATGATTTCTGAAAAATCATGTGACATTAAAGACTCTAGTAAGACTGCTGAAAATTCAGCATTACCTTCACAGGAATAATTACCTTTTAAAATATGTATACTGTATATATAAATAGAAAACAGTTCATATAAATGTTAATAATATATCACATTATTACAGTTTTTACTGCATTTTTGATCAAATAAATGCAGCCTTGGTGAGCAAAACTTTTTTTTTAGAAACATTAAAAATCATAATTATTACAAACTTTTGACCAGTAGTATAATCAATATATTATTGAATGAACAGGAAAATTCAAAAGTCACACCTGTTTGTGAATACAGTTAAAAAATCCTAAACACTGACTGTATGAATATAGGCTTTGAAATAGAGCAGACCAGTGGATTGTGCTGACTCCTGTCTGCATGACATCGAGAAATGTCTTCTGTCGTAAATGGCTTATGATGTAGTTCTGCTAGTAACTGATGCGGCTGATGGGAGAAAGGCAGACATAAAGAGAGGAGAACCCAAGGACAAACAAGCGGTGGAAAACAAGAAGAGAGACACAAGCTGTCATATTCAGTAATATTCAAGTGTTTGTGACCCACATTCACACAGTATGACAACTGCTTCCACTGCTATTTTTGAATACTGTTAGATTTTGTATGAATAAACATAGTGTTGAATTTTAGTTTTGGTTTTGAATAGAACTCCACAATTCAGCTCACTTTAACATTAGACTAGCTTTCAGAAGCTATCAACCAAACGGCAAATATTACACAAAATATAACACAACATTCACAAATTTTTGAGGAAAACGAGTATGAACTACACATCAAATTAAGCATTGTGAAAGACGTAACTGAATCAGTCTGGCTAGTCTGAATCAGTAAACATGTCCACTCAGCCAAAACGGTTTAGCTTTAATTTTTAAATTCAAATGATGATAAATATGGCATTCAATATTGCTTCTCTGGCTCAAATCAAACTAAAAACTGCATTTTGCAGGTACAGTAGGTCAGTCTAATATGAATGCATTTTGTAGAGTACAAAGACCAGGCAATTCCTTTGCATTTAATTTGTGCACTGGTAGTATACTTGAAATCTTAAAGGTATATGTTTTAAAAGATTGTACTTATATAATATTAATTAAATAAGAGGCTATTTAAATGTGCTAGTATCATTCATTTCTTAACACATTTAGTCCACCTTTAAAAAGAGCACTTAAAATTTAATCAAAATATCTTATTTATAGTATATGACCTTTAGTCATTGTTAAGTTTTACTTAAAATACATTTTAAAGCATTGTTTTAATAATCTTGTCAGGCATCTTTTGTAAACTTATTTTGATATATTGACTAACATACTACAGCATGTAAAGCAATTGGTTATAATTTTAAATGTACTATTCAGTATTACATTTAAAGTTTGCAACTTCCCCATTACAAATTTGAAATTACAAATATATTTAAATACATGACATTTAAGTTGTAACAAAATTGACATTAAATATATTTTAGTTCATTTAATGCATTCAGTAGTATGCTTTAATCATTTTTCAAATGCAATATACTTAATAAAATAGCATATAATGATGCTATATATGATGAAGTCCTATATAAGTGGTTCAAAAAACTATTTATTTTGCAAATAACTTGCAATTAAGCGACTTCACTTCTGTAGTAACAGAGACTTATCTGATTCAGGATTGTGGATAGAAAAGCGCATTGCTTGTAAACCTCAAAAAAAAAAAAAAAAAAAAAAAAAGCTTTTTTGCATGGCTTTGAAATTCATTAACTTCAACTTTATTGACCTTTGACCTCAGGGTTACTGGAGGTGAGCTGTTTGAAGACATTGTAGCAAGAGAGTACTACAGTGAGGCTGATGCCAGGTAAGAACATTCAGACAGACATATTATAACTAGCATATTACAACATTCATTAACGTCGAGTTTGTTCTACATAAAATATGCTTACAGACAGTTCTTTTAGGTCACATGACTCTCTTGTGAGCCTGTTTCTCTGTGTGCGAGTTATTTATACCGATGATAAATTATACACTGCTTCTCTTTACAGCCTCACCTCCTCGAGTGTAATTTTGCATGTGTAAAGGAAAATGTGCATTTATGTCTAATCGGGGCTGGACAAGAAAATGTGCGGCATGATGATTAATGACTGCATACATTCATGCATGTATAATTCTATGTACAATTAACAACTGCATTTTTAAGTCCCTATAAGTTCTCTCTTTTAACTGATTATGTCGCTTGATTTTTTATGTCGCTTGTCTTTGTCACTCTAACCCTCTGTCTTACCTTCTCTTTCACTCTCTCTCTCTCTTTTAGTCACTGCATTCAGCAGATTTTGGAGAGCGTTCATCACTGCCATGTTAATGGGATCGTCCACAGGGATCTGAAGGTCAGAACACACACACTTTCACACACACTTATGCTTCTCCAGACAGTGGCGCTCAATGTAGCACAGTCCAGTGCCAAATATAGCACAGTCTGACGTTGCCGGATCTCGTATTGTCTAACAGAAAATAGCCTTGCTGTGTCTGAGAATCTAATATTTTATCCTTTCAAAGCCTTTTAGCTAGTGATAATCAATCCACGTTTGTGCGATACAATTCAGACTTTGACAGATTTAGCTTTTTTGTCCTTTGTCCAAAATGTCCTGCTGAGGATGAATGAGTCATCATAGCATGGCTGCTATTAAAAAAGTATTTTATTCAATAAATAGCTGCTTTTAGAAAAGCCATTACCTAAGGGACAATTAGGACCATTTAGTGATATGCTTGTGTGTCTGTATGCTATTCTTAAAGCCTGAGAATTTGCTGTTGGCCAGTAAGATGAAGGGGGCGGCAGTTAAGCTTGCTGACTTTGGTTTGGCCATAGAGGTCCAGGGTGATCAGCAGGCATGGTTTGGTAAGCACTACAAAATTATATATAAAAAATAAATATTCTATCCACTTATATCTTTGAAGCAGTGTTCCCAGTACCCCTATTTAATAGTAACACTGCTGCTGTAAAATGAATTATATTTTACAAGTTTGCAGTTTGAATTTATTATATTGTTTTTATAATATTTTATTATAATATTAAAAGAATCGATACAGCGAGATAATGGTTGCATGCAAAACAAGCAATATAACATGATCAGTGTAGTCAGTTCACTAATGAATCGCTCTGTAGAACTGGAACTATTAATGGATTAATCACAATTAGTTATTAGTTTGAAATCCTTTTGAATTGTGTGTTACTTTTGAATTGTACAGGGAACACTGCTTTATTAGTATTTTTGCTATTTTGCATGACTAGGTTTATGCGTGCCGAAAATACACTTTATTTGTTCTAAACTATAACAATTAAATACTGAAGAATCCGCTCCCTTACTTTTCTAAACCGCGCTCTCTGTTCAGGTTTTGCTGGTACTCCAGGGTACCTGTCCCCAGAGGTCTTGAGGAAAGATCCTTATGGCAAACCTGTGGACATGTGGGCCTGTGGTAAGGGATGAATGAGTCACAAAAATATCAGCCTCGTAAGCGAGTCAGTGTGATGGATGTCACTGTTGAAGTAGATTAACTGATTATTAAATTATTGCAGTCTGAGTTTTTAAGCAGCATTGAATCTAATCAGCTAAATGGAGTGTCCGTGGTAAATTGTCTTTAAAACTAGTTAGTCCAATGCAAGCAGTTGAACGAGTGTTTCAATTAAGTCTTGATGTAAAAACGATTGCACAATTATTCAAATTCATCATCAGGAAGTTCTTCCAACTTACAAAAAGATGATCAAATGGTAATACAATGGAACTTTGAGATATACATTCTAAACAGTACAGAATGATTACTACTGTATATTCATGCACCAAAGTATTTAAAAAGGCCACTCTTCAAGGAATACCTTGGAATGTAATCTTAAATAATAATAACAAAAAAATTGCTATGGCACATGTCCAAAAAAACATAGTAGTACCAATGTACCATATCCCCAAAAAAAAAAAAAAACACTATATGGTTTCATGATACAGTACTAGTGCTTGAATATGATTGCTTGAATACAGACACAAGTTAATTGATATTCAAGTATTTGTTTGAAGAATGTTCCTCTTTCAGTGCGGCTATAATAGAAGATATGTTTCATAGGTGTGATTCTCTACATTCTGCTGGTTGGATATCCACCATTTTGGGATGAAGACCAGCATCGCCTCTATCAGCAGATTAAGGCTGGTGCATATGACGTGAGTCTGAATTTCCAATGATTTGCCTGCAAAATGTTCACAAAAAAGGTGCACTAAGAACACACTATAGAGCTACAAATGCAAGATCTGATGATATTGCTAATAACTCTGATGATAAATTGATGCAATCTTCAGGCTTCTAAGACTGACAAATTCATACAAGAATTATTATTTGATTGATTATTCTGTTATGTTTCATGTCTGTATGTAGTTTCCTTCACCTGAGTGGGACACAGTGACCCCTGAAGCTAAAGATCTGATTAATAAGATGTTGACTATCAATCCTTCTAAACGCATTACAGCTGCTGAAGCCCTCAAACACCCTTGGATCTGCGTATGTGTTTCAACACACAAAAACACTAAAATGCATGCTTCTTTATATACTGTACAAGAAAATAATTTCCTAATCCTCTCTAATGGTTTGGAATCATTCTGTCTTTCTGTAGCAACGCTCCACTGTAGCCTCTATGATGCACAGACAGGAAACTGTGGAGTGCTTGAAGAAATTCAATGCCAGAAGGAAACTCAAGGTTAGTTTTGGTCAAAACTTCTACACGTTTTGACCAATCTTCAGCTTTCTTTACACTTCTCAGAGTTTCACAAACTATAGATTTACCTCCTCACTGTAAGATCTAGATCCAGAAGGCTTATTTTAAAAGTACTGCATTATATTATAGCATTACTACCTATACTAATTAATTATATTACATTTGTCAATTATTACAGAAAGTAAGTTAGTTATTTTTGGATAATGATGTAGTTTCAGGCTATCTACCAGCAGGGTAACCCTGGGACAAAAAGTGCCATTGTTGTGGAAAAGTTAACGTTTTCAATTGTATTTGCCAGAAAAGTAACACATTCTTTATTTAAAAAAGTAACTGGTGGTATTATGTGTAAATTAGAAGAAGAAGAAAAAAAAATTCTTTATTCATTATTTCCAAAGAATCGAAGAATTGATTGTGTAATGCAATAATTATCTGCAATGCCCAAACAAACAAGATATTCTAGGAAATTAGTCATCCTCTAAATAAATCATAAAAATTAGGGTATATATTGCTCCTGCTGTTGCTTCTGTACTCTTTCTTTCATTTCTCTCTTGCTTGTTGTTTTATTCCTTTTCTTTCATTTTCAAAACTTTTTTTGCAACTAGGGTGCAATTTTGACCACTCTCCTGGTCACAAGAAACTTCTCAGGTATGTCTGGCTCTGCTGACCTGTATGTATGAATGTGTGTGTGTGTTTAATACATCCTACAGCTGTATTAAACTCTCTTCTTCTTATATTCTTATGTGTGAACTTGATTCATAATGCTATTTTTTTCATAAACCTTGTTATTAGTTATTTTACAGTTAATTTGGTGTTTATTTTTATTATTATTTGTATTTAACAAAGGCTGTTTTAAAAAGTAAGGTGGTAACACACGCCATTTCAGACATTTTATTTAACATTTCTTTTCTGTTTATCATTGCTTTATCTCTTTTTGGGGGGGTCCGGTGTGTCTCGTGAGGTAAGAGTCTGACTGGACATAAGAAGGGGATGTGTTTTTACTCTAACCAGTGTGCTGGTTTGCTTGTTTGACACACTTCCCTGTTACTCTGAGATATTAATTACCCTTGTTTGCATGGAATCAAACAGATTACATTCATAATGTCAACTGACACTTAGTTGAACTTATATGAACTTACATTCAGTGTTTTAAACAAACAAAACTTGAAGTTTCAACTGCAAATACGCATATTCAGTAATATTATAAAAACAAGTTCTTTATGAATGTAATCACAATAATAATTCTAAGTTACTGGGAGAGTTTTTTGTCTTGCTCATTTTCTGGTTATATTTCCATCTGCATATGTTCATGTACATCCTGGAATGTTACATTTATATATAAGGTATAATTCAGAGGTTTCGCATTTACATATGATGGCTGTTACCAAAATATAGTTCAAAACATGTTTTACTATAATTTGATTTAGCGTAATACAGTAGCTGTATGGTCATCTGCACTTATTTTGTGATAAACTGTATTTTAAAGCAACTTTATCTTTGAGGGTAAGTGTGTGCGCTTCATTTATACTTTTGGTTCAAGAAGTTTGAAGACTGTAAAATATGTTGCATGCTATTTTGTGATATAATATAATATAATATCATTAACCGATTTACAATATCTATGCACATAGCACATTTTCAACAGTTCAATTATCAAGACATTTATAAAAGAAAAGTAATAAGTATTTTAATGGGGTAAAAAAAGTCACTTTTTTTCTTGATGTTTACCAACGAGGGGATTGTACAGCACACCAAAAAAAACAAACAAACAAACAAACAAAATTCGTACAGTATATAATTTTTGAACACAAACACACATCCCCTAAAAACAGAGTTGCTTATTTTGGTTTTAATTGTGTCTGGGTTTAATCTTTTTGATCCCTTAGCCATGCATTTGTTTACCAAGATTTCCTATCCTAAAAATGAATGATTTGTATGAATTGTTTCTCCTGCCCGAGGTCTTGTAACACAAAAATCTCAGAATGCCTGCTGCATGTGGCTTCATGGATTTGTAATGTTATAATACATAACTATTTACCGTTCCCTTTTATTTTTCACCCAACAGCAGCCAAGAGCTTGTTGAACAAGAAGACAGATGGTGTGAAGGTGGGTTAAATCTGTTTCCCATTCATTTTTTGGCAAAACTAAAATGTATAAACAACATGAGTACTTGGCAATGCCTGAGAATAATCTTGCAGCAGAACATTGTGCATTCTTTATGTTTGTGTTTTTTGTTGGATGTTTTTTCCCCAGAAATTCTGAGGTCTTTAATCGGATAAGTTTCCAATTCAATTATAATATAGTTAATATATTAGACTGCTGTGTGGCATTTTGATAAATTCCATTTCAATTTCAATTTTCAGGTTTTATTTAGGAAATAGATAAAATTTTGGCAGTAAAATGAATATTTGATCTTTCAGTCATTAATGAAAGGTTTAGTTTAGTTCATTCCCTGAATTTGCAGGAAATGAAATGTAATGACCCCTCATTCTAATTTTAATTTTGTCTTGTTTACTGAATATGAATGTGATTTGTTATTCCAGTGTTTTTTCTTTTAATTAAACCACTATGGGGAAATTCAATAAAAATAATCTTTAGGAATTCACAAAAGAAAGGAAAGAAATGCAATCTATAATAAGCCTATAACCTACAAAGAAAAGAGGAATTGTTCCTAAAATGAATGACAGTTACTTCATTTAAATACACACAGTGAAGCACTATGGCAGAGACCACAAAAGATGCAGGTTTTGTTGAAATATTGTTTAGTAAATTTGCCCCATCTACTTTCCAATCAATGTTTTTCAGTTCTCGAGTTTGTCTCCTTTTCTCATTTGGAATTTTATTTTCTGATCATTTAATCTAAAACAGTTCACAAGAGTTTTCTGACATGAGTAACAGAATCCGATGATGGTTTGTCTCACAGTCCTGTCACTCAAGTTTGCGTTTATCAGATTTTATATAAAACTTTGAAGTAATTGGCCAGCTTTCACAAATCATTTTAAAGTCAAGAATGGATATAAATTAATAAAATTATAATTATTAATAAAAAGTAAAAGTGAATTGTCGGTCACAAGCCATTTTACATTCATAATGTGAAATTTTAAACAGGATATTCCACATAAAAATATAAAATGGTCAGAAATTGATTGGATCATGAAAAGTGAATGTCGCATACAAGAATAAAGCCTGACCGTGTTTACTTAAGTAATGCCTAAACCGCTATTTGGCGAACATTAACCAGTAGCCCACACCAATGGTGTGTGTGAGATAATGTATCATCAGATCATCAGCTCCCCAGCTCCCTCATGTGTATCTGTGTTTGTCAGTATATCTGTGTATTTTTTCTACTTGTGGATGCCCGGTCACAAAATTCATTTTTTTCCCCAGTTTTGCGTAATTTTGTAACCTTAGTGTGATGCAGCACACCCCATCAGTGTGATATTTGGTAATGTGTGATCTGCTCCTCGTCCCACTTGCAGGTTAACAACAAAACCAACCTAGCCAGCAGCCCAAAAGACACAGGCCCCGCCCCAGCACTGGTACCCATGACAACAGCCCCGCACCAGCACGATCTCACCCTGTAGACCTTTGACCAACAAGCCAGATTTGCTTACCTTTTCACCATAACACAAAAGTTATGTTCCAAAATCTAGTGAGCTTCCTTGCTGTCTATTAGTTACACAGGCAGCTAGTTTCTAAGGCAACATCCTAACTGTCAAGCAATCTCAAACATGATCAAACACCAAAACAAAATGGCAGTTATTGCAAAAAAGCAAACAATTCACATTTGATTCCAATAGATTTTTATGTTAGCATGTTACTGAGCTAACAATACAACAACAAGAAAACATATAGGCCTACCCAGATGTTGGGTGTCATGAACTGTGCCGAGACATGAAGGTAGAAGATCCAAATGCAGTAGTTTATTGAAGGGGTAATCCACAAACGTAATCCAAAGGCAGGCAAAGGTCCTAAACAAATAAGCAATCCAAAACAACGACAGAGTAAGGGGCTGAGGCAAAAAGAGTAATCCAAAAACAGGCAGAATAACAAGACCAGGAACCTAGATATGGGAGAACCAAGTCCTTGATAGTGTGGCAGAAGCCTGGGATGGATTTTCCTCTAGTGGACAACCAATGCATTTCAGCTGGTGATCGTGACATAACCCCTCCCCAAAAGGAATGGCTTCCAGACACTCCAAAACAACAGAAGTTCAAGTCCAGGAGGGAAGCAGAGTGCATCAGAGGGAGGGATGGTGGGTCGGGCCTATCTGGCAGAACAGAACATGCAGACAAAAGTAAAACAAGAACACACAGAGCACAAGACCACCAGACGGATCAGGCGGGACTGCAATAGAGAGCACAGAGATGTTAACAGTAACAGGACAGGCAGACAGTTCAGAGATGGCATCATTGGCTATGACAGGCAAGCAGAGAGTTCAAGAATGGCCTCCTTGGCCATGACAGGACAGGCGGAGAGCTCAGACATGACCTTCTTGGTCATGAAAGGGCAGACAAGGGATTCAGGGATGGCCTCTTTGGCAGTGACAGGACAGGAGAAGAGCTCAGAGACTGCTTCCTTGGCCATGACAGGGCAGACTTTGAGCTCAAAGGCAGCCTCCTTGGCTATGACTGGAGTCAGGACAGACAGGGAAATCACAGGCTGGCTTGAGTGGACTCTCGCACAGATTCACGGACGGGGGAGGATGTGGAGCAGATTCATGGACTGGAGTGGGCTCAGGAGCTGACTTATGAACTGAGGCAGGCTCTGGACCATACTCATGGACTGGAGCAGACATTGCCACTTCAGAAGCTTGTATAGCCCACACAAAATAGCAACCGCCATTACTGGAAGGGCTGAGCTTGAGAGCGCTGAGGTCACCGGGATGCCTGCCGCTTACACTGAAATCAGCAGTGGGTCCACACTGGACATCAGCCTTACTTGCTTCAAGAGCAATGTTCATGACAGCCAGACTCACTGGCGTGGTATCCATGATGGCTGAAGACTGGCATAATGCCCATGATGCCTGGACCATCACGGATGAGTTTAGATTGATAAAGTCCATCGAGTCCAACACAAGGAGATCAATTAGAACACAGTCTAGGTCAGAGAAGTTAGCAATGTCCACAAAGTCCCGAATACCTTGAGAAAGATATCGAAAACCTTGACGCAGATGGATGATTCTTACTGTTGGATCCATGTTGGCTAAGTCTTCTGTCATGAACTGCTCAGAGACATGATGGTAGATGATCCAAATGCAGTAGTTTATTGAAGTGGTAATCCACAAACATAATTCAAGGCAGGCAAAGGTCATACACAAATAGGCAATACAAAACAAGGAAAGAGTAAGGGGCTGAGGCAAACAGAGTAATCCAGAAAACAGGCAGAATTACAAAACCAGGAACCAAAATACAGGAGAACCAGATACAAGGCTTAAAAATGCAGTAAAGACACATACAAGACACAGGTGCAAACAATGAGTGCTGATGAGACCGGGTAGAGGATTATGGGGAATGAAGTCCTTGATAGAGTGGCAGAAGCCTGGGATGGATCATGACATTGGGTGAAATAGTGAAATTTGAGATTAGAGTTTAGATTGTACTATATTTCATGTTTCAGTACATACATATATTTTAGTCAACATTTCTTGGAATTCTGAGCTTGGTTTATCTGAAAAGGATATGATGCTTCCTTAGGATTTTGCCTAATGTTGTGTCCTAAATTTTGGAACAACTTTCACATTGTTTGTCTTGATTGGCAATCATGCTTATGCTAAATGCATCACTTTTATGCCTTAAATTATGTACAGTATTTTTAAGGTATATAAAACAGGTCAAGGCCTTGTTAACTCCATATTTTCATATCAAGCAAAAATAAAAGACAATCTATGCGAGGAAAACCAAGGGTTTGTCAATCTGGCACTGTTGGTGTGTCTTCTACCCAAAGTTCAGAGACCTTGCATGATTTTACTCACCTCTTATGTCATCTTTAATGTTATACATTTGCTGTTTTTCCATTTGAACTCTTAGTTCCTGGAAATAGGGTTGTATTCAACCAAATTGTCTTTGAAACATCAAAAGCGACTGCTGCTACTTGATGTTTTGTAATTATATAGTTTTATGCCATTTCAAGCACAAAATCCATATAACACTTGTGGTTTTGATTGCACAATCATGGTGTATTGCCGTTAGTCTACTATTTTTGCACATTTGAATATCCCATTTGTTTAAATTTAAAGGGGTCATATGATGCTTTTTTAAAGATCATTATTTTGTGTATTTGGTGTAACAGAATGTTGACATGCTTTAATGTTCAAAAAACACATTCTTTTATAAATGCTGTACATTATTGTTGGTCCTTTATGCCCCACCTCTCTCAAACACATCGTTTTCTACAAAGTCCCTCCTTCTGACAAGCGCAGTCTGCTCTGATTGGCCAACTGACCCAGTGCTTGATTGACTGAAACCCGCAAGCACTCTTTGGAAATTCCCCTTTCCATAATCGCAAGCTTCATCTTTCAAAATAAATGTAAAGACAGTTCATAATTTCCTTAGTTTTACCACGCCTTCTTTCTTTGCATGAACATTTGGGTGGCTTTACGCAAATATTTCCACATAGAGACGTAGATATGTGAGGGTGTTTTTGAATGAGCCATTTTAGGGGGGCCTGGCAGAGTCTTAACTTTGATAAAGAATATCTCTTTGGATTTATCCCTTTAGTCTTTGCAACTTTACAGATCTTCTTCATGCACCAAGAGCTTGTAACACTCCAAAGAAAAAGGAGAAATTGAAATCACATCATATGACCCCTTCAAATCTTGTTGAATCAGAGTGTCTTTCTCTGACAGATGCATAATTCAAGTACTTGGAGTGAATCTTTTTAAGTCCCTGTCTTGTTAGCATTGCTTTGATAGGGTCGTATGCTTGGAGCTCATTGCTGTGTGTAGCTTGACATTGTTTGCCTTCCATAATGATGCAGATATGCACATAAACAGTCAGATATGCACAGTCTCTCAGACTGATGACACTATGACGCACTCATACTGACACACATAGACTGTTTCTCTCTCTCTCTCTGACACACATGCACACTGGGTGATGTTTCTTAGATGACAAGTGTGTGTATGTAATCTTCTCTAATCTGGTGGTGATTAGACAAGACATCATCAGTTCCGCTCAGTCCTGCTCAAAGACCACCAGGCTGATTAATTACATTGTATCTGTCAGTGTGTGTGTGTGTGAGTGACCTAGGGATCACCTCATAGCAGTGATCCACAGCTTCTTTGTTTTAAAGAAAGAATATATTATATTACAAGAGAGAACTGATCCAAAATCTGTAGAATTTCTAGTGATTTATTTAGTAATTTCCATAAATCAAACAGCAATCAGATATATTGCAAGCAATAGATTTAAAACATGTATACAGTAATATATGTTATATAGTAATATATGTTGTTTTCACTGATATAAAAAATTGCACTGTATGCATGTTGAGCGTACAATACTGTCTACTAATAATAATTAAGTATTTTTTATGGTTTTGAATTAAGTCTCTTATGCTTATCAAGGCTGCATTTATTTGATCAAAATACAGTAAAAACAGTAATATTATCCCACATGATCCTTCAGACTTCATTCATAATATGATATTATTCATAATGATCATAATATGCTTATTTGGTGCTCAAGAAACATTTCTTATTATCAAGACTGCATTATCAGGCACATGCGAATAATGAGACTCTGTTGTGATGGCCTCGTTTTGCCATTTGGATTTATTTAGTAGTGTGTTTTTATATTTTTTTCTTTAATGCCTGAAAACAAAGTCATTTGCAGTTCCATGCATGTTGTGTCTGGTGCTCAGCCATTATATGCCATTATGCTGTATCAAGCTTCTTTTTCATATACAAATAATAATCTTTTTTTCACTCCTTTTCACTCTTTCAGGAGCCACAAACTACCGTGATCCACAACCCAGTGGACAGAAACAAGGTAATATGACTCATTCCTGTTAGCAGTGGTGAATCAAACTCAGTCTAAAAGTGATTCACAAGTATTCTTTTATATTTCCCTAGGAGTCTACAGAGAGTGCCAACACAACCATCGAAGATGAGGACATTAAAGGTAAAGCTTGGCTTCTCCCTGACGTGCCGTTTGTTGCTGTTTTCCCTCCTCAATATTTCTTCCATCTGTGCTTCTCCTCAGTCATATGTACACTCTTTCTTGTTTATTTTCCCCACCAAATTTGTTCTGCCCGTTGCTGCCATTCTCCCTTTCATCCTTCGTTCGTTTCCCCGCGTAAGGGTGTCTGTTTCAGTATTTCTTGTCGAGTGTGCTATTTGAAATGTCTTCTTTTTCGTTTGTCCTGCTCCTGTTGTTTCTTCCTCTCATTGGTTCAATGTACAGCCAGGCGCTTTGGAAACCTCAGCATTAATTCAATCTGGCAACCCGCGGGCCGCCCGCAAAACTCCGAGCCCGAGCAGGCGCCCAACTCTTCGGTGCAGAGTAAGTCTGTAATGGGCAGGAGACAAAATCACCCCGTCCTCCCCTAACGTCGTTCAAATGCTTCGAACCCCTCTTGTAAAAAAGAGAGGCCCCTCAACAACTCAAATCTGCCCTTTTAAGAATATTTTTTAAATTTACAACTCCAAACTTCATTCCTCATCAGTTCTCCGAATGTTTTAATCCATCCAGCTGCTTCTATCAGACACACGTTTGTGTCTGCCTATTCTTCACGGACTGTGCATTTAAGGCCAAGAAAATCATCAAATAAAATAAAAATAAAACATAGAAATAATAGAAAAAAATAAAACATCAAATTCTAATTTAGATTAGCTTTAAAAAATGTTTTGTCAGTGTGGTTTTCAAGAAAAAAACTCCAGTCTATGAAGGAGAGGGAGACATAGATGCGTGCAGCATGTGTTAGAAAGGCTTGATGGATTAAAAGCAAATCTCTGAATCAATAGAGGGATGCTCAAGTAAATGGGAAATCAGGTTTTAATGTGTAAGTACCAGAACGTTCTTTGAAATGTGCCCTTCTTGAAAAGACACCCTCTCACTGTTTCAAATTCTCTCCCTTCTTTTGCTTTTAGCACTCTTCATTCTCGCCAGAAAAACACCTGACTGCCTTTTAGCTCTCTATAGGTGCTTGAGGCCTTCCGGTTGCACCACTAACTAACGTTTTCTTACTGAAAAGACTGTTCAGTTGACCTTTTACCCCTGTGTCCTAGGACTAGATTCTGCATAATCCTGTATTGCACCCAACATTCCTAAAACGGAGAGATCCACTGCACTAGGAGTGTACTTGCTCCGGTATCCCATCCTGCTCCATGCCTGAGAGCCTGATGTTTGCTCCTTCTGTTTAGTATCTCTCCCCCCCTTCCCACCAATCCAACCAAAAAAAATGTAGATTTATTTGTGTATTTTCAAACAAATAGAATCATTTTGGATTTGTTTAAGCTCAGTAATATGGAATGAACCCAAACCAGTATTGAAAGGACAATACGCTGTTTTTCAACGTCAGATTCTGTTTGCACTTTATGTTCACATGACCATGCATTTTGTCTAAATTCTGTGTTTCACATGATGAAAAAATATTTGTTGTTTTTAGGGCTGTCAATAGATTAAAAATATGAATTGAATTACATACGTGGATTTGTTAATCAAATAAACTGCAGTAAATGTATGTGTAAATATATTATCAGAAAAAAAAAATATAATTCAAAGACATTACATTATTCTGAAAGCTTCGATTTGAGATATGACAACTGGATTTAGAAATTAATGTTAAATTTTAATACTTTAATTAATCAGATTTTAACAGTGGAATTGACAGCCTTGATTCTTTTATTGTTGTAATTTTTTTGCCATGACTTTTAAACAAAAAACACTGATATCTTATGAAACACGGAGGAGAATGATGCCAACAGCGACATTATGCTGAATAATGAAAATGATGTTGAAAAAAGGCCCCATGTTACAAAGCATGTTCATTGTAAGAGAAATCAAGCATTAGATGGAATGCTTTTCTGAAGAAAAGTAAAGTCCTCTTTTTCTCATTTGAAAGCCACAAACCCTTTTCCATCTCATTTGTCATTCAGTGCCTTCCGGGCGAAAGACATCAGCTAGCAGACGTATCCATTCCTTTTTTTCTTTTCTTTTTATCTATTAATTTGCAGACACCATAAACTCAGTGCTGGAGAATGAGTGATTTAATGAAATAATTAATATTTCACATGAAATGAACTGTTAAATATTAAAAGTACAAAGTACATTTAACGTCTTTTTGCCCGGTGGGCTGGAGTTATTATGTCATCATCAGTAGACGTAGATACATTGCACTAGTTTTATTTGGTGCTTTCATAAGAAATTGCCTTTTTGACCAATTATGAGCCATCTCTTTACTGTCCCTTAGCTTGCCAAGTTATCAATAAAGGTAAATTTAAACTTTAATACTTTGAATGAAAGTGTTGCCTGTGATTTTCCACCAGTAAACACTACTCATTCTGAAACTCATCGTAGAGCACTAGGAGTTCTTTTGGGTGCCCTTTGTTTATCAAGTGTCAAAATTGCCTCTTGTTAATAGTACAGTAAACAAAACAACTACTACTAGATTGTGCATAGTCATTATATAAAATTCACACAACCTCTGTGGAAGCCATTTAGGGCTGGGCGATATAACCTTTTATAAAATCTTATAAAAAAATCAATAAATCTCAATATTTACAGTACGTATTCATTCTGAAATGGCTTGGAGGATGGAGTTTGGTAGTTTTTTTTTTTTTTTTTTTTACTTAAATAGGCAGGTTTTCCCACACTGTTTTTCACTATATAAACACAAGAAAATGTATATTTTATTTAAATGCATCATTACCTGCATTTTTTATGCCATTCAGGAACTTCAGTGAACATGACTGACGCAAAAGAATCGTTGAATCAGTTTCGAATCACTGAAATGTGCAGTTTGATCTGATTCATTGCAATGAATCAAACTTATCATCTCTGTCAACATTTTTGTACATTACTGAACGTTAGTGAAGTTTAAATCAGAACGCCATTAAAACACTCTCATATTCATAAAAAAATACTCTCAGAAAAAAAGTACAAAAATAAAATTATTTACACTTTAGCTGCTAATATATACGCTTTAGGTACTAATATGTACTTTTAAAGTAGTAATATGTATATTTAAGGTACACATTTGTATCATTTAGGGATAAATAATGTAAACAGATGTACCTTTTAGATTTTGTACCTTAGGGTACAGTCTCAGTGACAGCTTTGTACCTTGTTTTTCTGAGAGTGTAGAAAGGATTCTAATCACAAACTCTCTGAAACATAATGGCCAAATAAAAAGCAATAATTATGGTATTCATGATTCATTGCAAGTATTCTATATATCGCCCATCCCTGAAGCTAACTAGTACCTGCAAAGACAGAAGCTCTAAAGTTGCACTGCCAATTTTGTCTGGTGCTTTCTAAACAAAGGTTTGCATTTTGTGGATTGCATAAATTCAGAAATGAGTTGGGATGTTGATTAATCATTTTGATTCTCATGCCGTGAGGGTGTCTGACTCACACGCTAGACATCTCTGTGTGTTTCAGCTCGAAAGCAGGAGATCATAAAGGTGACCGAACAGCTGATTGAATCCATCAACAACGGAGACTTTGAGGCTTATGCGTGAGTGGATGCACAAATCTGTCGCCATGACAACCGCAGCCCCTCTTAAGAACACTAATGCATTGCTTTTATTTTCTCTTGATTACTGAGATTATATTTAATGGTCTGCTCCATCTATATTTAAAACCAAGCCTCACTATATAACAGCTTCAGATGCTTTTGGACTAATTTGAATGCTTTTGGACTAATGTCTGCACACAAATTAAGACTTTTAGCTTTACTTTCTACTCTTTTTCTCACAGAAAGATTTGCGATCCTGGCCTTACTTCCTTTGAGCCTGAAGCTTTGGGAAATCTGGTGGAGGGGCATGACTTCCACCGGTTCTACTTTGAGAACGGTATTTAGATCCAGAACATTTCAATCTTGATGAGCTTTGTATTACAACTGTATTTTGATCGCTGTATTTCTGTCATCTCCTTTAGCACTTTCCAAAGGTAATAAACCTGTACACACTATCTTGCTGAACCCCCATGTGCACCTGATCGGAGAGGATGCGGCATGTATTGCGTACATCCGTCTGACCCAATACATGGATGGCAGTGGGATGCCACGCACCATGCAGTCAGAGGAGACCCGTGTCTGGCACCGTCGAGATGGCAAGTGGCTAAACATACACTTCCATCGCTCTGGAGCCCCCAGCGTGCCCATCAAGTAAGATTCATAGAGCATCTCTACTGTTTAATTTATATGATAATGATATTGATCACAAAAGGGTCATTCAAAGGAAAATGCATGAAAAGCTTTTTATCATTTAATTTGAAAACGTTTCTGTGCAGTCTGACCTCTCAAGAAAGCCAACATTTCAAATACTTATACTTCAGTTTTATTCAGTAAAGATGCATTTTGAGGATGCAAATTGATCATAAGTGACTGTAAAAGATTTCTGTTTTAAATAAATGCTGTTCTTTTGATCCTTCTATGCATCAAAGAATCTTGAAAACAAATGATCACGATTTCTACAAAAATAAAAAGCCGGACAACTGTTTTCAATGTTGAGAATAATAAGAAAAGTTTGTTGAGCACCAAATCTGCATATTAGAATTATTTCTGAAGGATCATGTGACACTGACAACCAGAGTAACCCCTGCTGATAATTCAGCTTTGCATTACCGGAATAAAACAAATACATTTTAAAATATATTAAAATAGAAAGCAGTTATTTTAATTTGCAATAATAATGTACACAATATTACTGTTTCTTTGTCAAAAAAATAAATGTAATAATTAAAAACATTTGTAAAAGATCTTACCAACCCCAAACTTTTAATGGTAGTGTATATTTGAAATAATGGCCTGAGAATGATATGTTATAACGTGTTATTATTCCTAGTGGCTTAGTTGTGCTGAATGAAGAAATTTGGTCAAAAGGATACATTACTTTAAAATGACTTCATAATTTAGTGGAATTTGTTCATTCTAATTTAATATCTTGCTTATTTCTAAATGTTACTGATGTGTTTGTTTGTGTGTATATTTTGTAGTTAATGGAATATTAGGCTTCAGTTTTTTCCAACGGAGGAGAAACCATCAGCAAAAACCCAACTGTCTGTCAGTCAAGCTGGAGGTGTGTCTCCTAAGCCACACCTGCTTTCCAACAACCGCGCCCCTCTCCCCTCCCGCTCGAGGGTCGTTTACATATTACCACACATGGACAAGAGAATTCCGGAGGTCATCACTTACACCAAAACCTGTGGGCCATTCGCATATATGGACAGTATTAAAAGGAGTGTATTTTTAACATTTTCTTTTCGGTTTCATTTTTTAAGCTGTTTTGGTATGCATTTTAAATGTATAGATATGTAAAGATAATCACCTTTCCCCAAGTCTGTACTGTATTTTTATGTCTATTTATGTGTGTGCAATATATCAAATTTTGAAAGATAAGAATGTTAATATTGAGCTTGCTATTGTTCTGGTGATGCACATATGTCGTGATTTAAAAAAATATATATTAATAAATGCTGTCAAAAAGCTTTGTTTAAAAAACTTTAAGAAATGAATAAATATAAATAAATTAAGACAAAAACATAAAAAAAATTAAAAAAATATATATTAATAAATGCTGTCAAAAAGCTTTGTTTATATTTGCTAGCTTACAATGTTTGGCTGATTTACTTTACTTCATTTAAGAGAACTGCAGAATACTAATATGGACTGTAGTTTATCTTTATGTCATAGAATATGAGAAAAAAAACAGATATCGAAGAGAATGTAGCATATGATACATCAAACATTGACAAGCATAGGGTAATGCATTTTTTGAATGACCATGCTGTTTTTTTTTTTTTTTTTTTGCTCTTGTTTATGTTGTGTAATTCATGGTTTCCTTATCAAATTGTGTATTTCTTTCAATATCATAAGGCTCTTATATTGTAATGATGACAGCGTTTATCATCATGACCCAACATATCTAGAAGTATCACCCTACCCTACCTTCAGATCTATGTAGCTTAATTTTCCTATATCGAGTGGCTGTAAAAATATGATCCTTTGACTTTATATCATGGCTGTATGAGAAAAAGAAATATAAGTAGCTTATGAGAAACTACATGTATCATTTTTACACATATTTGTGCTTTTTATTTATCCTGACATTATTTTCGCTCATGGCAAGAAGAGCGAAAGTAAACCGAGCCTGATTTACAAGCGTGCACACTGCCCTTAGTGGCGACTCAGTGTCTGTGCGCCACTCAATTGGAAGCTGATGTCAAAGAAGGTGATGTCGCAATGGAACGGTCTTCCTTGAGGAAAAACCTCACCACTACTGGACTATGCCAACACCATGCTTTCCATTTTCTCCATGCTCCCTTTTCTCTTCTTAAAGACATTTCCTCTGCTGATACTTACAGAACCTCAATGCCAATATGAGGATGTGAACTACATAATTTGTTGCCATGGTGGCGCTAGCAAATCAACATATTTAATAAAAAATTCAATAAATGTGTGATATGTACTGTATGCATGATGTCATGTTTCAATTTTCTTTTCAAACACGACCATAAAACAATGACCATAACGTGACACTTATACACTTTTATTCTCGTTCAGCCATATACACACACTGCATCCAAGGTATAGTGTTTAAATGTCTTTTTTAAAAGTCATATAGTAAACTAATACATGCCTTTAAGGATAGATATTTATGTACTATATATATATGCATATTCTTATCTCCACAGACATAGAATGCGGATTCAGTAAATCAAACGTGGGCCAGTCACAGTGAAAGTAGTAGCAGTGTTCAACTTAATGACATTGCTCAGTTTAGAGGATGACTTTTTAATGCTGATCCAGGGCCAGTTTCCCAAAACCGAATTATTATAAGGAGGGAAAAAGCATAGCTGGCCTCAGATCAGCAGGAAAAAACAACCTCTGCTAACACCGCTGTATTAATCTGCATTTAAAAAGGAAAAGTCATTTGAATATTACAACTTCCCAACATTCTGAACTGAAGCCAACCTTATATTTGAACCATAAAGAAAATATTCCCACTTATGTTTCATGACACACACAAAGTATCTAAATGAAATACATCAAAATAAAACACTCTTCAAGAAAAAAAAAACATACATCCCTTATGCTCACTTCCGAAACCAGTAACATATTTTAAAAGCATTCACCATTATAAATACCTCAAAGCAAGATTCCTCAACACATACTGATATTTTGATTACTATGTACAGAACAAAATTAATATAATTTGAAAATAAAAAAACAAATTTTTTTAATAAACAGTCAAACACACATACTCAAAGAAAATAATACATTTAGAAAGTTAAAAATAGAATCATATGCATAACTTAACTGATCACTTGAATTTGATTCCACCTTTGCTTCCTGAGTCCCTCTTTAAATGCCTACTAAATTAAGTTTAAAACCATAAGCCGCATATTAATGTGTTCTATTGCAACAAAAAGCTCTACTGAAATGTGATGATAAGGATGATGATGATAGAACTGCTACAGATCACAGACACAAAGAGAGGGGTGAGACGAAATAAGACAGTCGTCTAACCATAGAAAGAGTGTGTTATTAATAAGTGACTGCTGCTAGCTAAGCATGCCTGCTAATATCCTTACAGGTGGCTAATGTGATCTACTGTCATTTTAAAAATGCATATTATATATACTCTCCATGGACAGAATACACAGACACACAATACCCCAACAGCTGATAAAGAAGGCAAGAAGTTTTCAGACATCTCAACTGTTGAGATCAAAAGAGCATGTCATGATGTGGCGATATAATGCAACGATATTCAAAAGTTGTGGTAGGCAGTGCAGTACAGGTTCTGTTAGTTCAAGCTTAAATGTTCTGAGTATGAACAACCAGGACTTTTTTTTCTGTTTTGATAAAAACCTTTTTGGTTATTGTGATTTATTTTGTTTGTGTTCATTATTTCATTTGTATTATAATTGAGGGATTAGGAAAGGAAAGGAAAGGAAAGGAAAGGAAAGGAAAGGAAAGGAAAGGAAAGGAAAGGAAAGGAAAGGAAAGGAAAGGAAAGAATACCAGTTGGCCACAATGAAAGACAAACAGATAAACACTTATGGTAAACTGGGAAAAAAAGGAGAGAGAAAATATTGTCTGTTGACTTAAACTGGGCGAACATCCAGTTTGACTGGACAGGAAGACTGGAAGTGGCAGGAGTGAAGTGCACTCTGGGATTGCATGAGCATGGTGCATGGGAGTGGTTAGGAGGGCAGACAGGCTCAAAGACAGGAGCGATGCAGATAGGGAGAGGAAAATGAAGGGGAAACCATCACTCGGACTTCTCTTCAGCTTCCTCCCTCTCTTCCTCTCAGTCGTTTTGGGCACAGAAGTGGTGAATGAGGTGATGCAGGTGATGCTGTAGGTTGTCATGGGGCTCAGACCGACCGTCTATCTGCTCCACGCACACCCGCTTCTGTCCACCAGCATCCTTCACTACTGACCTCCTGTGGGTTCTAGACTTCTGCATCCTCGTTCTGTGAGTGAGATGAAAAGAAAGAGAGGGCAGAAATCAATGCTTTCTGTCCTTCCAGAAGGTTTCAAGAGAACCCCACCCCCCCAAAAAAAACCTTGAAAATACCATAGTACTTTTTAAAGTGTAAATTCAGATTTCTGATAGGAGAGAGGAAGAAAACATTTTATTAGAGAAAAATAAAATGTAAAGACATGCTTTGTTAATAAATATACATACATCACTGCCAAACATAGAAATTCTAAAAAACAATTTTATTTTTAGCAAGTAAAAGGATGCATTTGATTAATCAAAAGTTACAGTAAACCATAGTATAAAATATGTACAATGGTTTACTGTAACTTTTGATTAATTAAATGCATCCTTTTACTTGCTAAAAGTAAATAGTTTTTTAGAATTGTTGTATACTGTAGTAATACGTACTGTAATCAGATATTATATAGTATATATATACAGTATACAAGTAGTAATACGTACTGTAATCAGTAACTAGTAAAGTAACGCATTACTTTTTAATTTACAAGAAAATATCTGAGTTACTTTTTCATACGCCAGTTACTTTTTTCCCATTTATTGATTGTCTCCATGTTGAGAGAAATCGTAAGATGTCACTGTAGTTCTAGAATAAATGCGAACTAGCATTAATTAATGAGATTAATGCATTAATCTCACTTGCAAAAAACAAAACAAAAAACAGATGTAATGCAAACCTGCAATCCCTGCCCAGATTGAAAAAATAATGCAAAAGTAACGTAACACGTTACTTTCCATAAAAAGTAACTAAGTAACTTAAGTTACTTTTTTAGGGAGTAACGCAATATTGTAATGCATTATTTTTAAAAGTAACCTTCCCCAACACTATGTATATATATATATATATATAAATATAAATATATATATATATATATATATATATATATATATATATATATATATATAAAATTCTAATTCAACTAATTCTGTTCTTTTGAATATTCTATACATAAAAGAATCCTGGACTTATTAAGCAGCACAGCTGTTTTCAACTGACAATAATAAATGTTTCTTGAGCACTAAATCAGCATTTCAGTGTGATTTTAAATTGCAATAGTATTTCACAATATTAATGCTTTTACTGTATGTTTCATCAAATAAATGCATCCTTGGTGAGCATACGAGACTTCTTTTAAAACATAAACTTCTAACTGACACTACACTTTTTGAACATAGTGTAAATATTTTTTTCCCCTTTTACTTGCCCCTTATATGCACACTGTCACACTAATATGCACACAAACACCATGCCTGTCTCTCAAACCTCCTGATCACAGATCCATCAGGCTGCTGTATTTCCTGTTCTACCACTTGAGGGATCTGCACCTTCCTAAAACCTCCAAAGTAGCTTAGAGCCTGAGGGAATGAGGCACACACTACATTAACAGTAAATGAACCCTGATGAAAAAGAGTAACTATTTGGGTATGTAGGACCATACTGCAGAGGATGCCTTAAATATTCATGGCTATGTTCAAAATAGAATAGCACTATTTTATCAGTAGTACTTCTGCAGCATGTGAGTGTTCTGTTTGCATGGAGTACTAGGATGACCAACATTTGCAAAGAATAATGTATAACATGATGCAATACACTTGACTTTACTGGATTATTATCATCTCTTATGAATGATTAATATTAATATTTTGACACAAAATTTGATAAAAAGTAAAACAACCATCTTTATTTCCAAGATGATCATGAATGCTGTAATACTATATTTTAAACAGTAGGCATGAATTCACAATAAACATTGTAATCACATGCAATGTAGTGAAATCATGTTTAATTTAGGCATCCAGTCACCATCCTAGAAATGTAAACAATTTGTACTTTTAGTCTTTTCTTCTGTCAGTCTGATTTAAAATTATATTACAATAGTCAGAACAGATGTGTGTAACATATCAAGGTGATAAATTGGAACAAACTATGATAGAACTTTTGGCTAGAATAAATAAATATTATGGGCATAATGCTACGACAGTGGTAATTATAGAATGTAAAATCTGATGTTGTAAAAATGTCAGGAATGACTGCTGTGATTGGCAGCTCACCTTGGTGAAGTCATCCCGGGCAGAGGGCAGGTCTGTGGTGAGGAAAGGATCTCCCTCATGCTTTTCCAGCTGTTCTCCATGTAGCATTGTCGTCCGGACCACCTGTTTGACCTCTTGGCCTACAGCAGATTCCCCCTTTGAAGCTAACATGTGGTCTTCCTCATGGAAAGTCACCTGAAATAAGCAAAACTTTTAAAATGCCCATATCTTTGAGATTACATTAAATACAAATTAAGCTGATTTAGTTTCATTAATTTCATTACATGATTAAGTAAGCAAAGCATTACACACCTCTGTCTGATGTCCTTCACTCTTCAGTACTGTCCTCTTTATTACTTTCGAGTATCCGTCCCCCCGTGCCACGCTGAAAGGCTGCTGGGCGGAGCCCTCTACCCTCCCCTGCTCTGTCTCCACCCCATCAGATGACACACATCGTCGAATGACCTTCCTGGTCACCTGAGAAGGTGAGAGAGCGAGGTAAACAAGTCTGATTGGAAATGATGTATTGGTTAGTTGGATGGATGACAGGGTGAATGAATGAAAGGATGGATGACTGTTAGTTGACGTAATTGCAAAGTTACATATAGTTGGTAGAAACTCCAGAAGTGGACTATCAAAAAGTGTTTCCAAAGATGGATGGATTAAAGGAAGGATGGACTACAAGATGGATAAAGGGTAGATGGATGGATTTAATGGTGAATGGATAGATGGCTGGATTAAAGGATGGATGAATGGATGCACGAATACTGCAAATCTTAGATATTTACCTTCTTCACAACCAAGTTTCCCTGTGCATCTGTGTACTGCTCTTCTGTTACCGACTCTGGAGGAACATCTGGAACATCATCACCCTGTAGAAGAAATCAGACACTTAATCAATACATGTCAATGGCTAAAGCAGTGTTTACCATAACGGGAAACAGCTGCCCCAGCTTGGATAAAGGTTAGGGTTAGCATAAGAAGAAGAATAAAGAAATAATATTGAAAATATTCATCCAATATAGAAAGGCGTACACTTCCTGTAGAAGTTGTCCATTTTAGGGTGATCAAGGGTCAATAACTCTAGAAATATACTATATAGGATGTTTTCTTAGTTTAAAATGGACAACTAATACAAACCATTGAGAAGCAGGGAGGTTAAGTCACAGCTGAAAATGCAGGATTTTAAAATCGAGTCAGTTTCCGAAATAAATCTTAAAGTTGCATGAAAAACCATCACAAAGCATTTTGGTAATAGGTTATTTAGTAAGCCTAGGCAAAAGTTATGCACCAAATGTATGTTAAGAAACACCACAATATCTTTCACACTGAACCTCCAAAATGGAGCAAGCAATCTTCAGTCACAGATATACCTGAATAATTACTCTCCTTCGGACAACTCTGGTGGTCAGCGCATCCTCATCAGAGCTATCTGACAGCACACCTAATGCCTCGTCAATCTTCTAACCACGCAGTATGTATGAAAAATCATGCAATAATATAAGACAGAAATGTCTAAAACGTAAAAATACATACATTCGACAAATGCAATGCTGCCCCCTCTGCTAAAATAAGACTAAACTAGAATCTGACAATCAAATATCAATAAGACAAATGCCAATTCTTTTTTTAACAGGTTTCTTGTATAAAACAATTGTGTGGTAAGAAAGTTACTTCAAAACCAAAAGCAACCAGTTGCTTAGTTGTTAGTATAAATATCTATGAAAAATAAAAAACAACTCTTAATTGTACATATATTATGATATAGTTATTCCTTACTTAAAAAATCCTGCATATTTAGTGTATGACCTTACAATGTCATAAATGTAGTACATGCATCAGCAATATTTGAAGAAGATGACAGCAATTTTGATGGTGTTAAGGCATGAATGTGACATGATCATGTTTTTTTTTTTTGTTGCTTAAGCAAAGGTTTTCAGGTTTTAAAATCCACCTAATTAGTGAAAATGTTAATGTTAACCAAACACCATCCCTTCAGCAAACTCATTCAGCAGGAAAAGAATTAGGGTAGCTCAGAGAAGAATGGGTGGAGAGGGGAGGTCATGCTGAGGATGCTTACCCTCCTCAGATCATCATCATCATTATACTCAGCCCCTCCTCGAGGAGGGAGCTCCAGAGGAGTTTGCATAGAAGATTCAAGACTTTTCTGCTGACATGGAAAGTAAACATCTTTCTCCTCTGCATCATCATTAGGTTCGTGGATGATGAGAGAATCCTCAAATTCTTCACTGTCTGATGACCTGATTGACCAACGAGGGTTCTCCTGGGATGGCATATATTCTGAGGGACTTCTGATATTTGGTTGTTGTTGTAATTCACAAACAGTCAACCTTAAGACTTCATTACTCAGTGCCATAGCGCCTTTCCGAGGTTCGTCTTCTTCAGAATTGTCTGAGTTGGTCTGTTTGCAGTCGAAAAAAGCCTCAAGGTCAGAGTCATCATGTTGTTGATCAACGCTTAGTAAATCTTTGTGTTTTGGTTTTTCAACTTTGCCAGGTTTTGGTACATCAGAGATTTCTAATTCCACATTTTCACTAGATTTGGGTGACTCAGTTGATGTTTCTTCAACTGTTGACTGTAGTTCTCCTGTGAATGAGTCTTGGGATACATCAAGAATTAATGAAACACTGAGAGTTTTATCAGATAATGGCTGTTCTGGTTGAACTGTTTTCTTAAGTTCCTCAAGCATTGAATTCATGCTGATTACCAAGGGTTCTGAAGAGTCAGAAAGACAAAGGTCAGAGTGTTCTTCCTCTGATTTTTGGGATGTTGCACCAGACATAACTGAGTCTGATAATAGTCGTTTGGAATCGTTGGTAGTTAAGGCCTTGTCACTGTCATCTTGAGAGAGTGGCAGAGTTAGTCCTGCCTCCTGGGAAACAGGTTCATTAAGAGCTGGATTCATGTTCAGAGTGAGCATCAAGGGTTCAGAGGACTCTGACAGACAACGGTTAAAATGCTTTTCTTCTGACTGCTGGGTTGCACTAGAGATTATTGACTCAGACTGCAGTCGTCTTAAACCTTTGGATACCACTGCCTCCTGTGAAACAGTTGCTGACCCAAGTTCAGAAGACTTCTCCTTGAAGTCAAAATGCTGACATGTTATGACTGTTTCTGGTGTTTGTGGACTAAGGTCAGAGTTACAGAAAGGTGAAGATTCACTCAGCTGTGCAGTTTCGCTTTGAATCCACATGTATGGGTCAGTCTCAGATTGGGATAACAATTCTTTCTTAAAGCCATGACTGTCATCGATGAGAGGTTCAGTGGTTAAATCCAATTGTGTGCATACTTTTCCCTCGTCAGGACAATAATCATCTTCCTGATCATCACAATGGAACCCTAATGTTTCTGGCTTTCGCTCTGGAGACTCTAATAGTTGCAGATGTGGTTCATGTTCATGGGAATCAGTTTGTTGGTCTATCCTAGGATCAACTTCAGGCTCTGAAGGATGCTGTGGGGTGCTTTTGGTATTACATTGTTCTTGGTTTAAAACTGTGATCTCATGACAGGTAGATGATTGCAGTGATGCAGAGTCAATTGTAGAAGAGGATTCAACAAGATTTTGTTCTACTACTATATGGCTTTGCAATGATGGCACTGGATCCAAATCACTAAGCATTTCAATGCTTAGTAAATCTTTGTGTTTTGGTTTTTCAACTTTGCCAGGTTTTGGTACATCAGGGATTTCTAATTCCACATTTTCACTAGATTTGGGTGACTCAATTGATGTTTCTTTAACTGTTGATTGTAGTTCTCCTGTGAATGACTCTTGGGATATATCAAGAATTAACGAAACACTCACCTCAGAGCTGAGAGTTTTATCAGATAATGGCTGTTCTGGTTGAACTGTTTTCTTAAGTTCCTCAAGCACTGAATTCATGCTGATTACCAAGTGTTCTGAAGAGTCAGAAAGACAAAGGTCAGAGTGTTCTTTCTCTGATTTTTGGGATGTTGCACCAGACATAACTGAGTCTGATAATAGTTGTTTGGAATCTTTGGTGGTTAAGGCCTTGTCACTGTCATCTTGAGAGAGTGTCAGAGTTAGTCCTGCCTCCTGGGAAACAGGTTCATTAAGAGCTGGATTCATGTTCAGAGTGAGCATCAAGGGTTCAGAGGACTCTGACAGACAACGGTTAAAATGCATTTCTTCTGACTGCTGGGTTGCACTAGAGATTATTGACTCAGACTGCAGTCGTCTTAAACCTTTGGATACCACTGCCTCCTGTGAAACAGTTGCTGACCCAAGTTCAGAAGACTTCTCCCTGAAGTCAAAATGCTGACATGTTATGACTGTTTCTGGTGTTTGTGGACTAAGGTCGGAGTTACAGAAAGGTGAAGATTCACTCAGCTGTACAGTGTTGCTTTGAATCCACATGTATGGGTCAGTCTCAGATTGGGATAACAATTCTTTCTTAATCCATGACTGTCATCGATGAGAGGTTCAGTGGTTAAATCCAATTGTGTGCATACTTTTCCCTCTCAGGACAATAATCAGACTTCCTGATCATCACAATGGAACCCTAATGTTTTCTGGCTTTCGCTCTGGAGACTCTAATAGTTGCAGATGTGGTTCATGTTCATGGGAATCAGTTTGTTGGTCTATCCTAGGATCAACTTCAGGCTCTGAAGGATGCCTGTGGGGTGCTTTTGGTATTACATTGTTCTTGGACATAAAAACTGTGATACCATGACGGTTAGATGATTGCAGTGATGCAGAGTCAATTGTAGGAGAGGATTCAACATGATTTTGTTCTACTACTATATGGCTTTGCAATGATGGCACTGGATCCAAATCACTAAGCATTTCTGGGGTAAGAAAGACCTGATCTGATTCTGGAGAGCCCTTAATGAGGTCTGGAGTCACTCTTGAAACACTTGGATTCACCTCAACGCTGTGTGAGACAGTTTCATCAGCCTCCCTTACAAGAGCATAAGGGGAAAATGAAGGACTAATACTTTGGCCTATTATTTGATTGCTTACAGGAACTGATATATCAACTTCAGATGGTTTGCTTTCATGACATGGAGAAGACTGCATGGTGTCTGAAGTTTCATCAGATTCAAGTAGACTTGCCTCCAATGATTTTTCATTGCTTTCCAAATCACTTTTTTCATATACAGGTGACACTTGATCAAGACACATAGAACTTTCATCTTGATTATTTTCTTCTTGGAGCTGAGTTTCTTCTTGACTAACTACTGGTGAAGTGTTTTGAAGTAGGTCGGGGACTGTGTGTTCAGGTTCAACTGTTGACAAAACAACTGAATTTTCACCTGAAGAACATCTTGCAATAGATACCTGACAGAAATCAAAGATATTCTGAGATGCCTTCGTTGATTGTTGGTGGAATTCTGACTGAGTCTCCACATTAATTGGTGATGAAGAGAGACAAACATTTTCATGGTCTGAAACGTCACACTGAGCTTGATTATCCTCCTCAGATTCTGCAGAAACCTATGGGATAAATTATATGAGGTATGGAAAAGTATGACAAGGGAAAAGAGATGATATTGAAGGGATACTTACAACCATTGAGAGACAAACAACAAACCAAAACAGCACATGTGATGAACATGGGTTCAGTCTGTACTGGGCTTGAGACATTTGGGACATGACCCTCTGATTAAGTTTTAAATGCACAATGCCATGAACTTACTTCTTCATCTGCGTCTTCCTTTGTGGATTCTTTTTTGACCTCTTGAAACAGCCATGGATTGGTGAAGCTGTCCCTAGGAGACATTGAGAGTGGAAAGTAAATGGCCAGGTGGTGTACTACCAGAAGACTGAATGTTTAACTGAATGTTTCTGATAATGTAAACATTGCTTTAAATGTCATTTCAAGTATGTCAATCTATGTATCACTCACTGGTTGATCTCCAATTCTTCAATCATATCCCCATGAATGCTCTCTGAATGGACATTTCCCATTGTTTCAGCCCATGAGGGAATGTCAAGGAGAGAGGCCACAGATAAGTCTTCTTCTGACACAGCTGGAGGATGCCTGTGTGAAGTCTCCATTCTCTGCACCACACGAACACTGTCACCATCCTCTTGGACTGAGGAGAGAGCTACAAAAGACAAAAACATTCACTCTGACAGTATAAAGACTTTGACTTGATGGCTTGTTTTTAGGATTTATATCTTGTGTTTTAGATCTATATGCAAAACAAGAACGTGCTTAAATCATTGCCCTACCTTCACTGTGGTCCAGGGTCCTTTCAATCTCGGCATATGTTCTTGAGGTTTGCTCCTGGATTGACTTGTTCATTTGAATCTCAATAAGATGGACAATGTCCATGCGATTTATTTTAGTGAGTCTTTTAATTAACGTATCTTCTGTGGAATGTGAAACATAATCAGAATCTATTATTTGAAATAGACTTTAGGCATTTGAGTTCTTTTACACATTCTATGATTTCATTTGGACTGTAAAACAAGTAAATAAGAACAGGATTTACCAGTTGCATGCTTTCCTTCTCTCTCTACCCAGTGCTGTAAAAGAGCATGACTCTGCTCTTGTAGTGAATTTGGTTTTTCAGTGCGCACTCGCTGAATCTCATCTTCATTAAACTCCAACTCTTTGGCCAGCTCTAAAAAAATATATATATACATATATGTTGTTAAAAAAGAAGCATATACACTTATGCATTTGCATCATGTTGTTTTAATGTGAGGATGCTAGAGTTTTCTGATCAGATGCTATGGTGTTGCTATGGTATTCTGGGTGGCTTTTAGTATGCTGTTATGTGGTTACTAGGATGCTCTGAAAGGTTCCTAGGTTGTTTACTACCTCAAACCCTTTTTTTTCATACTTACCTGTCCAGCTAAATCCTAGAAGGTCAGCAATGATGGCCAAAGTCTCTTCTTTTCTGTCTGCATCATCATGCCAATCCACTGTCAACATCAGTCAAAGTATTTTTCATTAATACTTAATAAAATGCATTCAAACACACACACACACACACACACACACACACACACACACACACACACACACACACACACACACACACACAAAAACTTCAAACATCAAACTCCTTTTTATCTGCTATATAAACTACTTGGATTATTGAACTATTTCTGACTCTGTATTATGGGATGTGCACTAAATACATTTGAGATATTATGAATATGTGAGTGGAGTTAAGTCTTTATCTCTTTATAAATTGCTTTAAAAATAATTTAAACTTCTAAAGGTGGCAACAAAAAAGGCTAACTGAAGCTAGGTTATTGTAGTTTTACATATGTCTTAAAAGAATGAATGTATGGACTACACAGTGATTAAAGATCTGTTAAAATAATATATGCCTTGTGTAAAACTTTTAACACAAAAAGTTACTGTTGTCATGGTTGTTTTATATTATTTCTAATATTCAAACATGCAGTAGTGGGCATGCATTGCACAGGAAAATGTATTATTGGCAAATAAATGTAATCAATCTTGAGATTTCAGTTTATGTTCACACTGATATGCAAATGAATAAAACATGATATAAAAAGACACAAAACATGACACATAAACACATAAATACACACAAGAAATCACTGAGATGAGACAAAGTACAGCACAAAACACCAGACAACACAGAACAAGAAAAATAAAAAATAAAAAACAAAGAGACTTGCATGGATTAAAATTTTGAAGTAATACGGGGGGCAAGTGCCAAGTAGAGGTACCTTTACTTTGTTCTGGGGTAGTGCTGTCTGAGATTCTCTGCATCTGTGTCTCCACACAATCTTCCCAGTTGGGCCTTGACTCAAAGATATCATCGCCAATGGACGGGGGTCGAATTGATTTCAAACTACTTCCTCTCCCTAACTCAACAGAAGTTCTCTCTCCCTTGGTTTCATCACACTCTGAAGCCGAAGGGTCCAAATCATGAGAGAATTCGTTAGGGAGTTCAGGTTGACTGGAAACAGCATACTGTGGGTTAGGAGATTGTGTGGGTGAAAAAGGCATCTGGGAGGATGAAGTCTTTGGTTTGGTGTAGCTGCTGTGTATGTAAGTGTGACCTTCCACAACGGACATGGACCATTCTGAGTCACCAGTATCTGTTTCAGATTTAGGCCTTTGATTCTGCTCGATGGAGTCCCCTTGTCCTAAAATTTGGTCAAAACTGGCTGCTTTCACAGATATTTTTGGCTTAGATGTTGTGTCTTCTACTTCAGCAACAATTTTCTTGGATGGAGTGTACATTGAAGGTAATGTAGTATAGATTGAAGCATTAGGGGAAATTGTAGATACATGGGTGGATATGGGCATTTCAACAACAGAATGCTGTTCATCTTCCACTGAAGAGTCAGAGGATTCTGGGTCTTGCTCAGAATAAACTGTTCGTGTTACTGTATAAGTGGCAGTGTCAACATTCGGTATCAGTGTGTCTTCATGGATACCATTATCCTCTGTGTGGCTCTTTTGTTCACTTTGGGTAGGAAAATCATACCATTCTGGTTCTGGTTGAACACTTTTAGTTCCAGTTTTCCTAAAGCCATCAGACTTTGCATCAGGTTCCTCAGTAATTCTGTCTTGATGCACTAAACCATCGGCAGGCATCCCAGATGAAGCTACTGAAACAAACTCACCAGCACTGAAATTGACCTGTTCAAATTCTTCACTTGGATCTTCATTTATTGGAAAAAAGACTAACCTTTCTTCTTCTTCCTCCATGGTCCTTTTGGTCATGTCAATAGCGCCACCTCTGGTCATCTCAAATAGTTTTCCCTCTTGGAAGAGGAAAGGATTTGGTGTCCCCTCTTCAGTAGGGGTGCGTCCTGGAGTTGTGTCGGGTGTGGTTCCATGGGAATGTCTCTCTGTACACAAAGCAAGTATTTTCTGCTCCTCAGCCTCAATTTTTGCATCGAATGCCTCGTCATCTTCCACTTCAGCACTCCAGGGAACCAAGTCTCTTGGAATAAATACTGGGATTTCTTCTGGCTTCTCTTCATTGTCCTCTTCATGAATACATAAATCTGACTGGGATTCATCCTGCACTTGCTTTGTAGCAGCAGTTGCACCTACATTGTCAATGGGAGAAACTGGTTCAAGTACTTTTTCAGAAGTTGTGTTCACACCAGTAGACATAGAATCAACAACACCATTCATCTCAGTGCCCATTTTGCTCTCTGCTGATGTAACAATGAGATCGTCCTCAGCTGTAGTCTCACCAATCCCTATACCATGGTACTCTGAAGGGAACTTGTCTTCCTCTTTCTCTACATGTGTTTGCATAGATGTTATGTCTATGCATGTCTGCAAATCAATAATGTTTAAATGGGTATGTTCCTCAGCACCCTTGTCCGTGGACTCTAAAACCTCAGTGATTTCTCCTGAGAGTTTCTGAGTTGATTCATCCAACTCAGGGCTGTCATAATCATCTTCTGACAATGAAGAATGTAAGGGTAATACTTGGCCAGATTGAGTAAGGTTCTCCAAGTACTGCTCTTCTGATTCTTCGGTTAACATTGTGTTAAAGTCTAGTGGACTTTTATGTGATGACAGCACTTCTTCTTCATCTTTTGGTTGATTATAACCACAATCAAAATCAAATTTGACTTTTTTAACTTTTGCATCCTTTTCCATTTCATCAAATGTTTTGATCTTTGCAGCCATCTTAAACATCTCTTCTTCGGGTGTGAATTGCTTTTGTAAAGTGTCAAAGTCATGAAGATAGTCACTGTCAAGCACCTTTTCTTTTTGCTCCAGGGCCATGGAAATGCACTGCATATCTGATGTCTCATGTGACCCTTGGGATGACTCACTTTCTAAATAAATGTTTTGTTTAGCAACTATTTCTTTTCCTACATTTTCCCTGGAATCAGAATCAAAAGCCTGGCTTGTTGAGAAGACCCTTTCAGTATAACTCAGTTGACCAGATTCTTGTCCAGTGGGACTTCCCTCTAAAGAGTCTTGACATGGGGAGTCCTTGGTTGGGCTTGGCTCAATAGAATCTGGGGTTTTCTGGGATGATCCATCTTCTCTGATGGGGTAGTCTCAAACGAGTCTGTTCTACAAAGAGTTTTAGAGTCATTCATGGTTCCAAGCTGCAGAGAATCCAAGCTAGAAGGTCTCTCTGGTGCATCTTGACTGTGATGACTATCTTGTGGTGTCTTCTCAGACTCAGTAATTACATCTGATTCTTTAGGCTTCACATTCTTACAGCTTAAATCACTTTTCACATAATTTGCTGATGTTTCACTCTCCCATTTCGTAACTTGAATTTTATCCTGAATTATTGTCTTTGAAATAGCAGAGGATGGTGACTCAGTTTTGGTGGATGGAGAAGGTGTATCCATCTTAGAATCATCATTGGATGGTGACTCAATCTTGGTGAATAGGGAAGGTGATTCAATCATAGTATCATAAGTTGATTCAGTCTTCTTTTTTATCGAGGTTACTAAACATGTTTCACTCTCCGCTCCTTCATGGGATGTCACCAAACTTGACTGGTGAGTTGTCTCCTGATCCCCTGGATATCTGTCTTCTGGCTCAATAGAATCTGGGGTTTTGGGGGATAATCTATCTTCTCTGATGGATGTGGCCTCAAGCGAGTCTGTTCTACAAAGAGTTTTAGAGTCATTCATGGTTCCAAGCTGCAGAGAATCCAAGCTAGAAGGTCTCTCTGGTGCATCTTGACTGTGATGACTATCTTGTGGTGTCTTCTCAGACTCAGTAATTACATCTGATTCTTTAGGCTTCACACTTTCTTTACAGCTTAAATCACTTTTCACATAATTTGCTGATGTTTCACTCTCCCATTTCGTAACTTGAATTTTATCCTGAATTATTGTCTTTGAAAGAGCAGAGGATGGTGACTCAGTTTTGGTGGATGGAGAAGGTGTATCCATCTTAGAATCATCATTGGATGGTGACTCAATCTTGGTGAATAGGGAAGGTGATTCAATCATAGTATCATAAGTTGATTCAGTCTTGCTTTTTATCGAGGTTAATAAACATGTTTCACTCTCCGCTCCTTCATGGGATGTCACCAAACTTGACTGGTGAGTTGTCTCCTGATCCCCTGGATATCTGTCTTCTGGCTCAATAGAATCTGGGGTTTTGGGGGATGATCTATCTTCTCTGATGGAAGTGGCCTCAAGCGAGTCTGTTCTACAAAGAGTTTTAGAGTCATTCATGGTTGCAAGCTGCAGAGAATCCAAGCTAGAAGGTCTCTCTGGTGCATCTTGACTGTGATGACTATCTTGTGGTGTCTTCTCAGACTCAGTAATTACATCTGATTCTTTAGGCTTCGCACTTTCTTTACAGCTTAAATCACTTTTCACATAATTTGCTGATGTTTCACTCTCCCATTTCGTAACTTGAATTTTATCCTGAATTATTGTCTTTGAAATAGCAGAGGATGGTGACTCAGTTTTGGTGGATGGAGAAGGTGTATCCATCTTAGAATCATCATTGGATGGTGACTCAATCTTGGTGAATAGGGAAGGTGATTCAATCATAGTATCATAAGTTGATTCAGTCTTGTTTTTTATCGAGGTTACTAAACATGTTTCACTCTCCGCTCCTTCATGGGATGTCACCAAACTTGACTGGTGAGTTGTCTCCTGATCCCCTGGATATCTGTCTTCTGGCTCAATAGAATCTGGGGTTTTTGGGGATGATCTATCTTCTCTGATGGAAGTGGCCTCAAGCGAGTCTGTTCTACAAAGAGTTTTAGAGTCATTCATGTTTGCAATCTGCAGAGAATCCAAGCTAGAAGGTCTCTCTGGTGCATCTTGACTGTGATGACTATCTTGTGGTGTCTTCTCAGACTCAGTAATTACATCTGATTCTTTTGGCTTCGTACTTTCTTTACAGCTTAAATCACTTTCCATATAATTTGCTGATGTTTCACTCTCCCATTTCGTAACTTGAATTTTATCCTGAATTGTTGTCTTTGAAATAGCAGAGGATGGTGACTCAGTTTTGGTGGATGGAGAAGGTGTATCCATCTTAGAATCATCATTGGATGGTGACTCAATCTTGGTGAATAGGGAAGGTGATTCAATCATAGTATCAAAAGTTGATTCAGTCTTGTTTTTTATCGAGGTTACTAAACATGTTTCACTCTCCGCTCCTTCATGGGATGTCACCCAACTTGACTGATGAGTTGTCTCCTGATCCCCTGGATATCTGTCTTCTGGCTCAATAGAATCTGGGGTTTTTTGGGAGGATCCATCTTCTCTGATGGGAGTAGTCTCAAACGAGTCTATTCTACAAAGGGTTTTAGAGTCATTCATGTTTGCAATCTGCAGAGAATCCAAGCTAGAAGGTCTCTCTGGTGCATCTTGACTGTGATGACTATCTTGTGGTGTTTTCTCAGACTCAGTAATTACATCTGATTCTTTAGGCTTCACACTTTCTTTACAGCTTAAATCACCTTTCCATATAATTTGCTGATGTTTCACTCTCCCATTTCATAACTTGAATTTTATCCTGAATTATTGTCTTTGAAATAGCAGAGGATGGTGACTCAGTTTTGGTGGATGGAGAAGGTGTATCCAACTTAGAATCATCATTGGATGGTGACTCAATCTTGGTGAATAGGGAAGGTGATTCAATCATAGTATCATAAGTTGATTCAGTCTTGCTTTTTATCGAGGTTACTAAACATGTTTCACTCTCCGCTCCTTCATGGGATGTCACCAAACTTGACTGGTGAGTTGTCTCCTGATCCCCTGGATATCTGTCTTCTGGCTCAATAGAATCTGGGGTTTTTTGGGGAGGATCCATCTTCTCTGATGGGAGTAGTCTCAAACGAGTCTGTTCTACAAAGAGTTTTAGAGTCATTCATGGTTGTAAGCTGCAGAGAATCCAAGCTAGAAGGTCTCTCTGGTGCATCTTGACTGTGATGACTATGTTGTTGTGTCTTCTCAGACTCAGTAATTACATCTGATTCTTTAGGCTTCATACTTTCTTTACAGCTTAAATCACTTTCCATATAATTTGCTGATGTTTCACTCTCCCATTTCGTAACTTGAATTTTATCCTGAATTATTGTCTTTGAAATAGCAGAGGATGGTGACTCAGTTTTGGTGGATGGAGAAGGTGTATCCATCTTAGAATCATCATTGGATGGTGACTCAATCTTGGTGAATAGGGAAGGTGATTCAATCATAGTATCATAAGTTGATTCAGTCTTGCTTTTTATCGAGGTTACTAAACATGTTTCACTCTCCGCTCCTTCATGGGATGTCACCAAACTTGACTGGTGAGTTGTCTCCTGATCCCCTGGATATCTGTCTTCTGGCTCAATAGAATCTGGGGTTTTTTGGGGAGGATCCATCTTCTCTGATGGAAGTGGTCTCAAGCGAGTCTGTTCTACAAAGGGTTTTAGAGTCATTCATGTTTGTAAGCTGCAGAGAATCCAAGCTAGAAGGTCTCTCTGGTACATCTTGACTGTGGTGACTATGTTGTTGTGTCTTCTCAGACTCAATAATTACATCAGATTCTTTCGGCTTCATACTATCTTTACAGCTTAAATCACTTTCCATATAATTTGCTGATGTTTCACTCTCCCATTTCGTAACTTGAATTTTATCCTGAATTATTGTCTTTGAAATAGCAGAGGATGGTGACTCAGTTTTGGTGGATGGAGAAGGTGTATCCATCTTAGAATCATCATTGGATGGTGACTCAATCTTGGTGAATAGGGAAGGTGATTCAATCATAGTATCAAAAGTTGATCCAGTCTTGCTTTTTATCGAGGTTACTAAACATGTTTCACTCTCCGCTCCTTCATGGGATGTCACCCAACTTGACTGATGAGTTGTCTCCTGATCCCCTGGATATCTGTCTTCTGGCTCAATAGAATCTGGGGTTTTTTTTTGAGGGATCCATCTTCTCTGATGGGAGTAGTCTCAAACGAGTCTATTCTACAAAGGGTTTTAGAGTCATTCATGGTTGCAAGCTGCAGAGAATCCAAGTTAGAAGGTCTCTCTGGTACATCTTGACTGTGGTGACTATGTTGTTGTGTCTTCTCAGACTCAGTAATTACATCAGATTCTTTCGGCTTCATACTATCTTTACAACTTAAATCACTTTCCATATAATTTGCTGATGTTTCACTCTCCCATTTCGTAACTTGAATTTTATCCTGAATTATTGTCTTTGAAATAGCAGAGGATGGTGACTCAGTTTTGGTGGATGGAGAAGGTGTATCCAACTTAGAATCATCATTGGATGGTGACTCAATCTTGGTGAATAGGGAAGGTGATTCAATCATAGTATCATAAGTTGATTCAGTCTTGCTTTTTATCGAGGTTACTAAACATGATTCACTCTCCGCTCTTTCATGTGATGTCACCAAACTTGACTGGTGAGTTGTCTCCTGATCCCCTGGATATCTGTCTTCTGGCTCAATAGAATCTGGGGTTTTTTGGGAGGATCCATCTTCTCTGATGGGAGTAGTCTCAAACGAGTCTGTTCTACAAAGAGTTTTAGAGTCATTCATGGTTGTAAGCTGCAGAGAATCCAAGCTAGAAGGTCTCTCTGGTACATCTTGACTGTGATGACTATGTTGTTGTGTCTTCTCAGACTCAGTAATTACATCGGATTCTTTCGGCTTCATACTTTCTTTACAGCTTAAATCACTTTCCATATAATTTGCTGATGTTTCACTCTCCCATTTCATAAGTTGAATTTTATCCTGAATTATTGTCTTTGAAATAGCAGAGGATGGTGACTCAGTTTTGGTGGATGGAGAAGGTGTATCCAACTTAGAATCATCATTGGATGGTGACTCAATCTTGGTGAATAGGGAAGGTGATTCAATCATAGTATCATAAGTTGATTCAGTCTTGCTTTTTATCGAGGTTACTAAACATGATTCACTCTCCGCTTTTTTCATGTGATGTCACCAAACTTGACTGGTGAGTTGTCTCCTGATCCCCTGGATATCTGTCTTCTGGCTCAATAGAATCTGGGGTTTTTTGGGAGGATCCATCTTCTCTGATGGGAGTAGTCTCAAGCGAGTCTGTTCTACAAAGGGTTTTAGAGTCATTCATGGTTGTAAGCTGCAGAGAATCCAAGCTAGAAGGTCTCTCTGGTACATCTTGACTGTGATGACTATGTTGTTGTGTCTTCTCAGACTCAGTAATTACATCGGATTCTTTCGGCTTCATACTTTCTTTACAGCTTAAATCACTTTCCATATAATTTGCTGATGTTTCACTCTCCCATAAGGTAACTTGAATTTTATCCTGAATTATTGTCTTTGAAAATAGCAGAGGATGGTGACTCAGTTTTGGTGGATGGAAAAGGTGTATCCATCTTAGAATCATCATTGGATGGTGACTCAATCTTGGTGAATAGGGAAGGTGATTCAATCATAGTATCATAAGTTGATTCAGTCTTGCTTTTTATCGAAGTTATTAAACATGTTTCACTCTCCGCTTTTTCAGGTGATGTCACCAAACTTGACTGGTGAGTTGTCTCCTCATCCCCTGCATATCTGTCTTCTGTTTCTTTACTAGTTGAACTGAAAGATAAAACAAGAATTTCAGGACTATTTTGAGGGGTTTCAGCAAGTCCCTCATGATTCTCACCGTCACCTGTGCTGGAGTGAGGAGTCCTTGTCCTTATACTATTGCCAGGAGAGTCTGCCCAGGCCTCGTATTTGTCACTATCAGGACTTTCTTCCAATGCTTCCAATGCTCTATCATGTATTTCACTTTGACATAAGGGCTCACCTTGCACCATTGCAGTAGCAAATGCAGTGATTATGTTTGATTTACTTGGATCCACAGCTGCCTGGTGTATCTGCTCCTCATCTTCTAAAGAAAGGCCATCACTAAACATTAAAGAATGTTTACTTGCTTCACCTGAAGTTTGCCTAAAGATCAGATATTTAGGATTGTCCTCAAGTTCTGCCTTAATATCTGCACTGAAGTCCTCTGATGTTTTCCTGTCTGGACTGATCTGAGGCTCCACAGACAATCTCCTGTTCTGACGGATGTTATATTGACAATAATTCATCTTAGGGATCAACTCCTGGTCTTCATTAACTAACAGTTCAGGATAAATCTGTTGTTTTTCAGTTTCAAATCGGCCTGTTTCCTGAGATGGTTTTCCATTTTGGTCATTTTCTGTTAGTTCAGAGAGCAGGTTTTCTGGAGAGCTCTCCTCTTCAAAGTTAAATATAATGTTGGACGTTACAGCTTGATCACCTTCATTTTGCGTGGTCGTCAGTGGTTTTTCATGTAGTGTTTCACCATCATCAATCATTAATTTATGCTGAATTGTGTTTGGGTCAATACATGATGATTCTTGAAGGATCTTGTTTTCTACTATAATTTTTTCTTGTAAATGTAGGGTTGATTCTGTATTTTGGTTATTGTATGTTGGAGGAATCTGCATCACATCAGAACTTGATGCTTCAGAGGTTACAGTTGTAATTGCTCTTTGTTGTAAATGTTGGGATGATCCTGTCATTTGACTATCATATGTTGGGGGAATCTGCATCACATTAGGACTTGGCATTTCAGTTGTTACTGTCATTTGGTTATCATATATTTGGGGAACCTGTATCACAACAGGCGTAATTGCTTTATGTTCAAAAAGTCCAGACTTGCTTTTCGATGGATCCTGGCCAGTCTGAAATGCCTTCATCAACTCTCTTACAGACATAGTTTCCTCTATCCTTTCCGTCTGTGACTTTGGGGATCTGGGGGATTTTGGAGGAAGCTTGGGTGATTTTTCTGTCTCTGTGACATATGACTTACTATGGGAAGTACTTGCTTTTTGGGATTTCCACTTTTGACTGTCCACCTCATTCTCTTCTTCAACCTTCTTCTGCAGTGCCTTAACCCTGTCCTTAATGGATCCAATCGGAGTTTCTACAATTCTAGGAGACACGGGAATAGATCCAAAGACAGGTTCAGATCCACCAATAACAGCATCTTCATCAAGAGACTCCTCAGACTGACTCCTACTCATCCTTTCCAAGTCATCTTCAGAACTGCCACTTGCAAACTCCCTCTCTTTACGCTTTTTCCTTGCTGGCTTTTTGATTTCTGTTGGACGGGGTTTACCACGTGTCACAACAACCTCTTTAAAGCTTTCTTGAACACTATCCACATCTTGTGAATCACTAAATGGCACAGGTGTTTCCTGCAGGCACTGTTCTAAGTCACTGCTGAGATACGAAACCATACCTGATATATCCCTCTTAGGTAAAGAACTGGATATAGTGTCTTGTGGGATTCGAACTTCCTGAATGAGTGCCTCTTGGACCTCAGTGATATTTTTGCTTTTGGTTTCCTCAACATCTGTCTCACTGAGAAGTACCCACTCCTCATCATCAATGGTTACAGATCTCCCAACAGCACCTTCCCTCTTTGTATAATCATTTGTATCATCACGAAGGATCTCTTCTACCTTCTCTAAGTCCTCTTTCACTTTTTCAACAATTTCAAAAGGCTCATCCACTTCTTCATCCGCAGCCTTGGCAGATTGCTCTTTGACATCCAAGGAGCAAGATTTGTCTGATTTTTCAGAGGTCAGAAGGACTGACACCTTAATCAGGTCCTGCTTCATATCGGACACCTCTGAAAGCAGATCTGGACTTGCAAGTGTGGCAGGATCATGTATGATTTGCAGTGTGGAAAGCTCTGTTGACTCAGATCCATCATAATCTTCCATTTTAACAGCACAAAGAGTTTATAAAGAACAAAGGGGGAAATGAAGAGGACAAAAGACATTGGAAAGCTAGTCAGGGCAGGAGCAATACAAACTGTCTTCATTTCAGAAGACAAGGAACCTACTTGACAGAATGAAGAACATTGCTAGATTTATCTAGATTTGGATCCGAAGGATTTGGGAAGGCATGGGAGCAGTTAAGCAAAGCAAAAGAGAATTACAGAGTGAGGGGAGGAAATGGGCAGGAAATAACTTGCTTAAACATATTATTCTGATTCAAGTATCCACTCATACACTTACACAAGAGGGAAAGTATAAAGAAAAAACAGAAACCTGTGCACAAAGAACAAATGAGGAAAGTAATCATAACACAGAGTGGAGCTGTACCAATGAGGCATCTCAAGATTGTTCTCGACATGAAGAGCTCATGTCAACACAAACACAGATAGCATTTCAAAACAATATGCCCTTAAAACAGTACTGAGACACAATCAGAGGCTTTTCCCATAAAACACTTTCAAATGATTAAATGCTATGGCTTTTTTAGTTATGTAGAACCTTGAATCAATCATGGGGTTGTTTAACATATGGTAAATTGTTATAAGACTGGGGTAAATGATAAGGAAACATTTTTAGGAAAACAGTTAACACAAAACAAACAAAGAATGTGAGTGATAGGGATAAACATGTCACACAAATTATGCATATTTTCAAAAAAGATATCCTCGCATTCAGGCAGACACTCAAACATACATATACAATAATATAATATGTGTAAGTCAAGTTATTTCCATGCAAAGGAAATGATCCATGCAAAGGTGACACTTGTGGCAAACAAATTAAGTGGTTTCAATACAGGCAAAATATTATGTGCTCGGTCAGTATGATTTTGTTTTCAGGAAGAATGGTTTGCTTTCCAGTATCTCTTTTGGCATGTGCTGTAGCACATTTTATTGTAAACTTATTAAACATTTTAGAAATCATCATGCCAGAAGCAAGATACCATTGTAAGAGAATATAATTGAATGTAATGTTTTATGAGAAGAGCAGACCATACAAATAAAAATGGAAGAAGGTATGTTTATCAGCCATAGCACAGCACAGCATCAGGGATCCACAGATACAATTTCAATTAAAATCACTTATAAATATATTTTTTTATAATACTTCAACAATATACTAATACATTAGTAACTTACAGTTTCAAGGTTCAAAAGAATGTGAGAAAAAGCAGTGTGTGTATATATATATATATATATAATATATATATATATATATATATATATATATATACTGTATATATATATATAATTAAAAAAACAATTTACTTAAAAAGTGCTTACATTTCTCATGTGTCTTCTCGCTCTATAAAATGAAACAGAGAAAGTTAATACAACGGAAAATACAAAAATATCTCTTTTGCAAAAAAATAAAATAAAACATAAAGAATAAATTATTTAAAGGTGTAAAATAGGTATTTACCTCCTCATCTGCATCTTGATCAGAATCAGATTCTTAAAAAGTAAAAGAAAAAAAAAATCAACTACCAGATTGAATTTTACTAAACAAAATATATTTTGAATAAAAGGTACTAGCTTTCCGTTGTGTCTATGTATGGATATGTCTACAGTTTGTGGTTGTGAGGCAATATAGTGTTTCACTTACCTTCGAGTAGACAGGTAGGCAGATGTTCAAATTGCAAATTGCACTGTGGTTTAGACTGCGATATGTTCTTGGCTCTTTTGTGAAAGACAACCTGCCACATGGTTCTTGAGTGCTGTCACGAATCTGTTGAAACAACCAGTCTGTTACTAAGTCTAAGTGAGACTTGCACAATATTGTGGCATCACAATAGTTAAACTAGTAGGGAACATTGTGGAGTTCTGTCACAAATATGTTTAAATCTATAAACTCAGTGCCTTTTTGTGCTACAGGCCTCAAACTTTGCTATAATAGCTACATAGTTATCTACTATGACTAGTACTACAAATAATAATTTACTTTGATGAAGAGTGAAAGACGGTTTTCCTTAAAGGCATAGAAACTGAACACATGGTGCTGTCCACTTTTGGTCAGTGGGACCAAATTTCCAAAGCAGTCAGCAAAGATTGGTTTTCCCTCTAGTACCTGTAGAGATAAACATACCACCATGTAGAAAAGGTTCTTCTCAACTGCATTATTAACACTAAGGTCATTATTAGCTAAACCACACTTACCTCAACGTCTCTACTACGTGCCACCTCAGTGAAGTTCTCCTGCTGCTCCAGAGTTTTGTCCATCTTATCATCCGTCATACAGAAGCAGCGGAGTCGTGCTTCAATAGGGTCCAATGTCTTGGCAAAGATGACAAATTTGGCCATATAGGGAACACAGATGATCTCACGATACAGCTGACTGGAGAAGTTCACAGACTCCTGGATCTGACGGCAATCTATAAGCCAGAACCTGGGAGGAAAAACATATATTTAACGATTTGTCAAGCGAAAGCAGTCAACAAACATTTGTCACTGCAGCTGAACTCACCTTGCTGATACATTAGTGGTAAATGAAACACACTGGTTGATGAATGTTAGCGGTGTGGATCCAGTTATGTCCTCCCACTGTGCTGGAGTCGTCCCACCTAGAAAAAGAAAATTATTAGAACAATTTACACCTTCTTATAAAGGCACTTACTTAAACAGGATTTTTTTTCATCTTTATTCTCGCATACCAGTAATACTACACAGCAGTCGTAGAGTGGGTGTACTGCTGGTCCCGTCACTGGTTGGGCTTTTAGGGACAGGAATAGTCATGGTAATGGGCTTGTGAAACTTGCGTCTTCTAGGCTCCAAAGTAACAATTGGGCTGAATGTAGCCTTATTCCAAAGGATCTTCCTCACCAGATCCTCACTGATGGGCTGGGCCTAATAAAGGATGAGATTGAGATGTAAGTGGCAGGATTGACATCTCATTTTCCTTTTCAGTTTCATTCCCCCTGTTTAAGAGTAATATATTGCTAATTAAATCTTTTAGTGAAGAGCATAACTAGAAATGTTTTATGAACTTTTTCCATTAAATCACACTTTTAATATTTCTTGGTATTTTCAATATGTATGGGAACCCTGAAATAAGATTTTAAAATAATAAGAAACCCCTTCTTTATACATTATAAGGTCAATGATCAAGCTTGAATTGAAGGCTTAGTTGGTTACCTGTAGCCCAACGCGTATCCGTTTAGTCAATGCTCCCTCTGGGAACACAGCCTGGACCTGTGGAACAAGTGTGCTGCTTAACACCCCGCCCTCTGGACCGATCAGGTGACTGTTCTGCTTTATGCGAGACACCACTGCAAAGTATTGTGGGAAATCCCGTGTGATGATGCGGCAGATTCGTTTTTTCTCCAGCTCCTCAGGAGTGTCCAATTCTGGTGTGAAGTAATATCACAAGTAATATCTTTTAGCCAAGATATATATATATATTTATATATTTTTTTTTCCAATACAAAATTAGTTGATGAGGAAGATTATGAATATGATTTAAACCATGTATTAAATTAAATTGTTTAGGGTCTATACAAGTAAGTCTGTTTAATGGTGATTATGTTTGTGTGATAGTGTCTCAGACAGACTACACTTCCAATCTAATCCAGAAGTTCCAAATTATTAACAATTCAACTGTATTTTAAGTAAAAGATTCTATCTTTCTGTCCCAAACCAAACTTTTCTACTAAGCTCAGATCTGTTCTAAAATGTTTGAAATTAAGTTAACTGTCACACAGGGTACCAAATCTATACTACCGTCCAAAATTTAGGGGCCAGTACGATTTTTTTTTTTTTAAGTAAAGTTATACTTTATAAATTAACACATTAAATAGAATAAACATGACTGTTTATAATATTACTAACAATTTCTGTTTTATTGCTGTTCTTTTGAAGTTTCTATTCATCAAAGAATTATGACTGAACACTGACCGAAGTTGATTTGAATATAACAGCAAATTCAAGGTGCGTTAAATCAATTAAACATGTGCCTCTTTGTTTATTTGGGACACACTCACCCTCATCCATGCCATTGAGAATCTGATTCAGCTCCTCTTCTGTGTGCTCACAGTGATGTTCTCTCCAGCTCTCTCCTGTCTCACTGCGCAGAATCACTAACTCTCTCTCTGTCCCACGCAATGCAGCAAAGTGAGGGATCTCCACTATCACAGACCTGAAAAAAGGCGTGTTATTTCAGCCATATGTACCACTTTAGATTTGTCAAAGTAAGCGTGGTTTAGAAACGGATATCGCATCTGTGGGGGACATAAAAAGAGGTAAATGTAGCATGCAGCAAGGTAGAAAAAGAGAGAAAACAAAACCACAGATAATGCAAAATACAGCATACACAGAGCACACGACCAATACAAGAAAAGAACTCATTTAAAATCAAACGCTATCCAAAAGTCAACAAGGGAGGAAAAGGTAAATTCATGAAACACCTCTTTTTAGGAATGATAAAAACAAACTCAAGAAATTATAAAAAAGGACAAAATAAAAAGAATATGATATCTTACTGATATAACACAGATGGAGGTGTATTTAAAAGAATTAGGGGGACATGTGACCGGTATCCAGTGGATATTTGGCATTAGGATCTCTCCTACCCGAGGAATTTGGTGCCGGGTGGACCCAGCTGCAGAATTCTGCTGACAAGACTTTCACCCTCATTAAGAGGTGGAGGGGCTGTTGGTAGGTGGAGTTTACTGTTCCGATCGCAGCCATTAAAAAAAGATGTAAAAAACAATGCACACTGTGAACCTGATTTACTGAACTCAGATTTAGAGACAGAGGAATATTGTTGCCATTCCTAAAAACTTGAGATGACGAGTGGCCTAACCAGGTGAGACAAACACTAAAAGCTCTTCCACGAGTTTTTGTCCTAACCAGCTGCGACATTTTGTTGATCGTTGGGTTCTATTTCTGAAACGTCATGCCCAGCAGCATTGTTATGGTTCTTAAAATCATTTTGGTTAATTAATACAAAAATAATAAAAAATGTAAAAGGCACTTAAGAAAATTACTAAAACTTAAATTAAAATCTATCAACTGAATCTCATTGGTCCAAAAATCACAAACATCATTTTATTGGCTGAGATTACATTACATGAGATTACATGGACAGCTGTTTCAGCATAGACAAACAAACGGATTGTCGTTGGAAGCTTGTAACATGGCTCCTGGTTAGGACACATCTACAACAGGTTGACATACAGTACTGCGCTGCTTTGTCAGTCAAGACAAGACAGAATAGAGAACATATAACTGCACCATACACAAAGGTAAACAAAAATGTTCATGGTGATACAGCATAAATGTTCTATTTTAAACCCCCTTACCCAAGAAACTGGGCTCCGGTGGGTCCAATTTCAATGAGCTTGCCTGCGAGCCCCTCTCCCTCCACCATAGGGGGCATAGAGGCAAGTCTGTGCCTCTTCACCAGACGACATGTGACCCGTGTAGGTGCTGAGCACTTTCTAGGTGGCACAATAATGCGTAGTCCATTGTGACGACAGCCACGCATGGCACCGCCACGGGCATCTACCATGAAACTGACCAGGAAGCTGTTTTCAAAAAACACCAAGTGACAGTGAAACACACAACAAAATACATAAAAACTTCATAAAAAAAAAAACAAACTGAAATTAAATGCGGTAATAAATACATAAAGTGCATAAATTCTTGTTTCTAAACTTACAGAAGCCACCTAGGCCATACAATATTAAGTTTCTTTTCCTGAGGTTATTTTATAGGCTCTGTGGGCTTCCATATGTTTGTAAACGGTTAATAATTTTGCAATTCTCCTTGGTGCCATTTGAAACGACACACCTCACCCAAAATATTCCAGGTTCCAATAGTTTTCTTCTCTAATAGACAGCATTAATCACTGTTAAACCCTGAACACTCTTTTTTTTATCTGATTGTGTTGCCATTATGCATTGTAGGCTTTTTTGGTCAGTTTGTGGTCAGTAAGAATTTTCAAAATATTTCAAAAATACAGTAAGTAATTATTGTGAAATATTTTTACAATTTAAAATAACTATTTTCTATTTGAATAAACATAATATATATATATATATATATATATATATATATATATATATATATATATATATATATATATATATATATATATATATATATATATATACATAATATATTCCTGTGATGATAAAGCTGAATTTTCAGCATTATTATTCCAGTCTTCAGTGTCACATGATCCTTTAGAAATCATTCTATAATGCTGATCTGCTCAAGAAAAATGTATTATTATTATCAGTGGTGAAAACAATTGTGCTGCTCAATATTTCTGTGGAAACCATGATACATTACTTTATAGGATTGATTTAATTGTAATTTTTTGTTACTTTATAAATTACTTCTGATCAGTTTCATGCATTTTTGCTGAATAAAAGTATTCATTTCTTTAAAAATAAATAAATAAATAAATAAATAAATAAATAAATAAATTACTGACTCCAAACTTTTGAATGGTACAAAATAATGTAATTTTAAGTGTTGCTTTATGTCTTGTAATGTTCCTGAAGTTTTTGGAGAAAGTCTTCAAAAGAATATACAGATAATCTCTCAGAGAAATTTGATGATGAAGAATGATAACTGTTGAACATGCTTAAGAGATAAAGAGATAAAAAAAGAAAAAAATACTGTAGGAGTTGAGAAACACAATGTGTCTAGTTTCATACCACCCATGTGAGAGATATTGAATAATACTGAATATTATTCATGGGGTTCTTTATGAATACGGAGACATGACTCACTGTATTCATCAAAACATGCTTATTAAAATTTTAGTAAGCACAAAGTCTCATTTAAAAAGCTCAAAGCAATCAGATGTTATAAATACATGCATTAATATAATACATGTAGATGAAGAGAGGAATTAAAAGGGCACAAGGAAGAGAAGCGGAGGATCACCTGCTATTGTCATTGTCAAGGCATGGGGTAGATCTGCTAAAAGCAGAACAAAAGACACAATCACGAACAGCAGAGAGGAAGGCCGAGTGAGATGGAAAATGACGTGAGTGTAAGAAAGAAAGAAAGAAAGAACAACAAGAGGAAATTGAGCTGCTATCATTCATGTTCTACAATAGTGGCATCTGATGCAATGCCAGCTTTGACTAGTATGTACTAGCATGTACGATTTGGGGAGGCAAGTGTGTGTTCACATCTGTTTGAGTGTGTGTGTGTGTGTGTGTGTGTGTGTGTGTGTGTGTGTGTGTGTGTGTGTGTGTGTGTGTGTGAAACCTACTAACCCTGACTGCAGAAGAGTGCTAGTAAGCACCACATTATCCAGATGTTCAGCACCCCAGCTCAGTCGAAATGAGTCCTTCTCATGCTCTCGAGAGAATGCAGACACCTAACAAACAACATAATTAGACTACAATATATCATTACATAAAAACCCATGTTGAACCCATCAAGATCTGAAAATTCTGTAGACCACTGTAGACCACCGATAACAACACTGAACTAAATGTTAGATGTACATATGAGGTGCGACAGTTCACAGTTCACCTTATTAATCTGGTGGCTGGTGATCATATCCTCAATCAGCATTCCTTCACCCCTGTAAGCAAGATGACTGGAGGTCTCATGGGAACTGAAGTAGAACAGTGCAAACAGATGAATAAGACAGGATTACCTGTGTGTACTTGTTATACTTGCAAGAGCCAAAAACTCCCCCCAAAAATATTTTTTTATTTTTTACCGTTCAAGGTTGTGGATGTAGCTCATGCCATCCAGGTAGTGTCCAGGTAAAGAGTCATCACCAAGCTCTCTCAGGTCCTCTGCTCTCAGGTACTCTCCTCCATCACCTGTTATTGTGTCCTCACCTGTTCATACACACATTGATTGATTGATTGACACTGTCAGTTTGACAGACTAGTGAACTGAGGACTGGTTGATCAAATGGCCAGATTTACTAACAGCTTGCACCACCACAAACCCTCTTTAGGCATTTAAAAACTACTGTTATGATTTACTAAAGAGACACAATAAAAGATTACCAAAAAATGCATGGATGCAGTTATTTTTGTGGCTGACCTTATTGCATATGCATCTGTAGGAGTTTCCCTTTTAGATGCAAAATTTATGGGAGGAGAGTATTTACTAAGGTTTGGGGTAGTCAGTGTACTGGTATTTGTGGCATTATTTAACACCCCAAATAAAAGCATGTCTTATCCCATTTTGCACCTGTGTTGTTAGTAGATTCCCTGCACCTGATTATCATAGGTTATGCTTGTTTTTTCAACCCTATTCTAATTTGCACTGCTCTTGATAGATTGCATTGGTCACTGGAATGGATCAATGTGCATCTGTATACATTAATTTGCACATTGTCAGTAAATTTCGCAGAGATTTCCATACACATTGGTGCTTTTTATGGGATTGTGGTCTCAGACTAATTTGCCCTGTTCTGTAAATCTGTCCCTTAATTATAAAGTGATAGACTGAATAGGCTGTAGTTTAATAAACACCCCAAGTCATGACTCATTATTTAGGTATTATGAATTAAAAAAGCTCAGTGACCTACAGAAACCATGTATTCTCAATTTTATGATTTTAAAAATCATCCCCAGATTAGCACAAATAACAAAGAATAAAGTTAGTTTTCCACAGTTTAGTTTTCTACACACAATAATCATGCCCGTTCCAGTTAGCACACGAACTGCAAACCACACGTTTGAATAGATATAAAATGAACTGAATGATTTTTGGCAAATGTAGCAAATGTAACGTTAGTAAAGGGTCAGTTCAGTTCACTCTATATCTATACCCTACCTTCAATCTCCATAGAGACTTCAGTAAAAAGCTCCTCCTCCATCTGATGTTGGGCTACAGAGGCACAGCAGCTTTTACATTGATATATGAAATCCTGATTATGCATAATAAAAGTTGGTACTAAAACATAGTATCTTACCCTCCTCGTCAGACACATCCAGAACTTCTGTCATTGTCTCTGGAACGTTCAGCTTGTGTTTCTCTGTCAACGTCTACAAAAGATGAAATGAACAATGCATTCAACATACGTTCTGTATAGATTATGAATACATCAAAAGTTCTTTTTATGTAAAAAGGCATGGATTCATACAGTTGTTGTTGTTGTGATTGTTTCCTCAGTAACAACTTTCAGAGTGTCCACCACTGAGATGTACCCTAGTCGCTTAGCAATAGAGAGCGCTGTGTTTCCATTCTGAGAGAGAAAGAGTGTGAGGTTAGACGAGTAAGACATTTTTCTAAATTATTATCATTTCTGTGAGGATGAGTGTGTCGCTCACCATGGTGACGGCATTAGGCTTGGCTCCATGCTGCAGCAGGACATTGATAATGTGTGTATTTCCCTGCTGAGCAGCTTGGTGAAGTGGCATGTAACCGTTCTGAAAAAATAAAAATAAAAAATTATATATATAAATAATATATATATATATATATATATATATATATAAAAAAAAAAAAATATTATCGTATAAATAATCAGAATGATAAATAAATAAATAAATATATCAGTACAGCAAACAGCACAGAAATAAAATATTATCATATAAATAATCAGAATGCTAATCATGTCATTAATTTAAAAGCATGTAATTCTGATAGAGGCTACAAAACAGAATATTCAGCTCATAAAATTAAAAAATAATCTATTGCTTGTATATAAATTAATTAATTAATTGATACATTCAAATAATAGCACAAATTTACAGTCAGCCATAGATATCAGTTTCAAATAGTAGCACAGTAACTCAAAATGCATGGCCACAGAGCTCATAAATCACAAAATGATTAAATAATAGTTTATTAAGTAATTATTAATTGAGTTACCAAGTCACATAAGAATATAATTTAATAAATATATTAAACACTTACCTTAGTTTTTGCATTGACATTAGCGCCATTTTGCAAAAGGAAATTAACCATTTTGACATTTCCATAGTGACAGGCAACAATAAGAGGAGTGTAGCCCAACTACAAGAAACAACCACATTTCACATTAGCTGAAGTGTAACATATTGAAATTTTATTACAAATAATAATAATACAGCAAAATGTAAAAACATTGGTTCAAGCTTACTTTGGTCTGCTGGTCTATGATTGCATCATGCTTGACCAGTATTTCAGCCACCTGCACTCTGTCCTCCTGAGCAGTGAGGTGAAGTGGTGTAAGGCCACTCTGAGAAAAAAAAAATGCATCTGTTGCATTTAATGTGCATTTGCTAACACAATGTTCACTAGGTTTACGGTTCTTCTTAAAAAGTCAGTGTGGCTATAATGTGGACTGAAAACCTATCACAACTTAAAAGAGTCTGAGTCCATGTTAAGTCTAGCTACAAAGTCAAAAACAAAACAAAAAAACCATCCTATATTTTATCTATTTCCTTGTATGTCATGTCACCATTAACTGACATGAGAGTTTCATTAAATTATTGAAATATTAACTTCTTAGGTACTTCAAGGAAATATTTTACATCCAAGGGGTTCGGATGACATTTGTAATAGTCAGTTTGGATGACAAAAATATGTTAAATATCTGTCCGACACTGAGGATAAATACTGTAGGCTTCCTGCTCTAATAGTACCTTAGTGGCAGCATTGACATGTGCACCCTTCTCCAGCAGTAGGGAGGCCATCTCTGTGTGCCCCTCCTGAGATGCCAGGTGTAAAGGACTCACTCCCTGTTTGGTCAATGCATTGGTCTCTGCCCCATACTGAAGCAGTGTAGAGGCGATCTGAGTCTGGTTCTTCTTTGCCGCAATGTGGAGAGGTGTATAGCCATTCTGCACAGGAAGATAGACACAAAACCTCAAGTTATACATTTTTGTTATATTATTGGATGCAGAGACATCTTGCAATCAGTTTAAGATTTGCACCTTAGCAGTAGCATGAGGTGAGGCCCCTTTATCCAAGAGCATCATCGCCACCTGCTGGTTATCATAGTGAGCAGCTACATGCAGAGGTGTGAGACCGTACTGGTTCAGAAAGCCAAAGAGAAAAATAATATGACAATAGTGAACAAATATTTACAAAAAAAAAAATTATTGAGTATGTGATTAAAGTTTTGACTTTCACCTTTCCAGTGTCATCAAGAAGTGCTTTCCGCTGTAGGAGGAGTTTTGCCACATCCAGGCTTCCATACTTAGCAGCAACATGTAGGGGAGTGAAGCCTTTCTGTTAAGGGAAGGATATTTAGGGTTAGTTAAATATAGACAAACATACACTGCTGTTCAACAAATTTGTAGTAAGATTTTATTGTTTTAAAGAAATAAATACTTTTATTCAGCAAGGAAACAAACTGATCAAAAAATGCTATTTCAAATAAATAGAATGATTTCTGAAAGATCATGAGACAGTGAAGACTGGAATAATGGCTGCTGAAAATAGCTTTGCCATCACATGAATAAATTACATTTTAAAATATATTAAAACAGAAATTAGTTATTTTAAATTTTAAATTTTTTTTATTTTGTTAGCATTTTTATAATATTTTTATTATAATAAGTCATGGGAACAAATTAAGTTGTAGACAAGATATTTATATATAGTTTTTTCTGCATTTCATGTGAGGGGCTCTCTTTCACAGATATCCCTGCAGTCCCACCTTAGTGGCGAGTGAGTGAGATGCACCGGCCTCCAGAAGCACTGTAGCCGTCTCCACCTGACCTTCACGAGCAGAGATGTGCAGAGGTGTGTATCCATTAGTGGTGGAAGCATCAGGGTGAGCCATGTGCTGCAGTAACAACTGCACAATCTCTGTCTGACCCAGACGAGATGCAATGTGAAGGGGTGTCTGGTCCTCCTGGAGGCAAGAGAGAGAAAGAAGGAGAGAAATGCAAATATAGTATATTTAAAGCTCTACTTGTAAGCATTAATATCTGTATTTTCGCTTTATTCAGTAAGTGTTTTATTGACTGACTCTGGCCATGGCATCCACCAGAGCACCATTCCTTAGCAAACATCGCACCACCTCCATCTGTCCTGCCCTTGCAGCCATGTGCAGTGCCGTCTCACCACGCTGAAAACAAACACAATTAGTACTACATGAAATGCACTGCTATGTAGGCCTTTTAGACTATTTTTTTTTTAGGATTGAGTAGAAAGGATAGGAAATTATATCAAAAACTGCACAGCATAAGCAGGCTAAGCTACAGCTCTGCAAGTAGGGGTGTGAGAGATATATATATGCATTACTTTGTTTTAAAGTAGTCATTTAAAATCATAAAGTTGGGAAGTCGTGGCCTAATGGGAGTATTTTAGAGAGTTTGACTCCTAACCCTAAGGTTTTGGCTTCACGTCTCGGGCTGGCAATACCACAACTGAGGTGCCCTTGAGCAAAGAAACCCCAAACTGCTCCCCGGGCGCCGCAGCATAAATGGCTGCCCACTGCTCCGGGTGTGAGTTCACGGTGTGTGTGTGTGTTCACTGCTTTGTGTGTGGACTTTGGATGGGTTAAATGCAGAGCATGAATTCTGAGTATGGGTCACCATACTTGGCTGTATGTCACTTTCACTTCAATGTTTTCTATAGATATATTGTGTCTGTTCAAGGAGACAAAGAGGGCAGAAAACACATCCTGTTTGTTTTCTTTATTTTACAAAAGCACAACGTTTTGATGATATTGTGAGTGCACACAAATAAAAGTAGACCCTAATGATGTATTACTCTTATCTGTATGAGCAAAGATGGCATATTTTAAGTTGTTTCCACTGTTATTACGGAAAAAATGTAAGTGATTGTGCCGGCGCCTCCATGTCCTGCAAAGTGCGCTTTAGTTTCCACTTGTCGCACAAACACTTAGATATGTGCCTTACAGTGCACATTTATCTAGGTTAAACATTTAAACTAACATTGTGATATGCTTGAAGAGTTTTTATCTATAGATTTTATTTTAGGCAAGTTGTGTTGATTTGGGAATGGTAAATTGCTCAAACATGTGGTTGGCCACTTGGTCGTCACTTTAAAAAACAAAAACACGAATTTAACAAACTTCCAAACATTTCCATACATTTTTTTTCTAAATTAACTTAAGAAACAGAAAGAACCACTTCGGCATAAAAAAAACAAAAATGGACCATTTTAATGGCTGCAAGCTGTCAGACAAGGGCCGAGCTAGGGCTGTGTGATGTAGCTGTCATGTGTGATGTGTGAAACAATCCAATAAAGACAAAGAAGAGTTTAATAATATTTAATAAGCCAACAATCAGGGTACAATCAAGGTTATCCACATTAAACAGACTGGACTGGACAAACACTGGGAGCAAACACAGGGTTTAAATAGGACTGAGGACTAACAAGATAATTAACAATGAAAGATAAGAGAGAACTAATCAGACACATGAGGGAAAATTAGGTCAAACAGTGACAGTGACAATGACAAGACTGTGACAGAACCTTCTCTCCCAGATCACAGACAGGCAGGAGGAGTTTCTGGAGGTGGCCGGATGACCAGGAGTTGGCAGACAGAAGAAGACCAAAGAGGTGATGACTGGGAGCAGGAGGAGGCAAGATGGCAACCAAAACCCAGCCAAAGTGAAGGCTCCTTGTGTAGACACAGGAGGAGGATCCTGGGGTGCAAGCTCTTACAACGAGGCCGGAAGCGATGGTAACCCAGGTGGAGCCAAGCAGACGCTCAGTCTGGGTGACACAGATGATCCAGAGGGCTAAGGCAGGGCAGCAGCTCCAGCGACCATGGTGGAGGCTGGGATCCGAAAGACAGCGGTGGAGCCGGATCGACCAAGGGCCAGAGGGACGGTGTGACGAGGGAAGCCGGAGGAGTGAAGTCCCAAGGCAGTGGATGGTCAGTGACTGACCAAGGTGGAGCCGGATGGAGGGAGCCTGGTAGAGCCAGTGGGCTAACGGGCCATGGTGGAGACAAGGGAGCTAGGAGCCAAGGCAGAGCTGATCGGTCAAAGGACAAAGGTTCAGTCATGGATCCAGAGGCTCAAGGCAGAGACAGGGCAACCTCACGCCAAGGCAGATCTGATGGAACGAAGGCCCGATGTGTACCTACATAGGTAGAGGGTTGCATCCGGGATGACTGACAACCAAGGAGCGGAGACTGAGCGCTTGGCTGCGGTGAGAGATGGAGATGGCAGGTGCTAGATGAAGGCTGTAAAGGAGTGGTGATGAGGTCCATAAGTGCCAACAGCAGGACAGTCCCAAATAAGTGTAGATGATCTTGAGGCTGGATAGTAATGGCATAAGCTGCAGCTGGCATAGAGTTAACAGAAAGACAGAAAGGTGATAGCACAGGAACTGAAAACCAGATACAAGAAGGAGGTGGTGGGATAGGGAGGATGGGTGGGAGTTTAAGAGACTCCGAGAATTCAGTGCAGGACGGAACCAGTGAGAAGGCAGAAGGCTTGGTGCTGGGCAGAACCTGCGAGAGGTCAAAAGGCTTAAGACTGGACGGAACCAGTGAGAAATCAAAAGAAGCAAGACTGGAAAGGGACGAAGAATAGGAAAGAGAATACACAGAAACCAGCTGCAGCTTACCCTCAGTGGTGGAGATGTGAGTGGGGCTTTTGTCTCTGCCCTCATCTTCCACGAATACTCTGAATAGCTTCGATATTGTGGCCGGCTTGCACACCTGGTCAGACTTATAAGCGGCTCGGGCTCCAGGGCGATGATTGGCTCTGTTTCCTCAGGCTCTTCAGTCTCAGCAGGCTCTTGCTCCGTGTCTGCGGTGGGCTCATGCTCGGTGCTGCGCTGGGATAATGGCTTGATGAGTTCTGGCTCAGGAGTGGGGCTGGTGAGTTTCTCATCTGTGTAGCAGGGTGTCAGTGGCGAATTGTAATTTACCAGCACCCACTCCACTAGGCTCTCTCGAGGACCGCCCCCGGACAACTTTCCCTTAAAGGCAGTGTTTAGTCCCACATGGTAGAACGTGGTGAGGTAGTTATCCGGGTAGTGTGTTCGGTTGGCAAGTTCCAAAACTTTTATGTGGTCCTCGAGAGAGCAACAAAGAACACCCAAAACAAAAAACTAAAAAAAATGCAGCTGTGTTGGTCTGGTCTTCTGTCACATGTGGTACATGTAACAATCCAATAAAGATGAAGAATAAAAGTTCAATAATATTTAATAAGCCAACGATCACTTTACTTTTAAAAACAGTCTTATAGTTTTATTTGTGTAATTGTAATTGGAGTGTAAATACATTCATGTCACCTCTGATTTGAATACATTCCATATCAAATGCAGCTGTGTATTCTGTGTCATCTCTGCAGTACAAATTAAATAAATAAATTGTTGATATTGATTTCATTTGATTGGTAACTGCTCTATAATGTATTATTATTCTAACTGAATTTATTGACTAACTATATAAGAATGTGACATAAAAGATGACCTAATTTAATAAAGGTTAGACAAAAAAAGTCCTTATAAAGGTAAAAATGCTCCTGCAAATCAATTTAGGCAGTCAAACAACACCCCTTATATGAAAAGGAAATTTGTGTCACTGCTATGAATTAACCAACGTTTAGAACATAAAGAATATTATAATATAGTTTTGGGATTCATTTTTTGTCAATATCACACACTCCTACTAGAAATCTTAAGAAATGTATTTAAATGTATACAAATCATGTCCATCATGATAATTATTTACTCACAATATTACAGACATCAGGTGAGGCTCCATTCTGGAGCAGTAGGAGAACGATATTCAGGTGTCCCATAAATGCTGCAACATGGACTGGGGTCAGGCCGGACTAGAGAGAAAGAGAAGAGAGAGTAGTAATGCTAACCTGCACTCATTTTCATCAATAGGAATGAATTCAACACATTTTCAGATGCTGAAAGTTCTGTTTATACGAAACCTAAACGTTGCAGTCCAATTCACATATTCAATTACATAAACAAAATTTCAGCACATGCATATCTAAAAATACTTTTTTTTTAGCAATTAAAATATTTTTTAGCAAATATTTAGTAATTATTCAGTCCTATCTTAATTATTCAATCTAATCTTTAAATAAGTCTCTTAATTGGATTATGTCAGATCTACACCACCCCTTTCCATCTGATACAAATTTCCTTTGGATCAAGCTCAATCCGATCAATGAAGGCTTTTCAGTCCAACGGAGCCATCATTTTGATTATAAACAGATTATTTGGGCGCACATAAATGTAGTTAGTGTTAGAAGAGATGAAATACTAACTAAATGAGCAAGTAGCAGTTGAGTCAGCAGTCAACAAGAGAAGCCACTACCATTCACATTACATTTAGACATTTGGCAGATGCTTTTATCCAAAGCGGCTAAAACGGCATTCAGTGTGCAGACATTTTATCAGTATGCATTCCTTCAGAATCAAACCCACTGTCATTGCTATTGCCATGCTCTACTGTTTGAGCTACAGGAATAATTAAACTCTGCAAAGTTTAATTAAACTCAAAATAATTCAAAATAATTAAATGTGTCACATGCTAAATCGGATATTATTATCCTAAATAGTGCACGATATTTCAATAAGTATCAGTCAGAGAATTCTAGGACTCTCACTTCAGTGATGGCTTGAATTGAGGCTCCGTATTTAACCAGCAGTTCCATGACTTTTACTCTGTTCTTCTTACAGGCAATATGCAGAGGAGTGAAGCCATTCTGATAGACACAATAAATACATTAGTAATGCTCATTAACATTGGTACACATTCATTAGACTTTTTTTCAAAGACAAAGAATTACCAGTGCTCTGGCATTAGGATTCGCTTTTTTATCCAGCAGTAATTTTGTGACTCTGTAGTGACCACAGTGGGCGGCAACATGAAGGGCAGTCAGGTAGTCCAGTGTGACATCATCAACCGGTGCCTTGTGTTGCAGCAGGTGTTTCACACAGTCAACGTGATCACCCTGAGCAGACATGTGCAGCGGGGACAGGCCGTTCTGTGTGTGTGTGTGTGTGTGTGTGTGTGTGTGTGTGTGGGTATGTTGAAATACATAGAACGAGAGAGGAAAAAATACAGTTCAGCTTTAGATCAAAAAGTAATAATAACCATGTAATAATAATTTGAACAATATTTATTAATAATATTACTGTTTTAAGGCATTTTTATATGTAAAAAATTCAAATAAATCCAGCCTTGGTGAGTATAGGAGAGCAATTAATAGATCATATATCGATCATATAATGATATACATATATCATTAGCAGTTTTTAGGAACCACTTAGACCTTGGTTCGTGCCAGTATGGGAGCTCCTCTTTCAAGCAGTAGTTCCACTGCAGTGTCATGTCCACTTCGGGCTGCACAGTGCAGCGGTGTCAACCCATCCTGTTCAACAGAGAGGAGATAAATAAAAACAAACATTATATATGAAGACACGTAAATGTACATACATAATGCATTATGAAAACTACTCAGGCAAAGTTTTTCAAAATAAGATACCTTAAACAGTCTAAACAGTAGAATAATTTTTTCTCTGAACTGCTGTTAACAGTACAGGCGCTAGAGGGCGCTTGTTTTACTGCATTTTGATGGTGGTACTACTTGATTTTTGATTTTAGTTTTAATTCACATATTAAAAAGATGAAAAAATGAAAAAATGATAACATAGCTAAACTTTGACCTTTTTCTAAATCTGAACGATGCAGAAACACTAATTCATGCTTTTGTCTCAATCTCAGCAATAGTCAAAAAAATAAAAAATAAAATAAAATAAAACATAAATAAATAAATAAATAAATTCTGTGATGCAGGTTTTTGTAAAATGTGCTCCAAAATTATTGGAATACACTACCATCAAATATCAGGGAAGTATTTTGTAAAAGAAAGTTAAAAATTCATCTTTTTATTTTGCCATTTGCTAGGAACTGTTTATAATAAATGATTTTTCTATTATGTTTTAGTATTTTATTATATTAGATGTGTTCTATTTGATTTCTTTTATCTTTTAGGTTTGATGTATTTGTTATTTCCTGTATTTTATTAGATATAATGTCGAATTTGATATTTATGCAATTTTTGATTATGTAAAGCATGTTCAACTGCATTTTATGTCTGAAAGGTGCTATATAAATAAAGTTTATTATCATTATTTTATTATTATAATTGATACTCACCCTGGTCTTGGCGTCAATCTGAGACCCCCTATCTAGCAGCAGAGCAATCATGTTTGTATTTCCGCGTTTGGAAGCCACATGAAGAGGGGTAATACCATTCTAAACAAAACAATGTATCCTTTAGTAAAGATTAAATATTCATATTTGATAATCTACTAAGTTTGAAATAAACCATTAACCAGAGACACTGTCTGCTGAAATCATGAGAATGTAAAAGATAAACTGCAAGCCTTTCGATTTATATATATATATATATATATATATATATATATATATATATATATTATATATGATATAATCACATCCATATAATATATGAAATCTGATAGAACAGTATATGAAATTCATACATTATACTAAACAATAATCAAATTAGAACAAATGCAACAGTGTTTTAACTGTGGAGAAATTAAAGAAAAGAAAGCATACACCTCAAAATTATTCCCGTAAGAAAGATAGTTTACCCAAAAATTATAATTGTATCATTTCAGTGAATAATGACTTCAATATCAGTCTGTTCTTTACAGAAAGCATTGATTTAGAACAGTGGTTATCAATCTCAACCAGGGGGTTGGCGCCCACTAGGGGGCCTCAGCAAACTTCCAAGGGGGCCGCAGGATGACAAGCAGTTCATAATTACAGCAGAAAGCCTATACTGGGGGAGGGCTTTGATTATTGACAAGGGAGGCCTCAAATCAAAAAGTTGAGAACCACTGATTTAGATGACTTACGATCAAACACTTCAAAGTATGTCCAACCACTTAAAATAAAGCTATGCTATTTTTGTCAACTGAAGTTGCCGCTTTTTAAAGGTTTTAGCAGTATATGATCATACCCTGGCTGTGAAGTCTACAGCAGCCCCTCTGTTGAGCAGCAGCGTGGCCACATTAACATTACCGTAGTGAGCAGCAATATGCAGAGGAGTGAAGCCACTCTGTTAGAGGATAGAACAGTATTGGAATAAAGAAGGGACAGAACAAAGAAGAAGAAAGAGGACAACAGAATGAAGGTAAATGTCTGTACTGGTCTTCTAACTGATTTAAAACGTCCATCATTCATGATCTACCATGCAGCATTCCCATGAATCATCACATTTGTGCAAAGCCTTAAAAGAAAGAAAAAATGAAAAAGTAAACAAAATGCCTGGATTCTCATCTGCTACCAGTGGATGCAACCAAACCATGCACTGGAGTAAAGGAAAAAAAAAACACAAAAGTTGGATGAAATAAGAAACGGAATGATTAGAATTGTGCATAATATATGAGCACATTCCCAGTGTCATATGAGTTTTCATGAGAGAGATGAGAAGTTTCTCAGTGACAGTGAAAGGAAAAAAAGATGATGAACAAATATCTGAACAAACAAATGTTATTCAGCAACTACTCACTACATACTGCTAAAGATGAAAGAATAGATAGGAAATTGGCATTGTCTGTCTTACTCGTTCGTTCGATGGAGCCATTTTTCCTTACCTTTCCATTCTGACAGACATGGTGCAATTTAAAAAACAGAATTAACAAAAAGGTCCAGCAAAATGTGACCGAGAGACTTCTACACAGATAGTGAGAGTGACAGTATGAGTCCACATGCACAATTAAGAGTTAAACATCTGTTTAGTTTGTTAGTAAAATCATAAGTGGTGTTTAAACAATATTATGAACCCTAATTCCTGCTCAAAACGTTCATTGAAATAAAGGAGCATAAAAACGTGTTGATGAGCAAGAAACACCCAAAACCGTTTGAGGAAACAGGGTGCTGCTACTAAAATAAAAACAACAATGTGTCATGCACTATGCCATTTAAAAGGACAAGACTCTACTCTTCCCATGCACTGTCAAAGAAAGATTCAGTGTTAAGTACTGTAGCATATTAAGCTTTACAAGAGCTGAGACGAATGCAGGATTCTGCTGAGAATCTTAATACCTCTGTAGTCCTGTTGACCATCATCTGGAGTTGCACATGAGGAAGAAAGTATGGCATTTTCATTAATAATTTTTTTTATTTTTTATTTGTATCCTTTTTTTATCTTAAAAGGATTAATTCCAAGGGCACCCATATATATATATATACCATATATATATATATATATATATATATATTAACACTCAAAAACCTGAATATGTTTCAAATTTTCATTTTAGAAAATTTGCTGAAAATGTATTCACCCTCAGGCCATCCATGTAGATGATTTTGTTTATGCATCAGAACAGATTTTTGAAAAATTTACCATTACATCACTTGCTCACTAATGGATCCTCTGCAGTGAATGGGTGCCGTCAGAATGGGAGTCTAAACAGCTGATAAAACACTTTAAACTGTTACTTCTGGTCAAAATACCTGTCCATAATTTATAAATAATAACACTTCCTCCTGTGTAAAAGTCCATCCAATGTTGTCCTCTCACATCATATTCACCAACATATTTGCTTTGGACTTTTTTCGCTTGTAAACAGTGTTTCATCTGTGTATATTTCTCTCCTGATTCAGACTAAATGACTTTTTCCTGGAGAAAGCAACATTTTGAATAGAGGACTCTTATTTAATTTGGAAGCAACAGTTTGAAGTTAGAATCATCTTAAGAGTCGTGTGGATTACTTAAGGATCATTATGATGCTTTTTTTCAGCTGTCTGAAGAACTCTCATTCTGACGGCACCCATTCACTGAAGAGGATCCATTGGTGAGCAAGAAATGCTAAATTCCTCCAAATGAAGAAACAAACTCATTTAGATCTCCAATGTCCAAAAATTATATTATCATGGTTAACAACCTCAAACCCATGGTATTACCTATATATACTTATAATAAAAATAAATAAATAAACATAGTATAACTATAGTTCCATTTTTGAAAAAGCATTTAAATCCCACTCCCTCACCTTGGATTGGACATCAGCATTATGGTCATTCTGGAGCAGCAAAGCTGCTGACTTGGTGTCATCCTTGCGGGCAGCGATGTGGAGCGCAGGCAGGCGGACTTTACCTTTTGTGTCATGTTCCAGGAGCAGAGAGACCACCTGATTATGACCCTGCTGCAGAGCAATGGCCAAAGGAGTAAAACCATCCTACAAACACAAGCAATAGACAGGCAGAGATAAACAAACAGAACCATCTCTTTGTTCAGATACAAAGGCAATTAACAAGTTGACCAATATGCAGGTCAAAACTTGGTCCAGGGGTTGGAAGTCCAGCTGATCAACCATCTAGACCAGCTTGGACCAGATAATAAAGTCTATGGAAATGTGTAAACACTCTCCTCTTTTTAGAAGCAAGTACTTGTATGGGCATGTTGCAAAGAATGGAAAGTCACACACACAACTCTCACAATCACAAACCTCTGTGGCAATACTCTGGTTTCCACCATTCTCCAGCAGATATCGCACAACATCCAGGTGATTCTCTTGAGCAGCCATATAAAGTGGAGTGAAGCCATTCTGTAGTAACATACCAGTACCATAAAGCTAAATTATAATTATAACGATTTATTAAATACTATTTTAATCGAACAATAATCAAATCATATATCCCTTTATTATAATATTACAGGCTCTTACTTGCGATTGCGAGTTTACATCTGCTCCTATTTTCACCAACAACTTCGCAACTTCTTTCTGCCCAGCCAGACAAGCAATGTGCAATGCTGTGTTCCCTTTCTGAAGAGGAAGAAAGGGAGATACATATTAACATCTATAATTGTGCACTTGTTTGTGTATGAATATGCTGGTACTTGTGTAAATCATTAAAAGCACAAAAGGACGACACTGAAAAAAACATAAATCAAACAAAATTCAATTCAATAAATAAATTAACAAATTCTAAAAATAATTCAAATATTTACAACAAAATATATCTAAATATCATACTTGACTTAAGATGCAACATAAGATATTAGGATTAAGAGTATGTGTTTCTTAGACCTTCTTTTTATGAATAAATCTAACGAAGAAATTAAATATGTGGAGAAATGGATAAACAATTGTAAAAAAAAAAAAAGAAAGAAAGAAAAAAGGAAAATTCCAACAGTACATGAGGTCGTATTTTTTTTAGAGTGTATGCTTAACATAAGAACAGCTATTTGCCAATTGGTACAGTACTTGGGGACTGCATAAAACATTTGACTAAATTTTCAGAAATCTTATCAGACAAAAAAGACTTCTAATACATAATAAAACAAATAAAATGAAAACCACTTAAACAATCACATTTCTGCTCAACACAAAGTCTCCAAAGCTTTTTCTCTGCTGTCAGTGTGATTGCTCTTGTGTGGGTGTGTCTGTTCGGCCCTGTGTGTCAGATGACAGGAATCATCAGAGTCCAGCTGTACTCATCATATCATAGTGCTGGATGACTGGCATTCTGTCATATTTACTCTCTCTCTCTTGCCATTTGGGAATCACATACCCCTTCCCTCCAATTTGTAAGTGTTTATGTGTGTTTAACCTTGGTTGAAGAGTCCACGGTCGCACCCCTCTCCAAAAGTTCCTCCACCAGCTCCACGTGACCCTCTTTTGCTGCTAGATGAAGCGCATTTAGTCCGTTCTACACGCAGAGGGAGACATGATCAATAAATTTTCTATCAGTGCAGATTTAATATTAAGCTACAATAAAGAACAAGACAACAACACATTTGCTCATGATAAATAATAGCATACAAGCTGCATAAAAACAGACTTTGGAAAAATTATTTGACTGGGGTAATACTAGAACAAAAATGTTTTACATAGTAGATCTCTTGTGCATTCTGTAGGTTTTTACTAAATATGGAGAAAAAGACAGAAAAAGATTCATTACGAAAATTAAAGATCATGGAAATTTCATGTTAAATGTATTAAAACATAATTAATATAGTAAATAAATGTTATTTTATTTTTTTAATAATTTATTTTTTATTTTATTTTATTATTATTTTTATTTTATTATACTTTTCCTCCAGAGTTGGAAAATTCCTTATGTAAAGAATAATTATGACAGATTTTACTATGGTTAAATTTGGTCTTTTTTCTATTTTAGTACAATGATCAGAAAAAAAGGTTTTAAGCCATTATGAAATCATTCATTTTCATTATATCATGTAAAAAGTCACTTATTTCATTTTTATTTTATCAGATCAAGCTTACATGTTTAAACACAGAATTTCAGTGTTTAATCTTTTTTTTCTCGAGCTGTAAATAAGCATTCCTTTTATTCGAACATCACCACCTGTCTTAATTTACTAATGCACCTCATTCTATGTTATACGGTTAAATCATGACAGCTCTTGTGTAATGCATTATGGCTAACATTCAGACTCGTCAGTAAGAGCAGAGAGAATTAACGAGACTCTAATCTCATTTATATGGATAATGAAAGCTGAAGGAGTTTTCGCATCCAGAGAGAGGGATTCCGGTGAAAGAGTGGAAAGAAAAAAAAACAGATAAAACATGGGCAGATTATATTGCAATATCACTCAGTGAGGATTAGAATGGTGGATTTTAGAGAAACAGCATGGAATGCCTGTCCATTGTTGTGCTGACATGCTCATTACTGGCGACTCCAGATGACATCATAATGAATAATGTCATATTCAGAGCAGAGGCAAATTCAGCACATTACATAATAAAGGGGTCATAGCAACCTAGCTATGACATAGCTATGACATTTGTCTCTGATGGCATTTCAGTAATATATGTTGACTATTTCACAAAATTTCACACCCAGTTTAATGTAATTTAATGTAATTAAGTAAATAAATAAATAAATACATAAAATGTAAAAAGACAGCACAATCACCCTTTCAAAGGAAATGTTTCACAAAGATGTGAAAATGTGAAACATGCTTTATATAAAAAACAATGTCTTGTATAAAAACAATGTTATTGTAACATTAAGGCTCTTAAACACTGTTTTTCTCTTTTTTCCCCCCATGTTGGTTCCACATGACCACAACAATCAGTGCTACATTTACATACAGTAATATTTATATGGCACACCTTGCTAAAACCTGTACTTTAAAGATTTTTGCAGATTTTGGAGTTTGTGTCTGTGCCAAACCTCACAGAATGAATTTTGCGCACCGTATCTCCTATATGTAGATAAAAGGACACTTTAATCATACATTCTCAGAAAAAAAAAAAAAGTAAAAGGTACATACCTTATTTAACCCCCCAAACCCCTGCCTCGGCCCACCCCATCCCGCCACTGACAGTTTTGTACCTTATTTCTGAGAGTGTATATCTGACTAGATAAGGAAATATTGTATTTGTTATTTACATGCATGCTTGCATTTCACTACTGTTTGATTTCAAACAAGACCAGTTTAATATTGACTTCACACTTCCCTAAGATTAAAGATCAGTTACCATTAATATATTTGGTGATTTCAGTGCATTGTTATGCCAGGGGTAATTTGTAAGGAATGGTTGAACACAGCAGTGCTGTGACAGTGGGAGGGTTTAGTTAGGCAGAAGGTACCGAAGGTCGGGAGTGTGAACAGCTGCCAGAGAAACGCATGAGTAAAACGGCTTTGATGTACTAGAAAGAACTGCCTGGCAGAGAACTAGCTGATGATGCTGGCAATGCAGCTTTTGTCAGGAATCACTACGGCTCCCTATAACATCATAACAATGCAATTTGTGGCCAAGATGGTCAAAAATTGAGAGAAAGCAAGCTAAAAGACCATACACATCTCTAATAATCAGGATTATCCTTCACTCACAAAGCACAATCTACTAGGCCTTTCTAAAGAATGGAGCTAACACAGAGTTGACAGAACATGGAAAGAAGTTTATGGCAACCTGCTTCCTGGAAAAATTTAAATTCAGTATTACTCAACAGATTTTCTCTTAACAGTTTAGATTAAAAGCATTTAAATACATAATCTAAACTGCTTTAGATGTAACTGTGCAAAACTTCTAATTGTTGAATTCCTTTGAATTATATTGCAACAAAAGTATGAAATAGTACATTAAGGCTAAGAGGAATCAATGAGATTGCATTCATAGTGTTTTATGTAAAAAGTTACCTGGTTGCAGGTGGCAATATCCTGTCCGCTCTTGAGGAAATCCAGCACCTTTTCAATATTACCTGCCCTGGCCGCCCTTAGGAAGCTGGTATTACTGTCCGACTGTAGAAACAAGACAACAGAAAAAAACATTAGGAAACTTCAGACCAGCTGTAGTTAATTGTTTTTCTTTTAGAAATAACAATGAATTTCAAAGTAAACTAACTAAAAGGTGAACACACACACACAAACACACACACACACACAAACAGTTCCGCATGTGTGCATTGGTATCTTGCCATGTGAAGAAAATTAATGCTAAGATCAAATTTCAGATTTGGCATATCAGTGAACATGTGTTGATTTGTAATATTACAGAGCAATTCCTTTTAAAGCCCTTGGCATAAGAGTCACAACTGTGACAATAAAACCTGTGTGTGCAATACCAACGCAAAAATCCTCGATGTACTGAATAATGAACACTACAGAGAAGGAAGACAGTACCTTTCGATTACCTTTCAACAGCTGCACAAAATGTATTTAAAAACACAGATACATTGGTGCCAAGCTCTGGCATTTAAGCTGCTAATGAACAGATCAGTACCTCTCAGGTCATGTGGAGCGTTGAGCATTAATGTGTCAGGTTATTACAGATTTGACCGAAATGTTTGAGACTTGACCTCTGCTCCTTCTGAGGTTGCTGAAGTTGCCTTCACACATGCTTCACTATGAGCTCAACCTAACCAATGGAAACAGACACTGTACATTTGCTGCTGAAGTTGCCTTCACACATGCTTCACTATGAGCTCATGTGGGCAACAAAGTTCAGATCTGGTTCATGACACTTCCTCCCATCTAAATTCCCACCAATAACACTTTTAATAGAAATAAAAGTGATATCACTGGTAATGATGACTTTTACATTAGTGATGATCATATTACCTTTCGAAGGTAATAAGTAAACTAAAAATCAGGTATAAAAATGAATTAAACACCAAAGTCTTGAAATACTTACTTCACAAAAGTAACCCTGCTATATCAAACAGCTTAGATCAGCCTAAATTTCCAGCATTTTTGTTGGTTAGTGCTGTTTTGGTGCTGGTCAGAACAGCTAGGGCAGTACACAGCCGTGCTGTTGGCTTTAGTTAGTGACATGGTCTTTCTGGTGATGCTAGTTGACCAAAGTGGTTGACCAAAATGGTTCTTTTATGGCATTACTCCAAGAAAACCCTTTAGGAACCTTTTCTTCCAAGAGTGCATTTCTCACAATATCTTCTATGTTCCACAGAAGAAGAAGAAAAAAAGTAATATCGGTTAGGAATGACATGAGGGTGAGTAAATGATCTAAATGAGATCTAAACTGCAATCGCCATGGTTACAAAAAGAATAACAGTAGATTGTTCTGCATTACGATCCCAGCATCCCAAACACAACATATGCTGGTCTTTTCAGCAGGAAAATTACCTCAACAATCCTCTACTGAACCTAGATATTATTAAGATTGTCTTACCATGGTATCTGCCACAGAAGTGTAGGACCGGTCCAGATATGGATCACTTCCACCGGTCCGCAGGCCTTTATCTGAACCACATGCCTTACACATCGCCGCATTGCCCATTGTAAAGAGTGACCCAAACCTTTGCAAAAAACTGTGCTACACTTTACATCAATGTCTCGATCGTTCGTGAGTTTCCGCTCTTGAGTTTCTGCCTTTTCCAGTGATAACCAACCACTGAACATCAAATTGCTCCTCGGGAGATTGATTCCAACTCGCTCACATGCACTTAGCTTTATGGGTTTGCATTATCCTCAGTCTTCAGGAAGTACCCAGCAGCCCATTCAATTATCAGCTTCAGAGCATCTATCCAGCTAATGTGAATTCCCCCAAACTTTCATGTCTTTCTCCTCAGGTCCTGAACATTGTCTCTTATGTGCTCTCTCTGATCCCTGCCCCGCATCTTCTGTGAGAATCTGCGTCCTGTATTGGCACAGACCCCTTGGCTTTTATCTCCTATACTTTTCCGGTCTTGTCTCTCTTCCCGCTTGGCTTCGTGACTGACAACTGTGGCCGCAAATGTGTCTCCCATTGCTATATCAGGCCGAATAACCCACCCCGGGCTGGGTTATTTTTAACCCCTCAAGGCCCAGGCAGCTACAACAAGGGGCAATCCTAATGGGGAAGAGCCAGCTGGGAAACCTGTCTTTTTCCTCCTGAGGTCTAGGAATGTGCATCCACCGGGAAAACTTGAGTCAAAAAGTCTTGACTGGAGGAAGAGGGTGTTATTAACAGGAACCCTTGTTTGTCATACCATATACATTGTCTTCAAAATGCAGTACATTTGCAGGAGTATGTAAATCATTGAAGATCATATAAAAGAGCTATTGAATTCAGTAAAAGCACCTGCAAAACACCTCATGAATCCAATTCATCATCCATGAGGAATATATCCATTGTTAAACAGCTATAGCAATGCCTACAGTGAATTAGACATCATAATGGCATCAGTGTCTGTGGGTCATCTCTGGTCCCGAGGCAGTCCGCATTGACCAGACTATGATTCAGCATTAAGCTGACTTCCACTACAGACATATTGACCTTCCATTGACTGTCCTGATCAATGAGATGCCCCCCATTAAGCAAAATACTCTGGGTTTTACAGTTAATGGGGCAATAATGACAAGTGAGTTTAAACAGAAAAGAACATATCATAATAATGCTTTAAAACAAAACATAGTGAACTCTGTCAATGTACATGTACAGCTGACTTTTTGAAGAATGTTAACTTGATTCAGTCAAAATCAAATTATTTTATTTAAAAAAATATTGCAAAAAATAATAATAATAAATAATAATAATAATAATAAACACTACTGTTCAAAAGTTTGGGCTGGAAAGATTTAAACAAAATTTAAACAAAAAGATTTAACCAAAAATACACTAAAACAGTATATAGTATTACATATATAATATACTATTAAAATTTAAATTAACTGCTGCATTTTTAGCTGACATTTCTCCAGTCACATGATCCTTCAGAAATCATTCTAATATACTGATTTAGTGCTCAAGAAACATTTCTTATTATTATCATTATTAAAAACAGTTGTGTTGATTAATATTTTTGTTGAAAACCATGATACTTTTTTCAGTATTCAAATCAAAAGTATTTATTTTTAACATTACAAATGTCTTTGCTTTTGGTAAATTAAACAGATCCTTGCTAAATAAAAGTATTCCAAAAAAATGGTAGTTTATTTGTAAAATATCATAATGCTTTTCCATTTAAAAATAATAGAAATATTTCTGATGAACTAACATCATAAAAAAACATCAAAATTGTAAATATTACCATTAACATGTAAATTACATTATACATGACAAATGCAAATTGTTATTCTATGTTAACATTCTCAGCTCCTTGTGTATCTCAGTTATAATAAGACTGTTAGTTTGACACTGCCAGTCATTTAGGTTGCAGCAGGCAGTGGCGGATTGAGCAATGACACCTAGAGTTTCCCGTGCCCCCCCCCCCACCAAATATAGATTGCACAAAAGTTTAATCAAAAGCAAGTCTTTGGGAACAACTAGAATCTATTTGGATGTCAATAACAACAGAGACTGTGTAAAAGTGCATAAAAACAATTGCCAGCAAGAATGCAAGTTTTTTTGGTTATTATGTGTGAATAAAGACTATTTAGTTGTTTTAGTTTGTTATTTGCCTAATAAATCACAATACAATTTTTAGTTTTTGACAGGTGGTCTAAAAAATTCATTAAGCACTGTACATAGCTACATAGTTTTACAAGGACTTGAACTGAAAATAAAACTTACAAACTCACTTGTTTACACTGCCCCTTTATTGATTGCCAACGGCTGCAAAGTAGGCCTACAATGTGAAGGTGCAAGACTGACGCTCAGTAGCGGATTTACACATCCATGAGCGATGCAGTTTCACTTCAGCTGAAGAGACGCAGGTTGCGCGACACTGCACAGCATGCTCCTAGAATCTGTTTGAGTAATATATGGGTGTGAAAAAACGAAAAAACAACGGGCTCAGCAATTTGCGTGAATCCGGCGATAGATTGCGCATTCGCTGATTCACACAGGAGACAATAACAAACTTTAACAAAACATTCAGGGAACTTAGTACATTCTGATGAAAGGTTATATACTGTATAGGCCATGGCTAGATAGACATTTGAGAATGGTCACTGGTCTTGCGGGAGAAAATGTTTTTGGATGTGGTGCCCCTGGGCACTTGCCCAATTGCCCATATGGTTAATCTGCCTATGGCAGCAGGTCATCCAAGGTCACACAACTTAACACATTAGGTGAAGGCGATGTTTTATAACACATCTGTGCTAACAAACACTTTTACTTCCTTCAATGCTGTTGCTTTTTCAACCACTGCTAATCTCTCTTTAGTAGAGATGGGTCTTTCACAAACGATTTGTTCTTGCGTCTATCAAGTGATGAATGAACGAAAGACTCTGGAAGTAAACTAATTAATGAGTTTACTTTTGGCTGCATTTGAATATGATCAAAGACTGGGTGTAAACATGCAAGGGGGATTTGGCTACAGAAAATACAACGTTTTAACTCCATACAAATTAATGAAAAGACTCCAATAACATTTATTCATTCTGCTGAATGAAATTGACCAAGAGTCGATAAAACGATCTGATCTCCCCATCACTACTTCTTTATTATTTTTCCTCAGGAAGACTTACATTTTAAATAAAATCTAATTCAATTAATAAATTAGATGTAAAAATAGAAATTGAATCTTTAATACTGTAAAACATTTTCAAAACTTGCATTTTCAGATTGCAAGAACAAAACTAAAGCATACATGAGTTATATCAAAAGGTTATGTCATCACATATGTAGCCAATGAGATTTTGCACTCTAGAGACAAATCTGCATACAGGATGATCCTATTTCCTAATCCTCTTCTAGTATCTGTGCTCTAAAACAGGTACAGAACAGCTGACTACAGGATTTATCCCTGGAGCTCATCTGCAGAACAGAAATACTAAAATGCAGCCATAAAAAATGCATTAATTATTATATACTGCATGTACACAGTTGAGAATTAAAACTATTTTTTATTCATAACAAATAAATACTAAAAGTACAATATATTAAATGATACAATAATACAATTAAATAGTTTAAAAAATTATTTTATAATAATTACATTTTGCATAAAAAGTTATGGCTATGTTGTCTTACTAGGGTGTTGAATTCTAATATTTGTATACATTAGAAAGAGATAAAAAGAATGATTAATAATGTTTAATTTAAGTGATTTATAGGTATGACAATTGCAGCAGAGCAGGACAAAGTTTTACAAATCACCCATAATTTGACTAATATTGCTGGACTTGCACTATGTAACATGCAATGTATGACATCAAAATATCCTCTGACCTCAATGAACCCTCTGTTCATGTGAATGCGACTGAGATAAACTCTCATCACAGTGAGAGATAAACTCTCATCACACAGATAAACTCTCATCACAGTTACTTTACATGTGCTAGCCTAACACTGAAAGCACAAAAATGAACAATTCACAAAGAATAAATTCAGATTAAAATATGTAGAACAACAACTGGATTACTAGATGCTACATTTTAACATACTAGGCTTTATTAAATGTATTGTAATTTTTTTTATTGTTATATGTATTCTTACTGTCTTTTAGGGAGACTTTTAACATCTGTCCTGGGACTGCAGATGAAAAATAGCCTTCTGGCTAACTCTGGCATATTGGCAGAAATGTTTATTAATATGTACTGTCCCTGTAATAAATAAATAAATAAATAAAATAAAATTTGCACATTACAAAAGAAACTGACTATTTTAAATAGTATTAGGGCTGTCTGAAGATTTTGACATTAAATGGTCACAGAATTCTTTAAACAGACACGTCACCCAATACTTCAGTATGTCAGCTGTATCTGAGCTGGCATGGAAGAATTTGAGGTAAAAGTGCTGTTGTTAATGGTACCTTGCGTTTGCGCTCTGCTCTCTCTCTGTGTCTCTTGCGTCTCTCTCTGGCTTTGGCGAGAGCCTTTATCTCTGGAGGTAGATCCAGTTCCCGTGCCTTTTTAAGGTGTGCTGCTGCGTGTGCCATGATGCCGAACCACAGAAAACCATACACAGATACTTTCTATTGCATCAGATATGGAATAGTCCCATAAGGTTTTCCATATTAATGTAAAGCAAATGTTGGCGTCCTTGATCTGCTTTTCCCAAATGGCTCAATTGAATAAGGCGATAATGGATGCTCTGTGCCACTGTCCTCCCACAATTCACTCTCAATAACTCCCTCCTCAGTGTAAACAGTTTGTCTCTTTTTTTCCTCCACTAAGTGTGACTCCAGTCCATTGGGTGGCTGAAAAGATAAAAGCCTTACTCGCTGAATCTGAATTTATATCGCCATGTGTGATCTAGGGACCAGAGAGAGAGGGACAGACGGAGAGGGAGAGAGAGGGGAAGAGGGCCAACTTGCCTGTCCAGATGTGGAGGCATTCAGCTATATTCCAGCTGCAGGATTGAATGTATGTGTGTACTTCAAAAATGTGAATGTATAAGAGAAGATTCAGAGAAAAACATGAAACTGTTAATAAATACTGTGTGGCAAACACCAAGGACACCTGTGGCACATTGCGTGCTCATCGGAGCTGGGGAGGAGTTTAGGGAAGACCACAGTGGAGGCTGTAAGGAACAATGAGAATATACACACTGGGGCAATGGTAAGCCACATATACAAATCCACCTGGAGGGGAATGATACGCTCCAACACACAGCTACTGCAGTCATAGACCTGACCTTGTGGGGTGGTGTGGCATTGTGGTAAATGCCCAGGGCTGATAATCAGAGAGTTGCTGGGTCAGTGCTGGTTCAAAAAGGCACTTAAACCTGCAGGATGCTCCAGTGGGATTGTAATATAAATCCTCTTGGATTTAAAGGTGTCTGATGAATGACTACTGCAGATGCTATAGAAAAAGGAGTCTATAACTATTTCTTAGTAAGGATCACACTTAAGCTGTCTCTGAGTCTCAAAGAGTCAGGGTAGTCTCAAAACAACTATGTGTCTGTTTTAAGTTTAGGATCAGGGTTCTTTTTTTAATTTACTTTTATTCAGCAAGGATGCATTAAATTGGTGACAGTAAAGATTACAAAAGTGTTCTATTTCAAATAAATACTGTTCTTTCTATTGAAGAATCCCGAAAGCTTAACATAATTATTAAGTAGCACAATGGTTTTCAGCATTGATAACAACAATAAAGTGCAGCAAATATTAGAATGATTTATGAAGGATCATGTGACACTAAAGACTGGAGTAATTGCTGTCATGAATTCATCACAGGAGTAAATTTTAATAACATTTAAATTATAATAATATTTAACAATATTACTGTTTTAACTTTTTTTGATTAAATAAATGCAGCCTTGGAGAGCATTAGAGACTTCCTTGAAAAAACATTAAAAAGTCTTACCGACCCCAAATTTTTGAGCAGTTGTAAATATGTACACAAAATCCAATATTGTTGAATTTGCATGTGCAATTTTGTAAATATATTTGCAAATCTTTTGAAATCTGACAGGTTAAAAAAAAAAAAAAAAAAAAATTATAAAGCATGTCTTCTTTAATCCGGTGAGGCATTTTCAACTGCATTTGAATTGGCTGCATTTGAATTTCAGTCTCAATTTTCCCACTTACAAATGAATGTCACTATATTACTGAGGAGCACTTTAGCTGACCTTACAAGTCAATTTTCAATATGATCCACTAAGTTAGTGAGGACATTTTTAGAAATTTGGTCCTTACAACATAGATGAATCTGTACACACACACTGGATTCCATGTTTTACAGAGTCATTCCAAAGACATAATGATTTTTATACTGTACAAACTGTATTTTCTATCCCCTTACCCTAACCCTACTTCTAAATCTACCCCTTACGCAAAACTTTCTGCATTTTTACTTCTACACCACCTTTTGGCCTGCAAAAATAACTACACCTCAGCAAATTAGACATCAGCACACTGACACCTAGTGGTTAAACTGCACACTAGAAAAGATCCAAACATCTACCTCTGTGTGAGTCCTTGATGTAAGTATAAGACCTATAAGACAAGCACTGAATATAAGATCTATTAAAATGTACTGTAGTTTGTGTATATGAATCATAGCTATGGTGATGTAAAGTCATAGTAGGCACAGCTGAACCACTGACACCACTTTACTATCATTGTTAGATGAACTGAATAATGGTTTCTATAGGAAAAACTATAATATATGTTATAATAAAATAAAGTATTGTGCCTATGTATAAAGTATAGGTACAATTGTCTTAGTTATAATGAAAACAAAGCAGATTTGACACTTTTCATAAATAGGGTACAAACTATTGTCCCATTACTCTTCAATAGTATATCCAACAATTAAAATAATAGAACGTCATAATTTTGATATAATCTGTAGAATTAAAATTATATCACAAATCATGCACTGTAAAAAAATGTTTTATCATTATAAAAAAAAAATTAATATATTTTGTCGGCTCATAATTGAATTCAAAATTGCAGTTAACCTATACTACTCTGATTTTACTTAATTTAGTGTTTTAACAGGTTTTAAACATTTAAAGTCCTAAATTGTGGTAACAATGAACTGCTTAATGACTGCTTAAATGAAAATTCTGTAATGCAAGACCTATTTCCAACTCTATTCATGGAAAGTGCCATGCCACCATGCTTATATATATAATTTTAATATGAACCAAAACCTTTTTTTTTAACTATATACAGATGGTGCTACATTACAGTAAGGTATTCTCATAAGCTCATAAGTAAGCGCTGCATCTCATGTTATTTATTCACATGTAAAGGCAACAGACTAAACAGCAGCAGAACCTAGTCAGATCCAGAAAAAAAATCTATAAAACATTGATCCTTTATAACAACTGATAGTCTCCAGAGTAGAGCAAGAGCTGTGTAACTAGAACCGAGATACAGACTCACACTGTAAAAAGCACGGCAAAGATGGACCATCAATCAAGTTCCTTCAACCTGCTTATTGGAGGTTATACAGTCAGTCAGATCACAATTTCAGTGTTAAACACTCACCCTACTGAATCTAAAACAAACGCTTTTGCCACAATGCTAGGGAATTGTTATTGGTCGCCAAGATATTGCTGCAATTGTATTTGCGACTACCTAAGTATGACCTCACGAGGTAGCAGATAAAGATCATGCTGTAAACCTGCTGTAAATATGTTAAAAACACCACACCCCAAGAGAGATGTTTGACATATGGTTCATTTGAGCTTGAAAAGGTCTTGTCATTCTGATAAATGGACAGGATCAATACAGTGGTAAACATGAGCAGATGCAGAGGCGCCAGGTCTCAAATGTCTGCGTGCAGAAAGCAATGCTCGCAGGGGAATACAAGTTATCATCATCTCTACATTTACAAAACATCATTACTCAGGATGCTTATGTTTCACCCATCACAGCTGCTAAGGCTGGCAAATTGTGCTGCGTCAGGGGCTTGCGCTAAAAACAATAAGAGCTTTTTTTGTGTACGTAAGTACTAAGTAGTAATTTCACATATGATTTTCATCCAAAGGAGGTTTTTGCAGCAATGCTAAAGAAGAACCTTTTTTGGTTCTCCAAAAAACCCTTCAGTGAAAACAACTTTTTTCCACTAAAGAACCTTTTGAGAAATTAAGGTATAAATAGCATATTAAAGGATCTTCATGGAACCACTGATGCCAATAAAAACCTTTGTTTTTAAGAGTGTACGGTATACATATTACAGGGATGATATAGCACCACTGTTTTTCTACTGCTAACTAGCATTGTAATGACCACCTGAGAAGACTGGATGTAACTTTGTAGTAAACATATCTATGATGACAATTCAAATCTCAAATATAAGAGAAGTGTATGGGCGTATATTGTGTGTAGATGCATATAGTCATAGCTGAATCTGCACTTTTCCACTTACATCATTTAAAACCAATTCAGTCTTGAAACTCTTACAGTGTTTGTTATTAAGCCATTAGTCAACACATCGATCTTTCATAAAAGCTCACTCATAGTCAACACTCAATCCTGTTTCTCTGCACAAATCCATGACTCTAATGCACTAGATGTAGAAGCAGGAATACAGCAATATTGAAATTTTTGGCCGATACAATAGCCAGTAGTTATTAAGTTATGGCCGATAACAATATATTGTCTGCTATTTTAAAGAAGAAAAAAAAAGGTATTTACGCTAAAACTCCAATACACATGCTGCAGATTAAATCAAAACATTAACTGTTAATTAAATTGCTAATTAAAAAAAGTCATCATATATATTGTGCAAGGAGAGATTAAATTGATCAAAAGTGACAGTAAAGACATTTTAAAAGATTACTATTTCAAATAAATACTGCTCTTTTGACCTATCTATTTCTCAAAGAATGCTGAAAAAAATGTATCATAGTCTCCACAAAATTAACCTTTTTTTCAACTATGATAATAATAGTAAACATTTCTTGAGAACCAAATCAGTAAATCACATTTTAAAGTAAATTAACAGTTCATTTAAATTGTAAAATACTTCACAATATTACTGATATAACTTTATCACAACATCAAATTTAAATTTTAAAAATACTCCACAATATCAATCTTTTTACTATATATCTTTATCAAAAAAAGATGACATAAAAAAACATTATACTAAAAACAATAACAAAAAAAAAATCTTACAGACCCAAATTTTTGAACAGTAGTGTATAGTAGAAAAGATGACTGTTTAGTACATTATTTTGAAAACCAGCATAAAGAAACAGTATACTATTTATATTATCATATGTTGTATATAATATCTTCACATTATCTACTTTCAACGAAACAAATAAAATGTTTACAGAAATATTTATACTGGCTAATGCAAATATGGTAACAAATATGCCTTACTTCCCTATTTAAAAGCAATAAAGACTGACACACACACACACACACACACACACACACACACACACACACACACACACACACACACACACACACACACAAACAGCTGTTTACAAACACCTGGCACAGTTTCAAACCTTAGTGAGCTACCTACCAGCATTTTTGGCATCATTTAGGCTCAACCCCAACGTCTGAAACTGTAGCCTACAAATTATGCTGCCTCCAAAAATATCTATTTTGGTAAAAACCATAGACAGCAACTTTGACACTAATAACCTTTGTGTATGATGTAGTCCCACAATGCTTTGTAACAAGCTCAGCCTTTAATTGTTACTCAGTAGATTCCTATTAGCAGCCTAACAGTTGACAGGAAATTATTTCTACTAATATTACCACAGTAAGGTGTGCTAAATATTTCTCAGCATTTATCTCAACACAGTTCTCTTTTCTCTTTTCATGTATACACATGAAAAAAAATAAATAATTATTAATCCTTTAGAGGTAAAGAAGGTACAAAGGTGTCCCTTTTGAGGGTACTGTCCCAGTGACAAGCTGTTGTACCCTTAAAGGTACAATTTTTGCACATTTTTTTCTGAGAGTGTATCTTTTTAATTGAGTTGGTAATACATTTCTTTGTACTGGATGCGAAAAACAACATTCTACAAGATTTATTGTGGATCCCCTCTGCATTTGTACGCCCCTAGAAAAGCTTCCTCTCACTCATAAGTTTAAATGTCATGAAGCTGACAGTGAAACAGTCCCACCTATTCCATATGCACATACACAACCCTGAAAATTCCTACTTCTAGAGAATTTGCTTCATTTCATCATTACATGATCAAGACACTGGGCGGAAACCTCTCTCTAGCTTTCAAATGTCACTGTAGAAATACATATATCAGTTATCACAGACTTCATTCAAATCAGTAGAGACCACACCCAAACACACTGACAGATGCACGGAGAGAGAAAGAGGACAGTCGCTGAGAAAGATCGAGAGAAAGTTGCATAAAAGGCGAAAGATGAAGGAAGGAGTGTCATGACAGAAACAAGAGAGTGAGAAAGACAAATGCAGATGCACTCTAGACAACAACACCCTTGCAAAATTCACTTTGCTCAAAACAACACTATGCTCTTCAAGTACATGTACTTTGAACATACAATATCTGTCCTATCACTTTAACACATTTGTTGTCTTTTGTGGCATTATCACACTTTTTAAACAAGCAGGAACAGTGATTTTATACATATATATATACATATATATATATATATATATATATATATATATATACTATATATATATATATATATATATATATATATACACATATATATATATATAATATATATATATACACATACATATATATATATATATATATATATATATATATATATATATATATATATATATAAAATTATATTATATAGATAAATAAATATCATGTTTTCCATCTCTTTTATATAGGCCATTTTTGATGCTTGCACCTACAGTACATACCAAAATAAAGGAACTACATTCTCCTACATCCTCTCATACTACTGTTTGCTATGACTTTGTTATCTACTCCAACGGCATACAGTACATGATGATGAATCCATTCGCTCACTGCTTTAGAGTCTGAATCATCTTAAATGAACTCAGAGTGCCTGCAAGAAGAGAAAATACATTTAAAGAAATCAAATTTAAAGTAAGCCTGGTGACTCTGAATCCAGAAGCTTCTTATTCTTAGCCCAACTCATTTGATTCTGCATGTACTCTGGAGAAAAGGAAGGACACATGCAATGAAAATGAATGTGACTAGAAGATATGAAACTGAATGCTCTCTAATTCCATTTGAAGTTGCTAGTTCCCAGTTAGGGCCTCTATCTCATTTGCTTTGCTGGTCAGGTTTTCGTTTAGTCTCTTTCTTTCGAATCAGGTGGTTCTTGGGCAAAGTAAGCTGCAAAGTGGACCAGAATTTATTCAGAGAGTCAAAAGTCTGGATAAATGTCACTGATGTCTTAATGACCAAATGTCAGATCAGTTAAAAAAGAGAATCTATAAACACTACATTTCTTGTTAGTGGGTTGAAAATAGCCTGTTCATGAGTATCGGCTTAATAGGCACTTGACTTGCATGACTGTTTCTTACAGCAGCACCACATTTATTTATTTTTACATTCCTGAGATGCATTAAGGACATTCAAAAGTTTGGGGTCTGTAAGATTTATTTAATGTTTTCGAAAGAGGATTTTAATTACAGTAAGGAAACAAATCTCAATTTTCTATGCATCAAGTATAAAGATTTTAAATTACTGAATTTTCAAAATATATCGAACTGTTATAATGTGATTTGGATGCAGAGGAAATGCTCTGCAGTCGTGTGAGGCGGTTACTAAAACATCAGATCTATTGTTTAGTGGAAAGAGCCACTCCCTAAAACAACTCATCAATAATGAATCATGTGACTTCAAATGACATGCTTTACCAACTTAATTCTGCCTAATAATGAGAAAACAATAACTTCAGCATCACTGAAGGATGTACCTGAGAGGTAAACTGAAAAGTGAAGGTGAGTACTAAAGGATTGATAAAAAGAGACTAAGAAGGAAAGAGAAAGAGGGAAGGATGGATCAATAAAAGCATGCAGACAGCAGACGGGACAGCAATCACATCAGAGCATCAGCAAGCCTCCGTAAACACACTCTACTCAATTAGCTCTCTGGGAAGGGCAGGCTATTGTGTGATGAGCCATTCTGTCTGCTCTCTCCTTACAGATGCTTTAAAGTAGCACACAGCACAGGACATTACCTTGGCAGACACGTAATTCTTGGGAAGCTTTCCATCTGTAAGGGTGTGTGAGGTGAGCTGAACCATATTTGGCTTTATATGTGCATAGTATATTTCCATCACCTCTACTTTTTTTCACACAAGCTGACCTTAAGACTAAAGCATCATGTCTATTGGTTCATCCATCCTTCCAAGGACTTAGAAACCATTTTAAATTTCTACTTTTTAAGAGACAATCATTACTTCTCAAGGACAAGTGCCTTAATGCATCCACCACATCTTTCAAATTGTTCCTAATCCATCCACCCATCTGTTTTTCACTCGTTCTCAAGCCGTCATTGATCCATTTTCCATTCTTGCGGGAAGTCCTGATTGGTATTGCATAAATATTTTAAAGCATGAGATTCATTTCCATGTAACTCTTACCCTCATTCCTAAAAAAACTGACAATCAAGTGGATTAAGACAAGGCACTACAGTCAAAGCTATTGTTTTTTTTTTTTTCAGCACTAGGTTATTTTGATCTAATTTTCGCTAGCTTTGGTTTTTTGTTTTTTTGAATGAGATTTTTTCTTATGCGCTGAGACAGAAATCTCCACATTCATGCACCATATATCACTCGCTTGATTTATGTAACTTTTTTTTCTGGCTTTTGACAGTATTTTCTGATTTATGGAGTAATAAAAAGAGATACCCGAAATCTCACTATAAAAACCTTTAATTCTAATATGTCAACAAAATGAAACAAGAATTCTGAACCTGGCTTTATCCAGTGTTCAAATTTATTTTCTGGAAATGCATGGAAATTAGTGCACATTCAATCAGTTCATGACTCATTTGCATATTTAACATAGCATTTCAATAAACCTGTAATACAAAAGAAATACTTAATGTACTTTGATTAATCAGCTGGGGTAAGTGTGGTGATATCTATTAGTTACAATTTTATAATAAAAATAGCAGCTAATTTTCAGTACATAGCATTACACCAAATCCTGATCGACATAATCTACATCCTGTTTCTTGGCTTAGTTTTAAATAATCACTTTTTTTTTAATAAAATATTTAATATTATTATTAACACATTATTATCTATATAAACATAGAATAATATTGTCAGTCATGCTCTGCTGTCTTATCTTGCACACTTGACATGTACATTAACTTTTTCTACATTAAGACACTTTTAAAAAGTTGAATTCATTAACATTATGTATCATGAACTGACATTAAACAACCTTTTTTTTATTTTTATTTTTTTATACAGCATTTAATAATATAGGTTAATGCCAGTTTAAAATATATACTGTTATTTATTGTTAATTCATGAAACACATTAACTAATGTTAATTTATGCAGTTATGCAGCTTGGGATGTAAAAAAAAAATAAATAAAAATAAAAACTTTAACCAAGATCAATAAACGCTGTAAAATTATTGTTTATTGTAATTTCATGTTAAACACTGCATTAACTAAAGTAACATATAGAACCTTATTGCTTATTGTAGAGTGTTACTAAGATACTAAAAAGTACATATATCCTATGTACTTGAATAGAAGTAAATAAATTAAATTAGTAGAAAAACACAGTTTGAAGTAATTTTAAAGTAATTAATATTTCATGTCAGCTACCCTTAAAGGTGCAGTAAGCGATTTCTGAGAAAGTGGATCAGACTGAGCACCAAAACACACTTCTAGCCAGTCACAAGTAAGGGGCGTGTTCACTTGTGATAGGGGAGGTGCCTGTGTTGCATAGCATGTTCATGAATTTTGGGGGAGGAGCTATAGGGGTGTGATCCTTTTGGGTAGGGGCGTGTTTGTTTTGGTGAATTCAAACATCAGCAGTTTCTCAGAAATCACTTACTGCACCTTAAAGGACTTAAATCATAAATGAATGAAATCGTAATGTGGCCAATGCTGATAATGGATGATCACAGTCAATAATGATGATCATTAAAGTTTTAAGTTGTGTGAAGACAGCGCTGGACAGGAAGGTTGCTATAGAAACAGTCCTTAGAGGGCAAGCCAGGCCTGGCACCCACTGCCCACAATGCAACAGCATGCAGATGTGTAATGCAATAAAAAAACCTTCTGCTCCATTACAGTCTCCTTCCTGTACATCATCATACTTCCCCCACAGGGAGGAGAGAGAGAGACTGAGTGAGTTGTGGTCAAATAGAGAACAAGAAAGAAATTATGAACTGAAACGGCAAGCCACTGTGAGATCTACACATTGAATAGCACCTGTCCAGATAGTTTGGGCTATAAAATGAATCATAGCTGAAAGTAGTGCTATAAATGATTAAGTATAATACATGAATTCACACAGAAAACAGCAGAAAGTTGGCGACTTGGTGATATATTAATGAGAAAACTTCAAAGATATCAAGCCAGATTGATAATTCTACTCTGTGAAAAAAGACTATTAGTTACTTTGGATGAGAACTTGAAGGGGTTGCAGAGTTATAGAGCATCTAGCCTCAAGCTGTGAATGAAAAGGGCGGAGTCCTTGCAAAACCAGACACACACTGATATTCCTCAGTTAATACAAAAAATTCTAACAGAATTATTCCTCTTAGATATAAATATTTAAACATTCTGTTTACAAAGTCTTCTGTTTTTGTTTTGTTTCTGAACAGCCATTTGAAGATTGACATTGCTTTGCAATTATTTTTTCAATATATTTTATCTATATAATGGTATCAACCAGATAAACCTGCCCCTAAATAGCACAGAAAAACAACTGAACTGTGGCCAGTCCCTTAGCATTTATATCTAGGAATTCTTAATGAAGTAATTGATTTTTAATAATTGATTTAAACATTAAAATTGATTTTAAATGGACCTTTAAAGACAGACCTACTGTAAGCTATGAGGTTGTTAACTGATGATTTATACTTCTGTTGAACCCATAGCCTGCATAGACCACTCCTCTCTATACCTCCATTCATCCCTCTCAAGAAGTTAGTGAACAGAATTTGCAGTTTAATCGAATTAGACTATGCAATATTACTTCCTAAATTAACTGCTGTAATTACATCCTAACAAAGATTGCACTGCATTTATAATATGTATTGGCTCAATTGCTAGACTTAAAACAACAACAACGAACATTGTTTTAGTCAGTGAACAAAGATTTTAGGAGTGCCAGTATATGATATTCATGCATGTATACGCCTGCAGTGCTTGGTCCATTACTGGAATCTAATTATCCAGAGAAACCAAGACAGCACTCTCTCATATGATAACTCAGGACCCAATAGGAAACTGCATTAGTGTGTGTTTGACAGGAAATAGCTTTAGAAAAGAGTTCTGCCCAGTCTTTCAGCATATGGACAGCAGGTAACATTATATTTTTTATTTAAGCCGTTCATAAACAATTTAATCTATAACACTGCCCTGTATCATATTTACTGAGTGAAATCCAATATTTGTTGTTTCTCACTAATTTTGGGGGGCTAATTCCAAATTTTTTTTCTCGCAATGTATGATGTGCATTTTGCAGCATTTTTGCTTTCAACAACCATTTTAAGGTGAAGAAGACCAGAAAAAATTACAGATTTTGCAGGAAAAAATCTTGTTTATGTAAATTGAGTATTTTAACGTGGTTTTTCAGTCCTTTGCAGATTGTAAGTTAAATTATATACAAACCCGATTCCAAAAAAGTTGGGACACTGTACAAATTGTGAATAAAAACAGACTGCAATGATGTGGAAGTTTCGAATTTTAATATTTTATTCAGAATACAACATAGATGACATATCAAATGTTTAAACTGAGCAAATGTATAATTTTAAGGGAAAAATAAGTTGATTTTAAATTTCATGGCATCAGCACATCTCAAAAAAGTTGGGACAAGGCCATGTTTACCACTGTGTGGCATCCCCTCTTCTTTTTATAACAGTCTGCAAACATCTGGGGACTGAGGAGACAAGCTGTTTAAGTTTAAGAATAGGAATGTTGTCCCATTCTTGTCTAATACAGGCTTCTAGTTACTCAACTGTCTTAGGTCTTCTTTGTCGCATCTTCCTCTTTATGATGCGCCAAATGTTTTCAGTGGGTGAAAGATCTGGACTGCAGGCTGGCCAGTTCAGTACCCGGATCCTTCTTCTACGCAGCCATGATGTTGTAATTGATGCAGTATGTGGTCTGGCATTGACAGAAAAATGCAAGGTCTTCCCTGAAAGAGATGACGTCTGGATGGGAGCATATGTTGTTCTAGAACTTAGATATACCTTTCAGCATTGATGGTGCCTTTCCAGATGTGTAAGCTGCCCATGCCACACGCACTCATGCAACCCCATACCATAAGAGATGCAGATTTCTGAACTGAGCGCTGAAAAACAACTTGGGTTGACCTTGTCCTCTTTAGTCCGGATGACATGGCATCCCAGTTTTCCAAAAAGAACTTCAAATTTTGATTCGTCTGACCACAGAACAGTTTTCCCACTTTGCCACAGTCCATTTTAAATGAGCCTTGGCCCAGAGAAAACGCCTGCGCTTCTGGATCATGTTTAGATATGGCTTCTTTTTTGACCTATAGAGTTTAAGCTGGTAACAGCGAATGGCACGGTGGATTGCGTTCACTGACAATGTTTTCTGGAAGTATTCCTGAGCCCATGTTGTGATTTCCATTACAGTAGCATTCCTGTATGTGATGCAGTGCCGTCTAAGGGTCCGAAGATCACGGGCATCCAGTATGGTTTTCTGGCCTTGACCCTTACGCACAGAGATTGTTCCAGATTCTCTGAATCTTTGGATGATATTATGCACTGTAGATGGTGATAACTTCAAACTCTTTGCAATTTTTTCTCTGAGAATCTCCTTTCTGATATTGCTCCACTCTTTTTCGCCGCAGCATTGGGGGAATTGGTGATCCTCTGCCCATCTTGACTTCTGAGAGACACTGCCACTCTGAGAGGCTCTTTTTATACCCAATCATGTTTCCAATTGACCTAATAAGTTGCAGATTGGTCCTCCAGCTGTTCCTTATATGTACATTTAACTTTTCCGGCCTCTTATTGCTACCTGTCCCAACTTTTTTGGAATGTGTAGCTCTCATGAAATCCAAAATGAGCCAATATTTTGCATGACATTTCAAAATGTCTCACTTTCAACATTTAATATGTTATCTTTATTCTATTGTGAATAAAATATAAGTTTATGAGATTTGTAAATTATTCCATTCTTTTTTTACTCACAATTTGTACAGTGTCCCAACTTTTTGGGAATCGGGTTTGTTTTTCACTTACTGTCATTAAAACTTGAAATTTGACTGCTTTTATTTTGATAAGTGTATTAAAGTTGATACATAATTTAAAAAAATTATTCTTATTTTGTGGAAAGATTAGGTAATATTAGGCCTTTTCCAATTAAGCAGGTTTTTTTTTCTTTCGATATGTCGATCTGTGTAATATGGAGGGCCATTTCCACTAAAGAATAAAAAAAAAAAAAAAGGTAACTGGACCCTTTTTATCTAGCAATTCTGACCATTTTTCTCAGAATTGTGAGTTTATATCTCACAATCCTGAGTTTATTACTGAGAACAAAAAAATCTGAATTGTAGGATACAAACTCAGGATTGATACAAGAGCTATGCAAAGCATTGTCAAGGCTGAACAGTTTAATTCATACCAGCTAAATCTGACAAGAGCACTTGGGGTGCAACCATGATGCAGTGAGAAAACTGATTTAGGATACATCAGAATGGAGAGATGAAAGGCGAATTTAGACCTAGAGTTTAAATGTAGTTCATCAGACCATGAAGAAAAACCCACGAGGCACTAAGCCTTGACAGCTCTAAAAGTGAAATAATAAAGAAAATAGGGTGGAAAATATCTCTAGGAAAGCTCAGAGCGACAAATCACACAGGCTACAGCTTTGAATGACACAGAAGGGCATCTATGCATCCATACAGACAAGCTAATGCCCTACATGACTCAGCCAGTCCATCACTTATTTATGGTTGGTTTTATTGATGAACTGGCTTATGAGATTGCAAATAAGCAGACGGGCAGGGTGAGTGAGGCTAAGCTTGTTATTGTAGGGCTCTTAAGAGGGTGTGATAGAAAAAAACACTGCTTGGATCATTTTTATTTGTATTTATTTAACAAGCTCTGCAGGGTCATCAGCTGTGATTTCATGCGTAAAAACACCACAGTTGATCAACTGAATCTCAAGCAGTGATACTTGGGAAACATTCCAGAATGGCACCTAAGGATCAAAACAATTCAGCTCTAACTGTGCAGTTTGTCAGGTGGGAAACCTCACTGATACTCAACAAGCACGGTCACTACAGCATCACGTATAGGCTGGACCAAGACGAAAAGCGACTGCAATGTATCCATGGGAAAACAATGCAAAAACTGCTAAATCCTTTTAGCTCACCATAAACCAAATACATGGTTTGCGGAAGTATGAGAAGTATGAATTGTAAATGTATGGTTAAAATTTATATTATATTTAAGATAAAACATTTTGCAAGTAATAAATAAATAAATAAAAATCACCTTATTGAAACACAAAAAGTTATTGTATGGTATAATAAACATGAATACTGGCTATAGTTTATGGATAGGCTTGTTATGATAATAGATAGATAGATAGATAGATAGATAGATAGATAGATAGATAGATAGATAGATAGATAGATAGATAGATAGATAGATAGATACGTGTCAGGTTCATGTATTTACAGAAACAACGCTGCCGCGATGAAATTACACAGGCTACATTGTGATAGTCTACTGATGGCTTGGAAAGATTCGGTAACCAGGACAACGCCTCATCCTCCGCATCATGGACCACAACACCGCGAAACACGGGTGTTACTCTCGCCCACGCATACTGAACATCAGAAAGCGGAATGTTTCGTTCTGTTTGCACACGCACACACTGACCTGGCGGATGCGGTTCTGGTGGGGTGGAGAGCTTCCATCGGGTGAGGTATTGTTGGAAGAGGCCATCCTCACGTCTCGGACGGAGCCGCCCCTGCTCTGACTTTCTGCCGAGCTTTTTGACATTCAGGCTCAGCGCGTGATGATGCCCACGAAACTGAATCTGGCAGTCCCGATACTGCGGTTGTCGAGACCCGGCCTCAGATGACAGGGCTGAAGCTCTGACACATGTTGTGTTTGTATTCGAGAGTGGGAGACGGACGAACGTCCTGTGGCGTGACGGTGCGGTGCGGGTCTCACGCGCGGTGTCCTGCGCCACTCCTGCTGCTCACATGCACAGGATCCGATGTTGCGGTGCTGAAACACTGACCGAGGTGGAGTCTGAATGAGGCTAACTAACGAGAAGTCAGAGATAATATGATGGTGTAAGAAAGGCGCAGTATGAGCGGTGTTCTCATCGCTGTGTTTAGTAGCCGCCTCCCGTGCTCCTCTCTCTCCCTCCCTCACTCCCCTCCTCCATAAGCCAAACCTCCACTTACACATGACGAGGCAAAATAAAAATCGATTTAATAGCTTGGATTTTTGAATATACAGTAAACCCAAAGGTATATCACACATAATAGTATGCATTTCATAACTGCATTTGTTAGGAAACCAATTATCAAACCAATTTGTGTGCAAAAAAAGTGCTATATTTTATCTGAGCGCTAACTAAACAGCTCCTTTATTCCTGTAGGCTATTTAATAACAGGTTTCCATTGTGACAACTTACCCCAAATAGCTGGGCAAGTTGCCATAAAACATTGTTAAATGAATCGTAAGCATAAAAAGTACCCGTGTAATAGCTTTCCAGACAAAGAGACTAAAAATTGATTTATAAAATAGAAACTTTTAACGGAATATCGGAGTATGTAATGTCATTGTATTGACTTGCTTGGCATTACAAAATCTCACATTATTTCTCTTTTTTTCCCCCATCTGAATATTCTAAGATGTGTCACATTATGTAAGTAAAATGGGTAACAAATGCCATAACAGAGGTAAAGGGATAGTTCACCTTCAGTTGCTGGGCCACACTGACTTCCATAGTATGGAGAAAAGAAGGGGGAAAAAAACACAATGCAAGTCATTGGGGACCAGCAACTGAAGGTGAACTATCCCTTTTTAGGCAACTGAAATATGTATTTACTATACTGATTATAAAGATTTACATTTAAAGTGTAAGCACAATTATAGCAATTGGTTGTATTATGATTATAACCACTTTCATTTTTCAAACAGCACAAGCAATAAAAATATACACTTTATTAAACATCTACTTTGGAACAGTACTGGACAACAGTAATGTGATGATGATCATAATGATGAACAGAGACAGTAATAAATTGACACTGAAAACTCATTTCCTAACTTATGCTTTCTCAGTACAGATTACTTAAGGTACCATTTCAACAAGAATCAGTCACTTTTGCTATATGTATAGTAAGTTCTGCTTTCACGAAAATAAACTTGAACTGATCTGAAACCACAGCTAAGTTGTTGGTCAGCACTCAGGAGTCACTATTTAAATAAACAGGCAAATTGAAGGACCATTTGCGTTCAAGTAACTGGGCTATGCAAAATACGTTAATGGCAATGCAGAAAGCACAACTGTAAATAACATATGAAACATACTGAACTCTCAGCAGCCGTAACTCATTTTTCTATGGATCGACAGTGTAAATGAAATAGATTCAGGTTTGGAAAGGCACAGTATTGCTTGAAAATGTTGATTCTCAGGATGAAGAACCTGGAGAGGAAAACTCACTTTTCACTTTTAATGCATGACTAAACAGTTATCAAAAAAAGCAAATATGTTTCCATAAAAGGAAATGCTTACATTTAATTATCCAATACACCTTTTGGGAATTTAAGCTTAATTTAGGTTTAAGAAACAAACCTTTCCTGGGCTTTGTAGCATTTTCAATAACCCAGCAGCAAATAACAGCATATTTTAGTGCAGTATAATCTGTCTCTGACCCCACTCAGACAACATTTACAGGAAGTCATTCTGAATAGCTTATCATTCACTCAATATACATCAGACAGTAGAGAGCTGATCAAGGTTGTCCTGGGAACGGCTGGCGAGGTGCACCTCTAGTATCTCTCCAAACAGGCCTCTATTCAGCAGATTGTACGCCATTGGCAGCAGCTGACGTACCACTTTATAGAAATACTACCAAAAAACAACAACAACAACAAAAAAGGCAATGGTCAGCTGTCTGGAAGAACTCTGTATCATGAGAAACCTGTCAGATATGGCTATTAATGTGTTTGCAAAGTGCAAGGACACACTCTCTGGAAGATAGCCTTGGATGGCAAGCAGAAAGCTATTAAAGGTAACAGATATGGAGGCATTAAAAATTTTTCTGAGATTCTCTGGACACAAACAAGGCATAATGCACAGTCCATACTGAAATGTGAAAACTTAAAAAGTACAGCAACTGCATGCAAATCTGTGTGTGGTTTAATACACATCCTGGTCGAAATGCTTGTCTCGGCAAGATATTAATTTAAGCAGTCGGTTATATCACAAGTCAATGCAAACAGACGGGAAAAATCTATTATTTCTGTGCATTATGTCATGCAATATGAATTTAGTCTAAAAGACCCGCTGAGGTATAATGACCTCTTAAAAATAACCAAACAGCAATATTGACAACATATACAAAAAAATCTACCATGAACATTTTAAGGTCAAGGTTATTCATTTAAGGTTATTTTATTACAATCTTTTATTACTTTTATTATTAAATTCACTTAAGCAATTCTAATGTAACTGAAAATTCTTGTTGTTTTTGATTATTAATTTGCATTAATATTTACCTTTTTAAATAGATAAATAAAACATCTAGAAGGTGTGTTCAATAGTAAATTAGATGTTCCTGTGGTAGAGACTTAACTTTTGGCATCCAGATACATAATGCAAAGACAACTGCAAAAACTACAGAAAATATTTAAATATAAACGAGCATAAATATACATTTCTTTAGGTATAAGAGGTTCAAGTATTTAGGTTTGAACATCTGTTGTAGTATTGGTTGTATGTGTGTGTTAATCTTACATGTGAGCCATAACAGAACAGATCTATTCCAAGCTCATAGCCCATGCCGTAATCACATTCATCATTGGCAAACTGAACAAAGGTGATCATTTCCTGAATGGGCGCGAAAGCTTTCATCCTCTCCTCATCATCTTTGGCCTCTACAATCGTTTTGCAAATCTTCTTCAGACTTGCTACAGGTAAATAGAATGAAGAAGGAAAAACTGTAAATCAAAGTTTGTCTCCCATTACAAATTTTAATATTGATGTTGCAAAATGCAAAGCAACAGCAGCATTTCACAAAATAGCCAGTGTTAATCAACATTAAAATTAGGGTTGTCAACAGATAATTTTTTTTAAATCTAATTAATTACATGTGCAGATTAATAATTTGCAAATAAATGACCCCCCAAAAGATCATTTAAAGTCATTTTGTTAGATGAGAAAATCATTACATAGACATTACAAAAAGTAGCTTTAGAAATAAATATTTTGATTCAACATTGTATAATTAAATAATTTTAATGTATTGTTTTTCCATAATTAATTGCACCAAATTAACATGTTAAATTGACAGCATTAAAAGGCAACACATCCCTAAAACAGTTAGAGATTTCAGGTTTACCATCGGTTTCTGGCAATTCTCTATATCCAACATCATTTTTATCCACTGGAACCACAATTCCCGCTCCATGAAATGTCTTTGTGACCACCTGCAGAAAAAAGATAAATGAAAAAATAAAAAAAAACCTTCGGAAATTAATTTTATTAACTGCTGGCATTAAACTTTAAAACATACCACAAATGTTTTACAGTGATAAAGGGGTGGTTCTGTCAAATGGTCTTACATCACATTACAAAACACACCTTTCTCTCTCTTTGTTTCATAGCTTTAGTTTTCTGTTCCAGAGGCAAATCTAACCTCTCAGCCTCTCGCTTCAAATCTTCTTCTAACCAGTCCAAAGCTGCTTCGTTTTTCTGTTGTCCCCTCTCCTTCCTTTTCTTCTGCAAAAACAGCCTAGGTTGTGTGGCAGGAGAGAGAGAACAACATTAAGCAAAGAGAAACATGAAAAAAGAAAAGAATGACATGAATGAATATTTTAATTTAATAAATTCATTATCATTACACCAAATATTTCACACCACATTTAAAATTATATAAAAACATTTTGATAACTATTTTGACATTTTAATTTAATTAATTAATTATCATTATACCAAAGAACCATTTAAAATTGACTAATGAAGGCAACAAGTTTGTTAAAAATGGGGAAAAAGAAATGGGAACCTGAATTGGCAGCTAGGGTTGGGCTGATAGATGATGCTATGGTCCATCGCTGATGGCTGACAGACATCACAATATAGAGCTGGCAGCCCAATTTTTGTGACCGCGCGGACGGTCCATGTATAACGGCGCAGGCATGAGGAGAATATTGAGACAGAGCAAGTCGAGTATGTGATACTGCGCACGTGTCAAGCTCATCCATCCGCGGTTGAGTATACTCTGAAAGCTGTGAGGACGCAGCTGTGCACGAGACCGAACGGAACACGGAAAGTGAAGTATACCCAGACATTTAGTGGTCAGCTGCTGTAGAGCGTGCCAAAATCGAAATTACTGATGAGATGAAGATGAAAATATCTAGTGGAAAATGAGATGTCCTCGTCCATCGGGATGTTTCACTGTAGACATCATCTGATGTCTATTTGGTAGACATCGCCCAACCCTAACAGCAACCAGTCAAAGCATCTATACATATTTACTGAAGACACTCACAGAACAGCTGCAAAGATGTTGTCCCCCATCTGTGTGATGGTACAGCCCTTCTTGGCTTCATTCTCCCCAATGAACACAGGCAAAGCATCAGGTAAATCTCTGAACAGGGAGACATGTACAGTGAGAAAATCACACTGAAACACCTAATTATTTCAGAAACACCTTTATTTCTGATGTGCCAAAAATAGCTATTGCAATCATCTTTGCAATTTTTTCTTTTTAATCCAATTAAAAAATAAATGTCTTTCACAGGTAAACAGTCACCTGAAGTAGCCCATGTGGTGCTGGGTGTCTACATTGCCCTGTATGATGGTCTGGAACTCTGGGGGATCATAGAAATAACGCCAATGAAGGTGAAAGTTGGGTTGAGAGGAAGATGAGTTTTTGTGATTTTTGGACAGGATATCAAACGGCCCAACTAGCCGAAGCCCAAGTGTTTCCTTTAGGGCATCTGTAAAGCACACAAAAACACATGCAAAAATTAAACACCAGTGTAACAAGACATATATTCGTTTTAAAATATTTATAATATGTTGAAAATGGTTATGATAATAGTAAAAAGAACAAAAAAAAAACATGTGAATAGTGCTGGTATGGATATGGAACCATAAATATAAGACGGATACCTTGAGGACAGTCAGCACTAAGACCCTTGCAAAATTCCCAAAACTGGAAAAAATCATCAGGCATGCGTAGCTTGTACAATCTTTCCACTTCTTCTCGCATTCCAGCAGTCTTCTCATCCCTCTGGGCTTCTTTAGCTTTTTTCACCTCCCCGTTTAGTGTTTCTGTCTGGAACAGGCAATTATAAGTTTGAATAAGTTACACTGGAAGATATAATATTTTAAATAATAAAATAATACAAACAGAAACCATTTTTTTCTTTATGTTAGCAGCAAATAGACTGAAAAAATACTCCTCTTGATAAAATAATTTGTAAAACGTATCAAAGGAAGGTGGGTTTGTTTTTAACCCACAACAGTAAATGTTTTAGTCTAAAACGAAATGATTGTAATAAGGAAGAAACACTTCAATTAAGTAAAGAAACCAGTTATGTTCAGTACAGTTGAGCTGAGGAAACAGGTGTGCAAGGCAGATTAATATTTATAATGGTCATTACAATCCAACACACACCTATATACTGTCACAGTAAACTAAAGTCTAATGTCTTAATTGATGTCAGATGAAGGTTTTGTACATGATACAATGTTCTGATACTGAAAACACTGTAGCTAAAGAACACTGAAGACACAAACAGACATTTACATGGTGATTATTCACATAATATTGAAAAGCACTGATTATACTATGAGCCACAATCATTCACAAACGAGCAGCACATAACCTCAAACTAACTAAAGGCATATGAGCCACAATCATTCACAAACGAGCAGCACATAACCTCTCAGTAAATACTCAACGTAATAGCTTAACTGAAAACTTTACTACGGCTGGCCACGAATTGATGTGGATTTTATGATGACCTGCGGCGAAGATCTGGGTTTTCTTTTCCCGCGCCCCGCCATGCCTGCTGATTTTTCCCGCAGTCCCCACGTAAAGCGCTGCAGCCAGTAGAAAAGTTCTGAACGTCCGGTAGCGATTTCAAAATAAAAGTCGTCACTTGTGATTTGTTGTTAAAATGTATTATCATCATCATCATCATCATCATTATTTTGATTCCATACGGAATAAGACGCAAATTGATATTTTTGTCCAGATTTTATCATAGAACTGGTTTTAATTTCAAATAAAACAAAGCAGTTTATATTATTTTCTATATTTGCAACAGAACTAATATGCTTGTAATATGCTTGTTTACTCGAATAGCGATTAAAACATAAATACATCAAATTCATAATTAATGGCAGCCATGTCAGAAGTGAAAATGAAATGGAATTTTCAATACAATATTTTGTAATAACATTATTGCACCTGTGAGTTGTTTAGTGGAGACCTCGATTTCTAGACGTTCCATATGAAATTTTTAAAATAGCGTTTTTTGATTTATAATAATGCCTAATAAATATTTCTTGTTTAATATTTAGGCTATTCATATTTAACCATGCCAATGGAGAATTTAAGTATACAAATGAAATATTTATTTAGTCTTATTATAATTTTCCATTCAAAAGTTATAATGACAAACAATCAATTGTTTATTTATTGTTTATTTTTAAAATATTTTTTAAGTCCTGTATTCATGCAGTTCTGTATTTATAGCAGTGTAAACGAGATATTTAAACTATTCTCGGACCACATGACGTGACACAGAGGGAGGTGACAGAGGGAGTTTAAAAGGATCGGCAAGTGTGAGAACACGCTTGTGGCAAATAAATCTGTTAGTTGAAGTTTTCAGTGACACGGATTCTGGACCCACAGCGGGAATAATGATGTTCTGCAGAGTGGCTTGGCAAAGACTTGCGCCTCTGGCACACAAAACACTCAATCCTTTCAGCAATGGTAAGAAAACATCGATTTCCAATCCATCATTCAATCCATATTCAATGCAGTTTCGATTTTGCAAATGAAATCCACTAGCCTATACATCGTAAAAGAGAGTTGTGTTAAAAAAAAAAAAAAGCATATTCCAAAAAATAAAAAGTGCCCTTTTAAAATTACTTTGAAATATGAAATGGAAATTGGGAAAATTAAGAAAAAGTAATTGACACTTGGTCACGTCTTGCAGAACAGTGCAATGCAGTCAATTCAATTCAATTCAATTCATTCAATTCAATTCAATTCAATTCAATTCAAGTTTATTTGTATAGCGCTTTTTTACGATACAAATCATTACAAAGCAACTTTACAGAAAATTAAGTTTCTACAATATTTAGTAGTAGCTTATCAGGGTGACTGTCAGTTCATGTGCATATGGCAGAAATGTTCAGAAAAATCAATAAAAAGACGTAAACAAACAGACGATTAACACTATTAACAGCAATTATGCAATCAAACTTATAGCAAAATGTGGTAATTCTGTAATTCAACACGTGAGATATGCTTATTAAATTAATCCAACTCCATAATTGAGTTCTGATATTTGTTATGCAACATGTGAGATATGCTCATTAAATTAATCCATTTCTATATTTTCTATAGAAAATAAAATGAAATATTAAGTCTGTCTATAGGGATTTCATAAATCGGTAAAAATACGTCTTTTGTCTTTTCATTTGGAAGAGACTCATGAGTGCTTTATGTAATGGAATATTCTAAGAGAGGTGTTTTTTTATTGCAAGGATTAGAAGGTATTGTTTGTACTGTTGTGATTATTTTTCATGATTATTATTTATTGTAATACAGTGTTTTATAATGGTATTATTTATTGAACATATTTGCATAACTTGTAGGAAAGTGCTAATCAATAGATAATGTGTGCAGCGACCTGCATTCCAAAGTAAATAAACCCATGAAAACTAGAAATTTAGTTTTAATTGCTGGTTTTTTTTTAAATCTATAAAGTTTCAACCTGCACTGATAAGGAAACCTCAAATTATAATTACAATTAATATTATTATTATTATTATTATTATTATTATTATTTTGCTCGATTCAATTAAATTACTGATGAAGAAATCTGAGTTCAAATAAGAATATAGAATCTTGGTAAGTCAAATGTAGTGACATTTTTTTAAGGCGAGTTGTGATTCATTTTTAAGAAGAGTTTCATTTTGTTTCATTGTTCATTTTGTTTGATATTAGCATTTTTCAGAATTTTAAGTTTGTTTTTAATGCAGAGTTTTCCATAACAAACAGCTGGGACATGTAAACCTCTCCCTGCTCAGTGCATCTGTGGGAAATAGCTGAGTTTGATCTGTTTAAAGTTAATTTCCTGCAGAAGGATTTACTCAGTTTGAACTGCGTGCAAATTTTTTTTTTATTTTTTTTTTATTGTTTTAAAATCTGAAGATCTCCTGTCCCCTTTAACTCTGAGGGCCATTTTATGCTGACTCAGCATTTTGTGCATGATTGAACTCATGATGTATTCACAAAATCTGCTCAGGCATTTTCTAAAACTCCAAATATTTGAAAGGGCCCTATGCAGGGTTCTCTGCCAACATGAATTTGCCTTGGGTTCTGCACATTGACATGTCTGCTGTCTCCACCCAAGTGGCGTTACATTATGCCAGTGTTTATGTGTAAAGCTATCACTGTTTTCAGAGAGCTTGACTGTGCACATTATGTCCTGGACACCTGCGGGTCTACCTTCACCTTAACAGTCCGTTGATGCATTCAGCCATAAATAAGATTAAATGAGGCACAGGCCATCTTGGTGCAGTCACCTTGTTATTGAAGTCGTTCCTGAAATTCTTGCATGGTAAAACTGGAAATAACTGTAAAAAATCTAGTTTCTGTGATTTGACTGACCGTATAGTTTGTCCTGTGCATGTGCTCTAGTATTGCTTTAAGAGAGTGGGTGGGAGATGCAGTTTAACTGTTGGACATTGTGTTCTCTTCTGCTGCTTCATTGCAGCTACACAGAGGGTGTGTGTTTGCCTAAATGCATGCACAGACACAAAAGACTAAAACGCATGCTTGCTGCATCAGGTTTGTCTCATCCAGTGTAACTTTGCATGTTACTTAAAATTTCCACTTACCAAACTAATTCTTTGATACAACTTTATTAGTGGCACAATTACTGGTACTGGTGAAAATAACATTACAACATACATTACAACATTTATACAGTTATTAGTTTCTGCACTGGATTTTCATTTTTCAAAATTGGATTGATGGGTGGTGAAGGAAAACAGACACGGCTTCATTTGCATGTACTGATAAGTGTTTCCCTTTATCTTTCAATAGCTGTGTTCCCTACGCGACAGATGTCCTTTGGTCTACCTGTGTCCGGCACAAACATAGCTTACATGGTACTTGGTGGCAGCTCGCTTACTGCTGCTCTTGTTTATGTATGTATTTTTTATTTCTTCATCCTGTTTTAGAATGCGTCATTAATATTATAATTTAACAAAAACATCCATTTATCCTCATCTAAACTCTTTTTCCTCCTTTATACAGGCTTATAAGACAATAAACTCTGACAGTGCAAGATATAATGAAAGAATTGCTCAACTCGAGGCCAGACCTAAAAGTAAGTAATTTAATTTAATTTAATTTAATTTAATTTAATTTAATTTAATTTAATTTTATTTATTTTTATTTTATTTTATTTGGAAAAAAATCACACATAAACCTTCAATTAAATTAAAATTCAAATAACTTACATGCCTGTTAAAGATCACAGTTAATCTTTCAATATCAGTAAAGTGGAAATAATTTACACAGACAGCTGGAATTAGATTCCCATTCAGAGATCTTTCATTGTTGGATTCATTGAATTGATGGGTGCCGTGAGGAAGGGTGTCACTTTTTGCTGCTGTTTGCTGCTGGTATGTGTATGTTACTGCAGTTCCTCAGGCCTGACCATATTTCTGAGGTTACTCAGCAGCCACTAATCTAGCTACATTTAGAGCAGCTTTCACTTGTTTACTTCTCCTGTTTGCATGCTGCTAACCACCTTACTTTTTGTTCTCCCATCAGGTGAGGAGGGTGAGTATAAATTTAGCCTCTGTCTTAACAGCATGTCTGTTTTTGAGTGTTTGAAAATGCAGTCATTAATCATAACAAAACTTTTCTATAAATTTTGACTTTCTCCCACTACACCAACTATGCATAAAGCAACACAAAAAAAGAAACATAAAACAATTTTCCAATAATAGTTGCACAACTTTTTAGTGTTTGCAGACAGTTTAAGTTGTGGCAATTCAAAGTAAGCATGATTGATGACAGCCATGGAACTCTGAACTTAGTAAAAGTGCTTTCATATTATTATCATCAGAGTGACTTTCACATGTTATTAACCTACACTACCATACAATTTTTTTTTGTTGTTTCTTGTTGTTTTAAGTTAAATTGATCAAAACTGACAGGAAAGACATTTTTAATGCTACAAAAGATTTCTATTTGAAATAAATGCTGTACTTTTTGGACTTTCACCCCATGGTGAATTTTTTTTTTTTTAAGCAGCACAACTGTTTTCTAAATAAAAAAATGTGCGCACGATTTACTAATTCGTTCCCTCGATGTACTAAAATGTGCACAATTTACTATTTCGTTCCCTCAGTTTGCTAATTCATTCTCTTGATTTATTAAATTGCACAATTTATAAATTGAGGGAATGAAATGGTAAATTGTACACACAATTTAGCCTTATATTTTTTTCCTACATGCCATGTGCGGGGCTCCTTAATTGTCAACACTGATAGTAATAAGAAATGTTTATTGAGCAGCAAATCAGAATATTAGAATGATTTCTAAAGGATCATGTGACACTGAAGTCTGGAGTAAGGATGCCATCAAAGGAATTAATTACATTTTAAGACACATTAAAACAGTAATTTTACATTATAATATTTCAAAACATTTTTTTTTTTTCATCAATGCTTTTGTTGTTTGCTTGGTGATGGGTCTGCACTGTCTTGAGCATCCATGCAGGTTCTTTACAATCTAATTCTGAGGCACTGGGCAAGTATGGTTCACTTTGAGCTCCCAAAAAGTTTCTAATGCTAACTCTAAGAGCTTGGATTCTTTGAAGTCTAATCTTATTGAATGGTTTCCACTATTTATGTGCACATCGTCCTGTTCTCATAATCTCTTTAATGTCGTTCTATTAATGACAGATGGATTTAGCAACACTTGATTCTAACCCTCTTTATTTAGTATAAGAACACATTTCCTAAGTCTGCTTTAACTTTTTAATCACACTTGATCTTGGATTTTCTTTGGATCAGGTTGCCTTTTCTTGAAGTCCTGCTCACTGTATTCCATTTAGGAGCAGTGGCCGAGGTGGCCTCAGTAGCAGAAGCAGCTGAACTTGCCACAGTTGTTGAGGCCACAGCAGCACAACCCGTCACTGAGGTTGTTAAAGCAGAGGCTGAACAGACCCCAGAACCTGTGGATGCAACACTGGAAGTTGGGGCAGCAACTACCATTGTAGAGGCAGTAGCAGCTGATGCTGAGGAACCTACTGCACCTGTTGTTGAGGATGTTGCTGCTGAGGCTGCTTCTCCCAGTGCCGAGACAACCGGTGCGGCGTCTTCTGCTGAGGAAGCAGTCTGAATCCCCAGCAGTCTAGATATGTGATTCTTCCCAACCCACCTCGGAACGCTGCATTAACTTTTAGAGACTCCCATTTGTGTGCTCCTTTTAACTGATTGACTGTGTCCTCTGCACAAAAAAGAAGTGTCCCTTCTGAACTCCACAGGGTGCTAATCAAGGAGGAGGAGAGGTTGAGGAAGTCCAAAAATCAGTTTAAAACACAAACAAATTCCAAACCACCCCATTATGCATCCCAATCCTTGAATATATAATTTAAAATATAATTTAAACATGATTTTTTCTTTTTTTTCTTTTACATCTCCTCCTTCACATCCAGTGGATATGCCTGCTGTAATACTTGTTGCTGTGTCCCTGCAGTATAACATATTGTGTCTCATAGGTGTGCAGGGAGACATTTTTCTTAAATAGCTTAATATTGACAGTGACTTTTTACAATAACTGTAATTTTAACTTGAAAAAGAAAGTTTATCGAGACAAATTTTAAATGATGGCTTGACAAAACCTTGTTGTGTAGAACTTGACAAAGTTTAATTTCAGCCTTATTGACAGAAACAAACATAGATCTGTTTGAAATGTCACATATAAACCATCTTTAGCCGCTTTAGGTAAATAACTAGAAGAAAAACAAATTGCAATAAACAGATAAATGATATAAAATAAATGAATAGTCATAAAATAAATTAAAATAATATGATAAAGGACTGTTTTGTACAGCTAAAATAACTAGAAATGGCTGACACCGGAAGCATAATTGGTTAAAAACATGACATGAATATTTCCTTTATATATAATTCTTCTCATAGGGTAGAAGAACACTTGATTGACTTTAAGGTGGCCGAGATTTCGATTCTGAATTTTGCCCAATCCTGCTCAAATGTGTCTTACATGTTTTTGGAGGAGCCTTTCTGCACATGCATTCCAAAATCACTGTGGCCTAATAAGCAACTCTTTCATCAAAGGAGATTACTTTTTTATGATTTGCCATAGTTTTTCTACCTGTGAATTTCCTCTCTCAGTTATTGGGATGGAGGACATCCACTGTGCCTTTTACTTTTTTATTATTATCTTAAATATCTCTTAAAATTTGAACTATCACGGAAACATAATGCCAGTGTTACTTAAATGTCATGGCACTGGAGACATTTGCTCTTAATCTTGATGCTGTTTTTCACTGTTGATGCTGTTTTCTGAGGCTCAACCAACTAAGAACTGAAGTTGATTGCAGTTTTCAAAACTGACAAAATATTTGTATTCCTTAAATAAAGTTTTTAAAATATGATTTTTGAGTCTGAATTCAGTGCTGTATTCATTGCAATTTTTGATTCCTTTACGTCATGAACTGTAAATGAGATATATAATCAAATCGTCAATATTTCTGTATATTGTGTACACTTGTAGAATAGCACCATATTGTGTATGATCCTTTGCTTGGTTTTGATCATCCGCTTTAAATGTTTCTACATTCCTGTAAATACAGTTAAAACACACTTCCTTGTTTATGTTGGCAAATTAGCTCTTAAAATCCATTTTTGTAATGACTAAGCATCTCTTACAGTTAATTTGAGTAAATCTCACTAATGTGTGTTGATTGTTTCATCACTAATCTAAGTGGTTTATGCCACTTATGGGGGCTTAAGGAGATTTCCCAATGGCACCACCTTCAAATCTAGCTTTAACCCTTGTGTGGTGTTCATATTTTTGTTATTCAGACAGTGTTCGTGGATCTGGTGGACCCACTGCATTTTTGGGTTTTCAGTTCAACACAATCAAAAATGTTATGTTAAAATACTCAACAGATGTTTACTTCATCCCAATTACAAGCAATATAAACAGCATATTAATATTTGCCCTTTACCTTTGTTAGATCACATTTATGAATTAAAGTTCTACAAACTTGTGCAGGAAAAGCAGGGGCAGAAACACAAAACTCACACTTACACTTTTACAGACTCTCTCTCGCTCTCTCTCTCTCTCTCTCTCTCTCTCTCTCACACACACACACACACACACACACACACACACACAAAACAAAAAACAAACTAAAATAGTAAACAACCATGTAAAATAGTAAATAATAGCAGGCCCAAACAGGAGGACAGAGTGAAGGTACACAGGACCTACAATTTCCGCACTTTTATGAGCCCAGGTCCAGTGGACCCGAACATTTTGTATATAAATGTGTGTGTGTGATATAACATTTGTTCTGATGTTCTTCACAGGCTGATGAGTATGAGTTTGAAAAAAATAATTAATCATATCACACAACTATAGGTACTGTTCCTTTAAATCCAAAGGCATCTGCTAAATCCATAAATGTAGTGCTATTTTAGTATAAACTAATTTGTGTTTGACATTGTTATAACTGTTACGATAGAAATTATGTATCAATGTATGTATTTAATTATATCAGAAGTCAAACAGCAGGTGGCGCTACATGTATGTGGTTTTTTTTTCATTCCACAAATAAATAAATAAATAAAATTACCAAGAAAGGCATTATTTAATAAAACGAGAACATGAATATTAATATGGTTATATCAGTGGTGTGTAGTGGTGATCTGAAATGAGGAGCCAGTCCTTTTTTTAATTAAATGTAAATTCCTGTCCCAGTCACATGTTCTTGGTTAAATAAACATTACTTACACTACCAGAAAACAAAAAAAAATGTATTTTATATGTTTACATGAACAATGTAATCAATATTCTGTTTATTAAAGCCAAGTTTGAATCTCATTAAGTTAGGGTTTTTAAGCATTTTACATTTATTCCAAAATAATAACTCAACGCAGTAACAATTTAAATAATATATTTTATTCGTGAACGTATGGTCAGCTATTATTTTTAATAGGTAACTTTTAACTATTTTTTAATTATTGGGTTCATCAACTAGTCAGATCCAGTCATTTGGCGATAGAGGCATTGCCTTTTCTCTCTCACATGATTTCCCCCCCATTCATTTCGATGACCCCCACCAAACTCCCCCCACGCTTTAGGGAGGTCTGTCGAAATCGGTCGAAATGTAATGGGCTCAGGGTTGGCGAGAGAGACGCGGACTTTAACTTTACCTGCTGGTGTCGCTGTTGCACAAAATTCTCTCTCTCTCTCTCTCTCTCTCTCTCTCTCTCTCTCTCTCTCTCTCTCGCTCGTTCGTTGTCATTCTACTACATCATGACACTGACCTGGATCTTCTGTCTGCAAACACATCCCCTCCATGTCCTCTCTGCTCCAGCATTTTAAGGGACTGAGTTGACTTGGACAAGTGGTCTTGTGTTAGCGGCCCATCATTTAGTGTAGTTCGGTGTGTCGCTTTAGACCCGTGTATGTGTGTATGTGATGAGCAGTGTGTTAGTGTTAGCGCTTAGCCGCTAACGGCCACAGTCTGACGGACTCTCACCCACCACAGCCACCAAACTCTCAGCGTTACTTAAGTTTGTCTAAAACAAACAAGCACAGAGTGTGGGTTTCATCTGGAAAATCAGCTTTTCAAGGTAAGAAATCTACTTTTATGTATTCCATGCCACAAAGAAGCATTAGCAGGGACTATGCGGTTATATTAGCTTAGCTCTGTGTAATGAAGCTAATGGGGCACTTTACGGTGCGTTTTAGTTTCGATTTACAGTACAGAGTAACTCCAATATGTAGTCACATGTTTTATCGTTTATCTGTTTAGAAGTGTCTATATTTGTTGTGTTGTGAGCTCCTCTGTGCCGTATTTGCTGGCTGGCTAAGCTAAATGTTTGCAAAGAGTTGACAACTGTAAGTAACTATAAGCGAGGAAAACTGTTTTTTTTTTTTTTTCTTTAAAGAGCACAAGGATACTTGAAATGATGGTTTCCCTTTTAAGGAACCGAGATAACATTGGTGTGTGGTATTTCCTTCAGTGTTTATATTGTAACGCCCACTTATTTGGAGAGAGTACAGCAGGATCAGGGCTTTGTTGTAGTCACTGGGTAAACAGTGTTTTACACGCATTCTCATGGTAAATGTCAGGATTGTATTTGCTGGCATGTAACACTGTTACAGTGAAGTGCACGCCTCTGGTAAGATCTCATATGCAAGGCATTATTTTTTGTGTTGAAATCATGCCACAGACTTTTTTTCATAGGGTTTGATCAATTCCCTTGGCAAGACATGATGTTAGTTTATCTAGGGCTAGGCCACTGATCTTTAGCTACATTTAGACCAGGGGGTTTTAAACTGGGGCTCAGGGACCCCCAAGGGGTCGCAGATAACTGCTGAGGGTCTATAGAAATGTTTACAGAAAAGTAATAAATAGATTAAATATAGTACTGTGTTAAATAGAAAAATAAAAAATAACATTAAAATAAGCAAATTAGATTAAAATGAAGGAATAAACATTAGATTAAAAATTAGATGAAAATAGAGTAAATACTCATTAATGAGTAAATAAAAATTAGGTTAAAAGAAATGAGTAAATTAATTAATAAATACAGTACTGTAATGAATAAAAAAAGATTAAAATAATCAACAATTAGATTACAATAAATGTATAAACAATAGATTAAAAATAGATTAGATTATGTAAATAATAAAAATTAGGTTAAATAAATACAGTACTGTGATGAATTGGAAAAAAAAAGATAAAATAATTAAAAATTTGATTAAAATAAATTCATAAACATTACATAAAAACAGATTGTGTAAATAATAAATATTCAATTAAAATAAATAAGTAAATGCTAAATAAAAATTAGATTAAAATAAATGAGTAAATAAATAAATACATTACTATGAAGTAAAAAGGTAACTTAATAAAAACTAAATATTTTCCAAACAACGTTAGACACATTTTTAACATCAGTTTTTCACAATATTAATTCAGTCTTTATACAAAGATTTGGATCTTTGGATGGATGTCTCTCACACAAGGATGCTCTAATTAGTGGTATTTAAAAGATTGAAAACCCTTGATTTAGGCTACTGAGAGTAACGGGAAGTGCTGAAGTCAACGACGGTGGACTTTGATCTATCTAATCAGCAGTTGCTGATTTCAACCGATAAGGTCTGTGAAAGGTGCAGGACCTTGAATAGATTTCTTTTCTCCATAAGGAATTACATCTCCTACATGTCTGCTTCCATATCACAATACGATGACAAATATTCTTAAAGCAGCAAAAAGATGGGTTATTGAGACAAATGAGCATGCATGGACAGGTCAAATGGTGGAGAGATTAATTCATATGAGGGTGGAGTGTAAAAGCACATTTCTGTGCGATGGATTATGTCCTGTATGCATACGTTGCAGGGTTTCAGACTGAATACCCAGGTGAGTTTCTGTTTGTGCTTTCATTGAATTGTGCAGTTTTTTTCTGCAGTCCTCAGTGTTCCACTAAACTGACTCGGACTTATCATAGGATGATTTTTAAATGCAAATAGGCATGTCAGATGAATAATACTGAACAAGACTGAATAATAAGCTCTTGAATAATAACGAAAATTGACTTTCTCACATGCTCTGAACTCTGAAAACATCAAGATTTTGCAACAAAAAAAATTATAGGGTAAACATTTGGATTTCATGTTGACAAGAAAAATTATAACTGGATCAAACTGGTTTTCCTTGCTTTTCCAGATGCTCCGAGATCAATTAGTGAGGCGTGGTTCAGTGCTCTTTGGAACTAGAATTAATAAATGTAAAGCCTTTGCTCCCATGCAGTTTACATCGGCATGGACATAGTTTTTCAGCTGTGCCATCTATGTTCTGTTTCTTAATTATTGATTTAACTGTACTCTGAGGGATATCTAGTGACTTAAAAATCCTTTCTGTGTTTTTCAGTTAATTTTTTTTGTGGCATGATTTTTACTTGATGTTTTACGTTTTGTCACGATAATGCCTCACGAGAAGTTGGACTTTCTAGATAACTTTCTAGTGATAATTTAGGTGTGCTTTATTAAATCATATAAAATACTTTAATTTTGGATTTTTATTTTAATAATTTCTTACTTTAAATTCTGTGCACTGCTGTGGTGGACTGTGGGAGGCTGACCATAAAACCTGCCATTTAATTTTTAGTCATCAAATATCTGTGTTTGAGTGTGGGACAATTTATCTGCTTTGTGAACCAATTTTATACAAGGTCAGTCAACATTTGGTCAGTGTTTGGCTCAAATATTTGACCCCCACTGACTCATGCACAGTTCCCCCTGTTTGCCATCTGCAGTTTTGTGTGACTGGCTCATTATATAAAAAAAGAACCACCATATCAGTTTTACTAATATATATATTTGTCCTTGGAGTAGTTTGTTGCTATATTTAGTGAATATTAAATGAAGAGTTCTATCAATAATACCATTTCTGTCATTATTTGCTCTAGTGGTCGACCGTAGGACCACACTGACCGTTACCAATTAATCGACCGATAGTTTTTAAAATGGATACTGAACAAAAAATAAAATAGTGCATTAAGTTCAAGTTCAAGTTGAGCTTTATTGTCATTCCGCTACATGTGTGGACATACAGTGGAAAGAAATGTCGTGCCTCAGAGGACCACGATGCTACATAAATACAGACATACAACAATGAAGTAAAACAGTATAAACCTAAACACAACTAACCTACTGACAGATTTTGACTATAAATATACTATATATAAAAGTTTACCTATACATAAGCTAAAAAATACAAATACAAATGCTTCACATAATACTATACTAGGGCTGGGCGATATATCGCATGCGATTGTCACACGCATTTCATCAGTAAAGCCGGTTCCCTGATTAGCGCTAAATCTCCATCACCTGCTTTCAAATGGAGCGGCATTTAATAGACAGAGCCGTAGTTCACTGACAAGCTACGCAATATCGCGTTCATTATCAAAGGCGATTCATCTGCGATAACGAACGCGATATTGCATAGCTTGTCAGTGAACTACGGCTCTGTCTATTAAATGCCGCTCCATTTGAAAGCAGGTAATGCAAGATTTAGCGGTAATAAGGGAACCGGCTTTACTGATGAAATGCGCGTGACAATCGCATGCGATATATCGCCCAGCCCTATACTATACCTATACACAACTAACCTACTGACAGATTTTGAATTTAAATACTATATATAAATGTCTACCTATACATAAACTAAAAAACAAAAACAAAATACAAACTATACAAATGCTACACATAAACACTGTACCTATACACAACTAACCTACTGACAGATTTTGAATATGAATATACTATATATAAATGTTTACCTATACATAGACTGAGAAAGAAGAATATATAGATTATACGAATGCTTCACAGAATACTGTACATGTGCAAAGAGAAACATTGTAAGTCAAGCAGCTGGCTGGGGAATAGTGCAAGATGATTTAAGTGCACGAGCATGTAAACATACACATATTTGAGTCTCATGTGGGATTATGTACACACAGCAGTGTGTGTGAAAAGTGTCTTGTGCACAAAGAGGAGATTTGCACACACACAAAAAAAGTTTCAGACAGTTTTTCTGTGATGTGGTAAGGTTTGGAGGGTGTAGGAGGGGAGATGGTCCATGTTTCAGGAGGTAGAGGGTTTGTGTGGGGTTTCAGAGGAGGGCGGGGTAATTTGAGTTCAGGGCTCGCACAGCCTGGGGGAAAAAGCTGTTATGCAGTTTGGCGGAGCGGGCTCTGATGCTCCGGTACCATGGTGTTGGTGGTCTAGGTGAGATCCTCTGTGATGTGCACCCCCAGGAATTTAGTGCTGCTGACTCTCTCCACGTTCGAGCTGTTGATGGTCAGTGGGGGGTGGTCAACGGAGTTTCTCCTGAAGTCCATCACAACCTCCTTTCTTTACTATTAAAAGACCTCCATAGTTCTTTACTATTAAAAACGGTGCTGAACCATACCTTGTAAATGAATAAAAATATTAACATTAATTATGATCATTAAAGTTAGATCATAGTTCATTATCTAATGTTAACAGAAGCAACTTTAAAATTTTAAAATGTATTAGTAAATGTTGAAATAACACTCTAACAAGGAACAATGCATTTATTAAAGTTACAAATGGAGTCTTATTGTAAAGTGTTTCCATTTCCTTTTAACAGTCATGCTTAAAGATGACCATCTTCAAATATTAAAGGCCATAGTATTGAAATTATATAAAGATTGTATGTATACTCTCACACTTTATATGCTTCTATTTTAGAACATGTGATTATCTCACCAATAATTTTAGTCACACACCGGGCAAAAGCACAATTCAAGCGGCAGTCTAAAACAGTTTATTTAAGCACCAAACTTGCAAAAATTATCTTCAATAAAAAACAAAGCAAAATAAAAAAGAAAGAACATCGTTGTTTAAAAAAACAGCAAAGAGAAAGCGTATATTATAGCTCTCTATATAAAACATACAGTACAGACTTCATTACAGCCACAGAAAGACCAATGTTTTCGCCAAACCTGGAAAATCGGCATGGATTTTTCCAGATAGTTTCGGCAATCAGCTATCGGTGCCGATTAATCGGCAAAACCGATCAATCGGTCAACTTCTAATTTGCTCACCATTGTGCCATTATTGAGCTGTATGATTTGCATGTGGAACAGGTAAAAGGAGATTTTGGACGGAATGTTCATACTGCACTATTCCAGACAATGGTTTTCAAGTTGTTGAGATGTTAGATCAATAAATTGTTACAGAATGACAACTTACAGTATGCAATATTGGTAATCTGCATATTTTACATTGTTTATACTTTTATAAAGCTTGAAAGGCTTTTGTCACTGTATGCTTGTATTTTATGCTTAAGAGCAGCATAAACATTCTTTAAAATATCTCCTTATGTGTTCCATGAAAAAGTTGTATATGTTGTTTTCTATATATAGGCCTATATGGTGAAATATCCCTTTAATGCAGAAGAAGGCTACAGAACTGAACTGAATAGTAAAAACAGAAGTGGTCTTTTGTCAGTTAGATGACGTGTTTTGACAAAAAGCTCAGGCCAGTAGATTCTCATTGAGGAATAATTTGTTGCATCTGGAGGGCTGTTGGGTGGAGGCTGGATTTTGGCATCCGTTGCGTGTGTGTGTGTGTGTTTCTAAAGGTGGGACGTTGCATCACTGGAGAGTCTGTTGAGGACACAAAAGCAGCGTTATGCCCTGGTCATGTGATGCCTGTTCAGAAAGCTCCGACCATGTGATCCTGCCTCACAGAATGCTGAGTCGAACTTACAAACGCTGCCTCACCCTTGAGATGTGAGCATGATAGAGAGAAAGACTGAGAAAGGAAAGATTCAGAGCCATTAAAGAAAAAAGACGTAGAGAAACAGGTGTGGACGACAAAACAGGAAATGAAAGCAATAGTGTGCAACAACTCTACGGTGCAGACTACGTGCACTTCTCTCATTCGGTCTTTACTCACTCTTTCCCTGATGGTGCTGTGGGGAAGGTGTCTATCTTTTCTGGAGTCAGTTTTTTGGAATGTGGAGATATTGCAAGGACAAGGAGTGGACCAGGAATGTCTTAGGGAATTGGAATATGTCTTGGAATGGAAGAGGAACACGGTGGAATTCCACAGCTGCACCAGGAACAATAGGTTGGAAACAGATGAATTACTGCTTGAACTTCCTTGATGCTATCTAATTACATAGCTTGTGTTGAATTGAAACTTTAAGTAATGATACAGTCATGATGCCATTCAGCCAGAAAGTTGTTGTGGGCTATGCAGAAATTTTATATGGTTTCTGTTTATTTATTGCGCTGAAAATACAAGATATGTTGTTCTTTAGCAGCAGTTATGGGGAAGGCTCTAATGGGGAAGCTGAAAGAAACTTGTCATTTGGTGATTTGCGGATAACATGATCCAGATGCATCTATGAGGAAGTGTGTGTGTGTCACGTTTAGTCGCCACACCCCTCTTCGTCCCTGCAGACCTTGTGACTGTGTTGCCGAGGCAATTAGGCAGGGAATTTATTAGAGCACTTCAGTGTCTGTTCGTATGGCATTCTCTATTTACTCTTTGGAATTATCGAAAGGAAAAGCATATATCTGTGGTGCCATGAAGACATTTTATGTGGTGTAAGTTTTACAATTTTTAATTTATTTTTTTTCCAGAAAATTATTTAATTTACTTCGATTTATGTTGGGCTGAATGATAAAACGATAACGATAATTCACAATAAAATATTCCTTGACAAAATGATAACGAGTTCGATTAAAAATGTTTGATATAATGTTTATGCACAAAAAGCGGAATGAAACCATGCTAGTCATTTGAACAGCGCCAAGCAGAGCATTTATCCATTCGGTTCAAAGTTTAATAGGCAGCACAGCACAAGCTGAGCAGATGCGTTTACTCATTGATAAGTCTCAGTAATACCACACTAAACAGCACAAACAACATAAACACTGAGCACAACAAAACATTTGTAGTAACACTAACTGCACCATGGTAGAAACGGTGCTGATAAACAGGAGAAACACTGTGTGCAACGATACAGTCAAAAGGCTTTTAAAACTACAAATCGCTATCATTTACCATGGATTTACTGTAGTAACACTAACTGCACCATGGTATTGTTGTGGCAGAAATGTGAGGCATTCATTTCAAATGTTATTATATTATTAATCTAGACATGTATTAAAGCATTAATGGAATATAATTACAGTATTTTTGTGATTAAGCTATAGCTTTTGTGCATTTATACTAAATGTATTTAGACTACAGTTTTCCATACAAATACCATACATACATACAGAAACCATATAGTTGTATTTTTACTGTGGTATTGAGGTGCTAAATGTGGTTTTAACTGTGATTATCATGATCTAAATATGCTACTGTGGAAGACCAATAGTTAATGTTAGTAAACACAAACAGTCAGAATAATTAAATTTCACCTTATAAAAATAAGGTTTTACCCATTTGTTTTAACAGATGTTACTGTTTTTGATAATGAACATAAATTAATGTTAATATTAATATTTCTGCCTGCACTGCAAACTCGGCTGAAGATACATGTCATCAAAGTCAGCAACACAAACTGTTTCATGATTTGGAACAATATCACTCATTAGAACATGCAGAAACTTATAAACTAATTTTTCTGTTAATGTATTCATGTTGTTAAGGAAAATTGACTGGAAAAGTGTTCAAAATGTCTGGTTTCTACAACTGTCACTTGGGAGCAAAAATCTGCCTTTAAACTGGTACTGGCCATATCGCCCAGCCCTAGCTTTATGTCATACCAAAACTGCACGAGTTTCTTCTGTGAACAAAAAAATAAAATTATATTTAATGTTTGATATCCAAAAATAACAAAAAAGCAACACAAGTAGCCGATTTGAGCTCTTACAACATGCATGCCATTATTTGAATGTATGTGAATAAGATTTGAGAGCTGTGGTGGAGGGAGCAATTTTAAATAACTCAAATTTTGGCTGTAATATGCGTTTTTGTAGTGTAGTGCAAGTAGTGTGTTTAAACTGAACATTTCAACAGTCAAAAGTGCACTACAAATAGGCCGATGATGTACTTATGTACTTATTTAATTGAAAATTGAATTGTTGAAAGTTGGACATTTAATGCACTTAATGGCCACAGATTAATTACATAATGGAGGGGAAAGGATTTCCCAGATTTTGATGCTGGATGATAAACGACTCCAAATGTCATACACTAGACAGTACATTCTACGTAGTTTAAGTATATAGTGTAGCTTGGGGTTGAGACAATGATAAAAATTTTCCCGCTGGTTAATCATAACAATACTGACAATACTGGTATCACCCGGGGGGTGGGGGTGTTTGTTTGAAGTTTTCTCTCTTTTCCTCGCTTTCCTTTGCTTTTAAATGAGCCCGGTCTCATGATGGAATGGACAACAACAAAACCATACAACGTCAAACTTGCTTAAATTAAGCATAGAACTTTCATTAAAGGGGACATCGGATGCCTATTTTCCACAAGTTGGTATGATTCTTTAGGGTCTTCATGAAATGTTTGCAATATACTTTGGTTAAAATTCCTCAATAGTAGAGTTAAACAACACCCTTTTTACCTTGTCAATAACAGCTCTGTTCACATCGACCCGTTTCAGTGCAAGTCTCTTTAAATGCTGATGAGCTCTGCTCACCCCACCCCTCGCTTCTGTGGAAGAGGAAAGGCGATTAGCAAATAATCATAAAAATATAAAATGTGGGACTTACTTCCCGAGGTGCAGCTGGATTACGAACAGTGGGTACTGATCCATCCCTGAGTTTTAACTTTTTAGCAAAACCTGCCTTAATGAATCATTCCTCGTTCAGAAAGCAGTCTAGAGTAAAATTATTTTGTGCAGATATAAACACATTTAGGCAGCTTGGGAGGCGCACTCCCTTCAAAAAACAAAAGTAATCCACTGCATCTTCAGCGGCTCAGATGTCGGGAGTAAATCACGACTGTTATGTTCATTCTTACATCCAACAACAAAACACCTTTAGATGTCGAAACAACTTGTGCAAAGTGATGTCACCAAGAATCTATGAACGGCTTAACCTCATAAACTGATAAAGATATTATGATATGTGAGAATTTGAAAAGGAAAAAAAAAGCAATTTAAAAAACCATATAAAAATAAATTACCCCTATAAAAAAAAAAAGCACTGGATGGATTTTTATGATTATAGGGTATTTGTGTACACACACTGCCAACACACATTTAAGTTCAAACACCATGTAAAAGTGAATTTCCCCTTTAACAAAACAAATAAAAATACACCAAATAAATAAGAAATATAGAACATTTAGGCTATTAGCAAAACAAATAAGAAAGTTGGAGGCACGGCATACACCTTGATGTAAAATAAAATAAAAACATTACACTGTTTAAATAAAGTAAAAACTATTCGACAACAAAAACATTTGTTGATGATTTTTTTCATTGTCGACATTGTTGATCATGTCGAAAAACCGTTTCAGCCCTATTTGGGACACAACTTTAAAACATTGCACACAAGTCAATTGTGGTGATGAAATGAAATATAATGGATGTTTAGGACATTTAGTCTTTGCTTGGAAGCATTTGCTTTTTTTTTACAATCTTTTTTTTTCTGCAGTTGACATTATTTCAATAACATTTAAGCTCTTAAATATAATATAATATAATATAATATATATATATATATATATATATATATATATATATATATATATATATATATATATATATATATAAACCTATTCACAGTTTCTCTTTTTGGTAACTTAAAATGGCATTTTAGGGTGATAATTCTCAGTTACTGGAATTGTAATTCATATCTAGTCATATGGCATACTTTTATGCTGCTTTTTTCTAGCTGCACAGCATTCATTCACTTTCACTTTTATTGCATGGAAAATAATGACTAGAATGTTCTGTCAAACCTCAGTTTGTGTTTTTCATGGATAAAATAAGTCATACAGGTTTGGAAAGACATGAGAGTTGAGTAAATGATAAGAGAATTTTCAATTTTCATTGAACCATCCCTTTCGTTTTCAGTGGTTTGAGCATGTGCATGTGCTCTGTCACTTTAGCTGTCTGGAGCGTCGTTGCAAAGTCACTCAATAATTCAGCTGCTAGACTGACCTGCTGATGCTTCTTGTTTCTCTCCCAGTCTTTCTTTTTACGAAGATGTATTGAGAAGGACTTTTAATCTGCCACTGTTTTGCAGCTGTTATAATTTCCATTTCAGCTTCACAAACCAAAGTATGTTGGTTGTTGCCATGGCTTCAATGTTTCACAGGCAGGCTTCCTGTTTTGATGTACCGTTTCTTAGCAAGAGTGAGTTTCCTGTTGAACCAGGCTGAGAGAACGGAAGAGCAGGTCACTTTGGCTCTGCAAAAGAGGTTCTTGAATGTTTGAGATGTTGTTTCTTTACAGTGCTAATGATCTTTTTTTTTCACTCCATGTCTTTTGTCTCTTGTCCTGCTGTCTTACTGCAGTCCTGGAGTTTGCCACAGGGGGTCAGCAGAGTGTGGGGTATGAGTGATGACGTCTGTGGTGCTTGTAGATAGTGGAGGAGCAGTGGTGGAGTATGTTACTGCAGTGGATGACCATATACCGGTAAGATTATTATTTTTTTTTTAAGCATATTGGTCCCTTTATATTATGTTGCTGGTATTATGCTACTGGCATGAATATAAACATGAAACAAAAATGTTATTGTTATTTTTTAAAGAAATTCAAGCAATAAATACTGTTTTGTGGCTCTTTAATGTGTCGTGACAGATCTCTGTAGCGCCTCAGTTCAAGCGGCACGTGAACTGATGATCTCTTCCTCTTCACCAGTTATATCACAAAATAAACATGAATGAACATCAGAAGATGTCTTGTTTCAACCAAATAAAGATGTCAGTCAGTACATACCAATTTTCAAGTTCAAGTCCACCGACGTTAATCGACTCTCCTGTCTGATTTATTTGTCGGACAAAATGGCAGATTTGGCGTTATGATTGGTCAGATGGCCTGTCAGTCAAACTCCATGCGAAGGATCAGTTGGAATCACTTTAAGAAAGATTCTTTTTCCATCTAGAGAAAATTAAAAATATCACCAGCGAATCTTCAGCATGTGCTTATAATAAACAGAATGTTATCGTTTATTCGTGTAAACGTAAATATATGGTTTTTGTTCTTGTTTTGAACGGCCCTTTAGAGTTTAGTAGAACTGTCCAAACTGTTGTTCATTATAGTGCAGTAAAACTTTACAGCACCTCTTGATTTTTTTTTTTCTTTTTGAAAGAATGAATGTTTGGAAGGTTTATTTTTAGTTTTTAGGTTTCTTCTTGTTCATGGAAACTCTGTTTTCTGTCTAGGAGGAGGGTGTGTATGAGGTTGAGGGTGAAACAGAGGAAGAGGTGGAAGGAGAGGTGGAGTACCCTGCGGTGATCGTGGAGCCGGTGCCCGGTGCGCGGTTGGAGCAGGGCTTCGCTGCTCAGGTGCTGGTGTACGATGATGAGACCTACCTGATGCAGGGAGTGGCTGAGGAGCAGGAGGTGGAGACAGAAGTGCTGGAGACAGGTGAGAACACTGTTACAACATAACCACTGTTCTGTCTGGCTCATTTTCGCTCAACCTATGAGAACACTTGACTAGGACATTCGAAGGTACACACCCTTTCATGCTTCAGTATCACTTCATAAATACATATGCACAAACTTTAATGTATGCACACTAAATATAAATGCTCACAGTCACACTACCTCATAGGGATGTAAAATTTATCGGAATAAAACCAGAATTGCAATTTGCAACCTAATCACTTACAAAAACAAGGGGCAACTGTTTTTTTGTCCTTAACTGATCACATGCCTGTCGTGTCAGCATAAATAATTATACATTAACTTCTAGCTATTCAAAGCACATCTATATTGAATTCCCCATTATAATGGCAGGAAAACCCTTTGCCACACTTTACTGCAGCTACCACTCTTACTTAATGTGCTTTTGTTCACTTGAACAAAATGCTTTTTATTCCTGATTGCATATTAAAATATTTGGAATCTTGTGATTTCCAGCAGTTGATTTTGGCAGAGAGACTTTATGAAGCGAATGTTTGAGAAACATATGACTTGTAATCTCCCAACCAAAATACTGTGTGTGGACTTGGGTTGTGCCGATAGACGATAGTATCATGTATCGACGATAGTCAGAGATATCGACGATAGTAGATATATTTGTCGATAGTCAAGACGATATTAGGCTCATTCTCATATTAATGTATTTAATTATAATAATAATAATTATTATTATTTTTATTTGGCGGCCTATTATAATTCGGCTATCAAATTGCCTCGCTATTTCACTTCAGCACCGCATTTCACACACATGCGTGCCAATGAGGATTAGAGCCGGTGAAGGAGTCTCCAAGCACAAACAGACGTAGCCTACTGCAGATATAAGGTATTTCATTGCACTTTAACAAGTAATCTGAACGGCCTATATATGTACAATACTTTAACCGAGCTTAATGCCACAGTTATGTTAGGATGCATCTCATTCGTTTCTGTTGGGGTTGCTTCGGGCTCGTCATGGGGCACGCGGTCCGGAGCCCTGTATGACTGACGCATCCATTCAATTTAACTTTACTCCAAATATATGAACTTACCTGTTTTAAATATTTTATATTTAAAGTGTTCGTTTATGTCCAATATTTAGTGTTAAATTGTTGGTCTTTAAATGAAATGTACTAATGATTTTCACCATTGACTGATTTTGCAGAACATTTAGACTGATACCTTCTGTGCGCAAATGTGGCAAATTTGTCACAGGACGCGCGGTATGACAGTTGTGTCCGACTACATATGAACTAGCCGTTTTAAATACAGTATTTTTATATTTAACGTTAGTTTATCAGTATGTTTGAAAGTATATTTTTTCGATTATTGGTGATTCCATTGGCTCACTCTCGTGCACCTATGCTATGACTAGTACAGAGTCTCCCTCTTGCTCCACACATGCACAATAATATCGTGTATCATTGATCTCACGGGCGGATGATATGATGATTTGAAAAATGACCATATCGCCCAACACTAGTGTGGACATTGATGACTATTAAATGCTACAGAGACGGTTGACTATAATAGTTAAACATTGCTTTCTTATGTCTCAGTTATGATAGTGGTTATATACTTTGGTTATTTTTGTGCTTCCAGAGTATTTGTTATTATATGTTGTATATAGAACACTGTCCATATGGGCTGGGATTTATGGGATATAAATCCTTTCAGAGGGTAACCACAGAAACATGATTTTGCAACCATGTGGCCCAAAGATAGCTTTCTTGTTTTGGTTACAGTTACTATCAGTCAAACACAGGGCTGCATCATTTTCTGATCAAAATGGGCCTGTTATAAGAATGATATTTTACTGATGTATCAGAGATTGTCACTTTAAAAAAAATATAATAATAAACCATCATCATTTGGTCATCCCCATCTTGTTTTTATATATATATATATTTATTTGGTGCCATGGCCTTGTCGTGTGATGGGTCTATACCGCCCTCTTTTGGACATTATTTGAAGTGTTGCGCAGAATATGGTCAGCACAACTTATAATATTTATAATGTCGATACCTAGAAGTCACTTGTAATGTCAATATTTAGAAGGTACTTATACTAAGTACTTAAAAGTGTCACGTGACAACATAATACCCCGCCCCTTTGTTATTCGTCCAGATACATTGAGATAACAGTTTAAAAATGCTTAAAAGACAATATGAAGATGTTTAAGAACATTTTATAAAGAATGTCCAACTAGATAAGAATAAAATACAAAATAATATCACTGTCTTTTCAGAATTGTTATTTTTAATTATTTATATATCTTAGACACTTTTATATCAGTGAAAGTGCTTTAACACATTAAGAAGATGTTTAAGAATATTAAACTGAAAATGTCCCTCTAGATAAAATACGACGCAACGAAACTTGTCTATTCAGAAAAGTTATTTTCACTAATTTGACTGTGGAGAATTTTATGTATCTTTTCTTTTAAAATACGTATGTGCGTTGGTTTAGTTACTATTAGTTACTCTGCACTTTGTTTTTGTTTTTTGTGCGTTGGTTTAGTTACTATTAGTTATTCTGCACTTTTTTTTAAGATTTAAAGTATTTTTGGGAAAATGCGTAAATCGAACGTAAAGCAGAGAGCGCATAGGATTTCCTGTGTTTGGCGCGGAAGGATCTGTGCGCTGTTGAGTTTGTTGAGATTTCCTGTGGAGGCGGAGTGATATGCGAGTCATGCGTCCGTAAACGCTTTCAATGCGAGTCAATGTGAATCTGCACCTCTGGACGAAACATGGCGACGTCGCTGTATGAGGGACCCGCTAACCAGCTCGATCTACTTATCAGAGCAGGTAAAAAGACCAAAGCGCGTGTTCAGCCTCGCCAGCGTTGGTTTGTTTGGGGCGCAGCGAGCGCTGAGATCCGTGAAGTTGTGCTGTAAAGTAATGGAGGGCATTTCAGGAAGTGATCACCTTGGATGGCAACCTGCATGGCGTTGCTTAATTTTCTTAGCTGCTTTTCTTGGAGTGCTGAAAAGTAGCGTGAAGGTGTGTTTGTTGTGTTGCGCGTGACCAGCGTGCACAGTGTTGAGTTTGCACGGCGCTGAGGGCGTTTTAAATGTGGAGTCTGTTAGAATAACGGGTTTCTCTGGAGGTGGTGCGCTGCTCTGAAACCAGGAAGTGGGAGAGATGTTGTCTTTCCTACGTCTTTGCCACGCTGTCTGGAGTCGGAAGGGCACTGAGTTTTAGTTTTAACTCTTAAATACAGCTTACTAAAATGTGAATATTAGGTCATCTATTGAGTGGATTGTTTTCTTAATAAAATAGCGTCTGAGAGCTTTTACGTTTGACGATTGCTTTATTTTGATGCCTCATCGTCAAAGGAAATATGGCATATCGGAGGAAAAAAAAATCACGCGGAGCCACTACATTACAACCTCAGTTTTAGTTTATTTATGGCGTTAAGATGTGTGCAAACAATATTGAGTTTAAGTAATAAAATACATGTTTGCTTCATGTCGCAGATGTCCCGTTATCTAAACGTGCTCGCTCTGCTCTCTGCACATTTTAGCGCTAAATGTTAAGCTCCGTGAGCAATATTTAACGCTTAATTATGTCTTTAAACTCCACTTTGTCTTTAATGACCTTAAATGTGTTGCTGTAAAAGTGTCGAGTGGATATTTGACTTTTTTTTCCTGTAAATGTTTAGATTTTAGAGGTAATTTGATGGCGGAAGCATTGTTATTCCAGTGGGCTGGCTAAATTTTGAGTGACAGCACTTGTCGTCCAATAGTATTGGCGTCGCGTTCGAAATCCTACACCTGACCAATTATCTAGCTTGCTTCTTGGGGCGTTGATCAGAGAAGCGGCCAATCAGATTCGGGGCGGGGATTGAGTGGCAGGAAGCTCGGAAAGCGTCTTCAGAAAGAACTGGAGGGAAAGCTCTGACGACTGTAAACACGGAAGTGAAGAGGGACAGCACTACTTTCTTGTGGACCGCTATTTTAGTGATAGAAAACTAGTACCACACTATTCAGTCTCATGTGTCATTTGTTTACGATTTGCTGATTTGTTGCTGATGGTAATTTACTTATTATTATACGAACAATAACAATGACGTGATTAGCAATTTAGCAGCTTTTCTAGTATTTTATGAACATTTAAGTGAATCTTCATTCCTTGTTCTTATAGGCATAAAGCACGTGTTGTATTTTTTGCTTATTTTTTAAAGAGTGTGACTGATTATTATTTTTTTTTTACATTTATTTTTAGCTTTATTTATTTATTTGTTTATTTTTTTAATAAAAAACAAAAATGGCTACCAATCATCACCCTCTTGTTCTTCCAAAAATGATGTGGCATAGTGCAACATTAGGGTGAGTAAATAATATACTGTTGATTTTTTTTTTTTTTTTTTTTTTTTTACGCAAGCTATCCTTTTAAAAGTATATCTACATAGACTAAAAAATATATATATGTGTAGTACTAAACAAACCTACAAACAATAGTTGCAACTTTAATTATTGTTTTCTAAGAAGTCTACTTATATTAACTTTGCAGTGTAGTCATGTAAACATAAGAATTTTATGTTAATAACTACACTTTGACTTGTGTCCTGTCTCCAAGGACAGATCTTTTAGAATACAGGAAGTAAATGCATGCTGGGTCACCCATTCTAGAGGACACTGTGTGTATGTTTATGACTGGGACTGCCTAAAGATAGCCCCCGTGTGTAGCAACAGACACACATAGCCAAACATGGGCAGGCTCAGGTTGTAATGGGAGTTCAGCGGCAGATTGGATAGACTGGCACAGGTGCTAGTGGCTCTGGATGTTAACGTCAAAGGGAGCAGGGCTGGAGGTGCCGTCCTATATATGCATGAACTGCTTGTCTGAGATCAGCCTCTCTGCACCTGTTTCTAAATAAGAGCGTCCAAGGAAGTGACTTGTCTGTTAGCAGATGCTTTTAACTGTCTTAGAGCACACTAATTGGGCTTTGAGAAGACCGGTTGCAGATATGACACCCCTGGATCTATTTAGTAGTCTACAGTTCGTAGGTAATAAGTCCTTATGGGATTTACGTTATATGTCCTCTCACACTCATTTGTTGTAGTTTTATTTATTGATTCAAAACACTCATTCTCAGAGTGCTCAACTTGCATTGTCACTCATCTCAAGTCTTTGAAAATAAATGACTTCCATTGGTGCAGTCATTGCAGATTGCTGTCAGTTTTAACTCCTCTTTAACTGTAAGGTAGTGTTTTTAAAGCTCTTCAGTACCATATTAATGTGTTAGTCACACACTTGATTTAGTCTCCATACTAAGTGGATGTCATCAATGAAACTTATTCAAGAATTTTCAAGAGCAAAAAATATTAATTTTAAATATATTTGATAAAAAAAAAAAAAAATGTAATCTCTTTTCTGTGGACATCTTGTTTTTGGTTTATCAATTGCTAGAACAGTTTTCTCTTGTCACTCATGCCCAAAACATGATGTCACTCATTTTGTGGAAATTGTGTGAGTTTTGGATATTATATTAAGTAACCCTGAATGCACGTTTTCCATCCAATAGCACCCTCTATTGGCAGCTCAGTGTACAAATATTCTATTTAATTACCGTACACTACTGTTAAAAAAATGTAGTTTCATTCATTCAATATAAAATAGCAATACACTTATTTAGAAAAGGTGCATTGAATTGATCAAAAATGGCATTAAATAAATTTCTAATGTTACAAAATGTTTCTATTTCTGAAAGAGAAATGGATTAAAAAAATGTAAAAAATCACAAAAGCATTTTTTGTGTGTGTTCTGTCTGTTGCAGTGGAAGCATCAGTTCATGGCTCTGTGCAGTGCTCAGATAAAACCATTGAGGCTGCTGAAGCTCTTCTGCACATGGACTCTCCCTCCAGCTTGCGTGGAGACCGGAGCCCAGGTGAGCACTGCTTTCTCTTCCTCCATCAACTTTAGCTTTCACATCACAAAATAAGACTGTAGATAGCCACACAGTGAGAAGAACATCATTTCTAAGATTTTTTTCTTTTTTTTTTTCTTTTGTAGAGGCGTTTGTGCCTCCATGTGTCAACACTTCGGAGTTCCTGCATGCTGCCATGCGACCTGACGTTCTGACAGAGACCGTGGTGGAGGTCAGCACAGAGGACTCGGAGCCTATGGAAGTGGTTACGGTTCTTCAGGAACCTGAGATTTTGGAGACGGAACCCACTAAGAGAAGAAAATGTGAGAACACTATTGTGAAAAGCACTGTTATGAATAATTTTACGTTTATACAAGTTTACGTAGATTCTCTTTGGCTTTTTTCAATATTAACTGAAACTTTTATTTAATTGACTTTATCTTTATATTAACTGTTCTTTATATGTTTCATCCTTTCAGCTGGGCGAAAACCCAAACCCCATCACATTTCAAACGGATCTCCAGATCTGGGCATCAAGAAGAAGTCCAGAGAAGGGAAAGGTATGTCCTATAAATTCAGTGCTATATGCATATGATATGCTTAGTGGGTGAAGAAAAAATTAATTTTGGGAGATTTGACATTGCTTTAGAAAGAAACAAATGTACTAAATGTACAGTTTATAATTGTCGTTATTAAGTATGATTACACTACCATTCATTTGGGGTCATTAAGATTTTTGAGAGGAATTTATTACTTTATTTAGCAAGGATGCATTAAATGTTATACTTTCAATTTCAAATAATTGCTGTTCATCAAAAGTATCTTAAAAGCACAACCGTTTTCAGAAATAATTAGGATAATTAACACATTTCTGTGACAATGAGGACTGGATGAATGGTTGCTGAAAATTCAGCTCTAGCATCACAGGAATAAAAACATAAAAAATGTATTAAAAAGAAAACAGTTTTTTTATTGTAGTGTTTCACAGTATATCTGTTTTTACTGTGTTTTTATAAATAAAGCCACAATGAGCATAAGAGTATTGTTTAAAATAAAAAAATCATTATCAACCCTTTTGATATTATGTGCATATAATGATGGTGACGTTCTTGATGGGATTTGTAAGATCCACCCCAATATTATTTCTTTTTGAATGAAACTTAGTTCGGTTATAAGTTGTGTTTTGCTATGTCAGTAGGTTGTTAATTAGCAAACATTACTTAAATTATGCTTAAAGGTGCTGTAAGATTTTGACTACTAAAGCATAAAAATACCATAATATGTTTGCATATATTTAAGAAACATGCTAAGTTAAAATACTTGTTTATCTGAAAAACAATGCTGCAGTCAGTTATTCTCCTTTAAAAATGTGCGTTCTGGGCCTGAATGTAAGTGTTTGTTTTGGTTTGTGAAACCTGCCCACTGACAGTTTACCAAATTGCATTTCGGCACCCCGAGTTGCCAGTTGGCGAAAAACACAGCATATTTCAATTTGTTCATCGTCAAGTGTGCTCGTTCCTGTCGTCAATCTGGCAACCTACCTCTGAAGAGGAGGGGCCGGGTGAAAAAACCCTCTCCAATATTTCGAATTTGGACTGCAATACCTAGTTCAACCGCTCGTTGTCAATCCTACATACAGCAACTTTAACTCATGTGATTTTTGTGTTTTCTTATAGGAAGTACATACCTGTGGGAGTTCCTGTTGGACCTGCTGCAGGATAAGAACACCTGTCCCAGATACATTAAGTGGACACAGAGGGAGAAGGGCATCTTCAAGCTGGTGGACTCTAAAGCCGTGTCAAAGCTCTGGGGCAAACACAAGAACAAACCAGACATGAACTATGAAACCATGGGCAGAGCGCTCAGGTGAGGAGCTTGTGTGTGCAAACACCATAAGATATTTAAAATGACTTTTTCCAACACGTTTTGCATGGCTTAAATGCCATATTGACCAGTTGTAATTGGCTTCCATAACTTATCTCTCTGTTCTAATGTTGTATTTGTCTTTGTTTCTCTCTCAGGTATTACTATCAGAGAGGTATCTTGGCTAAAGTAGAGGGTCAGAGGTTGGTGTATCAGTTTAAGGAAATGCCTAAAGACATTGTTGTCATCGATGATGATAAGTGCGACCCAGGCGATGGCGTGATTGGAGAGAAGACCTACGAGCGCGTTCCTCCCTCATCTGACACTCTATTGGCAGCTGACCTCTCCAAAACCCCTGCCACCTTGAGAGGGGGCGGAAGGACTGTGGTCCATCTGGGATCCCCAAAAGCTAAAGCTGCACTCAATGCAACTCCTCTTCAGCGCATTGTAACGGTCTCCACGTCAACAGATCCATCACAGCCGTCCCATACCACCTTTATCCCCAGTGCCAATGCACCCAGGTAACCAGATTTAAATTTGTTAAAAAATGTTTTTAAAAAAAATGTTGATTTTTCGGCATTGTTTTAAAACATAATCTTGTGTCCAGGACTGTGCGGGTTGCTATGCAAATGCCGGTCGTCATGACAAACTCCTTAGGACAGAAGATCTCCACTGTGGCCGTGCAGTCAACAAACCCTTCGCTCCTCACCACAGCACCTACCAACACCGGCTCAGCAACTGGTGCGAATGCACCCAAAGTCCTAATCCAGACCATGCCAACGATGGTTCCCGCCACAGCTGAGAACGGTGACAAGATCACAGTCCAGCTCGCCAAGATAATCACCATCCCCGCAACCCAGCTCACGCAGTGCCAGCTACAAACCAAACCGGGCACCCCAACAGGCATCAATCTGATGGGCACCCCTCTCGCCGTCCGAGCCCTTACGCCCGTGTCTGTGGCATCAGGGACGCAGGTGGTCAGATTGGCAGTTCCAGCCCAACAGAGTCCAGCTCAGGCAAAGACGCAGATCCCTGTTTCAATCCAGACGCAAACTCAAGTCCCAATCTCCATCCAGACGGCATCAACTCCGGCGTCAGTTCCAGTTCAGATCCAGATTCACCAGAGTCAGCTTTCTCCAAAAGCAAAAAGCGTAGCTCAGATCTCAGAGTCGAAACACGACAGCACTTCGGCAGAACAGCCTGAGCAGGACAATCCCACACAGGACGCAGCAGCAGTGGTGATAGAAGAAGGTTCAAAACCACAATCCGAAGCAGACAGCTGAAGAGCGTTTCGTCAGTCATGAACAATAATAAATGAACTTCTAGTCCCCAGATACTCTTGTCACATTCTGGAGTACAAACTGGAGATTAGTTGACTTGTACAGTGTGGTTTCATTTTATATATATATATTAAAAAACAAAATTAGGCAAAGACCACACTTCTCACATCATGTGGATTAAATCTGGATGTCCATCATTTCAATTGAGTTGTTAAAGGGACCAATGTAAAGAACACTACACTTCTCCCTTTTTTTTCTTTTTAATCTTACTTTGACACTAAGAACAGCTAAGCAGAACACTAAGGAGTGAGTAGATGAAGTAGTCAAGTATGTGAACTTTTGAGGGAGGATAAATTCAACTTTTTATAACTTGTATAAAGTAGTTTTTTTTCTTTAACATTAAAATTGCAAGGCAAAACCAGCAAGATTCTTTTGATAATCACTGTGAGTGCACACTTCTGCCCGTGTTTCACAGGAACATGTTCTACTAAGGGAAGAAATGGACATTGTAAATATGAATTATACAGTTTACTGAATTTATAAACAATGCAGCCTCAGAACATTTTTTTTTAGTTTTTTTTTTAATTTTTCAAGTCAAACGTAATGTTTTTTTTTTTTTTTTTTTTCTCACACACAGTATCCAGCACAGTATTATTGGCAAACAAACTGCAAATAATTTTTTTGCATTGTTGTCTCAAATCACCTGCAAGAAAAACAAAAAATGGTTGTACCATTTAGGTGTTATCAAATCCAGATCCAAATCCCGGAATGATGCCAGTTGGTCAAAACAATGAGAAAGAAAGATCAGTTTGGCAGCATGCATCCTCACTGCGAATACATTTCCTGCGCATTTGTATTCTTTTGCTTTTTATTAGTCCTTAAAGAGGGAGAACAAGATGTTTGTGTTAAGAATGATCTAGTTTGTATATTCAACATTTGAAGTATATTCTATTTTGTTGTACTCTTGTTCCAAAGTGTACTCGAGTAGATTTTACTCAAATACAAAAAATATTCCTGAATTTGTGTGGTGGTGTTATTGATATGCCTGTCAACTGCAGAGCTCTTTGTTGCATCTCACCATTTCATCTCTGACAAATGACAGATTGGAGCTTTAGGTGCGTTGAAAACTTAGGGCTAGACTGTATGCAACCGCCAGACCGGATGTGAGGTATTTTGAATTAAAACTAGATTAAAAAACGATTTATGCAAATTACCCATGTTTTTCCACTAAACCTGCACAGTAAAAATTAGACTGGCAGAGTACCTGATCACAGACCAAAGCCCGTCCTGGCCAACAAAAGAAGGTAAGTTAGGCCCCAAATGCAGATGGAGTTATTTCACTTCATACACTAACGCAAATTAGAAGCACATTCTTTACCCGTTTTGCATACTAGCAAAAGAGATTTTAATGCAAACTTGCAATCAGTACATCATTGTGCTACAGTCTGCAGATAGAAGTTGTATTTCTCGGCTCTGTTGTGCAGTTTTAAATTCAGCCACGAGGGGGTAGAGTGCTTGCTATTTTGTTAGTGGTTCCACTTGTCCAGTGATCTTGTGAGAAATGTGATCTTTCTCACAGAGCCTCTACACACCCCAGTCTCTTAAAGCTCAAGACATCCCGTTCAGGTTTGACCCGGTGTTATTATAATGAACTAAGATCAAGTCCATTATCATTACTTACAATTAAATAAAATAAGCATTAAATTAATTTTTTTTTTATATAAAACATATTTCATATAGTTAGCAATACTAGCCTACATTTTAAAATGTATGATTAAATTGGATATGGGTTATTATATGGAAATATTTAAGTCCAGAGAATATGAAGTGTAAAAATGTGCTTGTGGCTAACAATCCTTTGGGAAGAGAGAGTTGCATTCTCTTTAGTAACCTTTAAAGCTACAAAAAAAAAAAAAAAAAGCCATTTGTAATTTGCTCATAAAATTGTTTCACCCTACAAGAATTAATAATGCATGAATATCAAATGAGCAATTCAGGTGAAAGGTATAATAGTTTAACTGCCTGCAATTGATTATGTAGATTCTGGTGAAACTAGCTGTAAAATGGGCATTTTGAGGATGTTGCACAAAGGAAATGATTCATTAATAAATAAGTGAAGTGAAAAAAGACTGACTATTATTGTTTTAATAATGCAAGTTTATGCAGAATTTGACCCCTTCTCAAACATACTTTATTTTCAATGATATAACCCCCCCCATTTGTGCATGCTTTTTATGGTATTACCAATAAGACCAAAACTATTTTCAGCATGTTTATTTATTCTATGTATTTTTTTTTTTCAGAATCATATATTAAGAAAAATAAAGTAACAATTTGATTTGAAACCAACGTCCTCAATTTCAGGAAGATACAAGAGCTTAAAGGAATATATCACACAAATGAAAATTGTTATAATTTACTCACTCTCATGTCTTTCCAAACCTGTATGACTTTCCTCCTTCTGTGTAACACAAAAGGAGACATTTAACCTAATGTGCAAGCTGCTCTTTTCCACAAAATAAAAACAGATGTCGATTTAGATTGGTGAGCTCCAAAAAGCACCATAAAAATAGCCCACATGACTATAGTATGATTATATTTCAAGACTTCTAGTCATAGTTCAGCTTTGTGTGAGAAAGAGACTGATATTGCAGCTATTTCTTGAGAATCATCCACCCATTGTAGCTCTTAAAGTCAAACCTGATGAGACACGTCTTGAGGCACCACTTTCGACTGCAGTCTGATTTTAAAGAGCCACAATGAAATGTGTCTGTTTAAAATCACATTTTCAGTATTTTATTGTGATGTATTGTCATTAGCAATAATAAATCTCTGTTTATGTTCCACAGTACAAAGACAATGAAACGGAGGTGAGTAAATTAAGATAGAATTTTCATTTGTGTGTCCCTTTAGTGATATATTGACGTTATTTATTTGTGAACAACACAGAATGTGTAGAAATACTGTGCCAATGCAAGTCTCGACTTGTGGTAAATGTCTTTCGAAATAACTTAATTTTTAGGAAACAAGCGTTGGATCCTTAAAGCTGAAGTCACAGACGAGGGAGAGGTGATCTGAAGGGTAGTTATAGGAAGGAAGCCTATTGGGTCCGATTTGTTCGGCTGTAGGAAAGTCCAGAACCGCTTTAACATCAAACGCTCTGTGTGAATACCACACGTAATCCAGCGTGTGGCAGCTCTCGCCACTGGGCCGGATCTTCCAGGTTGTGTAAGGTGGCTCGGTTTTCCCATCTGTGCTCAAACGCTTATACGCACTGTCCAATCCCAGACTCGATGTTGCAAAATTCCTATAGACGTCTTCTGATGGCTCGGCATTAAAATCGCCACATACTATCAGAGGAATGTCTGTTTCTGCTTTTTCTTCTGTCTTGATTCTATGTGTAACGTTTCGTAGGTTCCGTAGCAGGTCCGAGCCCTGTGCGCTGCGTAGGACCTCCCAACCACTCCGTGCTTTCAGATGCGTTACCGTGATGCAAAACGCCCGTCCTGTTGCTTGGCAGCGTAGAGCAGCGATGATTGCAACCTGATTGGTCTTTAACATCATGGCTGACAGACGTAGGTGTGTTGTGTTTAGTGACTGGAAGCGTTTGTGATTGAAGAACAAAGCACAGCCATCTGGGCCATTGTTGTTTTCCACATCCAGACATGGAGACCAAGGTTTGGGGCAGAAACTGCTCTGGTAGCCCAAACTTGCCAGAATGGGCTGAAACATGTCAAAGTAGTGATCAACTTCCTGTAGGCAAATGATGTCAGGTCTGTAGGTTAGGATCTCCTGCAGGATCAAATACTTCCTTTCAGCCCAGTTCAGAGCATCCATGGGGCACTGCACAAAACTGTCCATGCCTTCACCTAATGCTGCTTAAAAAAAAAAAAAAAAAAAAAAAAAATTGTAAAAATAAAAAAAATACTGTAAATACCAACTAAAGAAATTCCAAACAATTAAGTACTTGCTTTTTTAAAAATAAATGTTCTTGTGGCAATGTTATTTTAATATCATTGAGATCTTTAATGTTTTATTTCAGTAAACATTTATTGTATAACTAACAAATTTTTAATGGTTTTACTTAACTATAATAACCCTGCCTTAATTCAGCAAGAATGCAATTAACTGATCAAAAGTGACAGTAGAGACTTTTACATTGTTACAAAAAAAAAAAAAATTCTGGTGATCAAAAATTCAAACAAATGCTGCTCTTTTGAACTTTCTATTCATCAAAGAACCCTAAAAGTATCACGGTTTCCACAAAAATACTAAGCAGCACAACTGTTTTTTTTTTCTTTCTTTTTTTTTTTTTTTTTTTTTTTTTTTTTTTTAATTTGAATGATTTCTGAAGGATCATGTGACACTGAAGATTAGAGTAATGAAGCAGAAAATTCAGCTTTGCTATCTCAGGAATATATTAAAATATAAAAACAGTTATTTTAAATTGCAATATTTCACAAGGTTACTATTTTTACTGTAATTTTGATCAAATAAATAGGCTACAGTCTTGTTGAGCATAAAAGACTTCTCAAAAAGTCTTACAGACCCCAAACTTTTGAATAGTAGTGTATATCATTTGAAACATTAGTCATATGTCATTCATTGTCATTTCTGTATGAACAAGAAAAGGGTTTATACCTTGTGCCAGTACATTCCACTGCATAACTCGGATCGTCTGCCTGCCGTCTCCATGCCCAGTCTGAACGAAAGCTCTCTGCAGCTGGGCTGGCCGGTTTCTCAGAACCTCTCTACATTCCTGCAACAGCTCCAAAGGGTCCGCCGGGTTTTGATCCAGATCCAGATCGCTACCCGGACTGTATGTGGAGTCACACGGGTGAGGGAGAGGAGGTCTGCTGACGGTCTTAGCCAGGGCACTGTAGAGACTGCTAGTGCTGATGCCCATGGAACATTCTGAGAGAAACAAGAGAGTTGTCACACAAGCAACTTTCCTAATTTTTTATATAAAAAATAAAATAAAAAAAAAGAACAACTTCTGGTCGCATTGCTGCGCAAAAAAAAAAGTTCAACACTTTTTGTTCCATTCAGTATTGATACTGCTGATAGAGCAGCTTATTCACTGAGACCGCCACACCCCGTACAGAGACATGCGTTTGTGTGTGTGTTTACTTTTAAAAAAGTTTCCTTGGAAATACATCCCTATTTGATTCAATTTTACAAATTGTATCATCAGCATATCAATTTGAGTAAATGTGTAAAAGGTAGTGGATGATGCCCTCCTTCTAGAATGATGTACATTCATGTTTAAATTGTAACATAAATTATTATGTTTATGATTCTTATTTCTTTATCACAAAACACTAAAACTGGCTCTTTTTAACCCATGTGTGATGCTGAACCCTTGTGTGAGATTCTAATGTTTTTTTGCATTCTTTTCACTGTTCTAAACATTAATATTTTATGTGCAACAATAGCATGCTCTGGTTCAGTGGCCTTACACCTGATTTTAAATCAATTTTTTTCAAACGTTACGGTTTAAATGGTGATGAGTGTACTGAGAGTACTAACTCTTTCATCACTTTATTAGTTTGTCCATGTTGTCTTGATGTAATTTAAAGAGTTAGCAGTCAAAATTAAAACTGCTGGATGATATATATTCTTCATTCTGACAAACAACAATATGATAATGTGAATTACAGTATACAAACAGTATACCAACAACCTCCATGATTTCAGGTCTGGATATTGTTAGTTTATTTTGTGAGGTTGTGTGAGCGATGTTCAGCAGAAATGCACCACTGGCTGCGTGTGTTAAACTGCTTTAGAATCAGATTATAGACTTGAGACGTCAGGAGACCGTATGGACTCACCCACACACACACACACACACACACACACACACACACACACACACACACACACACACACACACACACACACACACACAGAAGTGTGTCCCTGGGTACATAATGCAACCATGCCATCTCATGTGGTTTTTGCACCTCACAGTCATATTATACACAATTCGTTCCAAAGAAAAATACTGAAGCTTGGCCAACAAACCATACCATTTTCTTGCAAAAGTGTGATAAATAACAGATGATGTAATCTGTTTAATGGTGAATGTCTCTAACCGTGTGACTTGGCATCAAGGAAGCTGGGCAAGGTTACAACATAAGCGGTTTCTAAATTCACAATAACCTGTAGCAAGTTCTGTCACCTACTTTATTAGATCAAAAGGGTGCTTCTACTAAATACTGAGCAAAGGTTCTGAATACTTATGACCATGTGATAATATTAAAACCTCTAACAAAAAGTACAATGGTTAAATCTACTGTACACTAACTTTCAAAAGTTTGATGTCAGAAAGATAAAAAAATAAATAAAAAATGAATACTTTTGTTCATCAAGGACATTAAATTGACTGAAAAGTAACAGTAAAGACATTTGTAAAGTTACAAAAGATTAATATTAAGACTATAAAATCGATTAATCGCAACCAAAATAAAAGTGTGTTACATAATAGGTGTATATATTTTTGTGTATACATAAATACACTCACATACATGTATATATTATTTCTTAAATATATACATATATGTATTAATCACAATTAATCCCACATAACAAAGTTTTTACATACACTTTTATATTGCAATAATTTCACATTCAATCTTCAAATTAAATTAAAAACAACATAAATGCAGTATATTTTTAATATTTGTTTAATGGCATCTTTTTTTATGACTGAAGACAAGTATCACTGATACCAATATTACTGATGTCTCTATGAAATTGTTTTGTCCCCTTTAATATTTAACCACTGACTGCTCCATTCCACATTACAGTATAAATCAATTTTATCAATTTTTCAGAAATTGAAAAAAGTTATCAAACACTAAATTAAACATAGATGAATCCTTAAAGCTACAAAAGTGATTGATTTCCTATTTTTTCCTTTGGTCTTTGATTAACAGACATCACAGCAGCTAAGCACACACAAAATCTAAACATGCAATTCTTGTAAAGAAAAAAAGAGACAGAAGCAGCAGTTGTGAATGGGGTGGCCAACCCTAGCTCTGCCTCTGTGTTAATTAAAAAAAATTAATTGCTTGTGTTATCATGCTAATTTTGCACTAGTATGTACGTGTATTTATATATACATATAAATATATACACCACACACACACATACAGTACTATGTAAATACAAACTTTTATTTAGGATGCGATTTATCGCGATTAATCATCCTGACAGCCCTAATTAATATTTATAAACTTCCTTTTCATCAAAGAGTCCTAAAAACTGCATCAAGACTTCCACAAAAATACTATGCAGCACAACTGTTTTCAACATTATTAATAATAATCAGCTTATATCTAAAGAATCTAGTGAAACTGAAGACTGGACTAAGAAATGACTGCTGAAAATTCAGCTTTGTTACCACAAGAATAAATTAACATATATTAAAAGTGATATATTTATAAGTGATATATATGACTATTTCTTAATATTACTATTTACAGTATTTTTGATCAAATAAATGCAGCCTTGGTGAGCGCTGCTTCTTTCAAAAACATTAAAACAATATTACTGACCCTGAAGTTGAACATTTGAATGGTATTGTATATATTCTGGTTCCCATGAAAAACTAGAAATAAAAAATAAATAAATTGTGATTTACATGCCTGCAAAAGCCATGGAAATTAATCAAGTATTTAAAAGTCACAGAAATTATTTAGTGAATAAACATTTTTGTAGTTGCACAGCTAGAAAAGCTAGAATTTTTTTCTGATGTAATCTGTAAGCTATTCTAATATATATATGAATAAACATTTTTGTAGTTGCACAGCTAGAAAAGCTAGAATTTTTTTCTGATGTAATCTGTAAGCTATTCTAATATATATATATATATATATATATATATATATATATATATATATATATAGATATATACAGTGGGTACGGAAAGTATCCAGACCCCCTTAAATTTTTCACTCTTTGTTATATTGCAGCTATTTGCTAAAATCATTTAAGTTCATTTTTTTTCCCTCATTAATGTACACACAGCACCCCAATATTGACATAAAAACACAGAATTGTTGACCTTTTTGCACATTTATTAAAAAAGAAAAACTCAAATATCACATGGTCCTAAGTATTCAGACCCTTTGCTGTGACACTCATATTCTCAACTCAGGTGCTGTCCATTTCTTCTGATCATCCTTGAGATGGTTCTGCACCTTCATTTGAGTCCAGCTGTGTTTGATTATACTGATTGGACTTGATTAGGAAAGTCACACACCTGTCTATATAAGACCTTACAGCTCACAGTGCATGTCAGAGCAAATGAGAATCATGAGGTCAAAGGAACTGCCTGAAGAGCTCAGACAGAATTGTGGCAAGGCACAGATCTGGCCAAGGTTACAAAAAAATTTCTGCTGCACTTAAGGTTCCTAAGAGCACAGTGGCCTCATAATCCTTAAATGGAAGAGATTTGGGACGACCAGAACCCTTCCTAGAGCTGGCCGTCCAGCCAAACTGAGCTATCGGGGGAGGAGAGCCTTGGTGAGAGAGGTAAAGAAGAACCCAAAGATCACTGTGGCTGAGCTCCAGAGATGCAGTCGGGAGATGGAGAGAAAGTTGTATAAAGTCAACCATCACAGCAGCCCTCCACCAGTCGGGGCTTTATGGCAGAGTGGCCCGACGGAAGCCTCTTCTTAGTGCAAAACACATGAAAGCCCGCATGGAGTTTGCTAAAAAACAGAGAAATAAGATTCTCTGGTCTGATGATACCAAGATAAAACTTTTTGGCCTTAATTCTAAGCGGTATAATACTGTCCAATACAGTCCCAAAAGTGAAGCATGGTGGTGGCAGCATCATGCTGTGGGGGTGTTTTTCAGCTGCAGGGACAGGACAACTGGTTGCAATCGAGGGAAAGATGAATGCGGCCAAGTACAGGGATATCCTGGATGAAAACCTTCTCCAGAGTGCTCAGGACCTCAGACTTGGCCGAAGGTTCACCTTCCAACAAGCGAGTGACCCTAAGCACACAGCTAAAATAACAAAGGAGTGGCTTCACAACAACTCCGTGACTGTTCTTGAATGGCCCAGCCAGAGCCCTGACTTAAACCCAATTGAGCATCTCTGGAGAGACTGAAAATGGCTGTCCACCAACGTTTACCATCCAACCTGACAGAACTGGAGAGGATCTGCAAGGAGGAATGGTAGAGGATCCCCAAATCCAAGTGTGAAAAACTTGTTGCATCTTTCCCCAAAAGACTCATGGCTGTATACGATCAAAAGGGTGCTTCTACTAAATACTGAGCAAAGGGTCTGAATACTTATGACCATGTGATATTTCAGTTTTTCTTTTTTAATAAATGTGCAAAAATGTCAACAATTCTGTGTTTTTCTGTGAATATGGGGTGCTGTGTGTACATTAATGAGGAAAAAAAATGATTTTAGCAAATGGCTGCAATATAACAAAATTTAGGGGGGTCTGAATACTTTCCTTACCCACTGTGTGTGTGTGTTTGTGTATATAACATGTATATATAAATATTATATATATATATATATATACACACACACATATATATATATATATATATATATATATATACATACATGTATATATATACACATATATATATTAGGGATTACAAATAATAACTTATAATAATAACGGAAATTTCACTGGTCGAAAGGTGCAGTACCATTCGCCATGAAAATACCATGGTATATGAATATGGTACTATGCATATCAAAATCTCCTGCAGTTTGAGTCCTAGTTAACCTGCTTATCTGTGCCATAAAAGAAGCTGTTACTTACAAGTGATAGCTGAAGGCTGTCATGGAAAATTATATAAGATGAGATATGAGATTTGTGTTTCAGGGTACATAAAGTGCCCATTTATACTTGGCCAATTAATGCGTATTCACTGATTTCATAACTATATGACCATGAAAATGCTATGGCTGCATATAAATATGCACATTCCCCTACTATATAGGCTAGTACGTGAAAAACAGTATGGGAAAAGAGCAGTATGTCTGAATTCACAGTATTCATAACACAGTAGGTGAAAAGTACCCGGATGACCTATTAATTCCGGCAAGATTCTGGCAAGTGCACATCTGATGGACACTTTACTATCCCATGAGGTCACAGGAGAGGAGCTGTGAATGGTAGTGTAGCGACAATGACAAATGTAGCACATCCACATTCCAGTCATACTACTGTTTGGAACTGGCAATACTGTGTCTAAAATGTTAAGTTACTTAGTATTCTCTTAATTGGAACTGTTTTGTCAAATTAAAATCACTCAGTCCAAATGATCTGATTACCTGCGGCCTCGTGCTTACGAGAAGATCATATCCATGCTGATTTGGAACTCTCTTGATACTGCGTAACTGTCCATAATAAAATAATCGTAGGCATTGAACAAAATGTTCATATTTAAGCATCACTAATTGTATAATTTAACTACTCTTAATTAATCGTAGTAGGCTCGAATTTAAATTGATGTGTTGTTTCTTGAACACGGTTATGTTTTTATGAATGATTCTTTTATCAACAAGTGGAGTGAGCTGAAGGCATTCGCGTATCTTTCGTAAACTGAGACCATCACAAGAGCTATTGGAGGACACGCAACACTTTCACATGATTTGTGATTCAAGAACTTCTCCTAGGTTACGATTCATGCATGGAGGTAGCTTGAAGAACGGTCTGAATCTATAATCTGTGTTGCACTGGACCGATGACACAGAAACACTAATGCAGAGAAGATATAAAGGACAACAGAGCGTGCATTAAAGGTAAGGGGGGCTATGCGTAGCCGATCGTATCACTCACCAGACTGGATTCAAATAAAAAAAATATTACAAAAATCATGGAGATAAAATCTTATGAACACGACCAACATCATTTTACAAACATACGTGACCTCCTCGAGCAAACGGCACAAACACAGCTGTAAACCAAAAGCAAGGTCATGGGACCGGTGATCCGTGATCAACAGTGTTACACTGCGATCTGCTGGGACGAGGTGGTATTGCATGTAGACACACAGGATTCGTCCTCAAGGGGGCGCCTGCATACAACTCTCTGTAGGGTCTTGTGTGTCAATAGGAGAGAAGCACTAGAATCTATAACGTATTTTAAATGTTAATTGCAAGCATTAGTAACAGAGCTACAAAGTGAAAATCACCCCAGCAATCTCTCTCTCTCTCTCTCTCTCTCTCTCTCTCTCTCTCTCTATATATATATATATATTGCAAGATATTTACAGAGTTTTTAGGCATTAATTTTTTCAGCTGCTTTATGGACTGAAATAAAATGTTCAAATAGTTTTTAAATGCCACAAAACTTTAAGAAATATTCTGTTCTTTTAAACAGTTATAGCTTCAAAAACTAATTCGGTAATCATTTTACACCATTACATAATTATATTAACTCTGAAATGCTTCAATTAAGTTAGTGATATATTGGCATTTTACTATATATATTGAAAATTATTGCATGTTCTTTTTTATTAATAAGAATGTGTACTTGTGTCCCAGTTCAGTTGGCTGCAGCCATGATTCAGCCCATAAAAAACTGTAATTTGCATTAAACATTAAACATTACACAAATCATTAAATAAAATTAATTTATTAATTAAATTACCATGTGTCTAGTACATTTTATTTACATTCTCCTCATTTTATTTTAATAATTTTGGATGTTAATGTAAAGTAACTGTCAGAAGCTCCATCATCCCACTATTCTTTTTAAAATACCTATTTTACCACCTTTTTACCACCTTTCAGGATGGAAACTTTCAGGACGGAGCCAGATCTATAAGAAAAGGAAGGGTCATGATAAATTATGATTAAACATCATGGTTTCACTGTTTAACATGGTCCAATTAGTCCCTGTTGGTAGATGTTGGAATTACACACTTCAAAAGCCAAATTAATAAATAAAAGTATTTTTCTCTTCTGATGGCCAGTATCTTTTTATCCAAGCAGCATATAAATCACAGTAGTATGCGCAAGTAAATGTTTCAGCAATGCCCATTTGTTTTTGGAGGGGTTTTGAAAGCGTGAAATAGGCTTTCTCCCTGTCTTTCCCCTGCATTTCATGTCATAGCACAGGATAGTCGCTAGTGAAGGGCTTGGGTCTGTGAGATGAATGGGAATGCTAACGGATGACTTAAAGTATTATAGACTTCATCAGTATACACCTGTTTTTTCTTTTTTTTTGGAGAATCTTCTCTGCACACATAAGAACACTTCAACACATTTGTCAGTGATTGGAGCCCATTGAGAGCAGTACATGTTCATGCTGTTCTAAAAAGCCAAAAGGCAGATTGAATTGAAAAGGGATTTAATTGGTGCCAAAAAGGGGTTATTATACAACTTAATTCAGTTAACTTGTGATCTCTTGATTAGTTGAGATTGACTTTTTCCTCTTTAAAGAGCTGCCTTTCCTTGAGTTTTTTATTTTATTTTTGTTTTATTTAGTTTTTCACTTGTGGTATGCAATTTATATTGCGTTTGGAGGTTGATAATTTTGTCTTGTTTCTGAAAGGTTTCCACTTCAATGATCTGGATCATGCTGATTGTTTTTAAACTCAGGACAGCTCAAGGTTGTCATAATTCATGGCTAACTTGAGACTCTCGGCTGGAATTCAGTAGAAGATCACTGTAAAATTTCAGAAATGTGGTGAATCTGCTCTTTGATTCGATCCCCCCTCAGGTCATTGTCACTGGACTTAGCTTGGTGCCAGGCTAATGAGTAATGCCTGAGGCTGGTCAGTTGCTGGGACATGACCTTTTTGGCGGTCCCTCCATTCTCTCTTCTTTCACACTCCCTTCATTCCTGTTCTATTTCATCCATAATCCTTTTCCACGGACACGGATGGCAAGGAAACTGTCAAATGTTGCTGATGAGAGGTTGTTTCTTAGCTATGATTGACAGAGAGATGCATGCTGAATGCACAAAAACATCTACTCTCTCAATAATACAAAAATATATTATCCTTAATCCTTTTTTGTGGCAAATTCTTAAGTACTGTACTATATATTTTTGGATATGGTACAGCAGTAATTCCATGTTTGGACACTACCATGATGATAAATACAATTTCTTTAAATAATAAATTTCATGGTATATGAATATAGTAATCATAAAGTATCATGCTAAATGTCACAGTATGGTATTGAAAAACATTAGGGTCCAAACAGCATTAGGCCGCACTGACTTTCATATGAACAAAAACACTGGCACTTAAAAAAAAAAAAGTAAATACAAGTTAATTTTTTTTTATTATGCCATGTTTGTTTGTTGTCTTTGTATTAGTATTTCAGATTTTTTCAGCTTAAGGCTGGAAAACACTACATGAAGTTTAAAATCTAAATAGATTATTAAACACTTGCCAGCTTTGTAAAAGGTTACAGAGAAAAACTGGGCATCATTCACAAAATGAATGAAGATCTCACTCTACCAGACTTTCAAGTTATTCTAAACACAACAAACTCATGCAAAAACATGTGCCTCGTTGATGGGAGATGCATGGAAATTTAAAACAATATGTTCTAAAATCAACTCAAAATATCAAACATGTTTTTTTTTTTTTTATCCTCCGACTGGATGAAATCATAGTCTGTGCCCATCATTCACACATTTTTCTGTGAAATCTGTCAATTTCGACTGCCAGAAATTTGCAGACTGGTTTGGACTTTAATTAACTATCGTCAACTCCTCCAGACAGGAAACTGAGGGCAAAATCTGTAAAAAAAAAAAAATCTGCATAGTGTATTCTAGCCTTTAGTTTTAAACGTGTTTTTGGAGTGGAGAGGATGTTTTGAGCTCTAAAATGTTACAGGTAAAGTATGTTTTTACGGTACGTTGAACACTTTTATCTCTGAAGATCAAGGAAATTCTGATTCTTTAAGATCTGACCAGTTTTATTTAAATATTCAGTTAAAGAAAGCAGAAAAGAAAGGCAAGAAGAGAGTAGAAACCAAGAGAAATTAATTCAAGAATCCCTGTGGCAAAGACCACAACTGATCACCAGCAGATGTATGTTTTGGATTCCAGTGTGCTAATATCCTCTTGATCAACCTGTAGAATGACTATGCTAGGTCCACCAGCTAGACCAGCACCAAACCAGCAGGGTTTTGAAGCATGTGATCCACAGCCACGCTAGACGCTTCTCCATTCTTCTCCATTAGAGGTACAAAATCTGCAGTTAGAGTCTACACACCCTCCATTTCATACTTGTTAAAAGCAGTTCCCAGACCTGAAAAAAATTCATATCTTTTTTTTTTTTTTTTTTTCACTCATATAGATCCTTTACGAATCAAGTTTGAGTGAGATCATTGCTGGAAACGCAGCAGGCTGTGCAGAGAGAGAGAGAGAGAGAGAGAGAGAGAGAGAGAGAGAGAGAGTTCACCCTCAGTTCGATATCTTTTTCTACTAAAAAGTATCTTTGCTCACTTTGCAGTTCCTCTTTCTATCCTTAAGTAAAAGAAGCCGTCTTTCATCATTGTCCCCCTCCTTTCCAGTCTCAGCATTGCTCTTTCTCCTTGTCGCTCACACACTTGGATGAAAGAGAGCGTGGGGGCCATCTGGTCATCCGGATTTAGCAACAGTAGATCAGGGAGGGTGGAAACGAAAGATCACAGATTATCTCCGTCTCAGAAGCACACCCTCAGAGAGCACTCGTAGCTCTCCATCTCTCTTTTTTTTTTTCTACTCTGTCCATGCTGGTTAAGTCAAGTTCCTCTTGTCTACTGGCACTGCATTATAAGTAGTTCACTTTATCCATTGCATGCCAATCAAAAGTTTCTCTCTCACACATTTCTTTTCCTCTCCTAATCGGCGTCGCAATTCCTCTGGGTGGAAATCAATATATGATGCTGTTGCCACGGGCAATAACAGCTGAGCTTCTTAATAAGACTGTGAATGTGTTTGTGTGTGTGTGTATGTGTATACACAACTCTGATTTGACTTCCTCGTGTTACTAGTTAAACCCTTGTCCTTCTCTCAAGGATGCAGTAATTGACTGGAATACAAGCACGCGCACATACACACACTTTATTTCTCATTCGCACTCCTGAATGACAAGCCTTTTTTATTTTCAACTTCGGACGCAACCAAGTCTCACAAAAAAACCTAACCCCACTACAGGCAGCCACCATTCTACAGGGACGCATGTATGTGTGCCGACAGGTCCTCAGGCCGGTTTAGAGGTTTTGATTAACTGGATGTTTAATTTGTCTGACATTTAAAAGATGAACTGAGAGGAGTGATCTAGAGCTTAACTAAGCTGTATACTGTCTAAGACATCTTTTTTCCCCCTCATTCTCTTCATCTGCTAAACGAGCTGATATAAGCTGCACAAAAATAAATGCTTCAAATAAACACTCTTTTCTATTATTGCACATCGTGTAGTTTTGCATTGTTCAGTCTTGATTCAAAAAGCCTTTTGTGTGGAGGCCAAAAGCTTTTATTTCAGAATCAGTCACTGCTCACGTTGCTTTGGAATCAGTGTGAAATGAAACTGCAGGGTGGTGAAATCTGTCGGGGATTGTTTTCTTTTTAACTTTTCATTAAAAACAGCCATCCTGTAAAAAAAGGCTTAGATCTTTTCGCTCTTGTGTCAGTGTAATAGTTATTTATTTGTTTATTTGACAGAGATGCACCCACCTGCTTTTCGTAATGCATTTTTATTTTTACCTATAGAGGGCAGTGCAGGCTTAGAAAGAGTCTCAACCTCATCATGTCCTACCTGTGCAATCATCAGTTTTTTTTCTCCTCCTCTTCCTTCCTCATTAAGTACTCTTTCTCTGTAATTCATTCAGTTCAGAAAGCCTCATTGCAGTGTCTCAGTGACCCTTATATCTTTCATCTCTCTCTTTCTGTTATACCTGGCCTCTCCTTCTCTTCTACTCTTTTCTCTGTCATTAAAACTTTACACTGTCTCTTCTGCCCCATGTCATCTCGACTTCCACCTTCAAAGCAGTCGGCTGTGTCATTCTCTCTTTTTCTGTCTCATTTTCCCTTGTTCTTCCACTGTGTCCCCTATCTAACCCCCATGACCTCTCTCAAGCCAGCTTTTTGATGTACTCCTCTGTCAGTTTGTTTTCTCTCACATGTTTGTTAGGTTTTAATGTGGCCTTTCTCTCATACTGGGTCTGTCTGGTTTTGACCATTTGGAGAGGTAACACAAATACATTTAATCTAAATTGTTTAAATGCTATATTTTATGTTTTCTGAAAAACAGGTGCTGATTGCAGTGCAAATGTTGTTTTCATGATGTTATGGGCTCGAGGTTGGTGTTGTGTGGCTGCTAGGGCATTTCTTAGATGATTACTTACAGGCCAAAGTAAAAAAAGAACCCACCCAGAGTCTCAGTGAGATTCAGCAAGGAAGGATACATTAAATTGACCAAAAGTGACAGTAAAGAGTATTTTAAGAGCGAGAAGACGGGGCTGGCTTCTGATTGGTCATTTCTTGTCTGCCAGCATGAGTATTGCTGAGGACAGACTCTGGGTCTGATCCCAGGACTGACAGCTGGCATGTACACATACAAGCGCTCACACACGTTTTCCTCCTCCTCACTCTCTTTCTCTCTGTTCAGAACTGGTCTTTTCTGAGGTTGGCAGCTTCTCACTCTGCGACAGCTCTGAAAGTTTATTGCTTAGAGGTTGCTTTTTCATAACTGTCCAAGTTTGTTTCAGACGTGACTCCTAAATTTCCTTAAGAGAAATAAAAATAGAAACAAATAAGACAATTTGTCATACTGTAAGAGTTTTGAGCTATAACATGAATGAGAATAGCTAAGATCATTTGCTCTTAGATGTATCTGATTAGAAATGCTTGAGAACTCTAACTTTCACTGTTGATTTTCAGTGTCTTGTCAAATGTGGGCTCTGTTTGAAACTCTAAAGGAGATGCATGAGATTTCTTTTTCAGAGGATACAAATCTGGACACAGGACGACTGCAGGTTATCTGCATTTAAACTCTTTACTGCCTAGGTAGCAGTGGTGTTATTGTAAAGTAAATCTATTAAAGATTATCTTCATTCATTTAAATACAACTGAAATAAAGAAAACAAACTTTTGTAAAAAAAAAAAAAATACTAAAACTGAAATAAAATAGAGCTAAATAGAAACTAAAAAACTAAAAAAATGTCTAAAGCACATAAAATTACTAAAGCAACCAATTAAAATAAGATCAGTTATTTTTATGTTTTAAGTTAATTCAAAATATTAATGATTACTATAATTCAATAATATAAATCATACTAAAATAATACTATCTAGAAGAAATCTCATTATTTATTTATTTAGGCTATTTTATATGGATGCTTTTCATATTGGAGGAGGGTAAATAAATGTAAAATAATGTATTTCCAAGACTGCCATTGGTATCATATTTTATCATTTAACAATGTTATCACATAATATACTGTATATCATATCTTAAAACATTAATTAAGTTTATGTTTGCAATGATAATTGAATTTGATATGGGGGGGGGGTGTATATGTATGTATTTTTCATTTCCTCAAATGCATTTAAATGCATTTTTATATTTGAAATATTAAGCTGTCTCTACAAATACAAGATTGTCATGTTTGGGGTCCCTGCTGTTAAAAAGTTTGAAAAGCCTTCTTTTAAAATATCCTCTTCACTGATAACGCAGCCTCTTCACACAATCTTTTATGATTAAAGAGTTTTGATGCTCCAGCATCACAGGTGTGAATTAAACATGAGTGATCAGCAGCCAGCTACAGGTTTGCAATATGATACGTAGCCAACCGATCAAGGATCAGTCGGCTTTGTAAAAAAAAAAAAAACACGTTTAAGGCACTATAAACGGGTTTCGTACCAGCAGGCCAGAGTCATATCTGTCAACGCTTTGTTGCTGTGCTGTTAGCAAACAAGAACTTCTCCTGAGAGTCTACTTGAAGAAGCATCGCTCTGCCAACAAATTAGCAAATGCCTGGGCCGCTTGGCGAGCATGTGTCTGTGTGTGTGTCTTGACAGAATTCATTTATGGAAGTGTTTTGTGACGCGGCGTCTGTGCCAACATCTCAGCGAGGCTTTTGGCAGTCTAAAAATGCGTGTGAGAGAGAGACAGAGTGGAAGGATTTTTGCTAGGCTCTCAGAGGAATATGCTCATGGCCATTTGTATGTAGAAGTGTGTGTGGGAACCTTTGTGTGTGTTTATTCTTTGTGGTGGAAGATGGAGGTGGCTGGGGTGTTGGTGGATGGTGTAGGTAGGCGTTGTCAGGTGGAGGCATACAAACAAACACACAGTGACCCGACCATCTGCTTTTGAGCTCTACAAATAAGACTAGGGTTTGTGTGTGTGTGAGTGTGCATGTGTGTAGCACCACCACATGCAGTTCGAAGGGAATCTGTGGCTCCAACTTCTCTGTTTTAGGCTACAGATCCTTCCCTCTTGGATTTCGCTTTTCTCTATCACCTTAAACGTCATCGTTTTCACGCTTGGGTGGGATACACACACCACACACTCTCACTTGAGTGTTTGTCATTGTTGTTTTGTCTGTAGTAGCTGTTGCTTTTCTTTGTAATTGGTCTCTAGGTGAGATGTTATTGTTATTGATGCAGATGGTTAATTACCTTTATTTGGTTTTCCTGCTATTACCCTCTTCAACACTGCACTTCTTTGCAGTCAACCTTTTTTATAATGTGACACTTTAAACGTCTTTATAGATTTCATGAAACAAGCTCTATATTATTTATTTATCTGTATATTAAGTACCATTCTTTTTAAGATTTTTTTAAAACAAATTAACCATTTCAAGTTATTGATGTTTTCAGACTTCATAATAGGGGCAGACAAGAATCTAGAAGCATACACTAAAAAAGGTTTATGATTCTTCCATGTTTTTGTTCATCATGATGATCTTCTCAAATGAAAAAAGCTTTTTGTATTTCGAAGCAAATTTTGGAATTTTAGCCAAAATTGCATTAGCCTACTTTGGGACAATGGAACCTGAAGTGCAAAAATGGTAACTTGTTTCCAGGTTTTAGGATTCCTTTGGCACTCTACAGTATGTTGGTTCTGTCTACTGTGTGTGACATCTATTATAAATGAAGAAATGGTGTTAAAGAGCTAAACACAAGCATTACATGAGTACACTTTCACAGATCCAAAAGTACATGAAAGAGAGTGCAAGAAAAACTAGATTTGTGCATTTCCTTAAAAAAATTGAGTATTGCTTGTCTGTGCAAACCTTGTCAGCATAATTGAAAGGACATTGCAATGCAATTTCTAAGGTGCTCTGGGTGGTTTTTAGTGTGCTGTCCCAAAATCAAAATTCTGGGTCACTCCTTTAATGTAAATGTAGTATGTTCACACACTATATTGCCCTCCAGGTCAAAAAAAAAAAAAAAAAAAAAAAAAAAAACCTAACAAAAAAACACTGATCACTTTGAAAAGAAACTGCACACCTTTTCCTCAACAGGCCACATAGTTTAAAGCATAATTTGTTTATGTAGCCCAAATACACAATACATTTTTGTTATTCATCATTTACTCACCCTTTTGTTGCTCCAAACCTGTACGACTTTCTTTCTTCTGCAGAACATAAAAGAAGAAATTTTGAGAAATATCTCAGTGTTATTTTTCATAAAATGGAAATTAATGGTAAGCAAAACTTGAAAATATGTATATTTGGGTGTACTATCCTATATTTTGGGGGGGTTTCCAAATCCCTAACCCTTAGTCTGAGTAATTGTGATGCTTGCCTTAGACACAGGGACATAGACTACGTGTGCTCTCTGTCAAGCATGGCATTTTCCACGCTCCCGTGAAATGGAACAAGCTGATCTCAGTGTGCAGCTGATGTAAATTTATGTGAGCAGTTGCACAGATGTGGATATACATATAGAGCTGATAGACAAGACAAGCTTGTTGGAGATTTGAGAGCACTTTTTAGAAGAGTAGGATGGATGGGTAATCAAGACTAAATTAGACCTGACCAGGGTCAGAAATAAACTATTAAGGGTCAATATTTGTGCCCTGGAATTGATTTCAAATCCTTTATAAAATAACTCCATTATCTTGCCAAACAAAAAAAAAAATGTCCCACAATAATCATAAAAACATGATAAATAATTAAACATAATTAATCACATAACATAAATTTTCAGTCTGAGCAATAATGGCCATTACCTTTGAAATCAAATTAACATCAAATATCAAAGCAGCTAAATTTAATATCTCAGAATTATGACTTGAAATAAACTTTATCTCACAATGAACTTTTCCCATTTTTTTTACTTATTTATTTATTTATTTTACTATGCAACAATTAAATCAACTAACTGGTACCTTCAGGCTTCCTGAATTTTTGAGGAATGAATATGCCAGCATCCTACTATATTTCAGTTGCCTTTTTTTTTTTTTTTTTTTACAATTGTCTGACAATTTTAAATAGGATAAAAAAAAGTAAAAAAAAAAAAAAAAAGGCAAATTAGACAATATTAGGATATTTGCCAACCTTTGCTGTGCTCTAACATGATGCATGTCGAAGGCAAAAATGTATCTTACAAAGAGTTGTGCTTTGTGTGTATGTGTGAAAGCAAAACACTTCCTAGTGTGTTGGTACCTAATCCATCTTGAGTCCATTTGCAATGGTATCCTTTTTCACTCACTCTTTCTAATCTCTGTTATCCATCTCTTAATTAGCCTCTACATCCCGTCCGCTCTGACAAACACGGAGACTTGATCTCATTTCATGCGTTCTTTCTTGTTTTTTTCCATCCCTTCTCTTCCTTTCCCAATTTCCTCTCGAAGCTGACTCTCTAAAGTGCCGCCCATGCGGAGTGCTGCCAGCCCTGTCGGGGCTGGCTGATGGGGAACGTGGCGTAGTTCCCAAGGACAGTTTAGCCCAAGCGTGGATCATCCCGCTCACACGGTCTCAGAGTGCCACAGTCACCTGGATAGAGACCAGAGAAACAGATTTGTACCTCGCTTCCCTTTCTCTCCCGCTTGCCGGCCTTTTCTCTCCTTTAGTGTGCAGGCTCCCCGTGAGCCTTCTATGTGTGAGAGAAACCGCTAGAATGCACATGGCAGGGACTGATGGGAACTCGGACTATAGATGATGCATTTTCCTGTCAAGATGCTTTAGCAGACACAGATGATCACTCTGCCCCCGAGAAACTTCAGAAGAAAAGTGAGTATTATTGCTCTGCGGATGCTTTCGCACAGAAAAAGCTCTGCAGAGGGAGCGGTAATTAAGTGTTGGTCTGATGGCTGAGATACAGTAATGAGGTAGTGTATGGGGAATATAGAAATGAAGAGGTGTTGTCTCAAATGATCACACACACTCCGAGCGTAGACACTGAGTCGTTAACTAAGGCCCTGTGAGACCACATTTGAGCCTAATGATAGCATAATATCCAGCTCTCTAGCTAACTCTCTCACTCTTTTGTTCTTATAGCCTCTCTCCGTCGTATTATAATATTCTCTTTTTGACTGCTATTTTTGTTCCACCCTCCTCTAACAGCCTAAAGGGGAAGTAATGTCTACAAATATGCACCCCAAAGAAAAGCAAACAAGTCACTCAAGAGTTATTTATCAATGGCTGTGGTGTTTTTGTTTGCGTGCATGTGATATTCTGGTCTCTGTTCTCTTGGGTGTCTGCAATTTTTGCCTCTTTCTCTGGCGCTCCTGCTCCAGTTCCACACTTCAATCATGCCAACTTCACAAGGAGAAAAATCGCCCTCGAATGCCGACCGCTGCAGCTATGCTGCTTACGCCCTCTCGAAAATGCCTCTATTACTGCCAGAGAGAGAAACAGACTTGTGTTTCCATCTTTCAACGGATAGTTCACAAAATATAAGTTGTCACATACTTACCCACATGCTCCTCGAAGTCTGTAAGCACCATCAAAGTATTCTATATGACTAATATAAGACTTTTGATGATATATGAACATTTTGTGTGAAAAATAGATAAATATTTAAAGGAGCAGTCCAACCATAAATCCTGAGATTTATTCATGTGCATGTTATTCCATTTCCACAAAAAGATTGATAATCTTCCCCTCCCCCAAAAGCTCTGAAATGGACCACAAAAAGTTGTAAGGATTGCTGATGCCATTTTATGCCATTGACATCAAATGTCAGTGTTGGCCAGATGTCATGTTTCATTAGACAACTTTGGCGAAACGTAGGATTTTTCATTTTTGGTTTAACTATATACTACCGTTAAAATATATATATTTTAAAATATCATTAATTCCTGTAATGGCAAAGCTGAGTTTTTAGCAGGTATTACTCCAGTCTTCAGTGTCACATGATCCATCAGAAAACATTATAATATGCTGATTTGGTGATGATATTAAATATTTGATCAGTTTAACGTGTCCTTGATGAATAAAAGTAATTTCTATCAAAAATAAAAAAAAATCTTACTGACCCCAAACTTTTAATTGATGGTATAGATTGCTAAATATGTGGAGTGGTCCATGTATTCGAATTGGGAATCTCAACCTTTCCCTATAGTAAAAAGGAAAATACCCAGGCAGTATCTCATCCTGTCAAAGTGCCTAACAGTAAAGTACCTCCATATCTCAACGTCTTAGTCTTTCCATTTTCTCAAATGGAAATTCTACCTATGTCCTCCAGCAGGGGTCAGATTCAAGATCAATGCTTTCCAACTCAACCCACTGCTCAATTGTGTTCTGTTCTCCGCAGAACATCCAGAGGATTGAAATGTGCCTCATCTATCCTGGCAGCAGAGCAAAGTAACATTAGCTACACGCAGTAACCCAGACCTCCACATGTGGCTTTTCAAAGCCGGTAACATATTAATGAGTGCTATATAAGTTACATTGAGCACTACTTGGCATGCTAATGGTACGTTGTCCATCAGAAAGGTGAGCTCGAGCAACCCTGTTTTATTGCAGTATTATTCATTTCATGTGCTATTCACATTCTTTATTTAACAGCCCAGGGCTTTCTCCTGACCCAGATCTCATTAACCTCCTGGATTAACTCTTGAGATATCATATATAGTCACTATTTCTGTTTCCAAAAACTGTTCAGCATACAGTCTGACCTTATCAAAAGCGATGCATTCATCTTAGCGAGTGGGTGTGAGTGTAGAGTGTTAAGGGAGAAGTGAATAAAATGACTTACAAAAACCAGATTCTCTGTTCACCCTGAGCTTCTTTGCAATGCTGGAATGATTCAGGAGGAATGAGACAGTAAGTGAAGAGAGAGAGGAAAAAGGGAGGAATGAAAGTGCTCTATCCCTGCTCTGTGGAGACCGGGCTCTGTTTGGAGGTCTGTGGTTAAACCCTTTGCCTCTCTCGCTTATCAGCTTAAACTATTGACAGCCGTTTTCACTGCACACACCAAATAGGATTAACAGTCTAGAGAGGAAAGAGGCAGCCGACTACACAGATGCACCAACAGTCCCTTTCTCTCTCTCAGCCATAATACATCTATTCAGAATCATGAATAACGTGCTGTTATCAGAGTCCTTTTCATATCTGTCGTGGGCACATGCACACTTGGAAACTCTGGAGTCGAGAACCGCTGGTGGTTTCTTTTGGAGGACCAGAATAGAAATCAGAAACACCATCTTGTAAGCAGTTGAATGTTTGCGATCACACTTAATAACTGACTAATCGGATGACAAAACCTGAGCATATATCATTTATTTGAGTCAACTGTTTGAATGGATAGCATCTTCTCTGAAATGATTGGCTGAGAGGGACTTTTAAGCGGGAAGTGATGGACTCTGAAAAGGCCGTGTTAAGGCAGCTTTCCTTAATAAACTCTGGGTAAACATCACAGTCTATAAATAATTTAAGAAAAATTCTTAAGTCATTTGAATATGTTTAACAAGAGAGTGAGATGAGCCACAGGCAGAGTTTCCAGCCAGCAGGAGGAGCTCTTGATACGTGAAACGGTTCCAGTGACTGTGATAGAGAGAGAGAGAGAGAGAGACAGGGAGAAGGAAAGCAAGAGAGGCACTTCCAAGAAATGAGTGCTAAAAGCTGTTTTGAAAGAAGACACCCTCCCTTATCGGAGAGGTTTCGTATGCAGCGGCTTTAGAGAACGGTCTGGGTGTTGTTCACAGCCTTTTGCTCTGGGTGTGCATGCAGGAGAGAGACAGAAGAAGGAGGAAGACAGGTCAAGGGAGAGAAAGAGGGCAAAAACGGATACATGTCTGAGGCCATTTCTCTTTGATATAAGAGTAAGAACAATTGAGTTTGTGATTTGAGAGTTTGTTTGTGTCAGAGAGAAAGAGAAGTCTCCTGTGCTGTGTATATGATTGTGGTTAGTGGTCAGTCGGCTATAACAAAGCAATTCTTTCTCAGTGTGTGGGCAAATCATTACAGAACCCCCACGTACAGCAACTGCACAGATAAACATCAACCAAACCCCCAAAACACACCCACCACACTCACATTAGACATATAAGGCCACCAATTAACCGCATCAACCCAACAAACACAAAACATTTTTACAACTTTTCACGACGTTGTATTTTGGTTGCAATTAGGTAATGTTGTAGTATAATGTTTTAAAAAATGTTTTTATAAAATTAATAATGTAACCAAAATAAATTGTTTTTAAAAACATTGTGATAATACCTACCTGGTGTGTTTTCTTTAAGTAGTCAAAAAAACTTAAATATCACATTTGTCTACTACGAATAACATAGTCTGCATGTTGGAATAAGATGTAAACCAACAACAACAACAACAACAAAACAAACAAACACACACACACACACACACACACACACACACACACACACACACACACACACACACACACACACACACACACACACAAAAACATAACAGTACCAAAATACAACCATGCCAAATCAACTATGGTACGTGTGTGTGAAAATATCAGTAAAATAACAGTAACATTTTAACATTAAAGCGATCTGATATCAAAAGGACTTAACAGTAATATGTGAATGCTTACTTTTCAGTTGTCTCTGCTTATTTAACTGATATATTCAAATCTAATAATCCACTCTGCACACCAGACTTCTCTCTCATATGCATTGCTGTCTACTATCATATTATTTGTTCCCTTCAGACTTGGATGCATGCAGATATTACTCAGGGACATGAACACTTGAATATTGCAAGAATAGGGAATGTACCTTATAGTATATTTACTGATTTTTTAAATAGTTTTTGTTGCAGTGTGAAGTGACCATAATGCTGTATGATTCGTTAATACATTAGCTGTATATTCAAATTTTTTTTTTTTTTTTTGCTATATCTATTTATAAGTGCACTGTGAAGCATACCCCCCCCCCACACACACACACATTAGCTGTATATTCATAAAGTGATATCTGTGTCAAAGTATCCTTTCAGTGTCTAAGGGGATTTCACATGACAGGCGTCAGCACTAGTCAATGCATTGATCTCGGTGACCCATCAAATCATGTGACCCTAGTAGGAGCTGTATTGAGTTAATTCAAGCTGCTACTAAACACAAACCTAATCCTACCCCTACCCTCATTACTTGGATCACATAATTCGGTGGGTCACAGAACACAGCACTACAGCAGAATGAATCAGCATTGAATGAATGGTTTTCTAACTAATTCATTAAGACAGTCCCTTGCTGGCACTGGCATAACAATGTAACCTGCAATGAAAGCGCTGAAAAATTGCTAACACAAAGACCGTTTCTCAAAAACAATTTAGAATTAATAATAATAATAAAAAAAAAATCTAAATTGTATTTTGGATGCTTTATATCTGTAATTTGTGTTGGGGGAAAAATCCTTAAAATATAAGCATTAGTTTTAGTGCAAACAAGTAATTCGATTGCAATATAATTATTATAATAATTGTTAAATTATTAAAATATAACAATTTGTAAAATTATTTGTAGCCAGTTCAAACAAAATACTTCACATTTTACAAATTATTTTTTCCTTATGTTATAACATCAATGCACTGAAATTTATTGGAATTTGTTCTCATATTTAAATTTGCCAGTCGTTGTATAATTTGCATGCAATGCCTTTTATTTGTCTTATTTTATTTTATTTGTGTATTTTTATTTATCTATTTACCTTGTTTATTTATTTATTTTTATTTATTTTTTGATTAATGAAATCTCTGCACTTTGGGCAAGTTTTGTTTTCGTAGTAGACAAACGTGATATTTACGTGATTATTATTATTATTATTATTATTATTATTATTATTTGCTTACTTAAAATGTACCAGGTTGGTTTTCACAATGTTTCTAAAACATTTTATTTTGGTTCCATTATTTTTTATTTAAAATTTGCAACCAAAACACAAAGTGTTTTGTGTTTGCTTTTTATATTTTGTTAATAAATACAATGAGTGACCAAATTTGTGTGTAGTATATATTATTAGGCCTACATATGTTAATGTAGGCTTATAAAAGGACAACAACCAGAACTGCATATTAAAATTTACAGAAATAACCTGTGAAATAATAGCCTGTGACAAATTATATAAAAAAAAAAAAAAACACAGCACTTAATTAATCAGTTTCTTTTATAATAATGTTTTATATTAAAGTCATTTTACTTTCAAATATAACATAGTAAAGAAAACAGTTTGACTGCAGCATGTAAAGTACCAGTTTGGACGTGGTAAGTATGTTTCTAAAACACTGCAAGGAGGCATGGTAATGTGAAAACAAAAAACACAAAACAAACCTATTTATGATGTGAAAAAAATGCGACATCTGTCGTATTAAATATGTTAGATACCTTTTTCGCAGTGTGACAAAAAGGTTTTTACAATGTAGTTGTGTTTGCTGGGAAGTTCCTTTCAAACTTTTTCACTAGTCCTTTATTCTGTCTTTATTCTCCCATTTTATCTATCTTATTGTTGTTCAATCTGTTTTTCAGTTGGTCTATATATCTCTGTCATTCTATCTGTTGCTTTGTCTAACTTTCTGTCTGTCTATCTGGTTTTTAATAAATTAATAGCTGACCTGTTTAATCTATCTGTGTTGTTTGGAATTATACCAGTAAATATCTTACGCGCGCACACACACATACACTTTCTTTCTATTTTAATGCAGGTGTTTTGTGTGCTTGTGTCAATCCCCTCTGCTGTTCCTGTCTCATTTTAAAGAGAATTCAAACAAACCCAGTGATAAATGGACTACATATGGCAGCCATCAATCCTGTCACTGACTACAACTCCCAGAGTGCAACGTATCACTGGTGCGAAGCAGGAGATTACATGCTCTGTAGATCCAGGCACTTAATTACAGTATTGCACTGCGTCTGACAGACAGGCTTGGACACAATGGGCTAATACCTACAAGAGCCTGCTAACAATTTACCTACCAAACTGACTACAGTTACCTGTTGGGTTCTTTCCCGCAAGCTGTGACTCTGTGCAATATGCACACCTCGTATTAATTCCACTTACCAAGAGCTCCACTGAGACTTCCTGAAAACAAATTAAGACTCAGTATATTCAGAAAGGCATGCCAGTTACTATTATCGACAGAGAGCAGTATGCAGAATGCATGCTGTGCACAGTATGCAAATGTTCTGTGCATAGAATACCAATTCGTCCTACATTTGCCAAAATGTGCATATATCCAAAGCTCAGTGTTAAATACTGTATGCTAAAATGCAATGGTTTCCACTGAACTTTGTGTTAAATACTGTATGCTAAAATGCAATGGTACCAACTAAACAGAAATAAATACTGTATGCTAAAATGCAATGGTTTCCACTGAACTTTGTGTTAAATACTGTATGCTAAAATGCAATGGTTTCCACTGAACTTCTTATTTTCTTTGAGACGAATGAACCAGAAATAACATTGATCAAGATTTTTTTATGATCTGTCAACAGATAAAGGTTTTGCTCATAATTGCCTAAAAAAAATCATATTTTACCATATTTTATATGTTTACATGACATATAATGACATCATGTGACAACAGTGTATCTTTTTTGCATACTTCTTATTTTTTATGTTTTTCTTATGTTTTATACATTATATTTATTGTTTCACATACTTTATTAAAATAAGATACGGTATAACTAGTAAACTGTATGCAGTTTATAGCCATTATCAGTGCATATTGTAAGTAGTAGTATGCATAATATAATAATAGTAATCAATGCTATTTAAAAAATAGTATGCAGTATACAATTTATACATCACAGTATGAAATATGAAAGTATTCCATAAACACAGTCACACTCAGTAGCAGAACAGAAGAGAATCAGAATGGATTTTGGATACTGTCATGACAGGAGCATGACTGTGTAACCCTGCCTAACGTTACAGTCTGTATTCGGCAGATGTTTTAACGAAAACCTCTGACCCTATTAAGCAAAGAAGAGTGTATTTAGGTAAACTAGAGAAGACATGCTTCAATCTTCCTGCTTCACAGAGATGTGAACATCCGGCTGCCTCACTGACAGAGATTTACCAATCTGATTTGCTTGGATGAAATGACAGATGAAACCAAACAAACCAGCTCTTTCTCTCTGGAGAAGAATCAGATGTTTATGTTAGTTCAGTGGTGTAAACTCAAGTGTCTGAAACGGAAAACAAATCAATGTCTCAGCATATCCAAGAATTAAGCAACGATAAAACTAGCAAACTTTCTTTTTTTTGATCAACAGTTGCCGCTAATAGTTTCTCTAATTTCCATACAGTTAATATTAAGTAACTATAATGCACTAGATGTCTAACAGTATGTCAACATACATTGTTTTATATGTAAGGGATCTTATCTTTGCATTGCTTTTGGTTCAGCTGAGCTTGGTGTGAAGTGCACTGTCTCTTTCTTTCTCTGTATGAGCTGGATGGAATTCCTGTTCAGAAAAGAAAAGAAGGAACCTTCTACTATGCCTGATACACAGAAGTTGGGTGTGTTTGTGTGAGCACATATAGTAGATGTACTATCTCTCATAATACTCAGTGTTGTGTCTTTTAATTGTCATGTTGTGGATTGTCTAAATACAGTGGATGTTGCCAGATCTAAATATTTGTGGATTGGAGACAGATAAGCTTGTTCTGCAGTTCTATGGATGTTGTGCCCACCAGGTCTTCGAGCCAGTCACGTGACTGAAAACTATGAATAGAGAGCAGACGGCTTCTTATGCTTTCAAATCGCTCTCACAGTTCTTTGATGTCAAACATGGATCAGTCTGTGCAGCGTTGCTTCAAGATGAACACAACACACCTGATATGTATGTGTATTTGCATCGTTTTAACTGTTCTCTGTAGATCCCACCTTCTCACATGCTAGGATTGGTCGATTATATACAATGACTGCATGTTATTGGACAAACTACTTTTTGATCATTACTTCAGCAAGTATGAAAACAGTAAAACAAAGCCAATACTTGGACATTTTAGGCAATATAGAAATCCTTGCCAGGACGTGTCTGGGAAAAAGAGCACGTCTATTACCCCTAATCAGGGGTATATAGATAACTGTACTCAGTAGTAGGTTAGCACTGAAGTGAATGAATGTGTCTATGTGGAAATGGTCCCAATCAAAGCAACCTGAATTTCTAATGGCCCTCTGATGTGGGGATGATGGAGAAAAAGGCAAAAAGAAATATATGGAATATCCCAGCACTCAGCGAAAAATAATGAATGCGGTTATAACTTTATTGCCCCAATTCTGGATTTGCTCAGAGAAGAAAAAAGGAGCAAAAATTCAATCAGTTCTGCCTGGTGAGTTCCTCTCCCACTTTGCAAGATTAAAAGATCGAATTCTCCCAGCCCAGTCCAGCTCATCATACGCATCAGTCGTATTTTGTGTGAGACACGTTGCGCTAAGATGCACAGGTCTGCTGGGGTTTCCAATGAGGAGAAAGCGATCTGGGTGTTCTTCCTCCGTGGGTCTGCATGCGAATGCAATTCCTGTCCTCGTGGCCAAGGACGAGCATAATTAAGCCTGGATGGTTTCTTCTCAAGCTAATGATAAAGCTGAACACCAACGTTCATTTACAGAAAGGACACCATGTCTCTCTATCACACATTTTTTTTCTCTCTCACACTTTTCCCCCTTCCTCTTGCCTCTCACTTCTTGTTCGGTCTCAGTATATGGTTTTCTATCCACTAGATGAAGTGTTTTTAGGTGCTAAAAATAAAGCGCTCCAAAGTCTGCTGTCAGTCAGAGCACCCTGCAGCTTGCCAATCATGTACCCCTGCCAGTTTCTTTTCCATGGCCTTATCTATTTCTTCAGGCTAAGCTAATGTGATATGTTTTTCCTTCCTTACCACTGCAACAGTGAATGGCTTGGCCTTATATTAGTTCAGAAACCCATCAGGAGCAGTTGCTCAATGATTTCAGACTGTGTTTCTTACTTAAAGCTAGGATTTCACAATCCACTGCTGTACTTCTGCACCTGTGCATTGCTTCAGTTCTAATAATGAGAGTAAAAGTGACTACATTTCCCAGTACCCTGTTGCATTTAATTTAGCAGGATTAGAGAGACACTATGTGTAAGTTATTTCATTCTTTTCTACTAAGTGTGCATTCTGTCGAAATGGATGAAGAATACTTTTTTGTTTAATGCTTTTAGGAGTCTTTGGAGTGTGCTGGGACATGAATGTTTTAGTGTTGGAGTCTTTGGAAATGTCAAGTCACCTTTATTGTATAGCGCATTAAACAATAGTTGTGTCAAATAAACGGTTGTGTCAAAGCAGCTTTACAGTGTCAAACAGGAAAATAGACAATAACAGAGTCATTTTTCCAGCTAAAGTCGGTTCATTGATGATTCAGTGATGTCATCATCCAGTTCAGCTCTCTTCCGTTAGTGTCTGTGCAGTCAGTCAAATGTCTCAAACTAAGCAAGCCAAAGGCGATAGAAATGGAGAAAAAACCTTGGGAGAAACCGGCTCAGTTGTATTGTTTGGTAGCTTTCTTTTAATGTGCATACAGAAAAATGTTCTTGGACGGCGTAAGTTTAGTTTCAGTATTTGCCATTATATGCCATTTCAAATATCATCAACAAAAGCCGGTCACTTAGTTCAACTTTAGGTAGATTACTTTCAAAACAGCTTTTGAATGTCTTGCACATAAGCTAGCTGACCTTTTTGCAAGTGGTGCTGGGCATCAGAAAATGCTGGTGGGATCGAATCCAACTTGGTATTTGAGACTGGAGCAAAGCTCAAATGTCACATTATTCCCTAGTAATCTTTTTCACGCCTTTTCATTGCCTATAAAAACTTACGTTGTTTCAGCATCAGCCTGTGAGAGAGTGAGAATGAAATTTAGCATGCCCATTTTCCAACCTAAAGCATTTAAACTTTTAAATTGAAGCCAGATGAAAAGATGGCCCCTGCAGTTTCACAGAGTTAATGGGGCTCTGCTGCTTAACCTGTTGCCGGCTGTTATCTACGCTAAGATAAGTCATCTCCAAATTGCTATCTCTTTTAGGCATCCCGGGCCTTGTAATCAGGGGCAATTTTGTGCATCTTCCCGTGGTTCCTTTTAAGTTCTTGAGATTGGAGCAGGAGTGCTCGTATCTTTTAGAGGTAAATGCAGAGCGCTAGGCCTCAATTTGCCCAATCACTGTTGATTCTAATGGGCTCAAAGGTGCTAAAGGGTAGGAAATAAGTTTTTGAGATTTTGATCATGCCGGCCACACACATTCACACGTACTCTTCGCCGGGTCAAGCTCTTGCCTGTGAGGCAAAGATTGAAAGATCAAATGGAGTAGTGTAGTAGAGCACAAAGTGGCTGTGTGCTTTCTTTTCCTCTCTGGGACTGGATTGATTGTTTTTGTTGTCTCACAACTAAAGGAGGAAGATCGCTGTTCTCTGCTTGGCCTTCCTCAAGTGCTGACCAGCACAAGTCTAATACAGCTCTTCCACAGTCTACAAGCTGCCTTTAGCTTTTGTAGAATGGTGGGGAAATCAATAGAGTGAATAGAGGAACCATTTAAGAGTATTGGCTTCTTTCGGAGAGAATCTGGACTGACATAGACATCAGGAAGCTTCAAGTGGTTGTGGCAGCAGATGTCAACATTGCAACATCAATTAGTCTTAGATGGAAAGATCGATAATGTGGGTTTTCAGTTTAAATAAGAGAAAACACCGTAGCCATTGGGCCATTCAGAGATGATGTTTTTCGAAACAGGAAGGATGTGTGTATGTGTGTGCGTATTTGCTTGAATGTTTTTACCTTTGGTGAACATTCCCAATCAAACAGGACTTCTTTCTGTAGTTCTGTCCCGAATCCCAATGAGCTGCCCTTCTAGACAGTGTTCTAAGACATCATAGATGCACTCCTGAATTTAAAGGCTGTTCCAAAAGGTATTCATGAATTTATAATGACTTCTAAGCTCTTCCTTTGGCCAAATTCTAAGGCAGAAATGCTTTTAAAATCCAAAACAGTTTTCACTTCTTCTTTTATCAAAATTTACCATTCTTCTTCTTACATCATACCATTCTTACATCTTCAAATATGTCTTCAGATGGAGACTGGCTCATCTTGTATATATAAATATATAAAAGCTAAATAATCCAAAATAATTGTCAAAGGGACAAAATATGTTTTAATTAAAAAGGCAGCTACTAAATATTTGTAAAGTAATTTGTAATGTAATTTGTAATGTAATGTAATTTGTAATGTAATTTGATTATAATTTAAATAAAATTATATTTGTGATTGGTAAGATGTTTTTAGTTTTTTTTTTTTTTTTTAAGAAGTCTATTTGATGAGTAAAAACAGTTATATTGTGAAATATTTTTACAATTTAAAATTCCTGTAATGACACAATCATTACTCTAGTCTTCAATGTCAATCTGTCAGAATATGCTGATTTGTTGCTTAAGAATGTAAAAAAATTGTTTTCTAATATAAATGTTTTGAAAACATTCCTGCTGCTTAATATTTTTTTTGTGGAAACCATGATACATTTTTTTCTTTCTTTTTTTTCATTTTCAGAATTCTTGGATGAAAAGAATGCATGCTCAGTCTCTTCATCCATCAGTGGTTATTTTTGACCCTCATCACACAATCCCAGAATGCATTGTGACAAGTTCATTGAAGAAAAAACAAACAAACAAACAGACAAACAATCAAAAAACACACAGTCCAGTGTTTTTATTAATGTCTTTTATAAATACCCAGAGAAAAGGAAAATCACAAATGAGAAAACCTTCAGTAACCTTGTCTCTCCTAGACAGAAATGAGATGTAATAATAATAAAAAAAAGATTGCAAGATTATTTCAATAAAAACTCAAATATTACTCATTAAATCTATCAAATTTTCCAGTTTATGATTTTATATTTATTTGATTAGCTTTAAACTTGTAATAATCCCTCAATTATTTTTGTTACTAGCAATTTGAGAACCTGAGATAATAAAATGACACATACTGTAAGTAAACTCCATTAAGTCTCCTTAGTTTTAAAGGGGTCATATGATGCGATTTCAATTTTTCCTTTCTCTTTGGAGTGTTACAAGCTCTTGGTTCATAAAGAAGATCTGTAAAATTGCAAATACTAAAGTCTCAAATCCAAAGGGATATTCTTTATACCCAGGCCTTCCTAAAATGGCTCATTCTAACATGCCCCCACATGTCTATGCCATGATGTGGGAAGATTTGCATAACGCCACCTAAATGTTGAAAGAAGGTGTAACTTTTATTCTCACTGTTGCCCTGTTGTGGCCATGTTGTGGAGTCGCTGTGTGTTTCGTTGTGAAAGCAAAACTACTTTGTTTGGCCTTCCAAAAGAGGACACAACTAGAAATCAGTGGTTAAGTTGTATATACAACACTGTTCCAGAACAGTCCAACCCAAATATTCAGTGTGCAGCGCATTTTTTGGAGGATGAGGACTGTTTCCTGAACCAGTAGCCTACAATGCGTCTGTGGCACAATGGCTGTTTCTATAAAGTTGGGCAGTTCCAAATTTGCAAGGACAGTCTGGCGCTTCTGATTCACAGCCTGTAAGCAACGTTATGTTTTTTATATTTACATAATTTTCCAATGAGGATTCAAACGTGAGTTTTGAGCAGTGTAGGATAGGCTTATTGTTTCTCCAATCACAAATGCAGACATGGTTAAATGCCTCATTTGTAATGGGTTTTATTGGTTTTGTCTCGTCCAGTGATGTCCGGATCATTATGTCCCCCCTGGATTCAACAAATGCCTCATTTGTAATGGGTTTTATTGGTTTTGTCTCGTCCAGTGATGTCCGGATCATAAATGAATCTTTCTATTTAACCGGATCTTCTTAGTGAACCTATCGAACCAGTTCACCAAATCGAACTGAATCGTTTGAAACGGTTCACGTCTCCAGCACGCACTAATCCACAAATTACTTACTGTAAGTTATTCGGTTTATAAACGTGCCTTACACTCCATCTGATGCGAAATAAACCAATATCCTGAGTTATTCAGTTACTCCTAACAGTAAATTGACTGAACTGCTAAAAGAGAACCGATGATGGGATGTGCACGACCAGAGCAGCTGGACTGAGTCTCGTCCTGCCCGGAGACGACATGACAGTTTGTTAAGGGGCGTAACATTTCTGTCACACGCTTGAGGCATTCAGCCAATCACAATGCACTGGATAGCTGGCCAATCAGAGCACACCTCGTTTTTTAAGAACAATGAGCTTTGTAAAAATCGGGGCATAGAGGAGAAACAACAATATTAACAATGATCCTTTTTGTAAAATTTTACTGCATTTTTATTCTCCTTTTGGTAAAGTGTCTTAAATGATATATCAGTCATCTACGAGTTTCCATTTCATTTAGGATACTGCCTTAGAGAGAAGATAGCTAGATTTTGCAACAGAGCTTCTGTCTGCCTTTCCCAATTTCGCCCTCTCTGCTTTTGTTTTGAGGGCCTCTCTCTTTCTCTCTCTGTCTCTCTCTTTGTGCTGCTGACTGTGTCTTACCTCCACTGGGACAACCCATCGTCATCTTTCATCTCCCTTGCATACATTAGCTCTGTTGTCATGGTGCTGACCGGTGTGCACTTGCCGTAGGGACTGACTACTGTCTCCTAGACCCTGGAGCAGGTGATCAGTGAATGACAGGAGCCCCCCAGGATGGGACCCCCCATCCCTCACATTGGGACAGAGCGTTAGAGATGAGGAGAACTGATAAACAACAGATGTTTCGACAAGGGAGAGAAAGAAGGATTGTGGGGAGACAAGAAAGAGAGGGAGATAGAGCGTGAAGGGAGAGGAAGAGGACTGGAGAGGTTTAAAATAATTAAAGAGGGTGGAAATCCCTGGAGAGACTGAAGCAGAGGTGTTCCAGCTGCTGAAGGCAAAGTGCTGCCACAGCACCATGAAACTTCAGAAATGTGTTAAACAGTTGGGCACTCGTGGACAGAGGAAGTTTAGGTCCTCATACAGCTACTAAATCCAAAAGTTGAAGTCTAAGTGAGAGCTGGAGGAGGACAGAAATCTGTTTTTTGGCTTATCTCACTTAAATCTATTTCATTCTTTGTAGTGTGAACTGAGGGGACAGGGTTTGGCTGGTTAGCATGACCCTGTTAGCCCCTACTGCTAGAAGTTGTAACTACACTATCTGGCAGTAAACAGCATCTTTGCTCTATTGATGCCTACTATTTTTGACGGAATGTATTTTTTCAATTTCTGTTGTTATATAGACATGGTCTATGTGAAAATTCTTCTGAACTGGTGTGTAAATAACGGCAGAAAATTATTTTTATTTTTCCATTTTGAACTAGTCCTTTAATTCACTTACACACATTGGAAGTCAAGGGTATGGTATTCTGGAAGGTTTTTAAAGGTTTTTTACAGACAAGCCATTTTACCATAGTTGCCACATGTTAACACACAATGTTTAATAATGTTAATGTTAATAATGTTTTACTTTTGAAACAATGTGTATTATACTCTAGTGCAACACCTTGCTTCATAGACTTTCATTACTGTACATGCATTTTCCCTTTGTTTTTGTTTTACTGAGGAGCAAATCAAAGGCTTAATTAGTACTGAACTCAGAACATTCTTTTAACGGTGCCAACAGCAAAATGATAAAAGACACCAATGCTCAATAAATAATTACATTCATTAATAATGATAATCTCAATAAACAATGCTTCTGCCAATACAGACCAACTGTAGGCTGTGTACAGTTGCCAAGCACTGTAACTATCAAAGATCTTTCTATGAAACGGATATTTGGCACAATAAAATATAATTTTTGATTTAAAGTCACAGGTATGTGTTCGCTTCAAACATTTGTTCTATTAGTATGTAATTTTTTATACTACATAAAAACTAAATCTCATTCTTGACAATTTCTACTAAACATTTTTAACACCACAAATACAATAGCACCATATTCTTGTTATCACTTTACTGGAACTAAATCATTTTGTATGGCTCTTTCTTGTGATTCAGTACCAGGAACATTAAAGAAAATGTAAATATCCACCCTCCAGTGAGTGCTTGTGTGTGTATGATCATATGACCAATTTATGAAGTTATTTTGGATTAATCAGATAAACAGCAGAACATATTCTTGCACTTAGCAGAGGCTCCAGAGGCACTTGACTTATCTCAGATATGTGAGTGGGTTTGTGTATGTGTGAGTGTGTGTTTATGAGTTGTAAAGTAAGACATGCCTGGAGACACATATACATAATTCATACATATTCAGAGCTCTGGGGCTTTATTAACAAGGGTGATGGGATTTCGCTACCAGTTTTTTCTCTTTGCTGTTTGTCTCTTCCTTTCAGAAGGCCTAATGTGTGTGTGCATGTGAATAGTTTAGGTATGTCAGGATGCTTCAATCTCATAAAGTTTACCTCTTTGCTTTCCCTCTAAGCCACACAGATTCAGCAGCTTTATGATCTGTGAATGTGCATGTCATTTGGGCTTTTGTGTTTTCTTTTAGGCTTTAGTGGCTGTATAGATTGAGTTTAGCGTGCGGCATGTCAACACAGACGTACTCGCTGTACCCACCGTTCTCCAAAGGCACATTCATCTATTTCTGTCTCATTTCCACTCATAACATATTCTTACTGCTTATATAAAATGTCACACTTTCACCTAACACAGCAATCCACTTTTCACAATCTCTCTCCCACCAGAGGGTTTAGAAATTATTCCAATATGTTTGAGGAGAGAGCTGGGCGCAGGACTTAGGGTACGAAATACATTGGGGTGTTTTATGCATGTGTGAGAGAGGAAGCGCTTTAGGTGTTAAGTTTGAAGTGTTAAGCTTTGGCACAAAGGCGTTGGTCTCGTGTGTCCAATTAGAGAACTGAATCAGCTCTCGTTGATTCCGTTGACACACTTGAATCTGTGAGAGAGGAAGAGTGAGAATTAGCTGCTGTACTGTATGTTACAGGTGACGTGGTGGTCGGCTCTTCTGAATGATTTCTCAGGGCTGCAGGTCGTTACAAGTTGCTCCCCATATGGAATAATACATAGTGATACATAGTGCCTCTGTCATTTTTCATCGCCTCTCTTTTTTGTATAATTCTGTTTTGAACAGACATATTGTTTTTTGAATCTGAAATATCTTGAGATTGCAAAGGGATGACAACCTTCAAAACATCCTGATGAGCAAAGAGAGAAACTTACTTTTAAAAAATGTTTGAAAAGTGTTTGAGATGAAGACTCCAGTTACGTTAATATCTACAGTAGATAATAAAGTGGACTTATAAAAATTTGATTATTTTCGCCTTATGAAGGTGTCATGTTGAGCTCCCATGACCAACAGGTTACAGTTTGCTTCTTTTTTTTTTTTTTCTGTTAGCTGTGCACAAGAATCACTTTCTGAACATGTTGCACTGTTCTACATTACAAAGTGCACCTTTTCAGCAAGCATATAAATGCTTTTAATTTCTGACTGTGAATTTGTTATTTTTGTAGATACACTACCGTTCAAAAGCTTAATAATAATAATAATTCTGGTGGTGGCAAATTTTTAGAAGCCAATGGGTCGCTAAGTTTTTTTAATATAATAATAATAATTCTGGTGGTGGCAAATTTTTAGAAGCCAAAATAATAATAATAATTCTGGTGGTGGCAAATTTTTAGAAGCCAATACTACAGTCTTCAGTGTCACATGATCCTATATAAATCATTTTCATGCTGATTTGGTGCTAAAACAAACAAACAAACAAACAAAAAAAATTTCTTACTATTATCAATGTTGAAAACTATTATCAATGTTTGTGGAAAATTTTCAATTTTCAATTTTCAATTTTTCTTCAAGATTCTATGATGAATATAAAGTTAAAAGAAATCTTTTGTAACATTATAAATGTATGTAAAATCTATTTGCAACATATGCTATTCAAAAAAAAAAAAATATATATATATATAATTTTTGTGTGTGTGTATATATATACACATATAATATTTTTGGGCTCAGATTTAATTAATATTTTTTATACAGGTCAGCTGATCACATTGATGTTGTATTTAAATCTATGTTTGCTTTTCACTGACTTCACATTTAAAATGTTTAAAACTAGTCCCTAGGCTAGTTTTGTTATATAATATAATTATATTTTATAGTGCCTCTAATGCTTTAAAAACACTAAAGTGTTTCCTATCTGTACAAAGTTCCATAATAGTAGCGCTGCTCTATGGAGAATTCTGGGAATCCTGCTCCATTTTATATCGTTTTCTCCTTTAACAACTTTGACTCACTGTCTTGCACTGTGATTTTTTGTGTGTATTTTCCCCCCTCTCCTGGTTCAATTGCTCCCTTTTGTCAAAGCTCTCTCTTTCTCCACCCCACTTCAACGGGTCAGCTCGCCTCCATGCCCTTGACTGGAATGTATTGGAACATATTGCTGTGCTAAGCGTTAGCGACAGCTCTGGCTGATTTACTGTTCGGTGGGACCTCCTCTCCACCCTCTGATGCCCCCTGTGAGTAGCCCTGGTCTCGGCAAGGAGATGAGTTTGCGTGCTCTGTCTGGTTTACACAGATCCACAACAACACTGGCTATATATACAAAAAAAAACCACTGCTCCATTCTCTTTTAAACAGACAGGTCCATTGATTCTGCTGTCTGTGCTGTCTCTCTTCATAACACAGATTACCCAGAAGCCTGACGCCTGCTCTCGCTGTCTTCCCAGGCCCCTCTCTTGCTTGTTCTCTCTCTCTCTCTCACTCGCTATGTCACTGGCTTCCTTCTACTTGGGTCCTGTTCATTTTTTCATTCACATCCCAACCCATCCTTTCTCATCTTTGCTTGTCTTCTCAGTGACTGGTTATTTTTCAATGTCCCACAAACACTTGTCAGTTCCAACCCTCTGTCTCTATGTCTCTGTCTTTCTATCTGCCTCTTCCTGTTGTCATCCATCATTCCAGATTCTCAGTCTCCGTCTTGTGCCATCCGAAATCAGTAAAAGAGAGTGTAGATCTGCCCATTCAACAGCTTGTAAGAAAATGAAGCAAGAAAATGAAGTTTGTTTATATGACCCTTTTCTGTTATGATATTATTTTCATGATGCAAGCTTTTTAAATAAATAAATAAATCACGTCAAAACAACTTTTCAATTATAAATAGGCCTACACATGAAGGGGTTTTATTTCTGTTTTTTTTTTTTTTTTAATTATTATAATTTTTTTTAATTGACTTTTAGGCTGCCAAATCTAATAGATTCTAATAATAATAAAAATATATTTTCACAGGGACAGGATGATATTATTATTATTATTATTATTATTATTATTATTATTATTATCTCTTTATTTATTTATTTTTCAGTAGGAATATTAAAATAAATTTTACTTGCATAATTGTCATGAAAACAATATCTCAATGCAAAAAAATTATAATGGTCTCAACAATATGCTTCTTTTATTTAATTATTTTATTAATGCAGACAGTGTCACAATTCATCCAAAAAGCCATTTCTCCTTATGTAGCTGTGTTGCAGCAGTAGCGCTGGTGATGGTGACACATATGAGTCACAGTGTTCCCAGAGATGTACATTTAAGTTTGGCCTGTGCCACGTTCTGAAACCATTCCTCCACCTCTCTGCTATGCTGTCAAATGAAGGCAAAATCCCATAAAGAACAAAGTGACATTTCCCTTTAAGGGAAAAAATGTAATATAAACTCTTGGTGGTTTTATAGATGAGCATTGACTTATTAGCATGCAATTGCAGTTATATAGTTAGCTGTGTGTATAATGGTCTACACATTGTTTGTGTAAATATATTTTGTCTATAGATGCAAGTGTGTTAGTGATTAAACCCACTGAAATCATTACCCCATGTCATTGTTACACAGGGAAATCACATGCTGTATCATTTGCATAATTACAGGTGTTGTTTTAATAAATAATTTAAATATGTGCCAGCAAGACAAGCAGATGTTCATTGTATCCCATAATACTCCTCTGATGGCATTACATAACGTAACGAGTCACATGAAGTGTAATTACGAGATGGCGAGAGTAACAATTATTTCACAGCAACAAAAGAAGCAGCTAAAGCTCAGTGGCTTTTGGTAGCTCATGTATTTGCTTCTGCTTCTGAGGTTTATTGAAGTGAGATGGTTGGTAATATTACTATTAGTGAGGTCTTAAAGGGACAGAGCAGCATGATCAGTCATTGCACAGCATGATCGGTTATGAGATGTTTAAAGCAATGACATTTTGCATTGATATCAAAACTGGCTCAACCTATTTTAATGCAATATATATATATGTCTGACCCGAATATCAGCTGTTTACATGTGATGCAATGACAGTGGATTGATTGATTGATTTGCATATAGCTCATGTATAATTTGAAATTTCAAAGAATTTCTCAGTTTTTTTTTTTTTTATATAAAAGTAGTAAGGGTAGTAATAGCTTTGAAATCCTTGTGCATTCACTCATTAATGGAAAGTTATTCATCATATACAATATGAAATATTTTAGAAAGCAATCTTGAAAGCAGTAAAGAAAGACTGAGTGTCTGATTAACCAGAAAAAAATCAATAAATAAAGAATATGGAAATAAATAAAGATTTGGAAAGAAAATGAAAAAGGCCTCTAAGAGCATGAAGCCTCTTTTAGTCTTTTGTGACGGACTATAGAAAAGTAAGGAGTTATGGAATTGGGAGTAAAAGAGTGCATTAAGAAACCATGGAAACACAGCATGCAAGGCTTCGAGAGAGAAATTACTCTCATTCCCGTCTCTCCAATTCATTCTTCATGAAAGAAATGGCACAGAAGGTACTGGGAATGAGAAAAAGAGAATGAAAGAAGTAATGAGGAGGAGGACGGAAAGAGAGGATAGCAAAAAAAAAAAAAAAAAGACTTGGTGAGTTGGTGTAACAGTCACATCTCTTGCTAAAGCCATTAATGTTTTTCAGCAGGTTGTTAAAGGCATTATTGTCTGCACTTGAGATCACTGAAGAAGGCAGCAGCAGTGTTAACCCTGCACTCCACATCTGAACCCAACATGTCTTAGACTTTGGTTGAACTGCTCTCCCTTCCAATTAAACCTCAAGTCCAATGGCAATCTTCGGACTGTTGGTATTTTTGAAATCCTATAATACAATCTGATTTGACTGGCAAAGTTTATATATATATATATATATATATATATATATATATATATATATATATTTTATTTTATTTTATTTTATCTATCTATCTATCTATCTATCTATCTATCTATCTATCTATCTATCTATCTATCTATCTATCTATCTATCTATTATTTTTATTCTTTATTTTTTGCTGTATGTACACTCTGCATAGTATATTTCTGTATGCATATTCTACCTGGGTAGCCTACTGCCAAACTGTGAATTTATTTCAGTTCATTTCACTTGGATGTCCTTCTTGAGTCATTTTGTCATCAGACTGCCAAACGTTAATGGAATAATTCTATATGTACGGTTTAAAGTGCCCCTGTTATGCCATTTCAAATATTGCCTTTCATGCAGTGTGTAATGTATCTGTATATGAATGTAAACAATCTGCAAAATTGTGAATCCAAAAGTGCACGATAAATAAAGTTATCGTCTCCTAAAATAAATAATCGAACAGCCGAAATGAGTCATTCACACAAATTCATTTTATTTTTACTTCCGAATGATGAGGCTGCAAAGAATCAGTGGTTAATGTTTATTTTCTCCACTGTACCACAGCAGTACAACCCCAATCCTGTTTTGTGTTCCTGTTTATATTTTCAATCGAGCGTTGAAAATATGGAAATATGGCAATGGCCGTATCGTTTCCGACACGTGCTGTACACGGTAGACCAATCACAACAGACTGGGCCATCTGACCAATCAGAACAGAGTAGTCTCATGGAAAAGAAGGGTTTAGAGAGGCTGAATCTTAGAACTGCTTTGAACGAATCATTTCAGAATCGTTGGATTGTTGTAAAATGAGATGATATAAATACATATTTCGATTAAACGAAAGCATTTTGTGACCTTGCATGCATGTAAACCTATTGCAGGAGACTCCCAAAACAATATTAGGATCCTTAAAATGGCATAATAAATGAATAATGACTTAAACTGGTTGAAATTTTTTTTTTTTGGAAAATGTTATTTTCATGACATTGTCACAAGAGATCATAAAAAAAATGAATGAACTGTTTTGAGGTTGGGTATCAATTGGCTTTACATGTAATGTTATGCAGATTTTTACTAATTCTAAAATTGAGAAATATCTATGTAATTTTCTAATTATTAAAAAAGTAGTAATAACTTTGAATCGTTTGCAGATTCACTTATTAATGCAAAGTATGTTTCACTAAGTCAAAAAAAACCCAGAATTTGGAAGCTTATGTTTCACTAAGTCAAGGCTGACCCAGAATGCAAAATAGTCTGCATTTAAAAATAAATAAATAATAATAATTCAATATGACAGTTACATACAGTTAAAGTAAAGTATGACTCCAGAAGACTTAGAATATAGGACATCCTGAGTTTCTATATCATTTGCTTTTTGTTTTGTGGTCATTTTGGAACTCTACAGCATCCATCCCTTTTCACTTTCATTGTATGGAAAAGAGCTTGACATTTTTCACAGAAGAAAGACACACAGATTTTAAACAACATGGTGGCAAATACTGTAAATAGCAAATTTCGACACAAAATTGAATAAAAATGCGAAAAACTCGAGATGAAACTAAAATAAACTGTGAGGTCATGTGACAGAAAAACAACGTAGCACTTCATAATGTTAAACTTTGAAAAATTTTTATGTGGAATACAGTACCTATTGTGCAGTAAATACATAGTAGGCAATATTTACTTAGTCCCAAGCCAGTGCCTTTCCTCAGATAATGTGCTGACTTTATGTGCAGTCATCATGATATTGAAGATATAAACTTTTATAGGGACTTACATTGTTACAGTGCAATATTTTTATAGTCAGCCATCTTGTTTTTGTTCCTCAGTGGAACACACTTGACAGTGTGGCAAGGACAAAGAATCACATGACTTTTATGCTCCGATGAACAGGACCGTCATACCTACTATACGATGACAACATAATTATAGGCAATGCAGCAGTAGCTCAATTGAGAAGAATGTAAAAAGTACAAATAGTTCCAGGAAAAGATATGACATTGAGAGCAACACATTGGAGACTGTGGCATGTGGTGGTCTTCTGAATTGAGACAGCTTTTTTTTTTTTTTTCAGCAAGGATGCATTAAATTGATCAAAGGTGACAGAAAAGAAAAGTTACAAAAGAGATCTTTTTCACAGAAATTATCAAAGAATCCTGAGTAAAATGTGTCCGATATTAAGCAGCATAACTGTTCTTAAGACTGATAATAAGAAATGTTTCTTAAATACTAGAATGATTTCTGAAAGATCATGCGACACTGAAGACACTGAAAATTCAGCTATGTCATCACAGGAATAAATGACATTTTATAAATAAATTACTGTTTTCTTTTCTTAAAAAAAACAAACAAAAAAACAACAACAACAAAACAAATAGTTGTTTGCCTATTATTATTAATAGCCACCTTCTTTTTAGATCATTAGTCATCAGATCCTTGGTAAACATTTTATTGATGATGGCAGGTATGGAGGTGCACCTTCAAAATATTCACCAAAATATATCTCACTCAAAGATCATTTCGCCTTTTGATCATGTGCAAATTATTGACTTAAAATGGGGATGTCTGAGTGGGTGAGTTGTTTACTTTGTCCATTTTCACCAGTTTGACACATTCAGTCTGATTTGCACGTTATGCCGCTGACAGCATGATCAGCAAATCATAGCAACATGGATGAAAACTCCTTCTGAAGCTTCATATGCTGCTAAAATAATGTTTTAGTGACATTTAGTTGATGTTATTTTTATTTTATTTGTACTCTCTTTCTCAGAGAAAACCCTGATGGTAGAATGAGCGAGTCTAATGACATAGCAGTGTATACTGGTTAAATGTAAGCGTATCCCTACCGTCAGTCAACTGATGAGGCTGTCAGTGGTGAAACGTTTGAAAATAAATAGAGAGTTTATGATTCAGCTCTTGTACAAACTATTAATGGTCTTCATTGGGTTGTTAAAGCTGTTATTTTTGTGCATTTAAAGAGCAAATGTAATGGTGAGGTTAGGAATATTGAAGGGCTTTTAAAAAATAGCCAAGAGACCAGAAACCAATATGTGGCTATAGCACACGTTTCCCTCACTTAAAAACAAATAAAAAAATATATTATTATTATTATAAATAACATTATTATTACAATCAAAAACATACTTAAAAACAAATAAAAGAATAATACAAACAAAAATGAACTAAAAACAAATAAACAAATAATACAATGATAATTTTTTTTTTTCATATCCATAATTTTTATAATTTTTTTTTTGCATATCCATTTTTTTTATATATTTTATAATTATACACTTTTAGTATTTAAAACAAGTGTTTTGTTTGTGAGTGAATTGTTTTTTTTTTTTAAAGTTCGAGAAAGAGATAAATTAATACTTTTTATTCAGCAAGGACATATTTGACTGATCAAAAGTGACAGTAAAGAAATTTATAATGTTAAATTATATAAAATGTTTTGATCAAAAAAATGCAGCCTTGGTTAGCATAAAAAAACTTTTTTCAAGAACACAGAAAAATCTTACCAACCACAAACATTTGAATGATAGTGTTTATAAAACATTAAAAAAATTTAAAATAATCAACAACAGTCATTATTTGCTTATTGGCCATAACACGAAAATAATTTAATTTCTGGTTAATTTCCTGTAATATAACCAATAGTCAAAGTTGTAAAGTAGAGTGCTTTTGATAGGAAATCTCAGAATGTATCATTTTAGATTTGGGAGAGATTTGAACCAGAGGACACACACACACACACACACACACACACACACACACACACACACACACACACACACACACACACACACACACACACACACATATACATACACATACACACACTTGTGAATGTGAGTGTGTCGAACAGCCATTAGTCCTCATTGATAGAGTGAACCTTTACTCTTTCCAGTGTTGTGCTATGATTGCCCTTATATGGGTCTTGACCTTGGCTGTCTCTTTCCTTTAATGGATGGATTTGTATTTTTCAGGCCATGAGGGAGCGATAATGCACTCTCTCTCCCGATCTTTTACTTCCTGCAGTACACACACACACACACACACACACACACACACACACACACACACACACACACACACACACACACACACACACACACATTCACTGTTATGCTTTCATAATGTGACATGCTCTATAGGTCAGATCCTCAGCGTCACTTCTCTAAAAATCATGTTGGTTTGCTCAAAGACAGGGAGCAAACAGCAAAAACTAATTTATATGTTACATTATGTTTGTGCATTTATATTTTACACACTCTCTCCACATCTTCAAAACAATAACAAAAAAAATTAACAACATCCAAACATGGCCAGTGTCCCAATTTATATGATTTGCTGACATTGTTTGCAATCTTCATGAGGATAAAAGTTTTGCTCATGCTGTTGCTAAAATAAATCTTAAAATGTTCAGACTGTATTAAACACCTGCCCCTACAAAAAACAACATTATTATTTATTAAATAGGTGTTCTGTCAAAAACAACATTATACTGCACTGAAATGTACATATGCATTTTTTTTCATTTAGCAGTCCCCCCCCCCCCACAAGCACCTTAATATAACTTAGGCTATATAATTATTCATTGTCTTCTAACATTTTAAATTCATTATCCCCTTAAATTAAAAACATGTTATTCCATTTAAGGAAAAACATTAATTTCAATTAAAGAACCATATAAATATGTCATGTTATTAAAGATTGATTATTTACACAATCCGTTTTTTGTTGTGTGGTTGTTCTTTGTTCGGTGAGGAAATGGTGTAGGATGTAAAAACCAATTGAATTGCTAAATTTCACATTACTTGGCAAAATGTTAAACTTGAACAACAGGAATTTGTAATATTTTTTTTTTAAATGATTTTTTTTTACATAAAACACAAATAATTTCATTCAAGTACAGAATTCTGATCATTTTTTTTTTATTACACAGAAAATGTTCATTTCATTGATCTAACAATTACATTTTACATGTTATTGACCGCTTTTATGTCCAAAACTTACACCTGCATTTTTTTTTACCTAACATGATCTGTTCTGTCCAAACAGCATTACAAATGGAAAAAATTGAGAACATCTTACTAAATGTACTTCATTGAATTTTGTAATCCTGGCTTAGTTGGTGTTCAGCCAATTATCAACAATTGGTTTGTATTTGTTTCTTACATATGACACAGCCACTGAACAGCAGCTGTGTTATACAATATAACAATATATTATACTGTTTGAATATTAGCTTGTAATGTTGGTGTTCAGCCAATTATCAGCTCACTATTTGTGCGAGGCATAATATAAATAAATGATTTTGCCACATTGTATAGTTGTATGCCAGTTCATAAGTTTTTTTTTTCTTCTGATTTTGCACATTGTATGCTTTGTTCTAAAGTTTTTTTTTTTTCTTCTTCGTTTTCTCATGAAACAGCATTGTGCTTTATCATGGTTCCATCTGCTTTGATGTCAGGAAAAGTGACTGTAAATTAGAAGGTAGGTGGATGGACATGTAAACCACTGACATTCAAATCCACTTAGATAAGATAAAAAATAAGCTATGCAAGTAGTATTTCACAATTACTATAGGTTACAGGAGATTTTTTTTTTTTTAAAAGTCGTGAGAAATGGCAAGTTAAACACATTGAATGAACACATGAATTTTGCGCCGGGGAGAAGTAGGAAGGGCACTGAAATAGTAAAATGTTTCATTCAATCCCTCCCACCTAAAAGCACCGAGACATTTACAAGTCCAACTCTCGAACCATTGAGGCCACAGCTGCCCCATTAAAGCTAAAGTAAATTTAAAGTAAATTGATATTCATTAAGATTAACTGATCTTGTGTAATTCAACTTAAGATTTAATTTTTTTTAATGCATCTTACAACACAACCCAAATCATCCCAATAGTTTCAAAACTAAATTTTATTTAAATAATTCAAATGTAATTAAACTCATCCAAATAATTGAACTGGGTAATTAATAAAATATGTAATTCATTGCCTCCTGAGATTTGAACTGGGTTATTCCTGTAATAGAAAACAAAATTATGTTGAATTTGTAAGTTAAGGAAGAACTTCTATAAAGAAATATACAGAAATTTTGAATTAGGAAGACTCAAAAGGTAATTGTAATTTTATTATTTGAAAAAAAGTACTGCATTGATCTTTTTTCACAGACTACTTAAATATTTTTTTTCAGTGTAGTTTACAATATTTATATTATTTTAAGACCTATTTATACTGTGTGAGAAAATTCTAAGATATATATTATATGGACAACATTAAATTGGCTTTTATATTGTTATTGTATTAAATCCAATGAAAATTATTAAAATGATAAATCAATAAATGTAAATAAGCGCCCCATGGTCAAAATGGTGAGCTAAAATAGTAAAATTATTTAAAATTGACCTTGAATTGTAATGTTGTAATAAAAAAATGAAACCTAATATGACAAATGAACCTAATATGAAAATATGTTGCAAAGTATGTTGCAACTGCCATGTGTAACTAATTAACATGTGTATAATGCATTTGGTTCAAGGCATTGTTGCTTCAGGAAGTGCTACCAGGTGGGTCCAGAAATGTCTTTATACTTTATAAATACTGTGTGTAACTGCAGGAAGGGTTCTGGTAAGAGGGATTATCTCTGAGAACAAAAATCAAAGCTTTGTTTTAAAATACTTGTGAGTGCACTCATAATACGGCTATATGCTATTGCTGGGAGGTGTTTGTTCACCCACAACACTAATGGCCTCACTGTTTCAGATGTCATCTTTATCTCTTGAGGAATAGCCTGCTTTTCAGACCAAATATCATGCATGTAGGAGTTTGTTACTCTGTTATATTCATACTCTCACACGAGTAAACACATGCAATATTATATGATTATTTTGTGTGGGTGTTTGGTTTAACAGTTGCAAAAGATGCTTTTAAATATTTTGACAATTAGTGTGTAGCACTGTGTTTAGTGGTTGTATCCACAGTGGAGAGATGTGATAGTTAGAAAAAACTCACATGCTCAACTTTTAAAACTTCATATTAATTCTCAGAGGAATTTTAATAGAGTTGAATAACTCGCTCACAGTATTCAGCAACACATCAGATTAATTTCACTGATCAACAGCGAAGATGAATGCACAGACAATAATAAAGAGGCAGATGTGACCGAGTGGTGTCACAACAATAACGTGGCCCTGAATGTCAATAAGAAAAACTCATTTTCGACTCCAGTGCACCCAGAAAGATTCTCCATCCTAATCATCACTAATGGGGCCACAGCGGAGACTGCAAACTGCCTGGGGTTACATGGGCTGCAGATTTGAAATTGTCCTTCCCCAGACCCTAAGCAGCAAAGACATTCCAATGAAGATACAACAGTTTCTGAAGAGTTTTAAAAATAGCATATAACGTTCTGGTTGCAGTCTGGTATCACTGTGACAAGAAAGGCAGTATTGGAGAATGTTGCACTCGTTGCATTATTACAATAATTACAGTATCTGTGTAAATTAACTCTTTGGAATTATTATTATTATTATTTTTTTCACTAACAGCAAACCAGGGCTCTGTCTCTTCCAGAATGACAGCTTTTTGCTTGGCTTGCAGGTGTTTTGTAATTCAAAGGGGAAGTCGTGGCCTAATGGTTAGAGAGTTTGTCTCCTAATCCTAAGGTTGTGGGTTCGAGTCTCAAGCCGGCAATACCACGACTGAGGTGCCCTTGAGCAAGGCACCGAACCCCCAACTGCTCCCCGGGCGCCGCAGCATAAATGGCTGCCCACTGCTCCGGGCGTATGTTCGCGGTGTGTGTGTGTTCACTGCTGTGTGTGTGCACTTTGGATGAGTTAAAGAGCAGAGCATGAATCCTGAGTATGGGTCACCATACTTGGCTGTATGTCACGTCACTTAACGTGGTAAAATGTAATGGTGGTGAAGTGTTTGTCCAAATCTGCATGACTACTTTATAAGGAAGTTAGAGGTTTGCAGTTGTATCGGTCATTAAATTAATAGAATACTGACATGCATGACTTATTCCTGTAAGTAACTTCTCTTGTAAATTTAACAATGGACGCATTGGCTGCATCCGAAACTTATAGGCAGCTGACTTGTTATACCACTATCACCAGCAGCCTGAATCATACTAGCTTTTCCACTGTCGGGACAGTGTAAGCCAGGGCTAACAACGAGTCGGACGGTGCCAATAACAATGGACTTCAAGTCGCAAGGCTAAAATCAAGCTGTGTTTCCACTGTCGGACCAGGGCTACTCTAAATCCTCGCCTTTAACACACCTTCCTGAAGTAAAAATCACACAACCCCACCTTTTCACCAGCGAGGGGAAAATTTAATGAAAACTAACTATATTGCAAAATGAACTTGACAGAAGCTTTATACTGTTATGCTCCTTTCTGCCAAAGCACTCACGGACAGAAGACTGGAGTTAAATGAGTTAAACAAAGCATATGAAATTTATGACATATGCAGATGAAGTCCGGTATCAGCAAAGGCACAGGGAAGAGACAGAACAAACATAAAACCAAGTAAATACATGATTATATTCATATATGATTGTATCTGTTCTTCAAGCGATCTCTGGTATTTTCATGAGCATAACGTGTATTTATTATGACGATAAAAGTATACGTAGCCTTTAGCATCGCATATAACATCATGCTCTTCATATAACATCATATTTCTGCAACATACAGTGATCAGAATTACCATCTGATCACAATCGTAAGTTATTTCAGACACTACTATCAAATGTTGATGTTAGCTGGTAGCTTGATATGAAAACATGGGGAATAAGCAGCGGTGCCGGACGTCTCCTAAATTGGGTAAACTCCACCTGGAACAGCACTGCTGTGCGGTGTTATTAATATTTTACAGTTGTAGGTTCTGTATATTCTGAATAGACATCCTACAGTAGAATAAAATAATGACTTTTACAGTTACATTTATAAACCTTAATGCTTTTCAAGTAGCAGCACAATGGGATTTTAATGGACTTTTAAAGATGCTTCAGTCACCTTATGCAAGCTCCAAACCATACATTTCAGAATAAAACTAATGATCTATTTAAGACCACTTGAGTAGCACAATATCTGTCATTGACTTTCCTTCCTTCCTTTGAGACACTGACATTATTGTGTTGTGGTTTTATTCTTAGCTAGTCTTCCACCTTCATTCAGCACCAAACACAGAATGAGAAAGAACAAGATGGTCTGTGAGCCACAGGTGTGAGAGTGTAGTCCCCCCCCCCTTCTCCATTCAGTAGGCTTCAAATCAGCTTGATTGTCCCATCTCAGTGTAAGAGGTTTCCCCAGCTGACCTCAAATCAGTTTAACAATCTTTATTTCTCTCAAGTTCTAACATCTTCCCATGCATGAACTCAAATCAAACTTTATGGCCTTTTATGCACTCCACATAGCTTCTTCAAACTGACCTGAAATCAGTTTTTGTAGCCTATGCCAACAAATAGCTTTTAATCATGTTCCGTAAGGTATGGAAGGTCAGTCAGGACATACAGCCAAGTATGGTGACCCATACTCAGAATTTGTGCTCTGCATTTAACCCATCCAAAGTGCACACACAAACAGCAGTGGACACACACACACCGTGAACAACCCATCCACCTGGAGCAGTGGGCAGCCATTTATGCTGCGGCGCCCAGGGAGCAGTTGGGGGGTTAAGTGCCTTGCTCAAGGACACCTCAGTCGTGGTATTGAAGGTGGAGAGAGTGCTGTACATTCACTCCCTCACCTACAATTCCTGCCGGCCCAAGACTCGAACTCACAACCCTTGGATTGCAACTCCAGCACTCTAACCGTTAGGCCACAGCTTCTTCCTTTAGTCTAAACAGCCAATTTAAAAATTACTTTCTAATCAGCAGCTAATTACTAACTTCTGCAAATAGGCCAAAAGCTTAAATAAAATACATTATTTTAATAAGTGCTTAACCAAGCGACACATAAACATGCACAAACACTTTAAAACAACAACAACAACAAAAACTTGAAAACTTTTCAATGCCAAACATTTTTTAAATGCCAAACTTCTATTTAGCTTTAATTTATTTGTATGAAAGTTTTAGCATGTGCAGTACTTCAGCTTATTTTATTTCAGTTGCCAAGTTATCTTTATTTTATTTTATTTTATTTTATTTTATTTTCAATTAGCAATTTTTTTAACAAGTTTAATTAACAATAACAACAATGACGTTTCAATATACCATGATAAAGTTCAATAGTATCAATATTATTGGTAAATTTGCAAAAAAATTTGTGTTTAATATATTTAAATTACATCTTATTTTAACACTTAAAACACTGCCCCACACTGCCTTGCACACACTTGCGGTATCATGGGGGTCAACATACTCTAGTTTAAAAAGTGCTGTCATAAAAGAATAAATCTGTCATCATTTACATGTTACATGTTCTTCCTAACCCACATGAATACACTGCAAATGCTGTTTCATGCTGTCTTCAAGGTTGCAAAGTATTAGGGAATCAGTTAAGTACTTGTAAAGGCATGTACTTGTAAAATTTAAGACTCTGTCAAAGAATCTGTCAAATGCATAAATGTAAATGTTATATCATGTTTCACAGACAACAGATTTGAGTAGCCACAAGTATTCACTTCACAAGAATCCATTGAAGATAAGAGCGTGCATTTGATTTCAAGTGTTACCTAAAAGCAGCATGCCAACACCAAGAGACTGCAGCTTCATTGATAAGAAACAGAAGACATGATTGCTCCAAACACTCCAACAAAAGGGCTTAAAGAGACACACACACACAAACAAACGTTTACTACTGTCTAAACGAAGACACAGACTGTTGCTAAATGGCTCAATTCATAGCCAGTCATTTTTGATCTTTAACAGTTATGAGGAGAGTGATTTTAGACCAATGAGATGCCACAGTAGGCGGGGCTAATTGTATCTCTTTCTTTAATGTGTATAAAATATAGCTAGCTAGATCTATCTATCTATCTATCTATCTATCTATCTATCTATCTATCTATCTATCTATCTATCTATCTATCTATCATCTATCTATCTATCTATCTATCTATCTATCTCTATCTATCTATCTATCTCTCTCTCTCTCTCCCTCTCTCTCTCCCTCTCTCTCTCTCTCTCTCTCTCTCTCTCTCTCTCTCTCTCACACACACACACACACACACACACACACACACACATACTTGTTTGACACCATCTATTCTTCTGTGAACCTCCTCTATGGACAAACAACTTATTTGATTCGTACCAAGGGGTTGAAAACACGTCTGGTGTTTTCGAGGTGTCTGTATATTTTTGCTTATTCTTTTTGAGGTTTGCACAGCAGTAGGGAAACTGCAACCCAGTTGTTGTTGATCTTTATACTGTCTGTCATTTGTTCTTTCATTCTGCTGTTTTTCGCTGAAAACGGCGCACAGCTTGTGGCTTCCACATGAGTGTCTGTGATTGCGTGGTCTTTTGCGGCTCCAAACCCTTTGATTGCTTTCTTTTCTTTAGCCAGGGGGAGGAAAGACTCTCTCCTGGTCTCTCTCCTCTGCTTTCTTTTCTTTTCTCATGCTGTGAGGGAAAAAGAGATGGCCAGGTGAGAGTTTGCTTTGTGTTAGAGTATATATGTGTGTGTGTGTGTGTGACAGAACTAATCCACCCCTTTAAATGCCACTGAATTTGAATTATTGGTCAACACCACAGTTGTCACATTTTCTTTCTCATGTTGATCATCAGGTTGTTTTGGTGTATGTGTGTGTAAGGATCTATTTATACTATCATATTTTGAAGAATTTTGATAAATAAGTTTTGACTTTCATTGTATTTATTTGTATTATTTTTTTTTTGTACATATAATGAAAGAAAGTCAATGGGAACCGGGATTGTTTAGTTGCCAACATTCTTCAAAATGTGAAAGAGATACAGGTTTGGAATGAGTAAATAATGACAGAATTTTAGTTTTTGGGTGAACTATCCCTTTAAGGCCTGTATTTGCAGTCAACTTGGAGCTTGTGCCCATCACCAACATGCTTTTATTGCACCCACTAGACATGCTGAGACAAGTCACAGACACTAGATTTTTGAGAGGAGTCGTCATATTGATAAATGACGAGAATAGTGATGCAACTGTCATCTTAGATCACAATGCCAACTTTCCAGATGTTACATATCCAGATTTTATTCATACTACACACGTGAATACCTATAGAACAAATTTTATTAACAGTTCTTCATCAAATGCAATACATATTCTGACAGTACACGATTTTGGACTCAGTTTGATTCCTTAAATGTACGCAGGGAAACAAACTCCAAGACGCCTCCATCAATCGACAAAATGGAAGTCATTAATTTCTAATGGCGAGTAGTAGTCCGATCATATGCGTCCAGGGAATTTATATATATATATATATATATATATATATATATATATATATATATATATATATATATATATAGGTATTTAGAAATATTACAAGATTATTTACATTGATTAGCCCTAGAAAACCTGTACTCTTCTCTCAAAAAAGTTGGTGGTCATCGGAGGACAACAGTTGCTTCATGAGAAATTTGAATATTCTGTTTGTCCGCCACTAGTAGGCAAAATGTGACAATTGTATGCAGATGTCGGAGATACTGTAGCGGAAAGTCAGCTTCAGTCTTATAGTGTGCATGATAGCTTAGCAAAATGCTAATGTCAGACATCAAAATCAGAAGCTTTGCTTGTTTGTACATGAACAGAGGTTGCAATGACTTAAAGGGATAGTTCACCCAAAAATGAAAATTATGTCATTAATGACTCACCCTCATGTCGTTCCAAACCCATAAGACCTCCGTTCATCTTCGGAACACAGTTTAAGATATTTTAGATTTAGTCCGAGAGCTTTCTGTTCCTCCATTGAAAATGTATGTACGGTATACTGTCCACGTCCAGAAAGGTGATAAAAACATCTTCAAAGTACTCCATGTGACATCAGAGGGTCCGTTAGAATTTTTTGAAGCATTGAAAATACATTTTGGTCCAAAAATAGCAAAAACTATCACTTTATTCAGCATTGACTCCTCTCCAGGGTCTGTTATGAGCGCGTTCACAACACTGCAGTTTAGTGATAGTTCACGAACGAATCACTCGATGTAACCGGATCTTCTTGAACCAGTTCACCAAATCGAACTGAATCGTTTGAAACGGTTCGCGTCTACAATAAGCATTAATCCATAAATGACTTAAGCTGTTAGCTTTTTTAAACCAATATCCCGGAGTAATTCATTTACTCAAACAGTACACTGACTGAACTGCTGTGAAGAGAGAAGTGAAGATGAACATGAGCCGAGCCAGATAACGAATGAAACATTGACTCATTCTCGAGTCAAGAACCGGTTGCATCGGTTTTCGGAGGGACAGAAAGCTCTCGTACTGCTGTTCTTTTCCGCGAACCAGTTCTTTCGGACAGTTTGATTCAATAAAACGGTTGCCCAAAACGGTTCACCAGCTCTTTTGCGCTCGACGCAATGATGACTTCATTGGCGATTATGGCCTTGATTCAAGCCTTCGGTTTACCCGCGCTCATAACATTAGCACAGAATCAGTTCAGAATCAATCACCAAAAGAACCAGTTCAGTTCAGACGCACTGTGTGTCAGCCTGCTTCACGCATGCGCAGTATCATCAGCTCCTCGGTTCTCGAACCGGACGCGTCCGACAGAAACGGTTCTTGACTCGAGAACGAGTCAATGTTTCGTTCGTTATCTGGCTCAGCTCGGTGTTCATCTTCACTTCTCTCTTCACAGCAGTTTAGTCAGTGTACTGTTTGAGTAAATGAATTACTCCGGGATATTGGTTTATTTGAACTCAGAGGGAGTGTCAGCCATGTTAAAAAAGCTAACAGCTTAAGTCATTTGTGGATTAATGCTTGACGCCAACCCTTTCAAACGATTCAGTTCGATTTGGTGAACTGGTTCAAGAAGATCCGGTTACATCGAGTGATTCATTCGCGAACCGGATATCACTAAACTGCAGTGCTGTGAACGCGCTCACAACAGACCCGGGAGAGAAGACAGCGCTGAATAAAGTCGTAGTTTTTGCTATTTTTGGACCAAAATGTATTTTCGATGCTTCAAAAAATTCTAACGGGCCCTCTGATGTCACATGGACTACTTTGAAGATGTTTTTATTACATTTCTGGACGTGGACAGTATACCGTACATACATTTTCAATGGAGGAACAGAAAGCTCTCGGACTAAATCTAAAATATCTTATACTGTGTTCCGAAGATGAACGGAGGTCTCACGGGTTTGGAACGACATGAGGGTGAGTCATTAATGACATAATTTTCATTTTTGGGTGAACTATCCCTTTAAGGACTGTGACGTATTTCTGAGTAAAACTGGTTACTGAATGAGAAAATATAGATGTTGCAGACTAGCGGATGGAGGGTTTTGGTTAAAGAATATTTTTCCAAATAAAAATTAGTATTAACGTTCAAATGGGTGAAAATAAACTTAGTAGAACATTCAGATAAATGTGTTTGCAACCTAATATTATAATCACAACAAGAAAACTTGATATTTCAACAAAACATTTCAAAACAACGTTCACACAACGTGGTTAATGAGTACCAACAAAGTAAAGGATCAGTTTCGATTAAGTTGCACATGACTTTAAACATACATCTAAAAAATGTAGTGAGCTTTATGTATAAAACAAGAAAGAAAGAAAGAAAAAAGACTGCACAAAAAAATCCCTGTTTTAAGGATGTTTAGATATTTTACTTGAAATATTGACAAAGAAAAAAAGGAGTGTAACTGTCCTTCTCTTCACATCACATTGCCATGGCAGCTCTGAACCTCAGAAAAAAATCTCTTGTCAGGTATAATTGAAAAGAGAGTTAAGGCGAAGCGATTGAAAAACCATGCGGCTAACCCTCCCCTGCCTTACAATAACCATACCACAAATCTCCTCATGGGTTATGACAGTCATCTGGCCACTGTGCTGTAGTTGCCTGATGATATGTTTTCTCTCTCTCTCTCTTGCTCTGTCTCGCCTCTCTCTGTGCTGTCCAGAGCTGGAGTGTGAAAAGAAATGGCTGCTTTAGCCTTGGGTTAGGCCCTGTGAGAGGTTAACACACACACACACACTGAGGTTCTGTTAACTCTACGCTGTCAGACCAAACACAGTCATATTTCAAAATGACCACTACCTCCCCTCTTTCCGTTTCTCTGTCATTCTTTCCCACCTCATCATCTACTGCTCCCCCCACTCTTTTGGTTCCTTTCCAATTTGTGTGATTTAATTGGTGAGTTTAGTGGCTGGAGCAAGGTGAGGGGTTGTCTGGGAGAATTTAAGGCGGCTGGTTTTTGTCAGACTGGTGAACTCTTTCATAGTCACTTAGCTCCCTATCTCTCTCTCTCTCTCTCTCTCTCTCTCTCTCTCTCTCTCTCTTTCTTTTCTTTTTCCTCACTATCTGTCCATCTACCTCTCTCGTACTATCTACCTGCTTTGTTTATGGGGAACTTCAAACTGTTCTGGGAGAGATAACTAATCTGAGAAAAACATATCTCTGAGGTAAAATGTGAAACTGCAGTGATGTATGCTACCATATTGACCCTCCCTGGCAAACACCTCTCCTTTTCTGTTCTCAAATGAGCCATTAAGTCATCTACAACTTAGTTACAGTAACAGCTTTAAGCATAGGCATTTTTATGGTTATGTTGTGAGATATTTTAAGTTGCAGTGTGTATTTTTTTTTGCCACTAGTGCACCAAAGGCTGCATTTACACTGGAGGTCTGGATGCCCAAATATTTTTTTTTGACTATATCCAACTTTTTTTGATGACCCGCTAAGACCTTCTTTTGAAAGTTGCCCGTATCCGATATCTGCATTTACACTACACAGTCCAGAATATGAAGACTTTAACTTATTGACAGAACTCATTTTTAATGCAATGGGCTAGTTTCATTTACAGGTCACCTGGCGTACGTAAAAGTCCCATGATCATTCTTTAATGTACTTTAACCTCCAAGAAACAATTCATACATGACCGCTTTCAAGTATAAGGGGCTTTCCTTGCCATTAATACTCGGATAACCCTTATTTACACTGCACACATCTGCAGCACACAGCCACTGGAGCTGACGTGTCTACTTTAGTCAATGCTTGTGTTTATAGCAGCCACGCGGCATGTTTCAGAACCATCCCAGAATTGGCTTTCCGTGCTGCTTCACTAAAGATACACATCTACGTCTCCTTTGATTAAAAATAATGGCTAGTGCGATGGTTACGATATAGTAAACCTATCAACATCTGCCGCCATGACTTATCGCGAGAGGGAAAAAAAATGCTGTCATTTCGCAATAGTTTTTTTATTGACATAAAATATTACAGAATTTTTGCGCCAAGCCCATACGAGTTCAGTTCGGTTAAGTGGCATTGTATGGATGACTTAACTGATGACGTGTTGTGAAAACACGCTATGTAGAGCCTCCACAACAGGTAGCAGTAGATAGAAAGAACTCGCTGAACACAGCGGCAACAAGCACTCAGCATGATTTTAAAAGCAACACATTTCAGCACCAGATCGCTTCTTATTTGACACAAACAAACTAAATTAATATTCTGCTAGTCAGCTAGAGATGTTTCAATTGTAATAGATATATCTGTACTGCGAGATGTTTCAAGAACTTTTGACATCCAACTCGAATTAACAGGGAAACATCCGATCTGTCTGCTTACATGCCAGGATCAAATGCACATAGCCGATTCATATCAGATTTATTTCCACATATGAATGTGGCCTGAAACCAAACTGAGAATATCAGAATTCATGTGCTTTTTTCCTGCTTACATGTACATGGGCCATATCCGATTTGTGACACATGGGAGAGAGAAAAAAAAAGAAGGAATTTGGTCACTTGAATCATGCAGTGTAAATGCGAGGAATCTGTTTGTTTGAGTGACTTGACATATCGGCTCATCCAATGAGACTGGATTACCTTGCTGAGTATTCAAAGGTTGGATAGTGTTTTAAATTTTACATTATTTTTGCAAGTTCTGTCGAGTGCCATTAGTTGTGCAGAAATCACACACTGTAGCCACTAGTGGCACCTAATTGAATTGCAAAAAATAATGTCTATTTCCAAACAGGTTTCATCAAACCAAACATGCCCTCATCTGCCTTTCTTTGGACAAAAACGGATAATTCCACCCTGTAATCAAACCATTATTTGAACCAGACTGACATGTTGGGCTGCTCAAACCAAGTGGTCAGTGTTTGGCTAGATCCATTTAGCCCCTTCTGGTAGATGCTGTAACTAAACCATGTTTAACCAAAAACAATTAAAAAGTATCCATGTATTATGACAAAATAATTTTTGTGTATTTCATATTTTTCATATCATCTTATATGTTTTACCTATTTGTTTTTTGAGTGCTCTTAAAAGTGTGAAATTAACTGCAGTTACTGTACAGCTCAGGATAGTCACTAGTGAGGGGCTTGTGAGTGTGTGCACACAGCAACACTGAGATGAATGGAAGCACCAACGGTTAGCTTCCTCTAGGTATTAAAGCAACTGTTAGATTATTTTCCTTATCTCTCAGTGCTGTAAAATACTCTCAGCCCCTTCAGTCTTGAATGCACAGTCGTGGGAAGAGAGATGACACCAGAGACAATTTTCTGTGTTCAAACATCTTCAAAGTTTATTGTCCAAGTATCAGAATATATACTTCTTTAAAACACAAAAATAGCATGCAGTGTAATAACCATCCTGTCAAGGATATTCCTAGCTTTCTGCATTAAAAGTGCCTGTAGCAACATTTCTGCAAAATTATATTATGTTGTTTTTTGCATGTTTCATGACACTTTCAAAATAAAAGTGTTCAGTGAGTAGCTATAAAAGCATGTTCAGTTCTATCTGAATGTGAATCTGGCAACATTACATTGGTTGTTGTGCGTATCATGGCAGCTTAGAAATAAAATGTTTCGTTAAAGGTTATTGATTCACCGCATTCGAAAATAACATACCACCTACACTTAACAACAACTTAACCTAATCAATAGTGTTAACAAAAACAAACGCGAGATAAAAGCCCATTTGCTGAAGCAAACATGCCGTTTCAGCTTGCTTCTACAATTTTTTGAGCTCTTTTATTACATTGTATCAGCAAGTACAGTGCTGTACCAGGTGAGCCACCGAGCAAGTTTACTACAGTAGAAAAGCCATACATAGAAGAGCTGATTTTGTGATCCAAGCATCAAAATATATGAGTTTACAAATCTAATATATGCTAATATAAGTCTAATAAATATAAATCTAATGTGTACAAATCTAATATAAAGCAGTAGCGTTTTGAGGTGATAACATTGTATTGTGCAAGGAACTGTCAGAAAATAAGTCTTTATTAATCAGTAATCTGCCCCTGTAGAGGAGTTTTGAAAAAAATATAGGTAGAGCCACATTTTTTGCAATAAAGACTTAATTTGCTCAAACAAACATAAATCTTGAACGCTCCTTAGAGATACAGTGTTTACACTTTCAGTTAAGTCGACTTAAGAATGGCTTACTTATAGCTGCCTCGGCTGCGATAGGAGAATATATTGTAATATCGAAAAATTACACTCTTCAGTGTGAATCTCCATGCATCATAAACACCCCAGTCTATCACACAAATCCTATAGTAGGCTAAGTAGTAATGTAGGAACTGTAGGTAGCTCCTATGCTACACGTTTAATTGAATATACATGTTCATGGTCATTCATCTGAAGCATAGACATATAGCCTATTTCATACAGTTGCTCTCTCTCTTTCCCTCTCTGATGATTTATTTGTTCTCTTCCTGTGCAGCTGCCCCAGAGATAAGTGGCTGTTTATCAAATTGCCTGTCAGAAACACTCGGCAGATTAATCCACAGCTCTTATCACTGTGCTGAGAGAAAACTTCCCAGTGCTTTTAATTCATTGAATTGGATTACAGTATTACACAAGCACCTCTCGCGACTGGAGTGCACAATTCGTTTTAATACAAAAAACCTCCCTTACACCCCGTCCGAGCTGGAAGCGAGCAATGTGATGAACGCTCTTGTTATAATCATTGAAGCAGTATAAACTGCAAGTGTGTGAGTTTTGTTGTGACTATTGTTCTGGAGTCTATTACTTCTTTTAAAAAAAAAAAAATAAAAACATTTGCAAAGTCTTGAGGTTTTGATGCCAGAAGATACATTATTCTCAAAGAAATAAAGCAGAGCCAGTCTGAAGAGAGGCCGCAGAGTCAAGTCTTAAACTCACATATATACACCCAAAGGTAATCAATGCATTCCATACATATACTTGTATTTTAAGCAGTGAATATGACTCAAGGGCTTCACCATATATGAACATTTCAGGACTGAAATAGATGGTCATGTTTGGACTTTCCATTTCTGGTGTACACTCTGCTTCTATTAAGATATTGAGCAATATATAATAGTAAATGTAACGGGTCTTTGAGACCTGCTGGCCAATATTATGTCATTAATATTAGCTATAATATGTTGAATAGGTAGCTATGGAAATAAACAACATAGGCCAATTAACTCACAGAAGTCTAAATTCGGCTATAGGAGCTGGTGGTCAGTAACACAGAAACATAATTTTAAATTTGGTGTAGGTACCACGTATTAAAGTGATTAAACAAAATATTTACAACCAAAAATAATGAAAGAAAAACATAGGAGAAACAAAATATTTACCGACTGCAGTTGAACCAATTATAATCAAGTGCACTTTGAAGTTATTGTTCAAGTAAGATACAACAACAGAAATTACAGCAAATACCACACACAAGAGCAAAAAGGAAAAGAGAAAAAAAACTGTCCCAGTGATGTTTGGTTTCTTGAAGACTAACACGACAACCCACAAGAGTTTATGAGAATTTATATTAATAAGTCCATTGGTATATTGTCCAGGGAAAAGGATGTGCATGTGGGACTGAAGCGCTAGTCTATGGAGACGTGTGTTGGGGGACAAGCTGCAGACAACCTTCCTACCAGACCAATAGGATGGCTGTTCAGTAGATGCTGCTCAGATGTTAGGCTCCTAGCCATAGTAAATTCAGCTCGCCATCATTCATCTCTAGAGAGAGAGAACCTGGCCTGTGGTGCAACAACAGGACCAGTAAATAACAAGGCTAATTTGGAACTAAGTTTGCATTAAACTTTAGCTAATTCCACACTCAAATATCATTTCCATGTGTACACAATTCTAAATCATTACAAAATCATTAAATGTACAAGCTACAAATAATAAACATTAAGTGCCTGACAACATAGTCAAAAATACAATATTAAAGTTCTATTGCCTGCACAAAGTTCAAATAATTAATCTAACAGTACTGTAATCTAATTTTCATAATACATGTAAACACACTAGTGCAAACAAATATATTTATAAAGCAAAAACAGTGGCAGACTTCACAACAGCATAAAAGGAATCAACTAGAGCAGACAAAGTTAAAGCTAACACTAATGCTAATGTTCAGCTCTGCTAACTTAATATGTTAGCCTCTAGCATGTAATTCTTCCATTCATTCAGATTACTCACCAGTTCCTCTATGTAAACATAACCTGATGGCGGTGACGAATTCCCTGCAGCCAGTTAAGTTGTTCTAAAAGTTACAATAATATGCTTAACTTAAAAACATGAATTGAGCACCAGAGTGAATAGTTTGTATGACACAAACCTATCCACAACTGTCGATCAGCTTCCCCACACCTCTGAATGAGGAAGACGCCACAGTCTGATTATACACCTGTGCTCAATTACGTGATTGGCCAAGCACAGTCAATTGACTGGGTTTACGTGAAATCGCAGAGCACGTACTCCACACAGGCAATTTAAAGGGACGGGGACAGCAGAACCAATATACAAACATTTAATATATATTTTGACAGATTTTAACCTGGGTTACATAAACATACTTTGATACTATACTCATAGATTACACTTAATTCAGTTACATTCTAATCAATAAACTATTCTACACTACCAATGGAAGTGCTGATAGTGGTGCTTATGTGATTCACTACTTGAAACCGTTGGATACTGTTGGATAGACTTCAAAATTAATAGCAGAAACAAACAAGCTTATATAGGCAGAGGTAACAAGATAATTAGGAACAGGTATGTTCAATCAGGCATAAGTCCAGGCAGTGGCTTGTGGGAAATGAAGTCAATGACACAATGACAATGATGGATAATGGAGTACCCTCTGGTGGACAACCAGAGCACGCCATTTGACCATTGTTACACCCCCCACCCCCACCCCACCCTTAAAGAGTGGCTTCCAGACATAGGGATGAAGTGCCAGACTTGTGGATGAGGAAAAAGAGGCTAGGGCAGAGCCGAAGACCACCAGGGTGGAGCAGACAAGACCGAATATCCCCACAGTGGAGCTTATGACCACCACAGGTCAGGAGGCCAAGCCTAAGCAGAGACATGGACAGACCACATGGCCCTGACAGAACTGAAAGAGAGTTTGCGAACGGCCTCCAGAGCCTTGACATGACAGGCTGAGAGCATAGAGACGGCCTTGTAGGCCTTGATAGGACAGACTGTGAGTTCAGAGACAGGACTGGCAGAAGGTTCACGTGTTACCACTGTAGTCAAAATAGGACAGACAGGAAACTCACAGGCTGGCGCCAACACAGGACTAAGCTCTGAGGCTTAAGTGGGCTCTGGAGCAAATTGATGGACTGGAGAGGGCTCTGGAGAAGACTCATGGACTGGAGCAGGCTCTGGAGAGGATACATTGGGCTGAAGCAGGCTCTGGAGCAGACTTATGGGCTGGAGCAGGCTCTGGAGTGGATTCATGAAATAGAGCAGGCTCTGGATTGGCAGACATGATGTGAGCAGGCTTTGGATTAGCAGACTTGACCAGAACAGTCTCTGACTTAGCAGAGTTGACTTGAACTGGTTCTGGCTTGACATGAACAGACTCTGGCTTGGCAGACTTGACAGCAGTAACCTAGCATGGATCTGGAGGGAACACTGCATTGCTCTTCAAACAAAACACTAATAACTCTTTAAAATATATATTTTGTGTTTCGCAGAAGAAGAAAAAAATCACATAGGTTTGGAAGGACATGAGGGTGAGTAAGTGTTAATGAAATATCTACTAACTATCTTTTTTAATTCTGTAGTCTATTAATTTTTTGTTTTGAGACTAACTGGAGCATTATAATTTTGTTGTCATTCTCTACACTACAGTGTAGTTACATTGTTTTACACCTTATGGTTTTGCACTCAAAGCTTGCATGTGTTCTGATGGAATTACATTGGTTAAAATGGAAATAGGTGACTTTAACGGAATGTGGTGTGGAATGTTGAATATTAAGAAGGCTTGTCTGGGTCCACCTCATCTGATGGGTTGCCGTAACAGTTGCTGTTTCAATCCATAGCTCTATATGTAAAGTAGCCTCATGGGACAGCAGGAAAGGGGGCTCAGCTCAGCCGGATGAGTGATTGAGGAGATTTAAAGGCTGCGTGGTGAACGGATAGAGAGCAGGATGGAGAGAGAGATGATAGATGTGGTAGGTGTGTGCAAAATGTCTGTAGGAGGCTCAGGTGTCAGAGTCCCGACAGTTCCCTGCGGACTGTAAACTTGTGAACTTTGCCATCTATTTACTCATTTGCTGTCTTGTTTGCTCACTCATTGAGCTTTATAGAGTGGGCGGAGCGGCTGGTTGTCATGGTGATGACTGACAGCCAAGTGTTCCTTTAGTCTATAAAGACTTATAGAGTTTTAAATTAGCCCCCTAAGCCCATGACCAGGTCTTCCCTATCTAAAATTCATACCTTCTTCACATTTCATGACTTTAACATTCATTTTTAACTAGACAGACCAGTCGACCCATAAATGTGTGCAACAATTACATGGGAGTATGCGCCAGTTGTATGTTAAGTATGCGGAAATCTTTGTTCCAGGTTTAAGTTGGCTCTAAAATCCCAGTTTTGGCCACCTGGGGAGTTTAAACTATGCAGTCTTGCTTAATGAGATCCACTGTGTCCCCCAGCAGTGTACATGACCAGAGTTCTCTACAGCAGCAGGCTTATGGGCATTAAAGTGCCTCAGTGACGCCAGGAATCCAAAACTCTGCTATTCTGAGCATTCTACAGATTGCTCCCTGCACAGAATAACAAGCAGCTGGGAATGGTCAGGAAGCTAACGGAAGGTCTGTATGACTGAGAGGAGATCAGTGGGAACAGCCTGAGAGCTCAGCCGGGGCCCGGTTAACTGACAGCAGATCAGTGCTGATAAGACAGGGGGAAAATGAGAGTGCTCTGAAAACACTTTGCTGGGGGCCAAAAGCCTGCCACAGCCCAGGTGTATGAATGGTGCTGGGGACCTGAGGAGACAGCAGCTGAGGGAGATATGCTGACCGGTTGGACAGAATTAAGTGTAGCTGAGAGAGGAGGTGATGAACACGTGGGGAGACAATAGTTAAGGGCAGTTAGAGGTGATGGGAGAGGGTTGATGAGGAGGGGAGAGGTGGATGTGTGTTTCTGTGGGTATGAATGGAGAATGTGGAATGATGAGGTATAGAAAGGAAAAGACGAAAGTTAAGAGTCAGGATGTGGAGAATTTTTTTTAATTCCACATCAGTGTACACACAGTTGTCCTGCTTTATTGTCAATTCTTCCACATGTACAGTACATACATACAGAGAATTGAAATTGCGTTACTCTCAGACCCCCGGTGCATACAGATAACACTAACAGTAGAGCCTAAAAATCTAAATCAAATATAAAATATAAGATACAACTATACAATAAAGGAATGAAAAAAGACATTTAATAAAAAAATAAAAATAAAGTTAAATAAAGCAGCGCAAGGCACATGGCAGATAGAGTGCAAACCAGTGAAAAAACAGTGCAGATAAAAAGATTTTTAGTGCAAAAAAAAGCGTATTCAGTCTGATTAAAGTGACAAAAGGGCTCAAGAGCAGTTATTTTATTTAAACTGACTGATGAGGTGGTAGAATGACGTCAGTTCCATGGTGAATGAGGTAGTGAGCAGACCAATGCTGCACAAAGTGACTGGTGCATGTCATCGTATTAGTGGGAGGGGGGAGTGGAAGTGGAAGGACCTGGGGATGTAGGGATCTGGGTGGGGGGAGGTCATAGTTCAGTGGTGCCCGGGGCAGATGAGGGACGGGGGGGCAAGTTCGGGAGCTCAGCTTCCTGACAGCCTGATGGATGAAGCTGTCCTTCAGTCTGCTGGTCCTGGCTTGGAGACTCCGCAGTCTCCTCCCTGATGGCAGCAGACTGAAGAAGCTGTGTGACCGGTGGGTGGGATCACCTGCGATGCAGAGGGCTTTGCGAGTGAGATGGGTTTGCGCTCTCCTGAAGTCAAGAACAATCTCCTTCGTCTTCTCCACGTTCAGACTTTTTGTCTATATGTGTGAGTGCTGAGTGGAGGGCAGTGACGATGGCATCTTCGGTCGACTGGTTGGACCGATATGCAAACTGGAATGGGTCCAGGGAGGGGGGGAGGGCAGACTTGATGTGGTGCATGACTAGCCGAGGATGGGAGTAAGTGCAACAGGACGGTAGTCATTGAAGCAGAATGGAGATGGCTTCTTCGGGACTGGAATGATGGTGGTAGTTTTGAAACATGTGGGAACAACAGCCTGACTAAGTGAGATGCTGAAAATGTCTGTGAAGACATCAGTGAGTTCTGCTGCACAGTCTCTCAGTACACACCCAGGAATGTTGTCAGGACCCGGAGCTTTGCGTGCATTGATCCTTCTGAAGGATCTCCTCACGCTGTCCGGGGTCAGCGTCATCAACTGGTCACCGGGAGGAGGTGGAGTCTTCTGTGCAGTGGAGCTGAGGAGAGAGGCACTGTATTTTTGCAAAGAAAAATGGTTTATTCCACTTATCCATTATTTTATCATTTCATGTCATTTCATTCGGCCAACTACTACTTGCTTTATCCTTTTATTGTTCTTGTGGATTTATTTCTAATTATATTCTAATTTTATTATTTTTTTCTAATTTTGATTTTCTAATATTTATTTTCTAAGATTTTTATTTTATTTTATTTTATAAAATACAAAAGTTAAGTAACCATTTTTTAAAATGGTTTTGCAGACTACTTTCTACTTATTTCCTCTCTGATTATTTTATTTTATTTGCATTTTAATTTCTCTGTTGTATCTCTTGTCATTTATGCAACGTCTCTCCCATCCTTTCTTAAATAGCCACCTCTTTCATTCTTTTCTTGCTCTCTTCCTCCATCACCTCTGTGTGGCCTCTCTGTGTTCCTTTTGCATGTTTCCATCTTCTTCTCTCTGTCTCTCCCTTCTCCCTCTCTTAATCCTGACTGTGATGTCTTATTGTTATTTCACACTGAGATTGGCCTGTCATAATCTATGCCGCTGAGTAATCAGTGTTGGGTTGTTTCTGCTACAATGTTGGCCAGAAAAAAGGCCCATACCAGAGAGGTGACATCATCCTCTTTACCAAAGAAAAATTATGGCCGACACACCTGGAATACCAGCCTGAGCTGAGGCCAAAGAGAAGATGGAAATTGTGGAGGTGTGGTGGAGAGAGGCTGGAAATTGACTTTTTCGACAGCATCCATCCTAATACCATGACTGTTTACTGTCAAACTTAATCCAATAAGTATGATTTGGTAGTGAGTGAGACAGATAGAGTGTGGGAAAATGGTTTGTTCTGCCTTATGTGCTGTAATGATGTACTAGAGTAGGACAAATGGCCAGCTTGCTCTCTTTTTATTGTATCCATTCTCATATTTAGCCATGATTCATGGGTAATTATGAGAGAATTGATTATTTGAAACTAATTAGCCTCCATTAGAGTGGTTCTGGCTTAAATATGAAAACAAACTATCCAAGTGGACCTTGCTAGGGGAACACGTTCAAAAACAAAACTGGGTTTTTTGTATCATTCAGACCTGTCCATTCCTCTCACCAATCACACACCTTTAATCTGTATATGCCACCCACTGCATCTGTCTGCATGAAGGGATGGTGTGTTTGGGAGTCATTAGGTCTGATCAATTCATTAAAGAGATTGAGTAAGTTGCACTAATGGCCACTTGAGTGGTACCATGCTGTGGGAGATTGTCATTCATTATTTTTCTCCTCATTCTCTTTCTCTCTCTTCTCCTTCTTCTCTTTGGTAGTCTCAGTGGGATTAATTGAAGGAGGAAAGCAAGAGAGTGCGAGAAGTGGTAAGACATGGAAACCAGGGGAAACATGGAAAAACAATCTCTTGCGTCCCCGAGGGATGGAGTGATGTGAAGAACTCGTCTGAGGGTGTTGAACAGAGATGCTTAGATGTCTCGTCTCCACCTGAGTGAAGAGTCAAGGTCATACGCAGGCCACGATTCATCAACATCAGCTCAAATCAGAGCTGTACCAGAAACTAGACTATTTAAAGTGATAGTTCATCCAAAAATTCACTTACTCACCCTAATGCTATTGCAAACCCATATAGTCTTCATGCTGCTATTTTCCAAATGCAGGCAGTGACCCGGTGGCTTTCAATCTCCCAAAAGGACAAAAAAAGAGTATAAACCATAAAAGTGGTCCATATGCCTTATGTATTGTATATTCCAAGTCTTCTGAAGCCATTTAGAAGCTTCATTCGAGGAACCCAGTGAATTTTAAATTATCTTTCACTCCTCACGTTGCGTTCCGCTGTAACTGTCAAATCTCATTCTCTTGGACCAATACGAGTGGGTTTTTTTTTTTACAGCTGACATCAAACCTGATTTGACAGACAAGTACAAATGAGTCATGATCAGTGCTGTTATTGTTAACTAAACTTAAAATATTAAAAATCATTTTTGGTCATTTAAATAAAGCTAAAATAAAATAATAAATAATTTGATGAATTACGTAATCTGAAAAATGAGAAATGTTGCCTTGCCAACTGAAATAAGTTGAAGTACTAAAATGACTAAAACTGAAATTAGACAGACAGACAGACAGACAAACACATAGACAGGCAGACAGACAGACAGACAGATAGATAGCAGCACCCATATTACTTGAAGCCATCTGAAGGAAGAACTGAGGCTATTAAAATTATTATTGTCCTTTACTCACAATTTTTGTGGGAAATGGACTGTTTGGAGCCACTAAGAAAATGAAAACAACACTATGAAGAGATATTGAAGATCTGAGAAGCTTTGGGCTAGAGACTCAGAAAGCCTGTGAAAATGTATGTTTGTGTGCGTGTATGTGTCCTTATCTGTGTGTCTATGTGTTCTCACAGACACCTGTGGTTCAAAAATATATTTAAAGGCCCATTACCCTTTTCCTTTATTTGCATAACCCTTCCTCTCCCGTTCTTTCCCCTACGGTGGTGAGATATAGAAGGATGAGGGAAATAAGCATGATTTTGGCTGCAAGCAACAGGCAAGATTGAATCATTTTTCTGAGGAAATTCTCCCTCTGGCTTACTGACACACGAGCAAACAACAAATAACAAAACAAAAAATAAATGTGGTGCTACCCTTTTTTTTTTAATTAAAAAAGCCATATTAAATATGACGCAAATGGATTCTGGGACTTGAATGTTTTGAAATACTTGTTCACACTGCTGGATAACATCCTGTAACTCTTCATTTTGCTTTCTGTCTGTAAATAATTGAGGACATGTTGGATCACTACCTATTGTTGCAAGCAATCCCTGGATGCAGCAGCAGATGGTAATTATAGGAATATTACTTTGTAAAGGTCATTTGTTTCCATAGAAATCCCACAGATGTTATCTGAAGTAAACTCTAAAACACTCTAGAATCCCATATGACCCCTGGCTTGTGCTGAAGTCCTCCCAGCTCCATGTAATATTACTGACCAGAGATATCTGCACTGATATTAGCCTTCTGCTTGTGTTGGATTAATAGGGTTCTTCTAATGCTCATATATCCTCAAATAAGACAAATATATCTTACAGCGTCTATTTGGTGAGAGGTTCCTTTAATGGAGAGATTTTCATTAAGATGCACTTGGGTTCAAAGTGGCAAGGTTTTTCAGTGTGCACATATTTGGGTAAACTAAAGCTGTGCTGTTCCTTCAAGGACTCTTGAGTTGCTGTCTGTTCCTCTTACTGCACACTTCCTGTTTTCTTCACATTATGAAAAGAGGTATTATTTGGTTTCCTGGTTTTTGTTATCTTACACTTATGGATAACCCTATCTATTATTTCATTTCATTTTATTATTATTATCAGTAGTAGTAGTAGTAATATTTTGTTTCTTTCTTTTTTGGGAAATTAGATGTGCAAATGCTTTTTAGACAAGAAGTTTTTCAATTTAGGTCATCTTGACTTTTTTAAGCACTCTGATATATTATATCTTATCAAGGCCAAATGTCCCGTATAAAGGCAGTCAGTGTAAGTAAGTAGCAAAATTTGCATGTACATGAACATATTTCAACATTTTTCTTTTATAAAAGTGTTTGACCTGGATGGGTTGAAGTAGCTGTCAAGGCCTGTTCAGTCAAAAGGAAAAAGCAAAGCGAATTTCTGAATAATAAAGGTAACACTTGCTTTAATGCGAAACAAAACACATCTAACAAAACAGGGTGCTCTCATTTGCATTTGTAAGAATTTATACATAAAGTGTACAGTATCAATGTATTGCAGCATCTAAAACCTAAACCCTTTTATGCATAAATTTAGATTCATAAACATTTGTACTCCTCTATAGTTGATACATACATAAAAGGGTTTTGTGTTTTAGTTGCTGTCCATACAGTGATGTTGTTTCTGTGTCTCCAAATTTATGAAAATATAAACATGCTGTACACTTCAAGTGGTAACACTAATAAGATAATGCTGGACAAAAACAGATTTTACTCACTTTAAAACAAAATAGCCTCACTCTGCATATGATTTGATTTGATGATTTGATTCCTTAAAACAAAATACAATCCATCTGATAATATAAATTTTACTTAATTTAATGCAGAAACATCATATATGTCATTTAAGGGAATATATATCAAGGTATAACGGCAATAAAAGAGTGTATAGTTACTTTTGGTAATACTTTTTTTTAACTTTAGCATAAATATTCATTAAACAGACTTGTTTGTTACCTCTAGAACTTTATATATTTATATATTACTTGCCCCCGGAGAGCAAGGATATCTTGCAGTTAATAAATAAATTGACCTACAGGACAAAAAAAAAAAAAAAAAAAAAACACCCATTGTTATTGGACAAATTTCATCTTTGGTATGAAAAAGTTCACACAAATACATTTACACAACTTGAATCATTAATATAATATATGATATGATATGATATAATATGCTTGTTAAAACATTTTTACTTGTTTCTATTCTATTCTATTCTATTCTATTCTATTCTATTCTATTCTATTCTATTCTATTCAAGACCAGACTAAATATGTTTCAGCCAACTTTCAGTAATCTCCACAGATGTTTCAAAGGCTGAAGTGCTGAACAGTGCAGACTGTGCAGTACAAATATGTGGCCTTCTGTAAACCTGTTCTCTGTGATTGTGTGAAGTTTTTGATAACAGAATAAAGCGTTAATTAGACTATTGAGTGAGATGTTTCATCTTAATGGGTGTTTTTATTTGACTTTGAAGCACTTGTGTTGCTTTAGTTTTCCAGTTTTATTCTTGGACGGAGGCATTATTTTTGCACAGCTGGCTCAGACGGTCACAAACTGCAGAGTGGTGAAATCTCAGTTCATTGTCTTTGAATAAAATGCAGCCTCTTTGTACCTTTGCATAGCACTTTTTAGTGTGAGTGAGTGAGCGAATATGAGCAAGAGTAATTTAGTTTCCTTTTTTTCCTATTGTGCAGTAGTTCCATCTTGTTACAGTTCCATCTTCTCCCTTTGCCAGTGAAAGTGAATTAACCCTTCAGACCTCCCTAATGAAGCTGTGAGTGATTTCTTGCTTATTTCCGCCTGTTTGCCTGGAGTTGACTTCAAGGCTTCAACGTGAGCATTGTTTCTAGATGTTGTGTTTGAAGTAATGCGTCACAAACACATGCATAATGTTCATGTGCACAGCAGGGCAAGGCACGCTGACCCAGATCTTCTTTATAGTTTCCTCACCCTCTGTGCATATACACATGCATAAAACATCTGTTTGTCTACTGTGAATATGTGCCTGTGTGTGTGTGTGTGTGTGTGTGTGTGTGTGTGTGTGTGTGTGTGTGTGTGTGTGTCTGCAGACAAACACGCTTAGGGATCTTCTTTTTCTTCCTCCTTATCAAACTCTGATCAACAGAGCATTATATGAAATTATAATTACAGTGACATTCAGCTCCCCACTGTTCCCTTCACTAGCATAGATGTGTGCACACACACTGCTTCAAGCCCACATAATGTTTCCCACTGTGCCACAAAAACAGACATCCCTAGTTGCTCAGGGGAGCTTCATCAATCCCACATAAAGAAAAGGGACGACGCAGGAAACACTACAGCCCACATGCAGTGAGAGCAGCGGTCCCCTAAACATGCCTTAATTAACATGCCTTTGTTGAATTTGCGCTCTGGCCTGCGTGACTGCAATCTCCTGGTGACCTTTCTCAAAATCATCACAGGAGTCTTTGTAATGCTCTCTCCCTCTTATTTTCTCTTTTTCTCACTTTGTCTTTCTGACCCACCTGCACAAAGCTGCATAATAGTAAACGTCTCTGACGTTCCTTGTTCAACCAGCTTCATTTAGCTGTAAAAAAAAACAAAAACAAATTAGAATGCTTCATAAGACCAAAAAAAAATAAAAATAAAATAAATTTAGTGAATTGTTGGCCTTCTGGAAAGTGTTTATTTACTGTACATGTACTCAATACTTGGTAGCGGCTCCTTTTGCTTTAATTACCACTTCAATTTGGCGTGGCATGGAGGTGATCAGTTTGTGGCACTGCTGAGGTGGTATGGAAGCCCAGGTTTCTTTGACAGTGGCCTTCATCTCATCTGCATTTTTTGGTCTCTTGTTTCTCATTTTCCTCTTGACAATACCCCATAGATTCTCTCTGGGGTTCAGGTCTGTGAGTTTGCTGGCAAGTCAAGCACACCAACACCATGGTCATTTAACCAACTTTTGGTGCTTTTGGCAGTGTTAGCAGGTGCCAAATCCTGCTGGAAAATGAAATCAGCATCTTCAAAAAGCTGTTCAGCAGAAGGAAGCATGAAGTGCTCCAAAATTTCTTGGTAAACATGTGCAGTGACTTTGGTTTTCAAAAAACATAATGGACCAACACTAGCAGATGACATTGCACCCCAAATCATCACAGACTGTGGAAACTTAACACTGGACTTCAAGCAGCTTGGGCCATGAGCTTCTCTACCCGTCCTCCAGACTCTAGGACCTTGGATTCCAAATGAAATGCAAAACTTGCTCTCATCTGAAAAGAGGACTTTGGACCACTGGGCAACAGTCCAGTTCTTCTTCTCCTTAGCCCAGGTAAGACGCCTCTGACGTTGTCTGTGGTTAAGCAAATTCCTTGACACGTTTGTGTGTGGTGGCTCTTGATGCCTTGACCCCAGCCTCAGTCCATTCCTTGTGAAGTTCACTCAAATTCTTAAAACGATTTTGCTTGACAATCCTCATAAGGCTCCGGTTCTCTCGGTTGGTTGTGCATCTTCTTCTTCCACACTTGTTCCTTCAACTCAACTTTCTGTTAACATGCTTGGATACAGCACTCTGTGAACAGCCAGCTTCTTTGGCAGTGAATGTTTGTGGCTTATCCTCCTTGTGAAGGGTGTCAATTATTGTCTTCGGGACAACTGTCAGATCAGCAGTCTTCCCCATGATTGTGTAGCCTAGTGAACCAAACTGAGAGACCATTTTGAAGTCTCAGGAAACCTTTGCAGGTGTTTTGAGTTGATTAGCTGATTGGCATGTCACTATATTCTAATTTTTTTTTTTTAAATGTGAGCCAAAATCATCACAATTAAAAGAACCAAAGACTTAAACTACTTCAGTCTGTGTGCATTGAATTTAATACATGAGTTTCACAATTTGAGTTGAATTAATGAAATAAACCAACACATCCAAAACAATCTAAATTAATCAGAATAAACAAAACAAACACAGTATATAAAGGCTGACTCCAAACTTTTGAACAATAGTGCATTACAATTCTGTCATCATTGACTTACTCTCATGTTTTTGGAAGCCCATTTGATATTCTTTGCAAGATGTTGTTTCTGTACAACAAAAGTAAATGGTGACCATGGCTGTCAAGAATTTTTTTTAAGGCAAGCTATTCTGTGTTTAGCAACTTAAATTTGAGTTTTTCATCACAAAAAGCTACTGTGGGTCATCTGAAGACTTTAAATATATTGAGAGTGTTTTATGGGATACTTTTATGACAGTTGCATGTGCTTTTTTATTGTCCTTTTTGATGATCCTTGGATTTTTTATACTTTAATTGTATGGAAGACATTTTTATTTATTTTTTTTATTTTAATTTTTTTTATTTCTCCTTTTTTCGTAGAAGAAAGAAATTCAGATTTGGTACGACTAACGTTGAGTAAATGATGACTGCTTTTGCCCTCTTTGCTTCCTTCCCATATTCTCTCTCTTCATCCTTTGATGCCATGATAATGGTCAGGTATATTAGAGAAAGCAAAAACATGTCACACAACAGAAAACAAAACATTGCAGAGGGAGATAGCAAGACACAGGCAAAATAAAAGCAGGAAATGTGCAGAGAAAGGAGGGAATGGAAAGGTAGAGATTGGAAGGGGGTCGAAGGAAATGAAAGATTAAATTGTGGCTGTGGTTAAAGACATTCTGCATTCTGGGGAATATGCATCCAGCTCTTCGCTGTAGCAAACAATCTCCCACCGGTTTGGTGCGCGAGGATGTTTGCTTGTGTAATGGATGCCACAGGAGGATGACAGGATGTAGGGATCCTGTCTTGGGAAAGGACCAGGCGAGAGCTTGCTGGGGACAAAGTGTTTTCGAGGAGACAAATCTCAGATGTCAAATGAATGAGCAATTGTGCCTCTGCCTGGGGCGGCTATCGTGGACAAGATAGAGACAGAGAGAGCAGCATTACAATCTGACCTGGCTAATGTAATATGTTTTTCTCTCTTTGTCTCTCTGTATCCTTTTTATTTTTTGTTTTCTGCTTTTTCTTGACATTTATGAATTTCAGTTGTCTCTCTTGTAATAATGGTGCATGGGTCTTAACAAAGAAACAGTGTTACAAAACATCTGTCTTATCGTCTGTAAGTCTCTAGTTCACCCCAAAATTAAAATTTGCTGAATTTGTAGGATGTAGATGAGTTTGTTTCGTCATCAGAACAGATTTGGAGAAGTTGAACTTTACATCACTTACTCACTGATGGATCCTCTTCAGTAAACAGGTGACGTCAGAATGAGAGTCCAAACAGCTGATACAATAAAATCACAACAATCTACATGACTCTAGTTAATCAACTGTCTTTTGAAGCATGAAAAAAGGGTGTTTTTATAAGAAACAAATCCATCAAGGCATTTTTAACATCAATATGTTGCTTCTGGCTAAAATTCAAGTCCTCTATCCATAATATTGCTTTTTTTTAGTAAAAGTCATTTTGCCTGAATAAGGAGAGAAATATGCACAGATCAAGTCAAGTCAAGTCAAGTCATCTTTATTTATATAGCGCTTTAAACAAAAAAGATTGCGTCAAAGCAACTGAACAACATTAATTAGGAAAACAGTGTGTCAATAATGCAAAATGACAGTTAAAGGCAGTTCATCATTGAATTCAGTGATGTCATCATGCAGCTCAGTTCAGTTTAAATAGTATCTGTGTAATAATTTGCAATCAAGTCAACGATATCACTGCTGTTTACAAGTGCAAACAGTCCAAAACAATTCTAAACAAATATGTTGATGGATTATGATGTGATGTTTTTCACTGGAAGAAACGTTATTATAGATTATGAACCACAGTGTAAAGTTAAAATTCATCTTTATGGATTTATTACAAACATGCAGATTTTAAATAAATTGGATTGGAGTTGTGTGGATTACTTTTGTTGTAGATTATTGTGATGTTTTTATCGGATGTTTAGACTCTCATTCTGACCCATTCACTGCAGAGGGTCATGTTAAATTTTTCCAAATCTGTTCTGATGAAGAAACAAATTTATCTACATCCAAATTTTTAATTTCTGGGTGTACTATTCCTTTGAAGGTGAATTTAAAACAGAAATTTTTCCTGTTCTAGTTTGATGCAGAGACAATGATAAGTAAGCCATATGTAGGTTGATTGATCTGTGGTGCTACAGTATATATATATATATATATATATATATATATATATATATATATAAATATATATATATTTGGGCATCTTGCCTAGACTAACAGCAATTTTGGCTTGACCAATGGAGCAAGTTTTCCAGTATTTCTTATTTATTTATTTATTTATTTATTTATTTATTTATTTATTTATTTATTTTTTAAACATTGAGTTCAAAATCCTTGGAGGTCTCTGGTCTTTTGTGTTTCCCTAATTTAGAAACATTACCACAGCAAAGGATGCTCTTATAGGGATGAGAAGTGAAGGAACATGAAGAAAAGTTACGTTTTAAAGTGCCCTCGTGAAAACAGTCTGGAACAGAGATGGACTGAGGATTAGGGGAGTAGTCCGGTGGAATAATTCATGAGATATTGTTTATTAGAACAAGCGACCAGATTGCGGGGCCAGTGTTTGTTGTCTTTCACATTACAAGAGCAGAATAAAAAGAAAGAACTAAAAACTCACAATAGAGTGCTTGCACTAAAAAGAGCTCCTGGCATAGACTGTGTTTACATGCAGGAGAATATTCCCATACAGTAATCAGAATTGGGTTATATTACCAATATTAGGTAAACATCATATAAATGCATTAACTTAAATATATTGTTTTCATACTTTTCATATAAGTCAGTGGCTACTGTGAACTGTTTAGTTACTCACATTCTTCAAAATATATTTTGAAGATATATATAATGGAATTCATTGGCTACCATCACCTGTGTATAATCAATAACATGTAAATTATGTCAAAATGTAAATTTATTTTGGGTGAGGTATCCCTTTAACACAGTATAGTATTGTAAAATATTGTGTAGCTTAGTGTATTATCACATAATGTAACATAGTAATATAGTACAATAGTAATCAATTGTGTATCTTACAGTAATGTATTAGCATAGTATGCTATTGTATAGAGTATAGCTTAGTGTAGTATATAAATTACAGTATAAAGTACAGTATCAATGTTTCCTAATTTCTTTAGTGTTTCATTTCACATTGTGCAGCTACTGAGTTCTCTTAAGTTGCCTTGGAAGAGTTATAATAGATGTCTGTCAAACAGTTGACAGAACAGTGTTAAAATGCGGAAAACCTGATAGGGTGAAAGTGCCTCCAGCATCTCACAACTAACTTTAGCAGATTAATGCATCCTCTCATCAGCCTTGTCTCCGGCATCAGATTATCCCCTCAACAGCATCAAGAGTGCTTTAGCTGCCAAAGTGCGCATGTGGATCTTATCTGCGATTCTGTAAAATCACAGTGAGGGAATTGTTTGCAACAGAGAGCTTGTGTGTAAACACAATAACGTTTTTCTGCATGTGATTCCAGGTCATGTAAATTTCTCTCCCAATATGAATATGTATGGAGCCCAGGCTCTGATTAGGGAGCCCTGAGAGCTCATGTAACATTTACCGAGCACATGAAGGACAAATACAGCATGTTCCTCATGAAAGATGTACATGATATCTCAATATGCATGTGTCTGCGTGGACGTAGATCTGTGTGCATATCTCATTGTCTCACGCCCCTCTGAAGTCTCCAGACACTGGCTAATATGGTGACTGTTTGCTGTTCCCCATGTAGATTTGATCAATAGTTGTGGGTTATCATACGGATGCTTGTATCATAATCACATCGGTTTGAGTCATCATGTATTAGTATAATATCCCTTGAGCAAACCTCTAATACAAACAGTCTCATGATTATGGGATTATTATGTCTTAATTTTCATATAGATTTCAAATGTATGCCTTTTCACTGTCAACAACATTGGATGTGAATGTCTTAATCCGCTCCCTAGTAGCAGTCGTAATTAACAATTTAGTTTGTTTTTGCATTTTCACCCATAAAGACATGTGATGTTTCTGTTTTTGTCTCCAGAACAGGATCTCAGCAGCAATAGCTTTTTCTCTCCATTTATTAATCATGGTGGAATGAAAGAATAATGAACACATAGTCTGTCATATATGAGAAATGAACGTAAAGCATTAGGGTTGCCAAAGGCTACAGTGTTAAACAGTGTACACAATTATTTCTGGCTTCTTTTATAATCCTTTAAATTTATTTTTTAATCTTTTTTACATTTTTTTTTTTTTTTTTTTTTGCATTGCAATACATGAGATCTAATTGGACAGTCAAACTGTTTAGTTGCACAATTTGAATTTCAGTGCATTCAAATTCAAAAATCTTCCATTGGAATTTTTTCATAAGCATTGTAAACACCTTTATACTGACTATTGATATCAGAGCTAAGACATCTTCTTTTTCTGAAGTAGATCTCCTTGTGAGGGACCTCCTTCCAAAAATATTGTTATATAAAAGCTGTTATATATTTTCATGTGTAAAGACCCATTTATAAAAAGTATAATATGTGTAATATGTGTAAAATATTAAAATGTTTTCTGGAAAATATCTTCTAATTAAATTTGTAAATTAAAATTATTTTTAAAAAAGTTATAAAAAATAAATAATAACAAATAAATACTAAATCAATAAAAAAAATAATTTAAAACAAATTACTATTAAATAAAAAAAAATATTTAAATGGAATAAAATTTTAGATTTTAATTCAAATTAACCACCTTTAATGGGGAGCTATTAGGCAAAATTCACTTTCACATGGTGTTTGAACACTGATGTGTGTCCACAGTGTCAGTAAGCAATTGGCCTAATGGTAAAAAAAAAAAAAAAAAAAAAAAAAAAAATTAACATCCCCCCACTCCCTTTTTTTAATCCCCATGAATCAGAAATAGAGTCTGAAAACAGGCTCTTTCAGATTTCCCCCTGCTGTGACATCACAGTAGGGGTAATCCCCACCTGTAACTAGTAACAGTCTGCTCTATTTGCATAGATCCTGCCCTGAGTGAGCCGCACATAGTCCACCATGTTTATATCCTTGCTATAGCACCTATTGATATAATGTCTGTGCCACATAAACATTACAAATATTATGTTTTGTTAATGTACCAATGAACGTACGGGTCTCCATAGGCTCCTGGCATCTGAGCCACAGAGGACATGGTGAATACATTTTATTCATGAACGAAATGCACTAAACCATTTAGGCCAAGTCATATATTTGTGCAAATCATTTTATGCCTTACTACTTCACAAATCAGGGTCAGTTCAACTCTGGATTGCACAAAAGTGGATTCTGAAATACCAACTGTTCGTGTTCAAACGAATGTGGTTAAAGTTAAACATTACTGACAGCAGAGCTATATTGTTAGTTTCATCATGAAAACGCTCACTGTCAGCAGAGTTTATAAATGCAAAATAACCTTTTGGCTGTGTGAGATTCTCCAGTTTTGTTGTTACTGGACTAACAAACTGTAAAGGATCCACCCTGTTCTGAAAAGGGGTGGAGAGCAGCAGCTCATTTGCATTTAAAGGTACACACATGGAAACGGTGTGTTTTTGCTCACACTCAAATAGGAGCAAATTTGACATGCTATCATAAATGATCTGTGAGGTATTTTGAGCTAAAACTTCACAGACACATTCCGGGGACACCAGAGACTTATGTTACATATTTTAAAAAGGGGCATAATAGATCACCTTTAAGAGTACTGTTAAATGCATAAACCTGGAGAAAAACAAAGCTATAGCAATCATAGAATAAAATAATTATGATTTAATGTTATGACCAAATTTAAAATCAGTTTATTTTCTTGCTCGCTTGCATACATTTTCTCATTACTTTTCCACAGGCCTCGGAATTAATAATCAGTGCAAATCTTCATCACACTCCACATGAGATAGATTTAAGAAACACTCAGAGCATTTTTACACAGAAACTTGAACTTTTTCCATTTAAACTTATTAATGTGTTATTTCACATATACTTTTGCTTGCTAGTAGCCTAAACTATCAAATCCTATTTTCTTCTCAATCTTTTTGATTGTCACTTCAAAGTGTTTGAACAATAGACATACATATCAGTTGTGAAAATATATTTTATGCATTGTTTTATCAACACAGACACTCTGGTGACTGCTTGTACCTCAGCCCTTTTAATAATTCAGTCGCAATGTGTTTTCTCAAGGAGAAACAGAATTTCTTGCTGAAGGTTTCCTTTTTTTTCTGTTTCATTTTCCAAATAGGCTTTGTGCTTTCTTGTTCATTGCTAAATGGTGTATCTTGAGTCTGTGTACCCTTTCTGTTAACACAGAAATTGTGGACTAAAGTTCGCCCCGGATTGTCCTACGGGTCACTTTTGAAGGTTATCGAAAAGATTTAGTTCAAAGTTACAGTAAAGTTAAAACCTCACACAAACCACACTAAAAATTTTAGTTGCAATTGACTGTTTAATTGCATTTTCAGCCTTGGCTGACCAGCTATGGCCCTACATATGGATTTGAGGCTGCGGAGCTGAAGTCTATCATCAGTTAGCCACACTGTCCACTCTGAACTGTGTGTGTGGAGGTAGAGGAGTGCTCTCAGATACTGGATAATATGCTCTTCTGCTGCCCGAAAGCACTCCTGCTTTTAGGCTCAAAATTAGAGTGCTCAACTGCCAAACATGCATCCGTGGTCTCAAACCACCACAGAAACAGACTGGTTACATTTATACACTCTCAAGAGCCTCTCGGTGCTGGCCAACAAAACACTGGATGCCACAAAGGGGAGTGAAACTCATTTGAAACATCTTATTTTGTGAGTAGATGTGTCTCACTCTGTTCCTCTAGGAGCCCTGAGGGAAACGGTAGTTTGGACACACTGAACACATTCTCTCTGAATGTGAAACCTCTTTTAGATTCACAGAATTTGGCTCTGGCCACGAATTTTGAATTCCCATGGACAGTGGTAATTATGTTAAGTGGTATTTGTATCAACGCTCTCTTTTTCTCTGCTGTTTATCGTCTGTCTTTCAGATGCACACACTTTTGCTGTGGAAAGGGTGTGCTGCAGGTGTTTTGGGGCTGTCGGAGAGCTTGCAGAATGAATCAGAGGTTTATTAAACAACAGCCAAAACCAGAGGAGAGAGGATGAGATGAGAAACGAGCAGAAGAGGGGAGAGAAGGGAAGAAGAGATGAAAGAATCTGAAAATCAGGAAAAAGAGAGATTCGTATTTAGTCCTGCAGCTGAAGATTTCCATATTTACGTTACAAAGGGTCTCCTAGCAATCCTTATGTTTTCTGACGTATCATCCATCACTTGGCACAAATAGAACTTCGTCTCAGGCAAAGTCTTAAATGGTTTGTAAATTAAATATTCTTGCTGAGTCAGGGTGTAACTACAGCCAAATATAAACTCTTCTGGTAAACTAAATCTCCCAAATTCAGTGCAAAATCACAAAGGGTGCATGGAGCATCTAACTGAGAAGAGTTTACAATTTTCTAAAGAAAATGTGAACTAGGATAATTACTACTGAAGTCTCCATGATATTCTCATCCTCGTCCCTCCATTTGAGTTATGCACCATTCCTCTTTTCCTAAGAACAGTTGTAATAATGGTTTATATCAGCAAGCACCATTAATCATCCCATGCATAATCTCATCTGAACCCTGAGATGCCCTTTTGGAGAGGTAATTTACAACAAAGAGCTCTTGACTGTAAAAAAGATGGATTCTTTTAAATGTCTCATTTCTCCTTAAACTTCTTAATAAGCATAGAATTGACATATTCATGATGTAGCCCTTTTAACGATTGCCAAAAGCACCTCTCAGCTTCAGTGACACTTGGGGCCCGTAGAGATCTCTGTCAAGCCAATTGTCTAAAAGAAGCCATACCATTTGTGCTGATAAGTGAGTGCATTGTGGATTTAGTCATTTAGCACACATTTTTATCCAAAGTGATTTGCGGAGGGGCAGTTAAAATGCATTTCCTCTGCTTCGCTCAAAGAAACAACAGTGATGTAGCAGAATTTTAGTAGATATTAGTAACTTTGCATTACTGTCTCCAGCAACATTGTGATTTAACTTTTATTATTATTATTATTATTATTATTATTATAATTATTTGCTCAGCACATAAATTAAAAGTAGGCTATATGTTGTACAGTATATGTTACATGCATACAAGCATTTTTATGACTTCCTGGTAAATGAAATGAAATTAATAAAACAGAACAGAACAGAAAAGAAGAGAACAAATGCTTAGACTAGCATGGAATTCCATGCTGGTTTTTGTGTGTTAGTATTTGTTTGAAGTTTTCAGGTAAACAAAGCACCTATTTATTAACGAATTGAAGAATAATGACTGTTTCTACAGGTTGCATTGGTTGGCCATTAGGTAGTGCCGGACAGAATGTCTAAGTTATTGAATCATTTAGTCATCCTATACGTTAAATAATATTGATTCTTTCAGGAATGAAAAAGGGGACTATATATATATAATTATAGGCCTACATTAACTACAAATAATCACATACATACAGGTCAGGGGGGCATTTACATACAGGTCAGGGGGCAGATTAAATGCAAAAACACTTGGCAGATAAATTACACATGATGTGTGTAAATAAGTATAATATGTTAATTTGTAAAAAAAAAAAAAAATGTAGTTTATAGTGGAAATATACTATAAATTTTCCCACTGTTAAGTGCATTGACCTCAGTACACGCAGTTTACTGCCTTATGGGCATCCACACGAATATTAACCGTCTGTCTCTCCCTCTATTTCCCTTGTTAGTCACTCTCTCTCCTCTTCATTCTCTCTGAGTCAGAGTTTTTTGGCATTTGATTAAACAGAATTACAAGCTCCCACCCTGGAGACTGCGAGCTTGAGCACATGCAAGTTTGTGTGTGTGTGTGTGTGTGTACTCCACCCACACGGGTGATAACAGGTGGGAGGAGATTTCTGACTTTGATTTAGACTCTCTGTCTCTCTTTCTTTCTCAATCTTCTTTGCATCTTTGGCTGCTGGGTTGAGAAGTGATGGGTAAAGTCAAGATGTCAGAATTGAAAGTATAACAGATTTTGAACATCTCTAAATAAACCCCCACTCCTACCCCGTGATTTTAAAGCATGATCTGTAAGCCCATCTCCACAGCACCGCTTTTTTCCCAGCACTTTTTAAGAAAGGAGTTATACTGAAACATAGGTATTAGCTTTGGAAAAGATTTAGTCCACATTTTGACAAATATACTTTCTTTATATTTCATTTAGGGAGGCATATAAAAAGATAGCATTTACCATTATAGAATACCAGCTTCCTGGATCAAAGTACAATATAGAGGTAATTACTCTCCCTTTATTATTTATTACACATATTTTGGAGAACATATAGCTATTTAAATGTACACATATGTTCAGTGCATACATAATAACCCTGAAACTAGTTTGAGAACTCTCTCTCTCTCCCTTCGATCGCCCCACTTTCCGTTGTGAATATTTGACGTGATCATATTTGCTTTGCTCTGATTAATTCATCTCCGCTTGACCCGTTGACTGTGACATGATATTTCATGTTTATAAGTGCACAAAGGCACCAGAGTTTATTGGGAACAGGTGAAAGCAGTTGTAATGAACTCATAAATAACTGAAAAATTATTGAGTGTTTCTAGCTGATCGTTTGTTAGAGCGCAATACACTTCAGCACAACCCCAAATAAAAGCTGGGCATGCTTAATGATGGCGCTCTTAAAAATGTGAACAGACAAATGATCTTTATAAATAAACTGCACATGGGGGTAATACAAACTAGTAAAAATTTCTAATTTGTCCAGGAGTCAGTGTGTGTATGTGTGTAATTAACAAGATTAGTAAATAACTGTGAAGTTTAAAATCTCAATATCACTTGGTTAAATGACTGGGCTTTAGGTAATAGTTTAACAGTGAGATCGTTGTTTGGATGGTATTTAATCATCAGTGTTGTTGCATTGGTCACTTTTGCCCCTGAGGACTTCTGGAAAATGAAGTCTCTTAAAATACTTTTCACACTCTCACTAGTTGGTTTAATCTGTCCTCTAACAATGTCCTTCAGACCAAGTACATATATCACGTACGTCGTTTCTGAAAATCTCAACCACAGTGTTTAAGAAGAGATGGAAATCACACTGTTTAGTTTAGTTTAATAAACTAAACTAAACTAAACAGTGTGATTTCCATCTCTTCTTAAATAATGTATTATGTGTTTTATGCGAAAGTACGTTTAATATTTTTGGATTAAGATGGACGGCTCCTTACACTAACTTTTAGGGGGGAAAAAATGTTGAGACAATGACACCCCAACTGTAGAGTAAATATTGAAATTGATTTTGCTTGTTTTTCTCTTTGTTTAGATGAGGGAATAGGGAAATAGTTCCCTTCTGTGATGATGCTAATGGGGGGCAGTGGAACTGTCTGTTGTCTGTTGCATTCTTCTCCCCATATGGCAATTAATGATCAAGTTTCATGGTTGCTCCATCCACGTGTTTCATCCATTGCTCACTCATGTGTGGATTGTAGGGCTCCCAAACTTTTGTATACTAACATTAGTTTATGCATCAACAACCAGATGCATTTACATTTTCTCGAAATACATCTTCAAACTAGATCCTGAAGTCATTTTGGAAGACATTTGCAATTGGATATTTCAGGATCATTATCCAGTAAAAACAATTAACTGACAGTAAGTATAAATACTGTACCCTCACAAAGTTTCTCAGTCATTTTATCAGATGGTAAACAGGCTAGCTGAAAAGTACACTTTAAAACAGCCTACGTTTTTTATATTTATTATTTATTTATTGATTTATTTATTATAATTTAATACAGCCTTTAAAGAGGGAGATGTTTTATTGAAATATCACATTTTGTTGATTAATGTAATGATTATTCCCAGTTCCCAGTTTAATATAGTTTAAATGTTAAACTTAATTGTCTCTTGTAAAAAAAATTATAATAATAAGAAGAAAAAGAATTATTAATGGTCATCTTTAGTATAGCCCAGATAATTCGACATTTATTCAGAAATATTTGAGTTCATAGTGAAATCTTTGACATACTGAGATTTGTTGAGATCTTTTCTAAAACTTTTCTAGGAGAAAAATCAGATAAACAGGAGACAGAATGTTTCGATTGCTCTATTCACTCCAGGAGAAACAACAGAGATATTAAGATGTCATTTGTGATGATTTGATTTCTTTCCTATAAGATCTGACAGCTAAACAAGCCTTTCAAGAGGCTATGCAGTTTTTGTCCTTCTTGTCATGAAAACAGCTTAACCTTTTTGTGATCTCAGCATAACAAAATTTATGCTTTTCTAATGCAGTTGCACATTTCTTGTGAGAAAATAAGGTCAAGATTGTGAGAAAAAACAACAACTTTTGTTATGTTGAGACAAAAGTTGTGATACTAATACTGCATGACCTCTTACATATAAAGAATTAAAAAATAAATAAATAAATAAATAAATAAACTATATGCACATTCAGGCTAAAACTACAAATAAATAAATAAATAAATAAATAAAAAAAGTAAAAAAAAATGACTTTTTGAACCACTGATATTCGCGACTGTCTTCATCCCACAGTGAGGTGTGACTGATTGCAGCACAGTCACACTACAAGTGAGATCTGCAACAGGTAAAGTCAGTGCCCTCAGGTTTGTGCACCTGTCCTCCCACCTCAAACACATGCACCCATACACAACTCTCTGCTGGTGCTAATTGGAATGCTAAATCTAGTCACAAATGATTTTCTCTTGCAGTTTCCTCTCTCCAAGTCTCTTTAAGGCAGATCAGGGGCATTATATATATCACCTGTTTTTACTGAAATGCCAGTAGTCTTTTTGTTTTCTCATATAGGATCTTATGACGTAAACACCTTCGAAAAATCTAAAAGAAAGTAGCAAGAGTAGTTTTGACACCCATCTGTGGTGACAAAACATGTCATTTGCTTACGATGTGATTAACACTTCTATGCTATTCTATTCTGCTGTGCTCTTCTGAGTCAATACTTTGTGTGAGACATGCCATCTTTAAATATCTGTTTAAGAATTGCATGAAATGTTAAAGCAGTTTTAAAGGCCCCAATATACTTCCAGTGATATTTACTAAATTAACTGGTGTGACATCATTTGAAATTCATGTTGGGAGTTTTAAAAACAGCTTGCCAAAGCAAGTTATCCAGAAAAGTCTTTGAACTACTATTGGTCAACGGTGATTCCATAATGGGTACATGTGCTTTGGGACTCTGTCTTCTATGACATTTAATTCTTCTTTAAATTAGCTTTATATTAGAAATTGAAGTGTAATTCTAATTGAAAGGAACACTGACACTATTTTTTTCATGCTTGCTGATTTATACTTCTGTGTTGAAACTATGTCGTAGGTTGTGCGTAGCCTACGGCGCAGCCTGAAGTGCACCTCTCCAGAAATGTAACAACCCGTCAATTCTACACAGACCTTAAGTGCTGTGATCGGTCTGCTAGAACAATTCCCTCCATATGCATGTATTTGAGTTTTGTGTGTTTTTTGCACTTTAATATACTTTAATGTTACACCTTCTTATTTAAAATAAACAAAACAAAGAACAAGTGTCTTCTCATTTATTATACAACATAGCATTATACATCACTTAGTTGTCCTCGACAACAGTGTTGTTCTGCCAAGATACAAGTCCTTGTGGAGACTGAAAGATTGCCATCTTCTCCTGTTCTGTTGTCATCTCCTTTTTTGTAGTTTTAAATAAATGATCTGTTCTTGGATATTTATTGCCGTTAAGTGCTATAAATAAACGTGACTATACTTAAATGGAGTGCCGAATTGCAGAGCTCATGCAAACATCTATACACCGCTATCATCATATGCTTTCTTAACTACTGTTTTCTCACCACTGGCATTTTTGTTATGTATTTATCTTGTAATTGACCCATTCAGAAAGACCCACTCCCCTTAGTTACTGTTGCTACATCCTACAAGCCATGGTGCTCCTTGGCCACACATCATGTTTCTTACGGAGTGAAAAATACATCAGGAAGTAAAGAAGATGCTGACAATGCACTGACAGACAAAACAGAGTAGATTACTTCTGGCATAAAACAAAGTCTCAACTTTCAAATTTTGTAATTTAGGAAACTCAAAGCAATAAATACCGTTTTGTGGCTCTGTAATGTGTTGTGACAGATCACTGTACCGCCTCAGTTCAAGTGGCATGTGAACCAATCATCTCTTCCTTGTTACTAGCTATAGACATGAATGAACATCAGAAGGTATCTTGTTTCAACTGCAGAAAGACACCAATTCACACCATTTTTGAAGTTGAAGTCCACCAACATTAATCTACTCTCCTATCTGGTTTGTTTGTCAGACAGAATGGCAGATTCAGCATGATTTGTCAGATCACCTGTCAGTCAAACTCCTGGGAACTGAGAGGAAAATGTGCAGCACATATTTAAATATTTATTTAAATGCTGCTATTAGCAGGCATTGGGATGTTCATTAAACAAAGAACAAAAAAACACTTTTCTGTGAGTATATTGGGGCCTTAAGAATCCTTCTCTGATTTTCAGTTATTCATAATTTTGATTTGAGGTACTAGTATGAAATCCAGGGAAAGACATGTTCATGTGCCAAGCATTTGGGATGCCATTGGATATTTTTCATCTGTCTGTTTCTTGATGCTAATGCCAAATGGACACTCTTTCTAATTAGGCTATCCCACTGCCAAGACAATAACCCATACAGAAGAGCTAAATTACTTTCAGCATGGCACCTCCATAGTAAGCCACTTTTCCAACAGGTAATTTTGTTATATTTCTGCCTTGCCAGAGCTGCCTGGGTCAACCGTAAATGCTGTTATTGAGAATTGGACACATCTACAAGCAGCAACAGCTGTGATGTGTTAGCTGGCATTAGCTTACGTAACGGACCGATCATAGCTTGGGTTTGCAAAATGGGTTTTCAGTGTAATACCACCATGAACCATAAAAAGTTTTGGCTCGAGTGTTTTGTAAAGCTCACCACCATCCTCTAAAGTATGCTTTTCTGGCACACAAATTAAGGTTTGGCAATTACCAGTAGATGCCAAATGTAGTGTGCCAACTGTCAGATTTTGTTGATGATGAATAATGGACTTTTTTCTATGTTGTCAGGGAGGGCTCTTAGCTTCATTTCAGGTTTCCAATATCGTGGAAGTCTTTTTAGATGGTTCGTTTTTGCTTCACCATGGTAATAATCAACTTCACAAGTTGTAACCAACCATGGTTAGTTAAAATTAGCAAGGAAAAGCTTGACTGGCCTAATAGGAGTTGTGACCATATGTTGGATGAATTGGAACTCAACATGGCAAGTCAGCTATAACTGGCCAACATCAGTGCTCTCATATGATCTTCTGGTTATATGAATGTCATGGTTTTATTATATCATGGTATGGATGGTGGCATCTGCACCCTTTTGGCCATAGTGGTTATTGTACCGTATAAATAAGTGGTTCTCAAACAGACTTCCAGGGAGGAAGTAAATTGTAAATAAAAACTGCAAAACAAGCATTAAAATGAGCCAAATTTTATAATGAAAATATTTCTTATTTTCATTTGCCGCCTCAACAATGGTCTTGAAAAACCTGGATATTTGAGGAAGCTTAATTTTAAAATGATGATTTCTAGACCTGAAAAAGTCTAGAAATTGAACTCATGTACGGCTTTATTTATGTAAATCAATGCAATTGTGAAACTCCGAGGGGATTTTCTATAATATATATTATATTAGTTATGCCAAGCTCTAATATATATATATTTTTCTAGTAAATTATGAACAACTGGAGTCATAGGGCCTTCAATATTGTTGTGGACAATTGGAGTAAAAAAGGTTGAGAAACACTGTCATGAATGATTTCTCTCCCATGTGTTAGTAAGATTATGACAAATAGATGTCATATTCAGTTTCCAAAAATGCAGCCTTTGTGTGTTATTTAACCAGAATATGCTTTCATTCATTTTTTTCTCATCCAACTGTTCTGTTTTCATCCATTTATACACCCTAAATATATATTTATCTTCTGATTCATGTATCCTATTCATCAGTCCAGTTTTCTTCCAGTTTCTTTTCTCCTGCTTTTGTGTATTAGTTCTGTGGGCTGTGGCCAAATGGATGCACATCTCCACTTCTCATTGTCTTGACCGGGCAATAAGCACTTCTGCCTGGCTTCAGTATCTGTCCATTTATACAGCTTCTTTTTGTCCAGTAGAAAAAGAGTTACGCCAACAGAAGCACTCTGAAAGGCATATAATGGTGATTACCAAAAGAGGTTGTAAAGGAAAGAAGAAAGGTAAGTGAACACATGAAATGCAGTTTTGAAGGGCACCGCTGATCCTCTGTTTTCTCTGATATAACTAATGATACATTTTCTCTTTGGCCTCATCGTTTTCTATCATATTTTGTTACAATAACTAGAAAATGTTGAAGTTTAATTATTTCTAAATATCTAAATATTTCTCTTTAGGTATAAACCATATCTGCTGTTTAATGTCCTATTTTCATACATATTACTATGTGTAATATCTGTACAATATTGGTTATTGGCCAGTGATTTATTGATTGACTGATTTAGTGATTTCTTTCTTTCTTTCTTTCTTTCTTTCTTTCTTTCTTTCTTTCTTTCTTTCTTTCTTTCTTTCTTTCTTTCTTTCTCTCTCGTCCCTCTGGCTCCACCCTGGTCTATCGTCATCCTTCCTCTGCTACGGGATTCCACACCTCTGGCTTCACCTCATCCCTCCATCCCTCTGGCTCCATCTGGCTTCTCCTTCCCTCTGGCTCCAACGCGGTCTTCCGAGTCCCCATCTCTACCTTGCTTGCATGAGACGTCAGCTCCACCTTGGACCGGACCTTTGGTGTCTCCCTGGTGTCTGCACCCTGGTGTCTGTCACCTCTGGTGTCTGCTCTGCTCCACCTGAGTCCTCCTTGTGTTTCTCTCTGTTCCTGTTCTCCTGCCTTGTTTAGTACTGTTGCCCTAGTTTCTGTTATGTCCTGATTTGTTTCTATGGTTACTTATGATTTGCAGCTGTTACTCATTCATCAGTTTACTTATTTATACTCCCTGTTCTGTTCAGCCATTGTTGACCTGTTACAGTGTGTGTTTGTCTGCCTTTCACAATAGGATGTGTGAGAATCTTCCCTCCGGTGCTCTGTATTGATTGTACACGTAAGGATTGTGAACTGTTCTTCAACATCCTGTTTGTTTGTCAAAAAAAGGCCAGAGTTATATAGAGGGGGTCAACTGACACAGTTGTGGTTCTGAGGCTTTACTTCTGCAGCTGTAGATAGATTGTGCTTCGGGGACCTGGCAGCGTTCACAGGATGAATGAGCGTCTTTATGAAGTTTCAAGGCTAGGTCTTCCATAAATCCTTTGCAAAAAGATGCTGCTTGTGGATTTGTTCTCCTTTACCTTCCTTGCTCCCCTCCATTAAAATCTATCAAGATTCTGTCTCAACGCATTATTGACAGAAAGACTCTGGCTCTTGGGATTACGGCCCATTCATGCAGTGGTCAACAGTCCGAAAGGGTTTTCTTGTTTACAGGTTAGTATACAACACACTGTTTTGTTCCTTTTGTGTTCACTGTTATCTTTGAGTGGCTGAAAATTGAAGGTTATTTTTGTACATGAAGAAGTCCGTCGCTGCCTTTATCGAATTGCAACATAAAAATCTTTAAATTTTCCATGTCTCTTTTAAAGCCAATTGGTAGACATTTTTTACATTATTTACCAACTGAATTTGCATGAAAAAAAAACAAAACAAAACAGTTAAAGCCTGTAGTTCCACCTAATGCCGCTGATTCCTCTCCCACTCTTCATAAGTGGTTTTAGCATCTCAGCTCGAACTGAATGTATTCCTAAGTAGGACGGAAACATGTTTTTCTACAACTCAATGTGCTGTAGGCCCTCAAAATCATCCCACACCAATATTTGCTATAGCACGCTCAAGGTCCAATTGTTGAAATGCTGAACCATGGAGTGTGTGGGGGCGATTTCTAACCTTCTTTTCTCTTTCAACTAGTTCATTTGGCTTGAGAGTGCCAACGTTTTAGCATAGGAGTTTGTTTGGGCATGTTAAGATAATGCAGGGGCTTTCATTTTTTATTTATTTTTTCTCAGTGTTGCATTCCATGTGAGAGACAGCTGGCTGGCATATAGCTGGCATAACTTGTAAATGAGGGAGCATATTGGAATTCCTATGGCAGAACAAAAGTTCCAAAACGCTCCATCTGAGGAGCATCCAATGTTTGCTCTCGCTGACTCACTGAAGTCCTCCCCAATATACCTTGACTTCCATCATACTATACTTAAGTATTTATAAAATAAACTATAAATTAGCAACACTTTTTGCTCTCTCTCTCTCCTTCTCTCTCTTTCATCTTGGGCGGTTTTGACTTGCAACTCTCCGATCTGCTCATTGTGGCATGATATTAGGTGATTAAGAATCAGCGTCTCACAGATTCTGCCGAATGAAATGAATTGTATCGGCCCTCACTTGAGGTGAATATTGAAAAGTCTGTGCAGCCTTCATATTCAAAACAATTTTACAATCTGGAGGATCTATAATAAACAAGAAAACAAATACACAACTAAACAAAGCAGACAGAAATAACAGAGGGACCTCAGGAAAGCGGGGACCCCCGGTGACACAAACTAATCTACTAACCAGAAGTGCTTTGAGCTCCAGTGATTATACCTCACACATTCGCATGCTCATGGGTGTATTGTGGCACTGTTTAAATGGAAACTCACAAATGCTTCTGCGATTGAAATAACACATTTCTTTTTATGAGTCCGGACAGTGCTTGGCCTGACCTTGTGGATCATAATAAATGTGATGCATCATGAATTAAAAGCCTGTTAAGTTATGTTTAGATTTTTTTAGGTGCAACACCAGCAAGCCTTCCAACACTAACTCAAAACGACAAATGTACCACACTAACTGCAAATACTCTGTATTTCAAAATGTCAATACCCGGCTCCTGACCGTAAAAGTCGAATATTGTTGAATATCATGAAAATACATCCAGTTCACATGTCATTTTGATATAGATAGATTTAGATTTATTTATTGCTTTTTAACATATATAAAACATTCACTCTCAAAAATGCTGAGTTGTTTCAACCCAACTTTGGGTCAAATATGGACTAACCCAGCTGTTAGGTTAAACTTTTAATTAAAATTTTCATCTAAAAGTTTCAAATATGGTTAGTCCATATTTGAAACAACCCAGCATTATTTAGAGTGTTATAACATATATGTTATTTTTTTTAATGTTAATTTTTTTTTATTTCTCTTATTATTAAGAGAACATTGATTCTCATTAGATAGTATTTACATTAGATTCTCATAAGATTGTATTTAGATAATATTTACTGTAGTAAGTGTTTTTTCTTTTTTTTTCTTTATTCAAAGCAGCATAAATTTTAGGTGGTTTAACTAATGCTACCATAGATATAAAATTTATATATTTATGATATCTCATAATATACCATTTATATTTAATTATACATATATGTTGTAATTATAAATATGTTTAGAAATATTTGTACTTATATTGATAAATATTCAATTATTTACTCTTAAATAACCTTGTAGTAAAAATTGGTGGGAAATATGTTTAACTGTTGTATAATATATTACATAATCATAAAAGTCCTAAATGAAACCTTTTTAAGCATACGTTTTAAGTAAAATATTTACTCATTTCTTATGATATTGTGGTGACCCATATGTTCTTGACAGGTATTGTGATATTCACATATATAAAATTAAACTGAAGTTGATACACTGTTCTGGCAAGTAAATTTGTAAATGGTTATTTGATTTATAGGCCAAAATAAGATAGATCTTTTATATGACTTCAGATTAGATCAGATTGGTGCAGAGATAGTCAAATGTATATCACAAAATAAAACAAAACACAGTTTAGTGGAAACATTGTGCAACTCTGATCTGACTGGGTGATTGAGAGTAAGGGGGAGAAGCTATCAAATAAAAGCCCACTCTCTGAGGAGCTAGAGAGAGTGAGATGAGAGATAAATATGAATGTGTTTGAAGGAGAGAGACAGAGAGAAGTTGGAACCATTTGACTTTGTTCTTATATTAATTAAATCCACCCAAAATACCATTGACGATGGGAGAGTGTCAAGACCCAAGCCCCCTAGAGACTTCTCTCCCTCTTTGACAGGAGATGCATATTTCACCCCTGAACATTCAAAATTCTTTCTGCACCTTGGCCCTCATTATGGTCTTTCTTTTTTCGGCAGTCTTTTAACTTTCATCCCTTCCTTCTTCTTATCTACTAAGGTTGAACAGCTTCAGAAGTTTGAAAATAGAGCAGGACTTCCACTTGAGGGCAATCCCTTTTGTTTTGCCCCCTTTTTAATGTACGTCTCTTGTCGTCCCTGTCTGGTTTTTTTTTTCTCTTTTCTGCTCATCACAATTGAAATGGATTACATCTTAAAACAGAGCTCAATCAAGCATCAAATCAAGCCAGTCTGTTCCTCTATGATCAGCTCTCTTCCCGCATCTTACCCCAATGGCCATGATGCTCCCTAAATGTGAAATTGACTTTGAGGCCCTCTTTTCCTTTACTGTACATGTGCAGTGGCCTCTTTAAGAGGTTAAAACCATTTATCAAAAATACTTTATTTTTCAAATACTGAGGACAGTAAAATAACTGGCCTTTATTTATCCATATTTAAACAGTCAGACAGACTGTGTTGAAATTTGTGGTAATTAATCCAGAGTTCAATAATTGTTTTTGCCAGAGCCATGACTCAGTATGGTATTATACTCAAACTGGAGTGCTTTTGGAGAGAGAATTCACTGCAATGTAGTATACTTCAAGTTCATTTTATTAAGTATACTCAAGTAAAGTTCAAGTATTTTTAAGTATACTTTATGTAGCAAGTATACAAATATCAGTGTTCTAGTAGTATACTTGTAAGTGTACTGTTTCAATACTTCTTGGGACTAAATTGGCCCTCTTTCTAGTATATAAAAGTATACTTTTAAGTATAACAGTAGCAAACTTTGAGTACACAACTACTCATGTTTGTAATTTGTACTGCAATTATACTAAAAGTGAACTTATAGGTACTGATAGTTTGCTTATTAAATACTTTGTTCACTTTGAAGTATGCTCTCAGTAAACTACTAGTTTAGTAGTTTTATACTGCAAGTATACTCATAAGTTTTCTTTAAGTGAACTTTAAAACATACTTTAAGTATACTACTGTGTCCCTATTTAGGTTATATTTTGTTATATGAATATCTGAACATACAAAAGATACAAAGAAAGAACAGGGTATCTGCTTGTAAACAAAAACATTTTATTCTAGCTTCATGCATTCTTTAATAAAAAAAATAAAGAAATAACATTTTGAACAAAAAGCTGAAAAAAGACTATGAATTGGATTCAGAATGATAATCAAAACGTACATGGAGTCGATCAACACCCCAAAGCTTGACTGTAATTATTACCTCGTCATTGGAACTCAATTGAGACAAGTGAAGCCCATTTTTAGCGATTTTTAGCACTTCCGTTTCTGACGCGCAGACTCAAACTAAGCTTGATGACGTCAGCAACCTGTCTGACAGATGTAAATCTTCTAGTAGCTGTGCGTGCAAACTGCCATCGTTAATCTTGCAGAGACGGCGAGCTTGAGCGGGGAGTTCTTTGGCAGGAGTAAGTATTCTGATTAATTATTTTGTATAGTATTTTAAAATGTAACGCCAGTACGCCATATCTCTTGACGTCTCCCCGATTGCCTGCGAGCTTCTCCTCCTGTCTGTACGGTAATTCCTCTACTGTACGACAGAGAGTCGAGTGGTTATGACGCAATCGTTAGCCTATTTTTTACACACAAAAACTGTTTCTACGGGGCCATAATGTAACATAGAAGGTAATGGGGCCCTTTATACATTGTCGTGTATCTTTAGAAATAAATAATGGACAAATGGAGTCTTTAAACGCCCTCAGATGTAAAGTTATTCGCTGTCAAAGTGACGCCAAAATGAATAGGAGTCAATGGGATGCTAACGCAAGTGAAGTTCTGCTACAAGATGGCGGCACGCGGCCGACTTCAACTTCCGGTCGACTTCCTTGCCGCCTGGTTAGTATCTGTTGTTTCTTCTTCTTCTTCCTCACTTGTGTTTTTTTGGGGGGGTAATTCTGTACAGAAGATGCATACTAGCGCCCTCTACCGTATAACAATGAAAACACGGATTCTAGGAGCACAAGTATAGCTCAAATATATTTAGACTTTTTGTAAGTATGTCAAGTATACTTTAATGACATAAAGCTAATTTCTGAGAAGTACATAAAAAGTAAACTAAAAGCATACTTTTCTATTTTTAGTTTAAAAGAAATATACTAATAGCACCCTTGTATAAACTTCTTTTTCGTAAGGGAAGGCAAAACATTTGCAATAAAGTATTACTGATAAAAGTTTGTTTAATCAAAACAAACAAACAATAACAAAAAATTCTGCAGTTTCCAACTGAAATGAATAATAGTCAGACAGTAATAGACAGTAAAACACAAATTATGACTACAGGGCAGATTACTAATAATATGACTTATTCTGAATGCTTCCTTGCACAATATACTGCATGTCATCAAAACACCTTTAGCATACTACGTGATTTGTAAACTCATTAATTTTGAAGTTTGCATCACATAACTAGCTCCATATGTATTGCTTTACTGGTGAGATAATACTTGCTCGGTAGCCCACCTGGTATAGAATTACACTTACAATGCAGAGCACTCAGGTACGAGTTGTGAAACACTAATCACATTAAAAAAAAAAAAAAACCTCAAAGAAGCAATGTAAAATGAGGTAGTTGCTTCAGAAAATGAATCTTTATGTTACGTTTGCTTTTTTTTTTTTTTTTTTTTTTCAATATTTGTTAGGATTAGGGTAAGGTTTAAAGTAGGTGCTACAGTACGTCACTTTTCCAACGCAATATTTTCCACTGACTGGACATTTAATTTCCGAACTGCTGCAGTATGAATAACAACCTACATAAAGTGTTGCCAGATTCACGTAGATCTGTTTCAGATAAAACTGAATGCACATTATCCCACTCACTGGACATTCCATTTTGAAAGTGCCACAAATGTGCAAAAAGCAACATTATGTCATATTGCAGGAATGTCGCCACAGGCACATTTTTCCAATGAGCCCAGATTGAAAATGTGTGCATGCTGTGTATTTTTATGCTTATTACAGTGTAAGGTCAAAAATTATCAAGACTTCTGTTTTCCTGTCCCAAACTATCTTGAGTAACAAAAGGACCATTTGCCATTCCTGAAGGCACAGGGATGCTGATATCGATCAAAGCCTGTAGACCACATGTGTATACATCCGGGGTATTTTAATTGACACACCTTTTGCACAGTGGGTGAAGCTGTAGTCTGCTGATGTGTCAGTTTGAATGTCTCACATTTGGGTTTCAGTCACATGGTCAAGGAAGGGATAAAACAAGACTGTAAATGTTGCTCTGTCTCTTTCTCTTTGCTGGCTTTTCTTTGCTGGAGCTCTCTTCTCAGGGCTCTGCCCTCTGCCCTCTCTCCCTCTTTTTTTCTCCCTCTCTCCATCTTCCCCTCTCTCTTTCTCTCTCAGGTAATATTTTACATACATGTTAGGTACATTTAACTATATGTTTTACTACCCTTCATCTATTTTGTAACCAATTCAAGTGTAAGCATAACAAAATATTGTTAATAAACCATTTCAATTATTAATTATGTGCTAACTAATCTTGATTCAATATTAACTTTGAAGTGCTACCTATTGCAATACAATATAGTCACTTAATAGCAACGCTCTCCCACATATTTAGCTATTGTAACTGCGCTTATTTCCGTCGTTGGTATAAGTGGCAGTGGGTGGTAACAGACTAGAAATGTACAGTTTTATACCATCGTGCTGATAACGTTTCTTTAGTCCTTCGGCAATCCTACAGCCTGAACCACTGTAGGGAAACCACCCTTACAGATGGTGCCGAAACCCAGGATCCCTTGCAGTGAGTTTTCTGAGATTTACTTTGGTTAATCATCAGAATGAGGATTTTTTCATAGTTGATCTTATGAATGGATTAAAGCTTGCCTTCTGATTGCGGACTTGGTAAGTATGTGTTTCATTCTCCATTTTGCATGGTATAGTAATTAGAAGGTTGAAAGTAGCTTCAGTAGTCCCATTACTGTACAATCCAACACCAATCAGATTATCTCCTCAGGGATAGAAGGGAAAATCTCTAAAGCAAGCGATGCATTGTTTGCTTTATGGAGCAAAAAACTTGAGCCTACCTTGTGCAAACTCAAGAAAGAATATATTGATACTAGATGTTCAAATGATGAAATGTTCAAATGGTGGGACATAATTGGTAAACATCAAAAGAAATCAAAACATGGTGAAATAATTGAGGCTTTAAACTTCATAAGCTGTACTCGGCTACGTGATTTGATGAAACATCTGTCTTCAAGTATAGATGCTAATTGTAAAGAACTGCATTCTAAAAATGCAGAAATACAAAAGTCAGAGGCAATGATTCGGAATCTTCAATCACAGCTAGATAAATTACTAGCTGAACAGTTAGCTCTGAGTGAAAAATGTAAAAATCACAAGGGCACCATTGCAGATCTTAAGGCTAAGCTAAATGAACAAGAGTTCATGTCTCCCAAAACACGCAACAGTGATGGGGCTAAAAAGCATGTTCACTTCTTGGAAGAGGTGACTTCCTGTGATGATTCTAGAACTTTTAGTTCAGAGGAAGCATGTGCCACTGCTCAAAAAAGTGTGCCGATTTCAGTTCTTAAGGTGATGCAGCACCGTAATAGCGCAGAGTCGTGGACCAGAACGCATGGTGTAAAGAAAGCATTAGAGAGTCATAAAAATCCTCAAACTTCAGGAGAACACAGCAAACAACCCTGTGGCAAAGATAGCAGGTTTTGTAATTCCTGTCACAAAATAGGCCATACAGAGGAAAAATGCTGGTCACTGGGTAGGGGTAGACCTCCACCTTATTTTCAGAAAGATAGGAAACCACTTTCTAAAGGCAGAAATCAATGCTCATTTGCAGGTAAAACTCTTAGTGAGTTGACTGCATTGTTCATGCAAGGCCTCCAGCTACTGACTTCACTTGCTGGTGGGTTAGCAGCTTAATAGCAGATAGTTTAATATGTAAACATCCAAATGTCAATTATCCTGTTTGTATTTTCAAATTTGTAATTGTGCTAAACACATTGTGTGCATAAAACACATTATAGTTGTTTGTATAACTACATGTGTACAAAGACTAGTTGAGTTTATTCTTTTAAAATACATGACTGCTTCACTGTATGTGTGTGAAACACTTAGGTTTAAGGTTGTAGATGCTATGCATCTAGACCATGTGTCTTGTTTGAAATTGGGAATAACTGTAATACTGGAATTGTATAGCAATTTCAAGTTGAATGTGTGTCTATGCTGAGTTTGTTTGTCTCCTGAGTGGTACACTCTGCTATTTACCATATAGCTGCAGTTAAGCCATGTACAGGAGCCTAGAATTGCCATGGGGCCACAGTGTGATTCACAATTGTCTTAACAATGAAAATGCCTTCCTCACAACAGGATCCAATACCTCTGAACTTTGCATTTCATCATGCCCCTTAACAAAAACCATTGGTATGGAAGCATTTTGAGCCAGATCACACCTCATACTCACATTCTCAGGCTGGCTCCCTGTTACTACAGGACTAAATTTGCATCACAATTGTAAAACTTCCTTGTCTTTGTTTGGAGCATGATTACACTTACACATAGCCATAGCTAATACAGACACACAGATAACACCATTTGATCTTCACACACAGGATCAAATCTGTCTGATACTGCCTCAAAAATGTATGCAAAAAAATGTTTTTTAAGTCTATACATCCAGACTGTATTATAATTGTAGATTTCATCCCATTATCATTTGTTTTGTTTTCTTTGGGTTTACCTAATCACTTAGCTTGTTCCTCAAGTTTGAGATGTAAATTAGTATTTCTCATTCTTCCCTAAATACAAACATTTTCATTGATATGTCATGTAATTAATTTGATTTCTGTTTCTTTGTATGTTGTTCATTTCAGTTGCAACAATGATTGTTTTTGAACATTTTAATTTCTGTATTTGGTCACACTGAATATTTGCTGATACTCTTACTAATGAAGGGGGGTGTTAACAATAATTGTTCATTTTATTATAATGCAATTATTTTTATGTTTCCAAAAACAGTTTAAGAGCTTTTCAGATCATCTTTTGTTCTCACCTTGACCATCTTTTTAAGTACATCAATTTAAGGGCCTTTTGCCAGAGACAAATTCAATCTCACCACATCAAACGTCTGACCAATGCTAAATGCCATGTTATTTTTGCTGTTTGTTGTGCCATATGTTCTTTTTAAATCACATGATCCCTGCTGCATAAGTTCACATCCCGTGTCCTGCTTCAGAAAGAGGAACACTAGGGTTCAACCCCACTTCAGTGCCTGCTCTTGTGGAGGTGTGAAGTATTCAATGGACGATTTGCATATCTATGAAGGATGCAACACCATCTGATGAAGATCTCTCACACAGGGCTGAAAGGAGAACAAAGACTGACCAGCTGCAACGTCAACACGTCTGGACCAGAAGTCTGAAGATGACATCTGCAGAAATCATATTTCTATGGACTGTGTCACCTTTTGCCTCTTTAGGTGTGGCCAACGGTGCCAAGGGGGGAACTGTAAGGTCAAAAATTATCAAGACTTCTGTTTTCCTGTCCCAAACTATCTTGAGTAACAAAAGGGCCATTTGGCATTCCTGAAGGCACAGAATTGCTGATCTCGATCAAGGCCTGTAGGCCAACATGTTTATACATCGGGGGTCTGCTAATTGTCACACCTTTTGCACAGTGGGTGAAGCTGTAGTCTGCTGATTGGTCAGTTTGAATGTCTCACATTTGGGTTTCAGTCACATGGTCAAGGAAGGGATAAAAAGAAGACTGTAAATGTTGCTCTGTCTCTTTCTCTCTGCTGGCTTTTCTTTGCTGGAGCTCTCTTCTCAGGGCTCTGCCCTCTGCCCTCTCTCCCTCTTTTTTCTCCTTCTCTCCATCTTCCCCTCTCTCTTTCTCTCTCAGGTAATATTTTACATACATGTTAGGTACATTTAACTATATGTTTTACTACCCTTCATCTATTTTGTAACCAATTCAAGTGTAAGCATAACAAAATATTGTTAATAAACCATTTCAATTATTAATTATGTGCTAACTAATCTTGATTCAATATTAACTTTGAAGTGCTACCTATTGCAATACAATAAAGTCACTTAATAGCAACGCTCTCCCACAAATATTTAGCTATTGTAACTGCGCTTATTTCCATCATTGGTATAAGTGGCAGTGGGTGGTAACAGACTAGAAATGTACAGTTTTATACCATCGTGCTGATAACGTTTCTTTAGTCCTTCGGCAATCCTACAGCCTGAACCACTGTAGGGAAACCACCCTTACAACAGTATATTGTTGTTAGCTTAGCAACATGCTAATGGCAAACTCAACTGGAATCAATTGTTTGGCAAGCCATGTAAGCTTCATGTGAAAAGTGTTGTTTGTGTAGTGTGGATTATTTTAGATGTTTCAAAATCAGTTACAGCATTTATGAGGTAGCAATGTTAGAAAAGCAAGGTAGCTCTCTAGCTTTGGAACATGACTGAATAGAATAGAATAGAATAGAATAGAATAGAATAGAATAGAACAGAACAGAACAGAATAGAATAGAGTAAGGTAAGGCAAGTTAGGGTTAGTCTACATTTAAAAAGGGAGATTTTTGAACGACCAGAGAGAGAGAGAGCTACAAATATAGCTGACAGACCCTAAATCTTAATTACATTAAATTTTTTTAAACCCCTTCCCTCTGAGTTAATGAAAAAAGAGAGTAAACAAGTTAGAGAAATGGTGAGACAGAAAAAGTGAGAGACCTGCTTTCTGAATAGACATGCAGTCGGACTGATGGCTGATGACAGTTTAATGAGAGAAATCTGCTTTTAGAAAAGCTTGAACTCTTTCTGTTTACATAGCTAAACCCAGAACAACCTTCCGTATCCCTCTGAGTGTTCCTGCAAAATGAGGTGGGGAAAGGAACAGATGGTTCTTCCATATTTCTTTTCGCGAATACAGCTACAGACCAAGAGACATTTCTGAAAACCCATTTGAGTGTAATATACAACACCCAAACGATTAAAACCTGAACCAGCCTGCTTCACCATGCTCGAAACAGAGCACGCAGTCCTGCAGATGTCATGTTGTTTTCGTATCAACTATGGAAGAATAAACTGAAAACATACATACATCAAACTCCCAACCCCCAAACCACAAAACCCTCACACACAAGCCTCGCACTGTTATACTCCATATACAATGTTAGCAAGCCACATAACAAATCTCAAATACTTCTGTTATAATCAATCCAAAACCTAGTTTGCTGCCTTTGTTTACTGCCTACTTTGGCAGCTCCCTTAAAAGGCAGGGTCATAATTGAAACAGAAAACAGAACTGTGCCTTATGCACCACATAAATAACATCTAATAACATCATAAATAAAATGCACAGAAAAACCAAAAAAACCAAACTAAAATTGATTCAAACAGAGCTTGATGTTAGAATGTTACTAAGCTAACAGTACAATCTTATATGTGACCCTGGACCACAAAACCAGTCATAAGTAGCATGGGTAAATTTGTAGCAATAGCCAAAAATACACTGTATGGGTCAAAATTATCAAGTAAAGATCATGCTCCACGAAGATATTTTGTAAATTTCCTACTATATATATATATATATATAGTAATATGCATTGTCAAGGACTTAATTTGGACATCTTTATAGGCGATTTTCTCAATATTTTTTTTTTTTTGTTATTTTTATTTTTTATTTTTTTTGCACCCTCAGATTCCAGATTTTTAGAATAGTTGTCGGCCAAATATTGTCCTATCCTTATTAACTATGCAGCAATGGAAAGCTTATTTATTCAGCTTCCAGATGATGTATGAATCTAATTTTTTTTAAATACACTTATGACTGGTTTTGTGGTCCAGTGTCACATATATTTAATAAGAGATATTTAAAAAGTTTAAATCTGTTTAACACACAAATATTGGGTAAAACCCGTATGCATTTGAACTGTATTCTTTCATCAGATACATTTCTGCATTTTAAAATAGCAACAAAAGCAGCAACAGATCAAGCCAAGAGCAGCTTCAAAATCCTCAGTTCTCATTTTGCTGGACTTGTCTGCTGCTTTTGACACTGTTAATCACCAGATTCTTAGACATCAGTTGTCATCTCTGGCCAGTGGCGTTAACTCCTACCTTTCTGGAATATGGTGTCTTGGAGGGGTGAAGCTCTTCTAGTCCACAACATTGCCTTATTAACAAGGCTATGCTTTGGAGCTCTTCTCCATGGAAACGTCATTAGGATTTATTCATGCTTCCAGATGAATCATCAACCAGATTTTATTTTTTTTTTAATTTCTAGCTGGATGAATACACTTCATGAACCTTACTGGTGAACTTGTGGTCCAGTGTTTCATCATAACTTCTCTATTTGGGTTCGTCAATAACTCCTTCCAGGACAGCCAGAAACCTATTTGTGAATCATCAAAGTATTGATTAAACGACCCGGTCCTGGAGATTTGCCTTATACAACATTAGGAAGATTAGACCCTTCCTGTCGAGCACCCACAAACTTCTTGTCCAAGCTCTTGTCTCTCCAGGACTATTGTAATGTAAAACCCTAGAATGCAGCAGCGAGGGTTTCTGTACAATGAGCCAAAAAATTCTTTCATCAGGTTATACTGGCTCTCTGCATAATTGATAAAATGGCAGCGGCAACCAAAGCAGCAACGCCCTCCATTGCGCTTAAGTGAACGGGGGGGGTTTCACATCACTACTTTTTCTGGACTGCGAGACCTCCCGTATGAGTCTTTACCCTCATTTCACTGGACTTCATCTTTTTTGCCTGAACTTAACCAACTAATACTAGATTACCTTTTCTTTTTCTTGTCTATCATATTCATTACAAAAGATAAAGACTGTCATAGCACTTGCTCATACATCTTGGTTCTCATTTGTATATAAAAGGTCTGCTATATATGTATAAATGTTATGATAGCAGCTGATAGTAAAAAAAAAAAAATACATAACAAAATACAGCATATATTAAAAAAAAAAAAATCAATACTTTTAATCTTGATTACAAAATTAAAAAGATGCCCATAAACATATATATATATAAATATAATTTAGATTTTTTTCATTGAATGTATTAAAAAGATGTCCATCATCTTGGATATATATATATATTTCATTTTAATTTAGATTTTTTTCATTGAATGTTGCAGTGCATTTTTGTACTTCCTTCAACCACAACCTCATTCAGTACATCAGTATTGAATCAATACTTTGTGAATACTAGAACTGGATCACAAATGAAACCGCTCCAAGCGTGTGTGAGAGAAATCTAGCTTCTCAGTGAGTGCATGAGAGTGAACCTACAGGATCAGTTTTAATCTCTTTCCTCCAGTTCACTTCACTTTTATTCAGTTTAGCACCTCACATAATTGCCATTAACTGCACTGAGAAATAATGGTTTCTAGAATTTGGCCAATAGAAGGTATCTTAGAAGCCAGTGTCATCCTTTCTGGAAACATTTTTCATCAGTAGCATGCCCAAGATGCCTTAATATGCTGTCTAGGTAGGTCAAGGCGGTGCAGCAAACTATGACTTGAGCATTTGCAGTTTGGACATCTTTGGTAATTTTACTGAGAATATTCTCTTTCTTAGTGCTACATAGGCTGAATGATGTGTTTAAGTTTCTGTGTGTTCAGATTCAACCTTCTGTTTGAAACCAGCAGAAGTTTGGCATTGCAAGTGGTGGTTTGAGATCGAACTGTAGGGGGCAGTGTTGATTCACAGACGATGCCCTGATAGGTGCTGTCAGAGAAAGAAGAGAGGGAAGGAGGAGAACCTGGGGGAGGGGTGGAGATGATGGGGTGATGTTACAGGAGGAGAGAGGGGCTTCATCTTGTCATGACTGTCATGTCTGAGTGGCCCGACTGCACCATATGACATCACATTCCCACCTTAACTAGCCATCTCTCTCTCTCTCTCTCTCTCTCTCTCTCTCTATATATATATATATACCTACACTTTCTTCCCTTCTTTTTTTCTTTCTCATTCCTAACTTACACCTCTCTTTCTCTCTTTGCTACCTATTTGAGTTTTTGCTTTTGTTTCACTTCAGACTGTCTGGGGGAAGAGAGAGAGAGAGAGAGAGAGAGAGAGAGAGAGAGAGAGAGAGAGAGAGAGAGAGAGAGAGAGAGAGAGAGAGAGAGAGATGGAGTACGAATTTACCAAACAACTGCATTACAGTGCAAAAACCTGCTTCTTATCCAATAACCTTATCCATTTTGTCCAGGCTCTAAATTCGCTGAAATAGCATTGCACCGTTAGTATTTCAATGTCATTGTCATTCATTTCAGCACAAACATGCCACATTTATATGTAAATCAGGCTTATTGTTGATGATATGAGTTGCATAATTATATGTACAAAAATAGTTATTAAACATTATATAAAATTAAATATATTTATATATACATAATAAATAATTAATAAATATTATTATTAATTATAAATATATAAATATATATATAATATATTCATATATATTATATATAGATATATAAATATATAATTTTTCATCAATATGTAATAAACAATGTAATAATTAAAACAATCCGTTTTATTATAATTTTATATAATACATCAAATATCTATCTATCTATCTATCTATCTATCTATCTATCTATCTATCTATCTATCTATCTATTATAAATAATACAAATTAAAACACTGCAGTCAGTGCATACAAATGACAAAAGTTCTTGATGGATGACATTAAGTACCACAATACTAACCCCCCTCACCCCCCTCACACACACACACACACACACACATCCTGTCACAGTTGCAAATATATCAAGTTAGTAAAATGAGTTGTGGATGGCAACTCATGTTGACTTTAACTTCTGAGAGAGAGACTGGAGGATGAAATTTAGTTTCAAATTCAGAGATTGTATGTGTGTGTGGGAGGAATAGTTCTGAGAGACTAATGGGAGATCCAGGTGTGGAGGCCACAGATGTATTTCAGTGAGTGTTTCTGTACAGACTCACACTCCACACACACACAGCTGTTGACATTCAAACATTTTGAATGTAACCATATAACAACAGCACTTACTTAGCATGTGTTTACATGTCTATTTGACAGAGTGGAGCTCTACACGACAGATGCAGGTGCATTTACATTTACTGTTTCATTTGTTCTCACAGTGAGTGATTTTACAGAGGATTACATTTGTGCATGAGTGTTTGTGTTTATTTAAGTGTGAGTGAACAGCTCTTAAACAAAATACAGGTGTGAACAAAGATGCATTTCACAGGTGTTCTCATCCAGACAAACTGAGTTGTCATTCACTGATATCTAACATTATTTGAGGTCCACTGAATATACAGAACAATATTGCCATTTGAAAACAGTTGGTGTCGAAGTGCCTTCCATCCACTACTGTCTGTCTTGTTTAAACACTGAATTAACCCTAAACAGGCTACAGTAGTCCGTTTGGCAGATATTTCCCATGTGAGCTTTAAAAACAGAGCACAACTGCCTTAAAATGTCAAGTAAGCTTTCAGCACTTTCTCTTATAAAATCCTGGGGTGGTAGTGTCCATTTCCTGAATTATGCTATTAAAGGCAGATGACATTTCCAGTGACATTTAGAATTAATCGCTATTGCTACTGTAAGAATATAATTTTAGTGATTTCTTTCGTGAGAGACGTGGGGCTGAGTTCAGTCAGATCATGTTTAAACAGGTAGAACTTCGGCACTTTGATGCTCTCATCCCACACAGGAACGAATAGCCTTGGGCTACAGCCTTGAGAACTGACAGAGGTCTGTACTCATGTGTGGATCACACCGCTGACTGTCATGGACAGCTATGAGACACTTTCAGTCAGGAGTCTGTGTCAGAACGACTTGATTGATTGACAGGTGTTGTATTGGTGGGAAGGCAAACGGAGAGTTTACGTGTGTAATGATTCCATCTGCTCAGATCGACAAGATAAATGAGCCAGTAACTCTCAGCTGGACTCACACCAGTGGATTTGGATTTATTCTGTATGTATGCGCTGCGACTGAGCAACACATTGACAAAAGCAGAACGCTTCCATTAAGGGGTGTTCACACTGACAGTTTGCCACCGGAAGTCATTAATTTTCAAGGACAGTTGGCGGGATTTGTTGGCGACAGCAACTGTTGGCGATGCAACAAAGTTGAGCAGACAACTTAAAGGAACAGTTCACCCAAAAATTTACTCGCTCTCCACTTGTACCAAACCTGTATAAGTTTCTTTGTTCTGTTGAAGACAAAAGAAGATATTCTGAAGAATGTTGGAATGTTGGTAACCAAACATTTGATGGTAGCTGACCTCCATAGTATTTTTTTCCATACTGTTTGGTTACCAGCATTCTTCTTTTGAGTTCAACAGAACAAAGAAACTCATACAACATTACTCAACTTATCAGTTTGATTTAACAAAATGGGTATTTTAACTTATTATTTATATTTATATTTATATTTAAAACAAATAAATATAAATAAAATTTTTTTAAAAATATAAAATTTTAAGTGTATATTTTTTTAAAAATATAAAATCCAAGATGTACGTGTATTATAATTTTCGGTGTCTGTATACAGTAAGTTGATATTCATACTGTACTGTACTGTACAGTCATACATGCTCATTATCTCTGTTCTTCTTTTAGATTACCTTTACCATCATCTAAATGTGTGGTCTGTTAGTGAAATTTTGGAGAAAGTTCACAGGCAAAAAAAGATCCATTATCTACTGTCAATAGGCAATATTGTGTAGCGACGTATAAAGCACAATGAAGGAACTTTCTGTTGGTTAATTCAGCAAATTTGTGTGACCAGCTGAACCTGATGCGAAATCTGCATGGCAAAATATTTCATCCTTGTGTGTAATTGTGTTCCTGTAGCTCATTGGTAGCGCTTTGCGTTAGCAGTGCAAAAAGTTCTGGGTTCGATTCCCAGGGAACACATGTCAGGTAAAAAAAATGTTAGTCTGAATGCACTGTAAGTTGCTTTTCAAAAAAAACTCACCTAAAATTAAAAATTAAAATTCCCCAAACAATTGAAATACTTATTGAAATTCCTCGATTTCATCCGCAGAAACTGCCCGAACAACAGTCAATGTGACTGTACCTGAAATTAATCTTTAAAATGCTAATAATTTAACATGAAGTAAAATACAAAACAGGTAAAAATGGCTGGTTTTGTTAATTTAGATAATATAGTATCATTTTTATATATAAAAATAATTAGTGGTTTAATGGTAAAAATGGCTGGATATATTAAATAAAACAAAATAGAACAAAAAACCAAGACTACCAATTATCGGTTACTGTCATAATATAAAAATAATTATTGGTTTAATGGTATCTGCCACCGTTTCAATATCGGTGGATGTCTAATAAAAACAATTAGTCATGAGAATGATTTTACTATGGTAAAGGATGTAAGGAACACCCTTACCATGGTAAAATCATTGAAACACATGGCCTCCCATGGCTTATTGCTTCTTAAGGTAGTAGTTTCATGCTGTAGATGTTGTGAATGTTAACTTCTATTGAACCCGCCTTGAAGTACACGTCAATTAGTGAATTAGTTTGCATGTACGCGTTTACATGCTTGTTTTGTTTAGAAGGGGCTTTGATATTGCATTATGAGAGCTATTATGAAGCAATTATCAGATTTTCAAAGAGAGACAGACAGTAATGAGCTGATGACTTTGTCTTCCTCTTCATTCTTTCTCTCTCACTCAGATTTAAATTCTCATCATTTGTTTTCCTCCCTCTCAGATAAATTGCTTGTCACCACACTTCTGAGTTTGTCAGATATTATAAAACCCTCTTTTCATATATTCCACGATTTTAATACATCGGTATGAATACAGAGAGCAGCCGTTCTTTGTTCATTAAAAGACAATATGTTCTTACAAAATGTTTCATGGGTCTTTTGGGCATAGTACCATGGTAAAAAGTTTTTGGGACACGTATTATGGTACAACCACATATTATTCTTTGAAGTACCTTAGAGTATCAAGTAAATACTGTATTATATGAATTTGGTAATCATATAGTACCATAATATAGTGATTACAGGGGCTAGTTGTCACAACAAACACAATAAAAACACACTAGCACACATTTAAAGAAAATGCCACTACACTACCATTCAAAAAATCAGGATCAGTGTGTTTGTTTGTTTGTTTCTTAGGAAGTTAATACGTTTAATCAGTAATGATGCATTAAATTGATCAACAGTGACAGTAAAGGCATTTATAATGTTACAAATGATTTCTGTTTAAGTGAATGCTGTTCTTTTGAACTTTCTGTTCATCAAAGAAAAAGTATGGCATGGTTTTCACAAAAATATTAAACAGCAAAATGTCTTTAATTTTGATCATGAAAAATCTTTCTGGAGCACCAAATAAGCATATTATGATGATTTCTGAAGAACCATGTGACACTGGAAAATAAATTACATTTTAAAATATATGGAAATATTGAAAACAATTTCACAACATTGATTTTACTGATTTCATTGTATGCATATTTATTATATACGAGCATATTTAAAATATGAAGGTATATTTTAATAGTGTCCTATTTTCTATTTATTAATGAAAATATTTGTTGGCCCAAACTACAGTTTGGTTTTTTATTTATTTTTTATGTTATACCTTTTAATTATTATTATTATTATTATTATTATTACTATTATTATATATTTCATGAATCTTTTTGTGTTTCATAAATGTTTCTCTCTCTCTTTCTCTCTCGGTGAAAAGTCCATGGGCTATTTATGGTATGTTTCAGTTTGATATATATATACACACACACACACACACATATATATGCTTGTTCGAGATGCATAAACGCTTCACAGAATATATATATACACACACACACACACACACACACACACACACATATATATGCTTGTTCGAGATGCATCAGCGCTGCACAGACCAATCAACATTTGACATCATCGACTCTATGCTTTTGAATTGCTCTCGCAGTACTTTGGCCTGCACAGTGCCGATGCATCCCGAACAATATTGTCAAAATATATGTCAAAATAGTCCTGATACCATTATTGTAACTTGTTTCCTGTTCAGTTATAAAGTAAGACCTTCAAGTGAATTATCATATTTTGTTGGTTGATTGTTTCATTCAGGGTCAGAAAAGCAATCATGCTTTTCATGCCCCCCCCCGCCCCCACACACACACACAAGCAGAGCAAGAAATTTAATCTCGCATTTATACAGTCTCTCTCTTTTTCTTTCTTACACAATATACACATATTGTATTGGACCCTCACTTGTAATCTCCTGAAGTGTGTATAACAGCTTTAAATGGAATTCACAAGTCCAGCAGATTCATGAAGTGAATAGTGGTACATGCAGAGAGCTGTTAAGAGGAGAGATGGATTAAAGACAAGCATGTGGAGAGTGAATTGAAAGGCTGCTCTCATCAGCGTTAACTTTCTCTAATGTACTGCCATCAAAAGCCTTTCACTTGTACATCACATGTGAAATCACTCTTTGTGCATTGACTCCCCACATCTGTGGAACATAAATCTAAGAGATGTTTTCAGATTGCATATTGTGCTTTGTAAGATGTTACAACTAAATGAATTACAAGCAAAACCATAGAGCAAGGACAACAGAAAAAAACTGAAGTGATTAGTTATGTTACAAGTGTTTGTCCCTGTGTTTTAGGAATCAAAAGCATTCTAATTAGTTGTCTGAAGAGTTTAATGTATGCTTTGCTTTTTTCTGTAAAATGTGATAGACATTTTTGATGGAAAATTGTTTCATTCAGAACATATGTTTTCTATAGAAGTGTAGTAATATAGAAATTAGGAAATGGAAATTCTTGTTATAAATTTATTTTTAATTTATTAGTTTAATTAATATATTGTGGTCTCAAAAGTATTTACTTATGTTGTAACCTGAGATATTGATATGTCCATACTCGAAGGTAATAATCTCCAGATGAAATTGAAACAAGTGTCTTATAATTTAAGAGGCTAAGGCAATGCATCTGTTTGCATAAGGATGGATAAAAATACAAAAACAAAAAAAAACAAAGAACATAATCAGAACATTCACATTTCTCATACTACACTGATACAAAAAAAAAAAAAAAAAAAAACAAAAAAAACAAACACACGGAATATAGCTGAAGATAAATTATTGTACAATAGGCTTGTAAAATTGGATTTTTTAATAATACTAATAAAAAATCAGTAGTGTAATTTTAATCAGTAAAAGTATTGCATTAAAGTAAAAATATATTAAGATCTAGACTATAAAAGAAGATAATAGTAAGATAAAAAATAAGGATTGTTTTTAGATAGCATATCGTGAATTATTAATATATAAGTTTATACATATATATGTGTGTGTGTGTGTGTGTGTGTATATATATTTATATATATATACATTTTTTGGGGGCTTGGTAATGTTTCTTAATGTTTTCTTATGCTCACCAAATCTGCATTTATTTGACTGAAAAGACTGTAAAAATTGTAATATTGTGAAATAGTATAATAAAAAATGTTTTCTATTTTAATATAGTTTTAAAATATTTATTTTAGTAATTTTCAGCATCATTACTCCTGTCTTCAGTGTCACATGATCCTTCAAAAATCATTCTAAAATGCTGTTTTGATGCTCAAGAAACATTTCTTATTATGCTGAAACAGTTGCTTAATATTTTTTGTGGAAACCGTGATGCTTTTTTCCCCAGGATTCTTTGATGAATTTTACTTTTGATGAATTTAGTGTGTTATCACAAGTACATAGACATTTACTAAAAAACTAGGCCAAATATTAACCTGTTAGCGTTCCACTTTACCGTGGTACACTGCGTGTTTTAGGGGTTTATGGCCAATTTTACAGGAATGCTAAGGGGCTAATAAAGATAAAGGAAATGTTTTTCTTCATCTTCTTCTTCAGTGAATATTACACAATTAATGGTTTTGCTACAGATTTTAACTGGGATTTGATATTATGAAATCTTTATTTAATCACATACAATGCTCTCATTTATCTTATTTGCTTTCCCTTTTGCACATTCTTATTTTCTATCTATGAACTGGGTTGCAAAGTTCATAAATGAGAGTGTACAGTTTGCATGTGCATGTGTGACTCACTGTTTTCTTTGAGAGGGCCAATTAAAAACACACACATGTATTCAAACAAAGGCGACTTCTATACAATTCTATACCAACATTATGAGGTTGAATAAGAGTCTCTCTGTAAAGGCGGAAAGCAAGCCAATGTACACACTCTTAATCTTCAGGTGGTTAGATACAGCAGACCTGTTGCTGGCTAATGGAAACACAGTCACGCGGTATTTACACAGTGATGTGCTTTTTAAAAAGAGACACACTTGTTCTCCTCAGAGAGAGAGGTACGTACACACTCATACAAACACACATAGAGATTTTTGGGGGGACCTGGCAGGGGGCCACTCAGCGAACAAAATTTACTAGATCACACAAGACAAGCCAGAGGTGAGCTTTCATACAACAGGACATGGCAGGCAAATTCTAAAGTGTGATGTGGAAGAATGGTGAAATGCAGGTAAAAAGTCACGTGATTCAGTGTCTGACATTGCTTGGATTGGATTTTGTCTTTATGTTATATTTATGACTGTTCAAGTCAACATTTTTGTCTTATAATAGTTGCTTTTTATCTCAGTTTTGAATTTTGGATTTTTATGAAGATTTTAAATTTTTATCCCATAATTACCACTCAGTATGACTTTTTATGTGATGATTTCAACAATGTCATGACTTTTTTTTGCTCATGCAGAAATTAGCTTCTATAGGTAAAGCATTCATGTAAACACATCAATAAATCCAAGTGGGCTGGGTCTAAATGAAACAATTAAAATTGTAATTGGATTGGATTCATTCAAATTGATGTAAATTAGTGCATGCCAACCTACCAACTGACTCATTCAGCTGATTCATTCAGAACAAAATACCACTACTATACCACTACTCTGTGGTGCTCAAAGATGCACAGTGATTATTTCTGCTTTGAACTTGAAAGAGTGATTGATAAAGGCAGAGAAAAGGACAGAGCAATAGATAGAAAAAAGAGTTTATACATAAAAATAGTTTTACAATATTTTTATTATTGCTGTGATTATTCACACAAATCACAACCATAGAGTATAAACTGTACATCACATCAGAAATTGTGTTTCACAATTTCTGATGTGAATTTCTAATTGTGCTATTCTAACCACCAGAACGCTTGCTTAGATTACTTCACTGTCCAGTCATGGCACTGTGCAGTCAGAGAGTTTTAAACCAGGACTTCATTATAGTCCGTCACCCACAGAGCATCATTCTCCCCAAAAATCTGAAATAACTCTGGTCTTGTGTCTTTATTTGTGGTAACAACTGCTCCCCATGTCATGATAAATGCACCACTAGCTGTGCAATGTTTGCCTTGATATAGTCAAGTGTAAAGTTTAATGAGTCCAGCGTTCTGATCTGGACCGGATTGCAGCTTTTCTCTTAAGCTGAAACTTTGGCGCTCACAACACCAATACTGCACTTGTGTGCATTCAAACACATACACAGACTAACAGCTCCTAATGGGCTCCAGCAAAGCTCAGCTTACTTCATCTGTTTAAAAGACACACAAATGCAACAAACAGGGAGAGTAACATCTCTGTTTACTTTATGGATAAACAGATCTGCTGTGAGCTTTTCTTTTCCTTTTTCCTTTTAAATGCTCTTTTGAAGACCTACTGTAAAGTATCTTCAACAACCTGGAAATGTAAATGTGTCGCTGATTGATTGTGCAACAAAGTGGATTGACTGTTTTAAACTGTTCATCATTAACAGTTCTCAGTAACAGAGAATAATGAGTGATAATGGACCCAAAATCGACTCTGTGATTATAGTCTATACAGTATGAAACAGTGTACTTTACCTAAGATTTACATGAGCTCGATTCCAGCCATTCAATCATTGTCCTTTGAATTTAAGCCTAATGCTGTGATTGGTTTATAGGATTGTTGCAAAATTCAGAGCTGAAAAAATGGCAATAGTTAATGATAATTAAAAAGGGTAATTTGGCCATCTTTGTACAAAGTGCCACAATCCCTAGTGATTTTCTGGAAGAAAATGAAACGGCTTAAACTTTAACCAAAAAGACGACAGAGTAAGACAAATAAAGTGACACTTTTCGCTGTGTGTTAGAAGGGGAGCACTTTCTTTTCCCTTGCTCCCCTCTTCTAAATAAAATAAATAAAAAGAAAGTAGATAAAAGTGTGACAGGTGTGAAAACGGACTAGGTATGGGGGAGAGTAAGAGCATGAAAAGGATGAAAGAAAAAGATGATGAGTGACAGAAAGGGACTGTTAATGCTGAAGGAGCAGAGAGGTTGTAGTGTACGAAATGTTTGATAAATAGGGTGCTGGTCACACGGATGCTCACGCATGCATTTACAGTCTGATCATGGTCAAGATGTCATTTTTGAAGTCTGTTTCTTAATGTGTAACAGCAGAGACATAACAGCAGGACAAAAAAAAAAAGAGCTAGTAATTTTTGTGTGTAATTCATTCTAACTGATAACATCAATTTTTAATCTTCATCATTTTAAATATTTTGTTCCTTTCATTATGCCGACAAAGGTATAAAATTTGCATGTTTGGATCCATCAAGAACAATTCAGGCTCTAAATGTCCTCAATAGCTTTTTGGAAATTTTATGATGCAATATACTGGCAATCTTGAAGGATGACACATCCGTGCTAAGGCAGCTTTACTGACTGATGTGACGTCAATTGAATTCACTTAATTCAATTTCAAGAGAAACACAAGATGATGCTGAATGATGAGGCTGCATTTGAAGTGAAACTTTGTACAGCAACTTTATGAAAAAAATAAAATAAATAAAAAGTAAAATAAATAAATAGATTTTCTGCAATTCGCAATCATTCCCAAAGTTCACCCATCCCATATTATTAATTAAATCTATGCTGACATTCTCTCTCTCTTTCTGAAAAGAAACTTTAAAGAATACTTTTATTTTGCAAGAACAAATTAAATTACCAATAAAGACATTTATAATGATACAAAAGATTTCTATAATAAGTGTTGTTGTTTTGAATTTTGTATTTGTCAAAGAAAAAAAAGTATCATGGTCTCCACAAAAGTTTTAAGCAGCAGTTTATAACATTAAGCATAGTAAGACACATTTCTTCAGCACAAAATGATATTATTAGTATGATTTCTGAATGATTATGTGAAAAACTGGAGTACTGGCTGCTGAAAATTCAGCTTTGCCATCACAGGAATAAATTCACAGAACATATTTTAAAACCACAACACATGGTAACATCAGCAAAAATCAGCCAAAAAGAGCCCATGTCACAACCCCATGTCTTTTGCAATCACTTACCTCAAACCACAACCACAATTCCTAAACCACTTCCACATCTTCTCTCTTTTACTTTTCTGCAGTTTTACTTCTGCTCTAGCTTCCTCTTAATCCTCAGCATTGCAGTATTACAAGTACTGTTGGTGCTTGTATGATAAATTGCTTGTGATGTTCCTCATTTGCAAGGCGCTTTGGATAAAAGCATCTACTAAATGACTAAATGTAAATGTAATGTAAATGTATTCAACTTCAGAGGCCATTATGGCCTATAAAATATCTATAAAATACCAAGCAGAAACATACATTTATTTCAGCCTGATATGAGCTAAAAAAGCAATACTGATGATACCATTACTGTTAGATGAACTGTTTGGTAGATTTCTGTCTTTCTTCTTTCGTTGTACTTGTGTGACTAGAAACCATCTGCCCAGGGATTTTACCAACATGGCCACCGAGTGAAGAGACTCACTTTAAAAGGGCAATGGTAACACTTTCTTTTTCTGTCAACACACCATCAGCATGAATCATATTACCAGTATGTCACCACTTTTACAAGCTTGTATTGCCTTAATTTGCTTTAAAAAAGATCAAAATAATCTGTAATGATGTACAAAAGGTGCTTTTTATGCACCGCTGGAGATCATAGGGGAAAAAAGGAGCAAAGCTCTCTCATGCTTTGTTTCTGCAGTCGTTTATCATTGCCATTGGTTTGATTGACAGCTGGTGCAGATGAGTGAGAGCGCTTCCTGTCCACCCACCAATCAGCCACCTCCTCCAGGCCCTCAACATGATGGCCGAGAGTCGGAGGTCACTCTCATGCTCTCAGTGAGTGACTCTTGATGAAGACGCTGCTGGAGAGATGAAGTTCCTCTCCTCCGTCATCTGTCTTTCTCCCTGTTTTTCAGTCTGAGGTCCTTCCACCCATCTCACAGCAGACCATCCATCTGCCTGCCCTCAGCCACAACCAATCAAAGTTGCCAGAGGGATCTATCTATCTATCTATCTATCTATCTATCTATCTATCTATCTATCTATCTATCTATCTATCTATCTATCTATCTATCTATCTATCTATCTATCTATCTATCTATCTATCTATCGCAGAATTAAGCCAGCTTTTCAGTCCAAGGAATAACTTACCTTTTAAAATAAATTAAAATATAAAACAATTATTTTATATTTTAATAATATTTCACAATGTTTTGTGTGTTTTTACTGTCAAATAAATGGAGTTTTGGTGAGCTTGACACTTTTTTTATTTTTTTTTTAACATTACAATTATTGGCAACACTTCGCAATAAGTTTTCATTTGTAATTCAGTCAGCTACATTAGTTAATTTGACCTAACAATTAAATAAACATCTACAACAATACAAAAAAATCTAATAAATGCTATAAAATGCATTGCTCATTGTTAGTTCATATTAACAACCTTATTGCAAATAATCATATTATTCTGTCTTATTATTTATTATTATCTTTTATTAAATCTAGTGGCAGGACCCTTGTATTGTATCTATCCATCACTGTCTGACTATTGTCATGTCTCAGCGAAACACAACCTGGAAATACATTTTGTGGGGGTCATCAGTTATTTCATCAGCAAACTCACAGGTGATAATGTCACGCAAAATGTGACATTTTCATTACTTAAGCCAGTCTCAGTGAGACGTTCTACACATGAGCACACTAGTAAGTAAATGCAGTGTCCTCATATCATAGTCCTGATAAACATTTGGCGCTTAGCGGTCTCCCATAAGAGTCAAGAATTCTAATTTATACAGCTTACTCTTTAAAGAATACACATACTCTCTAAATGCCTGTACCCCCAAGTGTGTACAGCCCTTAATAAAAATGTTAATTGAATCTTAGGAAGTCTCTAGGCCCAGGTTTAGCCTGATTCTCCACAGCCTTCTCTCTCTCTCTCTCTCTCTCTCTCTCTCTCTCTCTCTCTCTCTCTCTCTCTCTCTCTCTCTCTCTCTCTCTCTCTCTCTCTCTCTCTCTCTCTCACACACACACACACACACACACACACTTCACAACATTTACACAGGCACTCAGCTGTTTCTGTGAAGGCACAGTCATTAATTCTTATCTGTGGAGACGGACCAACTGTAATATCACAAGTCTCAGAGAGAGCAGGGATGGGTAGGTGTGAAGACCTGTCATCATATTGTAGAAGGACTATTTTACACAACCAACCCTGCTTTTAAATATATATTTTGAAGAGGTGTAAAATTAATGGCAATTACTTAATAAATTAGGACTGTCTGATTATTTGTCATCTTTCTCTGTCCCCTATCTAGGGACATTCAAAATCTCCAAAATGTTTTGGAAATAAAACAGCATTTACAACACATTTACTTCCATATGCTGGTGTATTTCAGAGTGAAATATGATATTCAAAAATAAAGTGTGATGCTAATGTGTTGTGGATGGTTTCCAGCTTGTTTTTGGCCTGTTGCTTGGTAGCTGCTTACTGGCCTAGGGGTTAAAAAATCCCAAAGTCTCTATGTTATGATATTTGCCTAGCTTATGGTGTACTTGTTGAAAAGAACACAGTCACATTAGTTGTATGGTAAAAAAAAAAAAAAAAAAAAAAAAAAAAAAAAAAAAATTATCTTATCCATCTTATTTTCCAGAATAAGCAATGTGAATATGCAGGACTTTCAGTTCACTAGGCGCTGTAGGTAGAAGAATAACATTGCAATAAATCAGCATGTTTATGACTACAATAATACAATAATACTATAATACGATAACAAATACCAGTTCACAATATCAAACAGCATAATGGACTTAATGGTATTCAAACTGCTAAAATAACTGGATCCAAATGACACTGAAAAAAAAAAAAAAAGATGGATTGGGCCATCAACTATCCATTTTTCGCATTTGATTAGATGCACTGGGGAACAGGTGTTGTCATTTATGTTGCTGATCGCCTGCTTATGTCACCAGGCTGTTGCCCAGGCAACACTGACACACCTAGATGGTTTATCTATCACAATCACATGCAGGCTCTATGCCACTCGCAGAACACAATAGATTTAAAATATTCAGATTTAGACAGACATTATTTGTGGAAGTATGCAAGAAGAGTTCTAAATCAAAACTTTAATAGTTAGTAGTTTTGAATAATTATTCCATTCAAAAGTGAATAAAGACCACATTTAAGTTGATACGATTGGTGAGATCACCAGCCTGTATCATTCGCTGTCTCTTCTTAGCCAAATCAGCCCTAACAAATCCATTTCTCATGCAAATAATTTGTGCTCTATAATTACCTTCTGAGTGAGATTGCACAAAAGCATTTTTATTTTCTTTTTTTTTTCCACTTTACTTTGGGTACAATAATTAATGAGAGCACTATGTTATTTCTTGGAGCAGATATTTTTAATGACAGTAGCAACAATATGGTGTTCTGAAAAAAATAAATAAATAACACCTCACTTTATCTTGTGAGTTTTAAAATACAACAGAGATTTAAAGGGGTAGTTCATCTAAAATGGCCAATATTATTTACTTTGTTACTTAGACCCATATAACTTGGTGCGCAAAAGGTGAAGTCTTTTAAAGAATATTCTGCCCATTCTTTTTAGCATAATGAAAGTGAATGAGAACTTAAGATGGAAATCTTTTCTCTAAATCAGTTGATTCAGTTCACAAAACGGGTCTGAATGATTCGTTCACCAATTAGTCTATAGTTCTCTAAAGTGAAAGTCGTGACATTTGCCAAGTATGGTAACCCATACTCGGAATTGGTGCTCTGCATTTAACCCATCCAAGTGCACACACACAGCAGTGAGAAGTGAACACACCGTGAACACACACCCGGAGCAGTGGGCAGCTATATCCAGTGCCCGGGGAGCAACTGGGGGTTCAGTGCCTTGCTCAAGGGCACTTCAGCTATGGGTATTGAGGGTGGAAGAGAGCGCTGTTCATTAACTCCCTACCCACCTACAACTCCTGCCAGCACCGAGACTCAAACCTGCAACCTTCTGGTTACAAGTCCAATTCTCTAACCATTAGGCCACACCTGAGACCCCCCCTCCCCAGTTCTTATTCTAATTCTAATTCTTAATTCACTAAAAACTTGTATGGATTTGAAATACTTATATAATTCACTAATATAACATATAAATCCTATAGACAATTTAATGATAATTTCATGCCTTTTTAGCTCCTTTTTGAAACCAGTAAATTATTAAAATTTCTTCTCATTTTCCACAGAAGGAAGTAAGTCATACAGGTTGGGGTGACATGAGTGTGAGTAAATGTTTATATATATATATACATATATATATATATATATATATATATATATATATATATATATATATATATATATATATATATATATATATATATATATATAATATATATATATATATATATATATAGTCACTGTACTTTTGTCTTTGACACTGACACTTACTTCTACTTTTACCTCGTTAAAGACAAAATTATACCTACATGCAGTGAACTTGTTTATACTGTTTATTATGTTGGTATACTTGTTAACTATGAGTGCGCTTTTCCATATTTTTGCCCTGACTTGACAATGACACTGCTTTGAAACTGAATTTTCTATGTAGCACCATCCAACTGAATCTGTATGCATGATGCCATACTCATATGTATGTGTGTGCGATATGCTTGATAACACTTGCCTGGTAATTAATTTCTCCAATAGAAGAACAGCAATTCTGTTTGAAAAGAGACTAGTAAAACTGCATCCCCATGTATCCTCATGTATACATGCAGGAAACCTCTCTGTAGTGTGATACCTGCAGTCTTTCATTTATCAGCCCTTACCTCAGTATGGGAGGGAAGATATCCACACACACACACACACACACACACACACACATGAATGCATGCACACACACATGCCGTTCAGGTTGACATAAGATAAATATGAAAGAATCCAGGCCCAGAATTCCAAGCAGGGCGCTACTGATTTGGCAGTCTTTCACCACAGAGATTTTCCCTCATGGGGTGTGTGTGTGTGGAACCTCTGTCAATGATAAGCCCTATGGACAATCTTCAAAATGAGGCATCCAGTTTTGGTCTCCAAAAAATAATCCTTGATATCTCTGTGTGTGTACGTGCATGTGGACCCTGAACGGTAGAGTAATTGAGCGATTGACTAAATGCTTAGAGGGCAGATGAATCGCGGTTGGACCTGGATAAACCCAGGATGAATTCTCCAACTTGTTTATCATCCCCTTTTCTGCTCCTATCCATCACTTTCCTTTCAAATCGAACATATTAATCTGTCGCTTTTCCATCACAAATTAGAAACAGCACCAAAACAAACACAGTAACTGTGCTATACTGTATTTTGACTATTAAATTTTATTTGGCCGTCAATAGAATATAAACAGGTGGAGGAAAATCTTTCAGAAAGTCAGCATCATTGTTTAAATCATCAGTCCGGAGAGAACAGACAAAGGAAACCAGACACAAAGTGACATTCCTCTTTGTGATTGAGAGAGAGAGAGAGAGAGAGAGAGAGAGAGAGAGAGAGAGATGGAGAAACAACACAGTGTGCGGTTGAAATGCAGATATGCGGAGGAGTTTGCTCATCTCTTCTTTGAAAGTTGTTAAGTCAGAGTTTCTGTGAAGTTCTGAGGTTTCATCATACTGTGCAGACATCTCAACTTTGTGTAGGAGAAGAGGAGATATCAGATGATCCGACTTTTCTGGAAGTCCCTTTTTATCAATCTCAGATAACGCTGATATCAAACAACCATCAGACAGTATGGAATAAAGGGATTTCACATTCAAAAAATTTTAAATTTCATCTCACTAGGTCACCATTTAGAAGGTTAAACTTCTGAAGGCTTTCTGAATATCACTTAGATGTTCAGGATATCTTTCTTGATATTTTATTTTCTTTAAAGGTGAATGTTTTCAATGTTAAAATACTTCTATCCCAGCTTAATATACAGTGACATCTATAAGAAAGCCATTTGGAGGGCTCCCCCTGAAAATTGTATATACTCCAGAGCAATATCTTTATTTATTAAAGGATTAGTATCCTTACTAGCTCCACACAGCAACATGGTTCAGGCAATGTTTATGATGGGATTTTTTTTTTTTTTTTTTTCTTATACCAAATTAAATTTTTAAACACAGAATTGAAGTCAAAAAAGAAGCATTTAAATTAAAAAAATTTTCTCAAATTTGAATGATAAACCTTTAAAGACAGACCTACTGTGAGCCAAGAGGTTGTTAATTGATGGCGTATTCTTTTGTTTAAGACAACATTATTTCAACTTATTTAGTAAAGAATTGTGTTCCTGGTGAAAAAACAAAAGCAACATTGCCTATGGAAAATATGCATAATATGCAGACTTTGCAGTAAACTGAAAACATATCCTTCGATCCATTCATTCCCCAAACTGCTTATGGGGAATAATAATATTTTTAATATACTAATACCACTTCTACTAGCCTATTACTAATAAATTATTAATATTAATATTAGTTTCTTTATTTTATTAAATTATTTTTTTGCGCAGTCATTTGACAATAATAAAATAATAATTAGTGAAATATTTATTGATTGATTGATTGATTGATTGATTGATTGATTGATTGATTGATTGAGAACGCACCTTTAGCCCTTGAGACTGGATGTACTAGACGTGCAGATCTAGCGACATGGACTTATATCCAACACGGATGGATCCAACTGCTGCAATAGCATAAAACTTTCCTGATATTTTAATAACAAATACAAAAGAATGAGATAAAGCATATTTCGTTATTTTTTAAACTTAGAAGGGTTCAAGTTGAGCAGATGATTTTACCATCATTGTCATCGTCAGAGCTCACTTACCCAGTACATTCAGCATCTGCTCATATTCAGGATCTCAAACATATTCTCAAATCTATCGTTTTCAACATCTTTAAAAACAACATTTTGATTGCTGCCAGCTTATTCACCACATTCACCATCAAATGACAGTGACACTTATATCTCATTGCCTATAGTAATTGCTCTGCAGTAAAGTCATTCTAGCTAGCAAAATTTTTGCTGATGATATTCTTTTTTTTAATGCCTGTGGTAATTATGAGTGAAACATCACAACATTATTGTCTATCAAACAGTGCCACCTTGAGGAATAAAGGTGAAATACAGTATTGAGTCATCAGATATTTAATTATTGTTAGGCAGGAAAAAATAAATACTTTTTTGTTATATTGTTCATAATCAATACATTGAGGAATACTAAGAAAGTTGGTGTCTCACTTAAAAATAAAAATAAAGCAAGGAGAGGGTAGTGAATGACGTCCCAGGTATGCAATTAAGGTCTAATCTAGTTAGTTTGTGCAATTATTTGGTGTTGCTACTGCCACATAAATTACACACTTCACCTTTAAAGGGATCATATGATGTGATTTAAATTCTTCTTTTGGAGTGTTACAAGCTCTTGGTTCATAAAGAAGATCTGTAAAGTTGCAAAGACTAAAGTCTGAAATCCAAAGAGATATTCTTTATAAAAGTTAAGACTCGTCCATGCCCCCCTAAAACGACTTGTTCTAACACGCCCCCCCACATATCTACGTGGGAATATTTGCATAACGCCGCCCAGATGTTCACACAAAGAAAGAAGGCGTACCTTTTATTCTCGTTGTAGTATAGTTGTTGCCGCCACCATGTCGTATAGACGCTGTGTGTTTCACTGTGAAAATATCTGCTTTGACGATATCCGCTTTGTCATGACTGGAGCTGATCCATGCTGGTCACTGAGGAAATACATCAACTTTGCACTGTGGATCGCCAGATCGGCTTTCACCATGGACGAAGCGGAGTCCAGCCCGGGGTCGTCACATGTGGTTGCTGCAAACCCAATGGACGCTCCTTCGTAGAATCTCCTTCGTTCTCAAGCTGCCCGCCTCTGCTCACTCAAGCTGGCCACCGCTCACTCTAGACCGCGGCTCACTCTAGGCCTCCGGCATCCGCTCACACAAGGCCGTGGTGTGTGATGCTGTTTTGTTGAGAAAGCGAAACTACTTTGTTTGGCCTTCCAAAAGAGGATGTGACTAAAAAATCATGTTTATATCACATTTATAATGTGTTTAATGTTTATGTCTCATCGCTCCGGCCGGACAAGGCATCACAATATGTTAAGGGGTGTAACATTTCCTTCACACGCTTGAGGTATTCAGCCAATCACAACGCACTGGATAGCTGGGCTTGTAAAAATCGACGTGTTTCAGAAGGCGGGGCATAGAGGAGAAACAATAATGTACAGTATGTGGAAAATAATGTGTTATTTTAACCTTAAACTGCATAAACACATTTCATTACACCAAATACACAAAATAATCTTCTTTTTAGCAGCATAATATGACTCCTTTAAGAAACAGAAACATGATAATGTCCAGTATGATGTGAGCAAACTCCTATGAAGTTAATAATTTGCTTTTTACACACTCATGGGTAATTGCAAGGAACACTGTTTTGTTTACTGTCCTGCAGCATCAGACTATTATGCTCCAAAGGTCTCACTTAAACACGATGACAGTCATTATGGCTTGAAGTGCTGGACATGAATGATAATTTAAACCATGTGTTGAGAAATATGTAATTATAAGCACATTTACAATGTTGATCATCTTCATTTGGTTTGTTAAGACACAAATCAACGGCACACAGTATTTAAGAAGTAATTCAAAGCTGCTAATGGAGTGTTGAGTTTACAAATGACCGCACTTTAAGGATGAGTGGATTTTAATGGTTATTTAAGGGCAAAAACAGACCTTGACAAGCAATTTGTAATGAAGTGACAATAAAGTTTAATGGCACAGATGATCATTGTCTTTTTTGGTAAAAATTGGATAATCAACAAACTATGTTCTGAGCAGTCAATGCATTATTTGCTATGTCAGTGTGGTCATGTGTAATAGCATTTGGAGTGTAGGTGTCATCAAATCAGTGTCATGTCACATCACGTCAGAAAGGTGCTATCCGGTAACACTGTATCTTAAAATAATTATTTATAAAATTAGGCAATAAATGAATGAATAAACTCATAAATTAATAAACAAATAAATAAATTTAACACTGCTGGCAAACACTGCTCTGGATTTTCCTTCTATTTCTTTTTCTTCTTTTCCCTTTTTTCCTTCTTTGTTTTATTCTTTATTACAGTATATTTACATTTTAGGAGATCACCAGAACAGATTTACATAGAGTTTCCAGGAATGGACAAGCACTTAATGCAACAAGCTGTGTGCTTGTGGCATGATGTAATTGTTTTAGTGATTTAATCTTGTAAATATGCAAATAAGAACGTTAACCCAAGATATACTGTTATGTGTAATATATTATGCTATTATTTACCAAGTTTAATTTGGTGTCCGAAGTGGGTACTCTTTAACACTAATACAAATTTTGCTCCATATTTAGTTTATTATTTGCAGGCTGTTTGACTGGCATGTTAAACCACCAATCACACTTAGAGGCGTGGCTGTTGTTCTACTTGAAACAAAATTGCTTGATTCAATTTCCCAAACCTCATAAACTCTGGTAAGTTCTTTATCAAATTATTATTTTTTTACTTCTTTTAAAGAGTTAACACGATTAAGCTCAGATTTTTTAAATATCGCTTTTAAAATATAATGCATTCAGAAGATCTTAGTTTTCTTTATTGTTTCAAAATATACGATGCAGCAGGTAAGGACACATCTGTAATGTTTAAAAAAAAAAGGCCTATTTATTTATTTGTTTATGTATTAGAATATATATGCAGTCTAGGGGAGTGACTTGTTTATTTTTAGCACTGAATTAAATAACGGTATGACAAACTTGAAGGCATATTCAGAATGGGAAGGATGTCTGCCATGTTGGCATTGTGACCAGTATGTATAATGTGACCCATGTTGCAGGAAAGGAACAACCCATAAGCACTGTTCCTGTGGCCACGTGGCATAATCTTGGTAGATGCAGTAGGCATTCTGGGTATTGTTCTTCTACTGTTTCATGAATACTGCATATTTGGATATTCCATTCATTGGATGTATTGCTTTTTGCATGTAGGGAAGTACACATATTTGAGGAGAGAGGTGTTTGACCTCATCATGTTTCAGGGTCACTGTCAGGGCATAATGTGCTTTTCAACTTTTAAGAGGTCGATACAGTCTCATTTCAAACAGATAGACTCATGTATAATGAAAGTAAAGGTGGGTGATTTTTTTTAAAGCTCTGAGCTGGTACATATGCACAGTTTTTAACCTATATTTCACCTTACAACTGTGCACATATTCATTCAAATTTTACACTGCCTCAATTATAAATGTCCATCAGCTTGACTTTTTATAATTGAGGTCTTTAATGCTGTCTAAATACTAAATAGGTCCTCTGATATGGTCATAACAGACACCATTAAAGCCTGTGTTTCGGTAAAGATACTGTATCTCATAAACCGTGCCTCTAACTCTTTAATTTCAGTGTCTTCTAACAGATTGTTTTACAGGTGCACACTGCACACGCTTCCCGCCTAATGGCCAATTAACCACCTCAACCACGCGGGAGGAGAAAGTGTCACGATTGGATTGTTTAATAATTTGTCTACGATCTTAACTACCTCAACATGCACACAACTGTTTTTGTGAGGGATTTAAAGGAATAGCTCATCCAAAAAATGAAAATCTGCTGACAATTTACTTCTTAGACCATCAAGTATGTAGATGAGTTTGTTTCTTCACTGGAACAGATTTGGAGAAATTTAGCATTAGATCACTTGCTCACCATTGGATCCTCTGCAGTGAATGGGTGTCGTCAGAATGAGAGTCCAAACAGCTTATAAAAACATCACAGTAATCCACAAGTAATCCACACCACTCCAGACAATTAATGTCTTGTGAAGCAAAAAGTTGTGTGTTTGTAATAAACAAAACAACCATTAAGACATTTTAAATTTAAAAATAAACTGTTGCTAACAGTCCTCTATCCATAATATTGCTTTTCTCCAGTAAGAAAATTCTCTTGCCTGAATCAGGAGAGAAATACTTTGCACAGGTCAAGCACCGTTTATGAGTGAAAGCAGTCCAAAACAGTTCTAAAAAAATATATTAGTGGATTTTGGTGTGAATGGACAACAGGAGATGTATGAAGCATTATTATGAATTACGGACTCATATTTTGCCCAGATGCTGAGTTTAAAGTTAAAAGATTTTAATGATAAATTTGTTTCTTATAAACACGCAGCTTTTCACTTCACAAGACATTATTTGATTGACTGGAGTTGTTTGGATTACTGGTGGATTATTATGATGTATTGATTAGCTTTTTGAACTCTCCTTCTGACGGCACCCATTCACTGCAGAGGATCCAATGTATTTCTTTTTGGGTGAATTATTCCTTTAATATATAAATTAGCTTTATTTCTAATATTTGTTAACATTTTCAACATCATTCAGTGGCCTGATCATGAACAAGGAGTTATTCATGAGTTCAGTCCACTTCCGGCAATGACTTGACAAAAAGTTTGCTCATGCATTTAATGAGGACATTACTGCTGGGTTTCGGGAGTGACTTATTGTTGCAGTCATGTAAATTTGGTCCGTTGGTCCGTTCCATACTAACATGATCTTTAAAGCTAAGATCGACTGAACTCTCAATTTCCTTTTGCTGTTACTGTCCGTTCGATGAGGAAATTAAATTGAACACATATTATTTCAAGTAAAATGAGGTATAGTTGCCACAATCACTCGGGTTTCTCTCTCGCTCATCCACCTGCCCTTTTCCTCCATATTGTGTTAATTAATCTAGTGATGGTATCCTGAGCAATAATTCCCTTGTTTAATGAGATGAGCTGTGTGTAAGTTTTTATTGTTCAATGGTGAGCAGAGAGCCATATTTCCAATTTGTCCTCTCATTACGATGGCAAATGTGCCTGGCTTCAGTCATAGGGTGACAGTAGTAGGCACTGAGCTTGAATAACTCTTCTGCATTAGAGGTTAATATCTCTTTCCTTGTGACAGGGACTGGTTATAGTTACATGAAACTGTGAGAGCACTGGTAGAGATGCCATCTACATGTGTCAGATCCACTCTGTGTCACAGGATTTTGAAGAGATACAGTTCCTATTCATTTGCAGTGACTGATACGTGACTCACTCTCTCCACTGTAACTAGGAGAGTTGTGCACCAATCAGAACTGAAATGCAAATACTTTCTATGTTCCAGTTCAAGTCCCGAAATGATGTAACAGAAAGAAAGTAGAATTTGAATTAAGGATACAGCTGCTTCAGTATAGTATATATATATATACTATATACACGATAGACAACAAAACCAGTCATAAGGGTTTTGTGGTCAATTTCTCGAAATTTAGATTTATACATCATAGATTTATATATATATATATACCCCAGGCACATCATAGATTTATATCTTATATATTTGATCAAAATATATATTATTAAATATTGTTACATATTTATATATATATATATATATAAAGAATTTTTTACTCCTGAAATATTTTCATATATATATATAACAAATATGTTGATATATATCTATATATATATATATCTATATATATTTTATATTTTATTTATTATCAGATTATTTTTTTTTACCAGGGACCTCTGGTTCAGTTGTCATGGAACGATTCAATTCTTAAATTGAGAACTTTGCCCGACTAGCGCAATTCAGGTGACTAGCCAAACACTAGGGGTGTAAATCGGATGGTTCGTCACGATACGATATGATATCGATTCTCATACCCAGCGATACGATATTTGCCGATACCTAATTCTAAGATACGATTATGATTCAATTAGATACAGGAGTATATCGATCGATATATCGATATTATGATAATATATACCTATTTTAAACAACCACCTACATTTTTATTAACTCACAAATGCAACCAAAATATATAACAAGAACATTTATCTGAAAATTTTACATTCTGTACCTCACTCGGGACATTCACAACAAAAAAATAGGCCTACACATTTTTTTTAAATAATAAAGAAAATAAACCAATTGGAAAAACAATTCTGGCTGCTACTATGGGCTCAGTGCTAAAAATCTTTTCTACAGATAACCAAATTACAAGCAAGAGCAGAAAATAACTACAATACAACAAAGACACAAGTTCAATAAACAGTGCTTTTCAGGTTTTTCAGCTCAGTCAAAAATAAATTTCCAGGTACATTACAGAAATGTAATAGGCTAATCAAATGTAAAATAACTGCACAGTCTTCACCGTATAAATTAAATATAGATCAATCATTTCTGATGTTATAACGGTTATTTAGTCAGGAGCAGTGAGCACTTGTATTTTTCTTTGACAGCATTAGATTTATTATTAGTTTGTTTTCACTTTAAGAACCAAGCACGGATTTAATATACACATGCCTTTTATTTCTGAACTGTTTACGTTAAGACATATGCCTAACGACTGTGTTTACTAGGATATTCATCAAAATGCGCATTTTGATTTAATTTTGTCTGTATTTATTCATCCATACATAAAAAAAGTGGAAGAGAGAGCTCGATTTAGTTTTCACGTGGTCTAGACGCGGCTGTCTGTGTGCGTGCGCACGCTTCAGATGTGTGCGGTGAAAACTTCTCACACAGCGCTCGACTGTTCCACCAACAATCCCGAGCATCTTTTATGGCTCACCTTGTGCCTTCGGGCAAGAGCAGTCCTTATATCGAGTCCTGATACGCGAGTTTGAGCGAGAATGCACGCGTTGGTGGTAATGCATAGATGGACATTATGTGAAAATGTGGACAGTGCCAAATAAGGTGCCTATTTATACTACAGATATCGATATTTTACGTGTGGCATCGATGCATCGTATCGTCAGACATCGTAATGATGTATCGATCCATATCGATGAATCGTTACACCCCTACCAAACACACCCACATACCATGACAAATGGGTGTGCAATAGTTCACAGCGTGTGTACTTGTTGGGTGTCTTCATTTAACACTGTCTGTCTTTGGTTTTCTTAAGTCTGCGTTGCCCTCTAAGCCCTATTATTGTCTGCTGTATCAGAAGTGTCATGGCAGTGAGGGTGTGAATAAGTTCCCTTTCAAGGGAACTTCGAACTGCGTCCTCTAGGGGTCGCTATAGGGAATGCCTCGTCGTGACTCGTGTCTGAAGTATACACTGAAAAACACCAACAACATGTTGGCCAGCGACAGCCCATGACGTCACTACCAGTGCGACTATAGTATAAATAGGCACCAGGAGAACACGTCATTCTCTTCTTCATCTTCATTGACAGTTTTTTTTGAAGCGTACAGCATTTAGGAGTGCATGTTTCTCGCCAGAGGCTTTGCTCTGATACCTGCAGTTCACGTACTGTGGGTGTGTGTGTGTGTAGTGAAGAGCAAGTGCGTTCAGCTCTCGAGGGAGTTGGATGCGCTCTGCTGCGCTCATTGTGATGCATTCGCAGGACTACTGAGGGGATGTGAGTACTGTATTTTACCATTTACCCCGAGTTTGTAGACAACATTTACATGAGTGCGTTCGCCTCTCACTGGAATAGTGATGCATTCGTGGCAGCAGTTTTGCTTGCGCTTGATTTCTGTGGTAATCTAGCGGGTGGGTGGAGTGTGTTTATCCCCCGCGGGAGCTGAATGCATGCTGCACATTGTGTCGCGGTGAGAACATGGAAAGGATCTGACGGGAAATTTCTCCCTATCATTAATGGTCAGATGGTTTATATCATGTCCTTCTCAGATAACCACATTATGCTGCACTCTGGCTTGAATTTTTTTTTTTAAATAAAACATAAAAATCATTCTCATCCACATTCACAGATTCCAGCATACTAGTTATGCCAACATCGAGGGGATGTGTGAGAATGGTTATGAGAAGATGGCACCTGTTAAAGAGAAGTTGCCTTGCTATCTCTCCATGGGGGAAGCATCTTCTCCTAAGATGTAAGTCTTTTAGGATACATCTTGCCTTACAAACTTTGATACCTCTGTTGAGACAGTGGTTGAGAAGTTCAGGGAGGCGAAGGCGTGCTCAACGGCATTCAAATCCTTTGTTCCACAAAGGTCCAGGTGTGAACCTGTACAACCCAGAGGTCCTGGCTCTTCTCGATCTGAGGATCAGAAATGGGCACAGAAGGATAGTGTCATGGCTCGCGCCCCTCCCCCGCCTACGGGTAGGAGGAATCACGGGTCAAAGGGAGGTAGGCAAGATAAGAGATGTGATCCAGACGACGTGTCAGTGCTTTCGTCCGGATTAGAGTGATACTTGAGTATCTACTTATTTCGTTCAAGGGGTTCAACATCTGCCTTATCTTCCCCTTCCTAATTCCCCTGTAACCACCATATCTCCACCTGACAAAGGTTAGGTGGGAACTTCCTGCATTATGTTCCTATGCTGGACCTATGATGTTTGGTTGGTTCTACGGCTTCATAGTAACCACCTTACTGATGGTCCAGCCTGGAGGCTTCTTTGGGTCACCTCTTGAGCGGGGATCCAGCACGGGAACCATGGTGGGTGAGTATGATCCATTCTATATATATATGTATATATGTATTAATGTGCTGATTGGTTATGTGTATAATCCTTCTGTGAGATTTCTTTGCAGTATTTTTCTGGGACCTGTGTGTTTCTGGGTTTCTGTCCTTTCTAAGGTAGGTCCTCTGTGAACAACCCCCTTGGCTGGATTCAGAAACCAGGTGCTCGACTTGCAGTGTTACTTCACTCGTCGATACTTCACCAGCCAGTATAATAGCCCTGGTTCTGGCTTCATGCTTCCTGGATCATGCGGCCAGTTCATAGGCTTCTGCGGGAGCCTTCTTGATCATCAGGCCCCTGGTACGGCACTTTCTAAAATCCTGCACGGTAAGGGTTACACCTTCAGCTTCGTTCCCTTTCTCTGAGTTGGTTAGACCCAGGTACCTTGGGCTCCACTCAACCAGTGTGTCTCTAGTAACACACTTTCAAGCATCACTCCCCCCATTATTGTAAAACTAAGGAGGACCGGCTGGGTCGCCCTGAGGGGCTTCCTGGTCACCTGGATATCCCTTCTTGCTGACGCACCGGTCCACGCTGGTATCCTCTTCCGGGAAGTATAGGTGGCATTGCGAGAATCTTCTTGTATATGCTGTCTCAGGCAGTGCTCCCCTCGCCTCAGAGGATTTTAGCTTGCCTCTCCCGTTCGGTTCTGCACCTACTGCTTTTTCTCCAGCATTATTACCATAGATCAAGTTGATGACTTTCAAACATATTGTTTTTGGGATGCACCAGTCCATCTATGAGCTGCTCTTTCAGAGTGCCACGAGAGCCCCTTAGAACAGTGCCTTAAAATCCATGTTATGGTAAGTGTGCATGTGAAGTCTTTGCGCACTTTCTAAAATCCACACTCTGGTAAGTTTGCACGCTAGTTCTCTGCATTCTTTCTAAAATCCTATATGGTGAGGGCTTTGCACAGTTGCTTTGTGCCCTCTCTTGAGCTGGTAAGCCCCATTCATCCTGGGTGCCACTCCACCTATGTATCCTCAGGATACCTATTTGAACAGGGTGTTGCTACTAGGGATCTGTTGAGACAGTTCATTCAGCTAGCTTATGCAAGAGCAAGCGGTATCCCCTGTGTAACAGGTCAAGACTTAGTATAATGCTAGGCTCTTGGTCATATCCCTTTAAATCTATCTTGATTCCAAGCCTTGAGCTCTACCCCGGGCCCAGGAGTCTGGCCCTAACAGGTAAGTTTGGGTATGTAGCCTAGGCCTTTGGCCATAAGGGATAATGTCAAGGACAGCCGTCTAACGTCCCAGTGCAACTCCCATGGAAATGGTAGAGTTGGTACTTAGTGCTCACCATGGTTCTGACTTGCACTCCCCTCAGCATGGTGGTGTGGGTATACTGTTCCCCATAGCGACCCCTAGAGGACGCAGTTTGAAGTTCCCTTGAAAGGGAACGTCTCAGGTTACTTATGTAACCATGGTTCCCTGAGTAGGGAAATGAGACACTGCATCCTCTAGGTTTCTTGCCATGCTTTGGATGCAAGCTTTAGACGAAGAAGTGAATGACATGTTCTTCCGGTGCCTATTTATACTATAGTCGCATCGGTAGTGACGTCATGGGCTGTCGCCGGCCAACATGTTGTTAGTGATTTTCAATGTATGCTTCAGACACGGGTCACGATGAGGCATTCCCCATAGCGACCCCTAGAGGACGCAGTCTCTCGTTCCCTACTCAGGGAACCATGGTTACATAAGTAACCTGAGATGTTTTCTCTTTCCTCACATGTTTCAGGGTGACACAACACTGCTGTACCTGCTCTGTGGATGTGTGTGAGTTTGTTTCCTGACTTGGAAGCAAAGAGCTTGTTACAGATCTCCCTAGGAGATGCCTGGGGAAAGGTATGCGTGAATGTGTGTGTTTTTGCATGCGTGTTTGTGTCTGTATGTGAGATGCGTCAGAGCAGGGTTCTTTAGCAATCAGACTTTGTACTGGTCCCCTATCAGTCGCTGTGCTTCATATGAAGAATGCCCATGCATACTGATTCACTCATTCTCTCTATCTTCACATTACTATCTCTCTCTCCATCGCCCCACTTAGTTTTATCTGTCTATCATGCTCTCATTTAACCTCTTCACCTCTTCAATCCTTTCACCTCTTCTCTCATTCTGTCCTTCTCGCTCTACAGTATTTATATATTTTTTTTCTAACATTTATCTCTATCGCTGAACTCTATGTTCTCACCTTGCCACTGTAAACCTCTTTTTTTCCATTCTCTTTTTTTAGTTTCATAATTGTATCCTCTCTCTTTCTCTCTTTCTGCCTCTCTACAAAGACACTTCAGTACCCAAATTGCTTGAATCGCCTTGCGGCTCTTGTTTCAAAGTTTTGAGTGGTCGCTGTATTTCATTCACGCTCAGAAAAGCAGATGAGGGTTTCTGAAATGTGCAACAAAATGACATATAAATGAAAGCATATGAAATGGAATTGAGTCCTGTCAGAGCGGGCGGGAGAAAGCGATTGGCTATCTTATTAAATTCATTCCTGATAGATTCTTATAATGCACACAGTTGATTAGCTGTTACTTGTACTGCATACTTATGGCCAGTAAGTATGCTGCTGTGCTGTCACGTATGGGCAATCTTGGCATTTGAAAATATAAACACTAAAGATTAGTGTTTATGCTGCAAGATCCCCTAGCTGCTTTTGTGCCTCAGATATTTATTTTATGAACCAAAATGTGATAGCTTTGAAACTGATATAATTTTTCCTTAGGAAATAAATAGCACTGGATTATGTGACCAATTTCCATGTAAAAAAGATTCACATGCACTCAAGACAGTTTGTGCTTTATTTATAGTTATTTGTAAAATACATCAGCAATTCATTTGAAACCATTCAAAGTTTCAACTATGTTTTGTTCACAAATGTAACCTGTGCAATTTAATTGGGTAAATCAACAAGTAATTTACTGTTTTTAAATGAATCAAGAGTGTTCTGAAATTTTTCATTTGTTATCATTGTGAGTAACCTTAATGCCATAACATGCCATATCACCATCTGCATGTGGGATGGTATCTCCCACACAGACTCAAGGGTCATATAATTCTACAGTGTAATGAGTGCTTAATGACTTTTTACAATTCTTTTTAAAATTATTATTTTATTTCAGATTTGTATGTTTTTATACTGTCCAGAGGCCCATGTTCCATAGATCTGTCCCTGCTTCTAAAGGGTCATTTACAGCGACAAAGTGACTGAAAATCATTCGTTTTAATGAAAGTTCTGGCAGAAAGAACAGAGCTTAACATTATCTTACTGAGCAGCGACATGATGTGGCAACTACCATTGACAGTACAGGATACACCTCCTGATACAGTTGGATACCATGGCAGACTAGAAACCAACAGCATGGTGACTTGGTGACCATAAAAATGTTAAATTCCTGAATGTGTGTTTAAAATAAAATGATGGAAATTAGTTTACACATTAAAAAAATATTATTGAAATATTTTTTTTTGTTCAATATTAAATAGACATATTAACAAGTTTATTTATTTAATATTTAACAGTAAAATAATAAATAATTTAAAAATAACAAATAAATACACATACAGTATTTAATTAAAGCTTTTAGCATTGAACATACTTTGTCCTTGTGTATTTGCTTTTTTAATTATTGAATTCATAAGTTGATAATTGATTCCATCATTTTAATTAAAAAAAATAAAAAATAGAAATGACAAACCAATACATTATAAAATGACACAATTAACCAAAATTAACAAATAAATAGCACACGCAAAAATATTAAACTATAAAAATAAAAAAATATAAAAGTAAATAAATTCAATATTGCTTGCAAATAAATGGATTATCCACATTCCTTTCGTCTCATCTCCTATCGTCTCATCTGCAAATTGAATGGATTATCCACATTCCTTCGATTAGGCACATCTGCCTCATCTGCATTGTGGTATTGTTTTCTCCACAAAGGACACCACATTGCCATTAAATTTGTCTACGATTAGGCAACTCAGAATAAAAAATAATAAATCAAGCATAAAACTCATTATAAATCAAAATACAAACAAAACACACAACTCACAAACATAAAACATATTATCTATTTATTTATTTATTGTTTAAATTTTTATTATTATTATTATTATTATTATTATTTATTATTTTTTTTTTTTTTTTCAAATTGGTCTACTGTATGTAGCTTAATGTGTAGTTTATAGTGTACCTAGTGGCATTGCTAGGTTTTCTGGGAACCTTTAAACCTAGAAATCGATAAAGCCCTTGCGATGCCCCTGAACATGACAGTATGATATAGAAATTTTTGTGAATCTGAAGGCAGACAGGTCTCAATAAAGGAAAAAAAAAAAACTTCCATTTGAAGAAAGGCAGAGGGTCAGCAGCTTTGCCTGTAGTGCATAGCCTGCAAACCAAACGTTTTGGAAGAGTTTAACCTGCCTTGAAGCTTTGTATTGCATAACCTTCACTTTACTTGTCTGATAGAGGGTTTTGGACATGTTCAGCTGTCAGAAATCACACGCAACTGGAAAGTGTCAGCTGGAGAGGAGGGAAGAGAGAGAGGGCCCACCTGACAGAGCTGAAGCTATTTGAAGTTTTGCCCGTGTTACTGGCAGACAGATCAAAGTGTTGAATGACAGGAGGACGCCTGTAGGAGAAAAATAGAGAGAGAGACACACAAAATGACAGAGCAAAGAGAAAGTTTAAGTAATTCACTTGACATTAACTCTGTTTTAAGTTTTTGTATGAGTTTATTTCTTTATTTTGTGCAGTATGAATAAATATTTTGGAGTGAGACATGACCGTGGTGGCACAGTGTTGGGTGCAAATAAATATTTGGTGATATCAAACTTACTCGCACTCTCTTTTTCCCTCTCTCTTTTTCTTTCTCGCTCTTCCCACGTCCTTCTTACTCTTGTTTTATTAGCAGATATTCAATCATCTGCTATGGTGATGTTTCTTCCTTGTTTATTTATTTATTTATTTTTTAGTTTTGATATTTGTAGCGTTGACACATTAATTAGTGTGCTGACAGCATGCTGTGCAGTGCACAGTGAAGAAGTTGTATTTTAAATTGATCCTTTTAAACAGTTTTTGTTTGCAGACGGACGTACTGTACAAGCATTTGACCATTGTGTTGAGACTTGTGCTTTGCATTGAGCGTCTTGTGCAATGAGAGATAGGGCTTGGTATCGATACTCATTTCCAGATTTGAACCGTTCACAAGCTCTTGATTCAATTCCAGTTTTGAAGGGTTTCTTATTATTTTGGGTATATTATGGGTAATTGGGTAATTATATATATTTTTCATAAATCAAAGAAATGCATAGCTATTGCTGCAAAAAATACAGCAAATCTTCTAATCTGACATTTAGAAAATATGAATTATAAAATTTAACAACAGGGTCAAACTATATGCAGTTACTATTTATCTAACAGACTTTGTAAATGAATTATTTATTAAAGGAATAATGAAATAGTTTAATTAATTAAAAGTATATAGATATAGTTTGTTACTTTATCAGAACAGATTTGGATAAATTTAGCATTACTTTACTTGCTTTCCAGTGTATCCTCTGTGGTAAATGGGTGCCGTCAGAATGAGAGTCCAAACATCTTTTGAAGTGATAAGCTGAGTGTTGGCTCAAAAGAGTCATTTGTATTTTTTTTTTTATTTTTTTTTAGTAAATTATGATCACATTGAATTCGGACATTGAATTCGGACTGCAAAATTTGGCTGAGAGATTCTTGTTTGATTGGGGTATGTTAAACCCAAACCTATCCTATTTACTCAGGACGTCCTTTACTTCAAAAAGAACAAAACTCTGATGATATAGGTTAAACCTCTGATTTTATAAGCAAGTCCATTTGCACTTGATTGAATTTTATCAGTCGTGAAAAGTGGATGTTGGAGACTGTTAATTTACAATGGTGTAATGGCATTGGAGTTAATGTACAGTACCATAGCTTAGTATTTGCATTAAGTGACCACAGTGATTGTTGGCAAAGCCCTGGGCAAGTGTGCCTTTTGTATAACAATTTTATATTCACCGTATAAGCATGCTACATCAGAAACTTGCCTACATTGAAAGTGAAAGTGTAGTGACATACAGCCAAGTATGGTGACCATGGCCGGACTTACCAGTGGGCTTTAGTGGGCTGCAGCCCATGGGCCCCACCTTGTAGGGGGCCCTGGCTTTGCCCGTTTACGTTTATTTGATTTGTTTGTTATATGCCAGTCAGAATTCATAAATTATTAGCTGCATTTCCACTGCGCACGCAAGATCTAAATGGGCCAGCCGGGGCTACAGCTTTGTCCTGTCAGAAATTTTGGTCGCCCCACGTGAGGGTAAAGCACAGTTGAAGCACCGACTGAAGTCAGTGGTTTTCCCCCTCACTGCATCTGCACAAAAATAGAACTTCAACTATCTTTAATAGGCTACAGCAAGAAAGAAAATGAAAAGAGAGAGATCTTTTGATAAAATAATGATATTATCATGAGAAATGTGAACCATATCATTTTGCAATTAGTGATAAAGACAAACACGTCGCAAAATTCTAAATATTTAAGTTTTAAACCATGAAGGCGAGCCAGTGCATGCCACACAAACAATGTGCAAACTGCATGAGCATTATGCCCGTGAAGAAGTTTTAAACTCCAGTCAATTCATTAGGCTTCAGAAAGTGAAAGTAAAAACTGACCGAGCTGTCGGCATCTGACGCTTAACCTAAAAAGGCACCTAATTCGTGGTATTACCAGCCCGAGACTGAAACCCACAACCTTAGGGTTAGGAGTCAAACTCTCTAACCACTAGGCCACGACTTCCCCAGGACAGATATCACATACACATACACAGCCAGTGGAGACACAGAACGGCTGACGTTTACATTTTGGTCTCTTTATTCATTATTTAAACCCCGCTGTCTGCAACATTTGACCCTGACGATATTATGCTGTGACTTGCTGTCTTCTTCGATTGGCCTTGTTGCCAACACACAGCTGTACTTTCTTGGATTGTTCCAAGTGCTCCTTCAGCTGTGCTTTGAGTTCATGATGATGTTGTTCAGATCATAGCTGTGCTTTGATTGACTGTAAATGGATTGAAGTAAAAGAGACACTGGCATAGTTCTTATGGAACTATGTCTGTCTCAATTTTTTCTGTGTCATCATGTCATTGCAGATGGACTGGGTGATATATACAGATACAAATTACATTTTAAAATATATTAAAATATGAAACTGTTCTTTATGACTTCTTTTGTCTTCTTTAACAAGAGACCACAATTCTGCCTGCAGTTCAATGAGTTTGAAATGACAATCATTGTAGTTTGGGTATTTAATGTCTAGGGATGTTTAAATTAGTAAGATTATTTTATTATTCAACAAAAAATTTATAATATATTTTTGTGTCTTTATTGAAAACAGGGTGAGCCTGAACTTCAGCTTTCACCTTCCCCCAAAAAGTGTGTTTTTCTCTTTAAAAGTGAGTGTTTTACAGGAGTAGTTCTTCACAATCAATTGCAAACTTGCATTCAGGTCTGGCTACCTGGTTTTATTAAATGCTCACTTACCATAATCTAATCAGCTCCTGATGGATAAAGTAGTCTTATACTATGTTTTTTTTTTTTTTTTTTTTTTTTTCTAATTAAATATTGTGCTTCATTCTGAAATATACAACACTACAGAAATGTTCATTTTAAGGCAAAATCACTGTTCTATTGCAGTTTTTCCTTACTTCTTAGTGCTCTGTAATCATTCTGCATTAATTTGCTTTATTGCAATACCTTATTGCCTCTGTGTTTGGCAACAGTGACTCTGTGTCCCCTGCATCTACAGTGTAGTTAGTCTGTGTGTTGTGTCTTTATATTCTGTGCTCTGCTGTGTCTCGTGCAGTAATAAATAAGAGTGTCCTTACTGATGGGGTTGTATTAATCATCGGCTTTGCTGGCAGCCGGCAGATAAGCAGATTGATCCAAGGCCACCCTGGGACTGCAGACTGGCACCGTCCCATTCATCTCTCTCTCTCTCTCTCTCTCTCTCTCTCTCTCTCTCTCTCTCTCTCTCTCTCTCTCTCTCACACACACACACACATCTGGAGGACCAACCCATATTCCCTAGTCTACTATCAAGTCAGTAGTAAAATGAGGACCCACCAAAAAAAGAAAAGAAAAGAAAAAAAAGACAATTTCAGTTCCCATAACCGAGTCCAAGGCAAGCTGTCACGTTTTTTTATTCCAGTGAATATTTATCAGTGAAGGCTTATTTCTGAAAGTTGTTTTCTGTTATAGAAACACCGCTGAGACAACAAAAGTGCTGATCGACATTCTCACCTGGAAAAAAAAAGATACACATACAGTAATTGAAAACATGTTGATCCTATAGCCGGGCATGTTGTCACCATGGAACCTTTGCATTAAATAGATTATTTAATATTTAAAAATAATTAATATTTAATATTTCATGAAACATAAAACCTTTAATGAAAAACATGCAAAAATATAATTCTAATATCAAAATGTATATCAAATTGTATTTGTCACATATGTGACAGCTTACCATGGTTTAATTTTTTATTTTATTTTTTGGAAAAATACTCTTGCCCTAAGTATTGTTACTGTTATATTTTGTCAACTAAGTCAGTCAGTAAGATTTTTATTTTATTTTATTTTTTATTTATATACTTGTGCGCTGCTAACACAATGCTCTACCACTGAGCCACAGGAACTCTGTGAAAGAGGCTTCAGTGTCACCTTAATATGCTGATTTGCTGCTCAGTAAACATTTCTCATCCTTCTCCTCCTTCTCCTTCTTTATCATCATAATTTTGAAAACAGTTGTGCTGTTTAATATTTTTGTGGAAACTGATGATTTGTTCAAAAGAACAATATAATTTTTATTTGTAACTATGTAAAAGTTTTAACTGTTATTTTGATCAGTTTTTTTAATCACTTTTGATCAGTTTAATGCATCCTTGTGGCATAAAAGTATTCATTTCTTTAACAAATATATAAATTAATAAATAAAACAAGTAAGTAAATACATAAATAATCCTACTTTTAAATGGTAGTTTAAATGGTTTTAATGAAAAAGCAACAATAGCATAAATTAAGTAAATATTATATTTTTAAAGTGTCATACCAGGAGGAATCAAATCTTTATATATTTTATCTGTGTGTGTCAATGAGTGACACAATGCAGGGGTTGTTCTTAAAGGAGGGAGAGAGGGAGCTCTATTGAACAGCAGACTTAAAGCTCAAAGATGAAAAAAAGCACTCAGCACTGGTAAATTGAAGCAATTAAATAATAATAATAAAAAAATTATGATGCGAAACCTTCATAAAAAAAGAAAAAAAAAATGCAATTCATAATTACAGTTTAATAAATATTACCAAAGTAAAACATTTTCCAATGATTGAAATATTTTATAAGTAAACATAAACAAGGAAGGACAAAACAACTTGTTAACACAGCCTTGAAATTTAAAAGGGATGGACTCAAAAAACCAGGTTGCCATGGGAGCTGTTACTTTATGGACGTTGCTATTTGAAAAATAGTCAGTGGATTAGATGCTGCACCTTTGCCTAAAACATTGATTAGGCAGGACACTTTTTTTTTTTTTTCTCAAAATATGTAACATATAGTAGTTATAGAACTATAGTATAGTTCTCCTGCTTTTGAATGGCTTAAAATAACATTAGTAATGTATCAGCTGTATTGAACTGACATTGCTTTCATTTTCATTTCCATGTGCCATGTTGGCTCCGTGCTTTTGTTTCCCTGCCTCTTACAGCATATCTATTATTGTCAGTTATTATAACAACAGATTTATTGTAATCGGTTTTGTTTCTTTAAGAGTTTGTTTCCATGGTCATGTTATTTAAATGCTGTTTGCACCTGTCCTCGTTGAGCACCCTTCTCTACAGCTGCGCAGAGTGGAGTCATTACTATTATTTTTACAGTATATAATTATTGTCATCCAAGCCATCACTAGTTCTATTGCTCTTACTTAAAAGAATAGTTCACTAAAAATTAAAATCTGTAGAAAATATTTTTACCCTCATGCCATCCAAGCATTTCATCACTTGCTCATCACTTTACAAGACATAAATTGATGAACCGGAGTCATGTGGATTAGTTGTTTTTTTTTTATTTTTTTTGGTGAGCAAGCGATGTAATGCTAAATTTCCCCAACTCTGTTCTGATTAGGTTTTAATTTTTGGGTGAACTGTTCCTTATTCTTTTATAAGGTTTGGAATGACATGAGAGTTTTATTTATTTATTTATTTATTTAATATATGTAGCATACAATATAAACAGTGGCATGGTAACACATGTAGGTGGTATTGGACTTAAACTAAACTGGAAGAGCAAAGTGAGGAAGTTAGAGGTAGCAAAAGTTACAAACCATCTATGGCTTAGAAAAGAGATGTCAGTCCTGGCTGAGATCTTCACTCAACAGGATAACAATCTTACCCCCTAAGAAAACAGAGAACGCAGGAGAGAAAATGCAGAAAACCATAGATTACTATCATTTTCTGTTCTTTTTTCTTTTTTTTTTTTTTAACATGTGAATTGTAACTTGAAACATACAAATTGGCTATTTAGTGGACCGCAGTTAACCCCCACTGCACTACAGATGGAGTGACAATGAGCAGCCTCAAAATTGCAAATACCTCACACAGCAGGCTTCAGTCTCTATCAGCAGCTCTGTAGGCCTACGGATACAAATTGCTCGATTTTGGAAAAGGGGGGTTGTGACAAGTGAGTTTCTTTATAAGAATATCTTCCAAATAGTATTACTGCCTTTAAAATTCAAGTGAGAGAGATTGTAGGTTTGTATGGTGCCTCCTAGAGCTAATTTCAGAGCTTTTTATACTCTATTTTCAGGAGCATTTGATCACTTCTATTTGATCTTCTATTTGCTTTATTCTTGCATTCTCACACAAACGAACAAGTGACCAGGTTTTGTGTTCAAAATATCAGTGTCTATAATACTGAAATACACATTTAGTTTAGTTGTTGCTGCACTTTGCATGAAGATGAAATCTCTAGTATCACTAGTTTTAGATGGTGACTGTACTGTCCAGTGTGCTGAAATCCTGACTTGTTTCAGGGGTGGTTGCTCTGTCCACAGTGCTGAAATCTCTGTTAGGTTCTTTGGCGACTGTGCTGTACATGGTGCTGAAATCTCAGATGGCTTTTGTACTGACTGTGCTGTCCGTGGTGCTGAAAGTAACAGGTTTCTTCAGATAACTGTGCTGTCCATGTGCTGAAATCCTGACTTGCTTCAGTGTTGATTGCACAGTCCATGATGCTGAAATCCTCTTGATTTACAGCTTGGTTAAAGCCAAGCGCCCACTGCAAAGTTGTCGCCCAGTGCACAAACTTTAACTCATTTTAGACTCTTTCACAGTGTATAAGCATTTATCTTTGCCCAGGCTTATGACTATATAGGTACCCAAGGCTCTTTCAAGCTGTTATTTTTTTTCTATTTTAGATTTATGAGGAAATAAAAGGTGGTCTCATCAGACCTGCAGAGTTTGGCCTTTAATATTTTTTGAAGGTCTTTTTTTAACTCTACTAAGCATGATTTGATAGTTGTGACAGTGTTTGAGTGATAATGTTACATATAAAATTGTTTATTAATTTACACCTGTTAAACATGTCAAAGAACATAAGCTATGTCATTGATATAGAAAATATTTGCCAAGTTGTATCTTAGACTTTCTGTCATTTTTGTAGTCTTTCTGCTACTTTGAACATATCATAATGCTAGAGAGCTAGTTGCATGGGAATAATTACCCCTCTCTATTTCTCTCTCTTCCACAATTTTGTTCTTTCTTCTGTTCTTTTATTCTCTTCTTTTCTCCCCCGCACCTCTTGTGCTGTTCTTACTAAAACCCCTGCATACCTTTGGTTCCAGACCCCTCCCTATCAGTCCCAGCCGTTTTCTGTTACCGGCACACAAAAGCTCTCCGTTGCCGTGGTAATGGAGTTGTGAGATGTGGGATGAAGCCGTTCCGGGAGAGTGTGTGCGATTACTAAAATGAAAAAGTGGAAAATGGAGTCTGATTTAGCGTCTCCCTCTTTTTCTCTCCCGCCCTGCAGTTCAACATCCTGCCCCGTCTATATTCTCGCTGTCGTGTTTTCCTTTAGGGGATAATTCGATTTTGGAGATGATCTACGGTTCCTCAGAACTGATAATATCAAACACCCCCTCCTGTTTTTCACATTACAGTGTGAATGCTATTGCCTTTCCTCTCCGTTTCCTTCTGTACCTTCTCGCTTCTTTTGCTGCATACTTTTTCTTTTCTCATGTTTTCTGCTTTCTTCTTTTGTTGCCAAGTAGAGGCAGCCGAGGCATGTCTGCATAGGGAAACTACTTACTTCTTGTCTAGTTGCACCTCACTCTCACTTTCTCTCTTATAAATAATATGCGGTACGAGGTACTGTACATGGTACAGAGATTCAGGGTTTCTTCATTGAGGCGTTGCTATCATTTTAAGGACTGGGAGCATGAATCTGTATGCACTCTTTACAAGTGATGCTTAAATATGATTTTCCTGTTTTTAAAGCACAATACCGAATGATATGTGGAGAGTACAGCACAGCTGTCTTAAATTTTTGCCAAGCAATTTATTTTCACTCTGTGAATAGGAAAAACTGCGGCAATTTAAAGCCATTCAACTGCAAAATGGGAAAGAAAGCTTCTCCTTGAACTAAACCACATATTTTCCTCATGACATTGGGGAACTTCACCCCCTCTTTCGGTCATGGCAGCTGGTGTGGAGATCTGTGGTCAGATCAGATTGGATGGCAGATAGGTCCCAGTTGGACACACATTTTCCATTAGAGCCTATTCATGAAATGTTGATGCCTTAAACGAATAGTTCATTCAAAAATGTAAATTTGCTGTAAATGTACTCACCCTCAGGTCATTCAAGATGTAGATGAATTTGTTTCTTCATTGGAAGAGATTTGGAGAAATTTAGCATTACATCACTTGCTCACCAATGGATCCTCTGCAGTGAATGGGTGCCGTCAGAATGAGAGTTCAAACAGCTGATAAAAACATCACAATAATCCAGAGTAATTCACACGAGTCCTGTCAGTCAATTAATGTCTTGTCAAATGGAAAGCTGCATGTTTGTAAGAATCAGTATTTGTAAGAATTTTTAATTTAAACCATTGCATCTGGCCAAAAATAAATTAGTCTATAACAATAATAACGATCCCCTGTCCATCCCCTGTTGTCCTATCACATCAAAATCCACTGACATATTTGTTTAGAACTGTTTTGGACTGTTTTCACTTGTAAAGGGTGCTTGATCTATGCATATTTCTCTCCTGATTCAGACAAGGTGACTTGTTCATTGGAGAAAGCAATATTTGAAGTTAAACTTGATGACACCCATTCACTTCTGTGGATCCACAGTTGAGCAAACGATTATGTAATGCTAAATTTCTTGAAATATGTTCCTCTGAAGAAACAAACTCATCTACATCTTGGATTGCCTGAGGGTGATGAAATTTTAATTTTTATTCTATTTGTCTATTTTTTAACAAAACAACACACAAGAGCATAACAATTTGTGAATATGTAGACACAGATTTGTTTTTTAGCTTTTTAAACAGCTATTACGAATTAGAACAAGGAGAGTGTGTATGTATGTTTAACCAATAAACTGAGGCAAGAAAGAATGACTATAAATAAAAAGTCAGTGTTTGACCTTTTGTCCTGTTGCAATACCATTGTTTGACAATGCAATGCCACCATCGCCTTAGTATACTCTCTTGTGACATCACAAAGAAACCCGAGCATCTTACATTACTCAACAGAGATTACATCAACCAGCAGCTATTTTAATAATACACTTTACCTTTAAAGCAGATAGTGTATCCACATGGGAAAAGACTGGAATAAAAAGCAGACTAAATTAGAGATAAGCTGAAGCAATAAGCAAAACAAATAGCACTGCTTTCTTCAGATTTCCAAGCATCATTAAAAAAATATATAAAATAAAGAAGAAACAAAATGGTATTGTAATGTGAGCTGTTTGTAGTTACTGCAGTTGGCAAGACTTCAGTGGAAGTGCAACAAAAAAAAGCACTCAAACATTTCCATATACTTCTACATTGACTTAACTACTTCACCATATTTGCAGACACAAAGATTTGTTTTGTGCCTCAAAGCATAAAAGCTGCATTTTAAACAAGCGTGTTTGAATTCAACTGTTTTGTGAGAGCAGTAACTCAGTAAAGATAATAAGAACACTTTACAATAAGGTTCAATTCGTTGACATTAATTGTTGAATTTGGTGTCATGAACTAACAATGGACTTTTTACTCAGTTTAATACAACACTGATAATAGTAAGAACCATTATTAATAATAGTTATTGAATCAGAATGATTTCCGAGGGATCATGTGACACTAAAGACTGGAGTAATGATTCTGAAAACTAAGCTTTATCATTACAGTAATAAACTGCATTTTGAAATACATTCAAACAGAAAAAAACAAAGTTATTTTAAATTGTAATAATATTTCACAATATTATTGTATTATTAAAGTATCATCATTATATTTAAGTAAAGGTGAAAATGAAAACTTTCAAATCACACTTTCAAAAAGTATTTATGTTTTAAAGAAGGGCTTCTACCTCCACCTCTGGCTCATCAATTTCCAAACCTAACATGCTCTGCACCTCTCACTGTAAGGTTGCTATAGCAACTCAAACCCCAATCAGCACTTGGGATGTAATGATACAGAGAAGGGGAGAGACTGAAAACATTATTTTTCTTTATTATTTCATTTTAAAATGTTAACAGGTTGTTATATGGGCTGCGCTGATCAAAGGCGTGTTGGGTTATATGAGACCAAGACTCCTGTGACTACAACCAATGATATATTCATCACCCTGCTCAGAGTTTAGCTTATTAGCAAACAAGACAGAGAAATGTTTTTGTTACCCTTCATAAAATCACAGTTGTTTTTGATCTCATTTTGCTATGCCCTAGATCAGGGGTGCCCAACCCTGCTCCTGGCGATCGACTGTCCTGCATTGTTTAGCTTCAACCCTAATCAAACACACCTGCCTTTAATTTAAGTGAGCCTGAAGACCTTAATTAGTTGCTTCAGGTGTGTTTGATTAGGGTTGGAGCTGAACTTTGCAGGACAGTCGATTTACATAGTAGGCTTAGGTTCTGTGGGTCCTAGATAGATGCATATTCAAATAGGATTTTGTTGCTGCAGTGACATTTTGCTGGTAAATTCAGAATGCAGTCAGAGACTGATTATTTGGCTGCAATGGTGTGAGAAACAAAAGCTGTCAGAAATGAGTTTGAGTTTATGCACTTGAGCTTTTAATGAGGACAGAACTGCATGATATAAAGGCCACAGTTATGAGGTCAAACCAAAAATAGATGCTGCTCACCACTTGTTAGTTAGAGAAAAACGTGTTGGTATAGCTTGGATTTCATGAGAGCAGTCCTTCTATTGGTAGCATTTTTACAAATGATGCCACTATGTGTCTTTGTAAAGCTATTACCACTACTACTACTACTACTACTACTAATAAGGTAGTAGTCATTTCATTCCTATTAATTTAGCGATCAAGCATTTTTGGAATTGATGTCCACTATCTATCTTTGTAAAGCTATTATTATTATTAATATATTGATGGAGTTGGAAAATTAGGTATTAATTCACAGCCAAACAATAATACTAAAAACAACACTTTTCATAATTTCTTGGATATAGCCTGACCAAAAAAATAAGGGGGGGGGGGGCACATTGTCTTTTTTTCATAAGTATGACTTGTTTTGTGGTTTTAAACAGATGACGGTTCAATTATTGAAATGTTAATTCACATAAACTCTGTTACATTTCTAATATAAAAGCAAAAGGGCACCAAATGAAGAATGTGTCCATTTTAAAAATGTCTTTTTAGTCTGGTCAGGTAATGCATTCAATTTAAATCCAATTCAGTTTACAGTTTCTCACCTGCCGTGCCATACATGCAGAAGTGCCCCAGTGTTTCTCAAAACCCAAGAAGCAGCTGTTATTAAATCACACTTGTCATATTTATATCAGGTGTCAGCGTTCCTCCATCCTATTTCCTTCTGCTACTTCCTTGACGTTTGCACTTATAATAGATATTTTAATGGGTCCATTATTTCTTGCCAGCAAATGAGAAACAGAAGGGGTTGAAGGACGCTCAGCAGTTCGGAGGACACAACAAACGTACTCCTGGCTCTGTTTTGGCTCAGGGCAGCTATTCTGATTGCAAACTTTTCATTTTAAATGCTAACACTAGCTAAAAGTGAGAATCATTTTTGTGTTAGTGTCATTCATCACGCTATTCATTCCTATGAGTGTTCTCAGACACTTCAACTAATGTGGGTCTGCGATAATACCATGAATCGCTGCTTCATAAAAAAGATTTCTAAATGAACTCTTCAGGACTTCGTTTCGACATCAGGAGACTGGACCATCTCCATTCCTCCCTCCTCCTCCTATCCTGGATAAATCCATCATGTGCTTGTGCCTCTGATGGTTTTGTCTTTGATGTATTGTTCTCAGCTCAGGCCCCTGCAGTGCATGTGTGTGTGTGTGTGTGTGTCTGCATGTGTGTATAAGCGTCCTTTCCCCCTGCAGTGAGTGTGTTATTGGCTACATTAGCTAGCACTGTAGGGAGGCCACTATGAGGCCCCAGGATTTATAGACAGGCAAAGCCAAGGCCAGCTATTTAGATTAAAGGATCTCTTAATAGACAAGAGGGCACATCTTTGAACATGAGTAACACTACAATCAGACACACCAAAGCGGTCAATCACAGAGGTCTCCCTTGAAGGGGAGGCATATAAGTAAAGTGTAGCACATTCTGACACACTGCTGATTCAAAAAAAGCATTCTCATGTATCTTTATGATGCTAATAAAATGTGTTATTATTATTAATAGTAGTAGTAGTGGAAAATATTTTTATATATCCAATTATTATTACTATTATTGTTGTTGTTGTAAATAACTATATTAAATTAATCTATCATCATAATTTATTATAAAAAAGAAATTAATAAAAAATAAAATGAAAAAAAATAATAATTTAAAATAATAAAAAATCATATTATTATTAGTATTATTAACATTTATATTATGAATATGTAATAATAATAATAATAATAATAATAATAATAATAATAATAAATTAAATTATTGTTGTTATATCAAATTAATATTAATATTACTATCATCATCATCTTCATCATTAATATAATACAGTACATATTTAATAATAATAATCTTTAATCATGAGTACAGTAACACCACAAATCAGTTTCTAAGAAAAATAACTTTGTTTTTAGAGGCTCAGACATATCAAGTAAAGTGTGGCATACTCTGTGGCTCTACTGATTAAAAACTGATTCTCGAATGGCAGAAACCTGTTCTACTTAAAGAGCCAAATCTGATGAAAGAATCACAGAAAGGAAAAGCAATGCAATCTATAGCCCGAGAGAAGAGATCTGAAATTCCCAGCCAACCAAATCTGATTAACAACTACAGCAGGAAGGTAAAGCCTAACGAACCCAGTTTGGTGCCAACCTGATCAACATGAAGATCAGTGTCCAAGTAATAGAACCGAGGGCATTGCCTGCCACTCAGATTATTCAGGTTCCATCAAGCCAAGAAAAGCAATGGAACCACAATAAGTGCCAATCTGATTAGCAACTGTAGGTATGAGGAGCATAAGAGGAGCCAAAGAAAATACTACCAGTCTTATCAACAATTTCCTCATAATCAGCACTGGACGAGGCCCGATGCCCAGAAAAAAAGTTTCCCAGTGTCTTAAAACTTATTCACAATATGGTGCAGGGCTGGAAAATGGAAAGTGACATTTGGGAAAATTAATGGGCTATAAAAGCAGGAGCCAACTTCCTGGACACACTGTACAGTTTGCCAGGAAAAGCAATCGATCACAACATGTCAAGTTGTAGAACATTTACTGAGTGTTTTAAGTTTGTCAGAAAAAGCATAGTTCAAAGAATTGCTCTGAGCTGATGTATACCCTGTTAATATGCACAGAAGATTCCTCAAAGAACCAGGGGCCAGGAACAAACTGGAATACAAAAAGGCAAAAAAAAAAAAACCTGATGTGGAAGATGCTCTTATGCGTATACCAAACTGTAGAATATGTGTGCAAACTTTTGCTCTAAAATACCAGTAATTAAATTTATCCAGCATTGTTTATATATATATATATATATATATATATATATATAGTTTGTGCATTGTTTATAATGTGTTTTATGACCAGCATGCCATTGTGGTACTTCACAGTTTGTGCATTGTTTATAATGTGTTTTATGACCAATATTGATGAGCCAAGTGTTAATGTGCACGATTGGAAATGAGATTTGAAAGCTACAGCAGAGGAGATTTTCAACGCATGATACTGTAACTTACATTTCTTCACAAATATTGAGTGGCACCTTGTTGTGTCTCTCCAACACCTTCACCCTCTCAGTTCCTCTCTGGTGGAATGAGCTGCCAACCTCCACCCGAACTGCCGAGAACATCACATCTTTCAAAAAGCAGATGAAGACATATCTCTTCTACAAGCACTTAACCATCCCACTCTCTTAAACCACTCACACCCACACATACACAAATCTTCTCTGCATTTCTCCTCTTCTCTAGCTTGCTTTCTTATCTAGCTGTCTAATAAAACATGCCATTATGTATTACGACTATTCTTTGCTTTTGACAAAGTGCTTTGTTCTGCTGTTGTAAGTAAATGTAAATATATGTTATGAGGCTTTTTGTGTGTGTGTTTTTTTTTTTTTTTGGGGGGCTTTTTGGTTGTTGTTTTGTTGTTGTGTTTTTGAGCATGGCAATGTGAATCACCAATTTTCCATACATCACATTTTTTTGTTGTATGGAAAAGAGCTGCTTGGACATTCTATAAAATAACTCCTTTTGTGTTCTACAGAAGAAAGAAATTCATAGGTTGAGTAAAAGATGACAGAATTTCTATATTTGGATATACTATCTCTTTAACCCAAGTGATAACATTACCTTGAATGCTTACACACACAGTACCTTTTCTATTGTTTCTTGTTTGTGTGTGTGTGTGTGTTCTATGACCATGTGTATGTGTGTCTTTAGATGAGACCCTCCTCCTCAGATTCCTCTGTAATGCTGAGATGATCTTTGTATTGATCTCAGAAGGCTCATATGGTGAGCTCTCACAGCCTTTGATAACTATAATAGCAGCATTAGCTGCTTCTGAACATACACTCGTGTATCATAAAACCTCCAAACATGTTCCTTCATGTTGTTTTATTACACTCTCAAAGCTCATCCGTTAATGTCTGTGTGTGCGAGTGTGACTACTGATTAAAAACCGAAGCGAGCAGACATTAAAGGTGGCATTCATCATAAACTGCTCTGTTTTTTGAACGTGCGGCTGTGTGCCGTGGAGCAGCATTACCTATTATAACAAAACCAAGTAATGTGTCACATTAGTACTTAAATTACCACCTTTATCCGTACTTCACTTAGAGGCCGGTGGCTAATCAAGCTAAGATTGAAGACCACCTCTATTAAGTGTAGTTAATACATATTGGAAATTCAGAGATGTGAGCCTGTGGGCTGGCCAAGTGATTAGCCGATGTTTGTGATTGTATCAACTCTAGAATTAAACACTTTCTCCATTAAATGGTAGTAATGCCCACTGGAGATGCTGTTGAACACTCAACATGAAAGCACATATAATTTTACATTAAATTATTATAAAAAAAATTCTGATACCTTACTGTAAAAAATATTTGAATAGTATTTTTTCTTCTAATTTTATCAGTTATGTGAATTAGAGTTTTTAGTTTTCAATTTATGTAATTTAGTTTAGTTTTTTTTTTTTTTTTTTTTTTTTTTTTTTTTTTGCATTGGTAACATCTGCCATATTTTAACGATTCATTTAATGAATATATTTTTTTCTTATTTAGGTAAATTAGGTAATTGTCTTCTTTTTTATGCTGGAAATAGGCTGCAGAGCCAGTCCAAGACACATAATAATGACCAAATCTGCATCAAAACTAACTCCAACTCTGGTATCTAGCTCTTCCAGTGAGATCTTTTTGAGCAGTTAACCATCTTGTTCAATCTGGTTTAAGCTAGTAGACCACCTTGGGCCACCTTAGAACAGTATGACCTGGCTTTTCCAGCAAGGAAAGCAAACACATTTCAGTTTCTCCAGTCTATTTTCACCGAATGTGCTATCAGAAATAACCACCCCTAAAGACAAGACATCTGTTTTCTCCGGTTACAGGAATGTTTTCCAACAGGGTGAGACTGAAAAGCTACAACCGCTTCTCGTTCTGTACAGCTTTACCAAACTGTTTGTACTCAAAGGTGAAATGTGCTATAAAAGCCAGGTGCCACTGAAGACAAGACACCTTCTCAGGTCACAGGAAAATGACTTCACTGAGCAGTGTTTAGAGTGAATCTCATGTAAGAGTATGTGCCAGCTATATGTGTAGAGGTGATCGAGAGTGTTCGTGTGTGCAAATGCCATTGTGCTGTATTAGATTCTCTCTCTCTTCTGGCTGAAGTCTTCTAGATGCTGAACACCACTGATATGGATCAACGCTTTAGTATTCAGCCTGTAACAGCTCTTCTCAGCATGCCATCACTGAAAAAGACGGGAGAGAGAGAAAGCAATAGGAAAAGGACAGAGAGATGGAGAAAAGACAGAACAGGGACAAAATGAGCGAGAAAATGATAAACATGGAGAATATGATCCAATAAAGGGAACAAGCAAAATGACCTGAACTGAAAAAGAGTGAGTTAAGACTCAATTTGTGTACATGTGCTGCTTGAATTGGTGATATAATGATGGCTTTTTTAATTACAGTACAGATCTACGCTAATCCCTCCACACACTCTCGTGCATTTTTTGTTTTACTTTATTTATTATGACTGAAAGAAGTTAAGCAAACTCATACACTGCATTATTGTGCATTACAGTCTCTCCCTCTGTTTTTCTTTTATGTGATATGCAATCACACATTCATTGCTAAACATTCTCTCAATTTCGTTCTTTTTGTTATGTTAACTAGTCTTTGTTAAAACAATGAGTGTGTACATACTAAACCAGTTCAGTGTGTGCTCTTCAGATTAAACCGGCTAAATAAGACTTAAAGTTTTCCTGTCTTATCACTCATTACCCCATAAGGGTGTGTGTGTGTGTGTGTGTGTGTGTGTTCTTGTGCAGTTTACTTTTATACTCCAAACCAACGCCCTTTAATTCAAACTAGAATAAGGAATGAAGAAAATACATGATTGTCATTTTGGCCTACTGGTGGCACTGTTGCTTCATTTTAGAATACAGCCCAACATAATGACACACATTCACATGTGCGCACATGAGCGCGCGCGCGCACACACACACACACACACACACAGAGAGACACACACTCCGAATGGACAGTCTTTTACAAGAGTGGTGTCAGCCCAAGCCACTGCAGCTGCCGCTGGAATGAAAGCAGTGAGGGCCCAGAGCCACGCTGAATTCATCTGATTACCTCTCCTCTTGCCAGATCTCCTTCACTCTTTCACAAATTATTTCTGTCTTTTTTTTATTATAGTCCTTTAGTCTGTCTATCTTTGGCATTGGTTGTAAAAGAACTGCTGTTGCTAAAATTGTTATTTAAACCAAGTTTTATACTGAGCTAATGATCACCTAATTCAGTACTTTTATAATGTATAACCTGTATAGAAACCTTTTTGCATGTTAGATTTTCATTAAAGGGATAGTTCACCCAAAAGTGAAAATTCTGTCATCATCTGCTCCCCCTCATATATCATTCCATACCCATAAGAATTTGGGTAATCATTTAAATTAAGATATTTTTAATGAAACGTCATACGATTGCTCTATGTGGTGAACATATTTAAGGTATTTTTTTAGCCTAAAAACTCACATACACTCTCAGAAAAAGAAAAAAAAAAAAGAAAGAAAGAAAAGAAAAGACAGAAAAAAAAAATACAAAGATGTCACTGGTGTGGTATTGTACCTTTTACATAGTAATATGTAAATTTTAGTAAATAACATGCACCTTATAGGGATAAATAATGTAAGTTTACCTGTTGAAAAGGTACAACCCTGGTGACAGCTTTTGGATCTTTTTTTCTAACAATGTAGAGCAAATCAAACACAGAAGCTTGTGAGTGTGTCACACGCTAAAACAAACTTGGTTCTCGTGTGTGCAGGGTGAGGTTTGTTCTTTTGTCTGGCACACACACTAGCTTCCATGTTTATCACACTGTTAAAACATTTAGTGTGAAATTACAATATACTTCAGATTAATAATTGCATTACTTTCACAGTAATTTCACAGTGAAACTTTTCTTGTCTCTAACTGCATCACACAAACAGCATCATACTGTGTTTCTACAGTGCATATGTACTATGAAGGCACCCAGCATACAATGCAGTATGGATAGATCATGCTGTAGAGTTATTTAATTCATGGTTGGTTTTATTAGTGCTATTGAACTTGTTTTTTATAGACTTTTATCCGTTTGTGTTGTTTATTTTAATGTTGATTTGGGTTGTAAGTGTTGTTTTTATTTCTTGAGTGTTACAGTTGTGTTTTGTATGTCACATCTTACAAAATCACATCTCATCAGTTGCTTCACTATTGTGAAAGATCCATCCACAAACAGTTATGGATATGAATAAGTTATTGATTAATCTTCATGCTTAAATCGTCATGTCCATGCTAAGAATAGTTTGACTATCTTAAATTCAGGCAATTAGCTTATTTCATATTCTGGCTTGTCATCATTTTAACAAATGTTTTCATTTGCCACACCTCTGGCATGACTAGATCACAAATTTGAATATGAATATGCAAGGAGAGCCCAAACAAATGGCATCACCAAATACCATTATGCTGACTTCAAAATAATTACAGTAGTAAACAACTACATTTCTCACAGTGGCACAGTTAAAGACCACTTTACAAATTGAATTCACAGTAAAACCAGAGGAGTACATTTCTGTAATTTAGCATCATTATTGCTGTTCATTGACAGTCATTTGTAAGAAAATGACCCAGCATGCATTGATTTCACAGCAGATTTCTGACTACAGTAAATATTGTAAAATAATACTTTTTAATCATGTAAATTCCTGGCAATTTTTTTATAGAACATATGTTATTCACTCTATACTCTCATAAAAAAAAAAAAAAATGATAAAAAAAGGTCGCTAGGATGGTACCCTTTAAAAGGTACACTTTTGTACTTTATTTAATCCTGGTGCATTTTACACACACACACACACACACACACACACACACACACACACACACACACACACACACACACACACACACACACACACGAGAGAGAGAGAGAGAGAGAGAGAGAGAGAGAGAGAGAGAGAGAGAGAGAGAGAGAGAGAGAGAGAGAGATGCATGTATTTATATGTGTGAATATCTCAATTTGTTTTACAAAGATTTATGGGTGATTTTACATAAGTTCAGATATGGATAAACTATCTTTTTAAGACATGATCTCTAAACCTAATTGCATACATATTATTGGTCATATTTATATATTTACATATTACAAAGTTTAGAGTTTAAGAATCGGTTTCCTTTCAAGTTATAAGTTTGAAGTAAAGAAAAGTTAAGAAAAGAGACTGTACTTCAAGAGACTCTTGCATTTTGTTGTTCAACTTAAATTTTGAACCTGCTATATTGTTTTTTTTTTTTTAATCTATTTTTTAAATTATACTTCATAATAGGTATGTGCATTATGTACATTATAATATACTAAAAGGTTTTTGCTGTAGCATTTTTACAGTTTCTTATTAGTTTATTAATTTTTTTATCTGCTTGATTTAATTGCATTTCCAATTCTAAATCCTGTTTGCTACTTCAATGTAAAAAAAAAAAAAAAAAAAAAAAACTTTATTTGGTTCTAAAAGCCGCACAACCCTGACACACACAGGATATTGAGACCCCAAAATGCACTATTTATGTATTTGTATATAGTAAGTGTGTGTGTGTGTGTGTGTGTGTGTGTGTGTGTGTGTGTGTGTGTGTGTGTGTGTGTGTGTGTGTGTGTTCAGTTGTATGTGTACAGTATTTCTCATGCCAGCACTAAATCATCCTTCCTACTCTCTGCTTCCTCTCCTCCTCCCGGATGCCCCGAATCTCCTCCTCCTCCTCCTCCTCCTCCTTCTCTTTTCTTTTCTTTCCTTTCCTCCTGTTCTTCCTCTCCTGTTTTTTCCCCACAGCCCAACAGCTGTTGGACACATGCCCCCTCTTCACCCAGTCACCTGTCCATCTATTATCTGTATCTCTGTCTCTTTCTCTTTCTCCCTCTTCCTGCCTGAGCCACTGGGAATTAATGCACTGACATGAAAAGGTTTGGCTACCCTAATAAGCTGTCATCTTTTCCCAGAATTCTCTTCTCTTGCATTGTGGAGCCTTCGCTGTGTTTACCATCAGACTAATGACCACATGACAATGCTCAGATGGACCTAGGATATGATCAGTCATGATAAGGAACATTATTTTCGGACATGCAAATAACATCTTGTTACTGCCATTATATTCCTAGTATTTGTTGGCTGCAGCAGTTATGACACAGACAAGAGCATGCGTTATCGTTTTTCTCTCATTAATGACAAACAGTACAGACTATTTTGCTAAATAATGATTTGTTATCTGCATATAACCCATTTAAGCATATATTTTAGGACGTGTATATGACATTGTATAAAATAGTGAGTTCTAAATTGAGAGGTTTTATTTTAAATGGTCATTATTGCATATCAATGTCTTACCATCTGTTGTCTGATGCTTTAGTTGCCATCATAAATGATACAAATATGATGCCATTTTTACTGTAAAACATGTCATGTGTCATAACTTAAGTGTCATTAGCCAAAAAGAACATCTCCAAACAAGATTTTTTTTCTAAGAGGCATCATATCATATCAACATATTCTGGTGTTCAGCATCATCTGGCGTAGATGGAGACAGAATAGCTATATAAATGAAAACGCTCTCTCAGAGTTGATACTCCAGTTTGAATTAACGTTTATATCGACGGGTACTTGCATTAGCTTCACTGAACATTCATAAAGAATGTGACATACCTACATTAAGTATTTATGGATGTTCATATAATTATCTGCAAGTGGAATCACATGCTCTTCAGAGCAGAAGGGTTGTTTGCAGTGGATGAAATAAAATCACTGTTTGAAATATATCTAACTGGCTATCAAAATGTTGGTGGATGCAAAGAAAAACTTGCAGATCTTTGGTCAACTGTACAAATTAGAAAGACCCAAGCTTGTGGGACCTGACAAGCGGTTGGGGTTCAGGTCAGGTTTTGGCCATTTTTTCCTGAATAATTCTGAATTTCTTTTCACTAGGGAAGTGTTAAGAACTTGCATGGTCTTTTATACAAACAGCAGACCTTGATGTGGAGAAGCAAGGTGCTAGGTGACCAAAGATGGTCTTAACGGTCAGTCTGAAGTGCTTGGTTTGATGAAGGATTAAATGTAATGTACTGTCAGGCAACTGGCAGCTGTGTCAGACAGAAACTGAATTCTAGCAGAAGCTAGAGAAGAAGCTTGTGCAAAAGTGTGACATAAATTTATGGAAGTTAAATGCAAGTGCAACAGCATTTTGGAAGCTTAAAGGGACACAGGAAGCTGAATAACCGTGATGTTAAGGAAACACTTTTCAAATGTGCATGCAGGTATCTATGGAAGCTTTTTCCTGCCACAGGATAAAAAATAAAAAAGGTAATTGTGACTTTTTATCTCACAATTTTGACAGTTTCTTGCAATTCTGAGTTTATATCTCACAATTCTCAGAAAAAAAAATTAACTGGCAATTGGCTAAAAACTTAAGAAATGTGAGACAAAAAATAGCAATTTGTAATCCATGGTGGAGGGAATAAACAAATTGTTGAGAGGTAAACTCATATTTCAGACAAAAAAAAGTCAGAATTCGAGATGTGAACTCAGAATTCTGAGAAAAAAAATTCCAAATAAAAACTTGCAATTGTGAGATATACAATTTTTGTGAGAACTTTTTTATATATACTTATGATTTGTGAATTGTGTTTTGTTTGTTTTTTTGACACTCAAAATAATCTAAACTAAAATTTAAATAAAATAAAACTTAAATGCAAATCCCTCCCTTACTCTACTCCTTTCCTTCACTACACCACCCCTCCCTCTTCTCTCTTTCTCTGAGTGAAAGGGCAGGCTGGATGTCTTTGTGCTGATAAATCTCAGTGTTATGGTTATGTTGTGATTACGTGTCCCATTCATCGATTGGTGTCTCACTCATATGAGTACATCTTTAGGGACTCCGGTGACCTGTTCTGATGTCTAATACAGTACTGATGGCTTGCTTTTTTCACCCTACCTGCAAGTACATCCTGCAAAGAAGGAAACATGAGCTCATTAAAGAAATATAGTGTGGTGTTTTGCAGTTAGGTGGAGATGCTCTGGAGGTAGGCCTGTCTCAGTCTCTCTCCTCTTTTATTTTTATATAAAAGTTTTACTTCTGACAGTTAGGTGTGATTATAAATACAGTAAATATTTAGAGAAGTTTGATATTATTAAACATAAATGTCTGAAAAATTTCCTGCCATACCTTCACAATGACATATACAAATAAAACAGGTGGAAAAAGTTTTCTGTGTGTGAAAATGACATGCAAAACAACTAAATTAAATGTAAGTGTTTAAAAGAAGAATTAATGTACAGCAAGTGTTTTTATGAAATTATAATGCTGTTGACTGAGTTTAATTTGCAAGCTGAAATATTGCTTTTCGTGTATGCAATTTATTTCATTACTGATCACTTATAAACATAATTTATATACATCACTGATTCTCAGCCTTTTTGGCTCCAGGGCCTCCACTGTCCACAACCATATTTGAAGTTCCATTTCCATTCGTTTTCCCCCACAGAAAATATTTTAGATACAACTATTAAAACTACTAAATAATACTAATATTTTTATATTTTCTAATTATTTACTTGACTTTCCCAGGTCAAGAAATCACACTTTTGAAATTAGGCTTCCTCATATATCCAGGTTTTTCAAGACCTGGTTCTACAAAAAACAAAAATAACTAAATAATTAAATAAAAAAATAAATAAAAAAACATCTAACAAATGATAAAAACGTCACAATAATCAACACTACTGTAGTCCATCAAGTCAGGCAAAAAGCGATGTGTATGTAATAAACAAATCCACCATTAAGGTTTTTTAACTTCAAACCAACCAAAATTTGAGTCAACCATCCATAATCCCAAATAATGCTTCATCCAGTGAAAAAGTGCCATGTTGTCTTCTAACATCAAAATCCACCAACATATTTGTTTAGAACATTTTTGGTCTGTTTTCGCTTATGAGTGACATCAGCTGACCCATCTCTCTTTACAGTATGAGTGAGAATGGCCATATGTATGTGAATATGTGTGGGCACATGCATCTCACTCCATCTGTATACTTAACCAATCATATGTGTGAACTTTCATTCCGGATGTGGCGTAATGGGCTGATAAATAAATGTGCGCTGCCGTGCTGTGTTAGGAAGATGGTAATCACACAGATCTGACAGTCTGGAACAGCCTGAGGGTAAACGCCTGGAGATACACATGCACACACACATACACACTCATAAACATGCACACCTCATAACATAAAACAAATGACAGATGAACACCTCTGACTTAAAAAAAAAAAAAATCACATACAACTGCTTTATAATTTTCAGAGCACACAGCATACTCATAAATCCGCCTCTCTCTGAATGTCTCCAATGCTTCTCAGGGAGTTTTTCAGCGCCACAGTTCATGTGTCAATCACTCACCCATCCCAGACTCAAATATGTTTTTCATAATTGTGTTTTTGTCTACAGCCCCCCTACTGCTCGCAGAGCCAACAGTCAAATTTTACATTTATGCATTATGTTGAAAAGAAGGAAATAAACCAACTTTATTTTTGTGGTTAAAACTTCTTATAAACTAAAATAAAGCATATGCCTTCTGTGAACCCTCAAACAGCAGACAGCTGCTAGCAATTTAAATACAAATTCACACAAATGGGATTTGAATTTGTTTTAAGGGAGAGGAAAGGAAAAGAGAGTAAGACAGAGAGAGGGTGTGCGTTTTCTCTTCTTTAATAAGAAGGCAGAAGGTGATGGACCCACTGGGTTCTGTTCGGTGTTCATACTGGTGAAATGATAGGAGCTTTAAGGTTCATCCCCAGCAACAGCACAGATGCTTTAAATAAACTCATAACACTGTCAGTGAGAGGTGTCAGGTCATGTGACATCGTGTGCTAGCAATGTAGCTTTGTTGCTTAAAGCTTTGTTGATTAAAATGATTCTAGTTTTGGTGAGGCATGTCAAGTTATTTGTTTGCTGTTAGCAGCATGGTTTTGCATCATTAAGAAATGGTTGCAGGAATCTAATTTTTCAAGGTATCTTCTTCAGATTTGAAACAGAAACTCAGGAGACATGTGACTTTTAATCCATTACTTTTCTGGATTGCTCTAGGACTGATTTCATGTATTTTTATATGAAATAAATAAAAAATCAGTGTGGTACAATTTTTTTCAAGGCACTTCAGTGTCTATAACTTTTTATCTTTTTGAGCATTATCAACTCTGGATGATGGACAGTAAAGCCCAAAGGGCCTTCTCTCCAAAGACACCAAAATTGTGTGTGTAGCACACTGAAGGCAGGAACTATTAAAATTTCTGCCTAAACCGCCTAAAATAATTTACTGCTCTTAACTGGTCTCCCAACATTGTCAAATTGGTCTCATTTGCTGGTCTTAGAGTGCGTTTGAGCACTTGACCTTGTGGCTTCTAAAAACCAACATGACCACTTTGAGAGAGCAGGAAGACCATCTCAGGCTGGTTTAAAATGTGTATTTTAGCTGAGTACAGTCTCTTAGTTTCTCATATTTAAAAACTGTTGTGGAAGTTTGCTTTGTATTCTTTTCCATTTTTCCATTTAATAAGTTAAAAACAGCCAGATACTCCATGTCTTTTGTAGCGGAAAGGGTTGCGGGCAATATTTATTTTGAAAAGACAGTGGTACAGAAATAATGTACCATCTATGCACATTTAGCATAATATTTTCAAAGTACAGTGTTTGGGGAAGTGCTAATTCTAATCTCACTTACTATTTATGACAGATAGTATGCAAATTTGGATGTAACCTGACAACACAAGCAAACACCTGTGAACTCCAACCTCAAATTTTATTGCTTTTTTGGCTTCTGTGAAAACACTGCCCTGAGTCGCTCTTCGTTTCTATATATATATATATATACATATATATATATATATATATATATATATATATATTGTGACGAGTGGGGCGGGGCCAAGAGCCGTAGGAACGGAGCGAGGCCGGTGGAGTGATTGGGAAATGAGCGACATCTGCTCCACTCACCGGTCTCGAGTCCCACGGAGGAGATCGGGAGGATACAAAAGAGGAGCGACGACAGTGAAGGACGAGAGAGGACCAGGCCTGGGCTTTATTTTGTGTTTGGTTTGTGCGCGGCAGTCGACCGTGAGGGGCTGTCGCGCTGTTTTGTATTTATTTTGTCATTAAAGTTTTATTTGAGTGTCCGCTGGTTCCCGCCTCCTTCTTCCCGTGGCTATGGAGTTTTATCGTTACATATATATATATATATATATATATATATAGTATATGTATATTATTTCAAAGCCCTGGTCTTGATAAATTAAAACAACAGCAGCTTCACTAACGTGTTTGGCAGGATATTGTCTTTCCTTTTGTTTATGTTGAAGAACTTACCATGCAGTCATATCCTCCGACTCACCGACACACTGGATAAGGCACACTGCCAGCATATTGTGTTTTTATTTACTCTCTCTCCATCTCTCATGCTGTCTGTCTATTTCTCCAGTGAATGTTAAGGCGTTGTATGCAAGGATGGATGGATAGATGAGACGGATGGGTGTGTCAAAGTGAGGGATGAATGGAGGAATGGATGCTTATGGAACTGATGTGAAATTTAGATGGAGGCATGAAGGGATGATTGAAGGGATGATGTTTGCTGAGTGAAATTCCTAGTTGGTCACTTTGGTTAACTAGTTAACTAGTCTTATAACAACATGTTTAAGTTGCTGATTACAACTGCATTAATTTGATCAAAAATCCAGGGAAAGCAGTAATATTATGAAAAATTATTGCAGTTTAAAAATAGTTTTCTATTTTGATTTGTTTTAAAGAATTTATTCCTGTGATGTCAAAGCTGAATTTTCAGCAGTCATTACTGCAGTCTTCAGTGTCACATGATCCTTCAAAAATCATTAATATGCTGATTTGCTGCTCAAGACACATTTATTGTTATTATCAATGCCGAAAACAGTATGTATATATATGTTACACCAAATTATATAAACCAACTATGAGCCAACTAGCCTCACAGTAAAACACTGACTTCACATTGCGGTGGAATGAGAGAATTCAGGAATTATTCATAGCATGATGTGTGTGGGGGGGTGGGGGGTGATGGTGGTGTTTGATGGTGTTTATATGACAAATATCATGTCCTTTTCATAAGACATTAAAATTCTCATTACACCATTAGCGATCAGCCGTTGCACGGCATGCATCACGAAAGGGTGAAATTGACAATAAAATTCATAATGCATGGAGGACTGAGCTGTGGTCTTGGTAAGATTACACTCTTCAAGCCTGTTGAAAAGACAGACATTTTCTCTCTTTTTCAAACACTTTCTGTCCCCATTGCTCCTTCACTCTCAAAAATAAAGGCCCCAATTATAGGCAACAGGGTTTTACTGCCTAAAACTTGAGAAAAGTTCCACAATGTACAGTTTATTCTGTAGTTCTTTCGAAAATCATCATGCTTTAATGCAGTGATTGCCTGCTGTTTTCACTTTAGGACCCAGGTTTAACTGAACCCAGGAAAAAAAAAGTCCTTTGAAAAATGTTAGTTTTATGGTTTTCGAGGATGAGGTCACAAAACCTGACAGATAAAAATACATCAAGATTTGTGGTTGATTGATTGGATGCATGTATCGTTATTTGCCCATAAACCCCATCAGAATAGCACAACCTATTTTTGGGTCACAAAAATATTAGAACCCAGAGAAAAAGGTGCTTATCTGAAGGAGCCTAAATAATTAAGTATAACTTTAATTGATTTGACTGAAATATCACAATCCAAAGAGCATGGTTTTTAATTTGTAATTTAATTTTAATTTGTAATTTAAGTTTCTTTTTTAAAGCACTAATGGTTTGTAATGTCCATCACATTAGCATCACCTAATTTGCTTAAAACGTTTTATTTGTAATTATTATTATTATTATTATTTATATTAGAAAACCCATGCACATTTATTCAAGACTAAATTATGTGCATTTGAAAGCCCGGGATATTGATTTGGAATTATAATCTGTAAGAGTTTATCTTTGTAACTCTCTCTCTCTTTGTCTTTCCCCCTGTGTGTATGCGGTTTGTCAAAGTTGTATTTAGCACCTGACAGCCTTCTGTGCATGTGATAGGAGATGAAGTGAGAATTGCATAGTGTGAAAGAGATAGAAATGTAAATAGCAGCTTTACTCAGAGAATACAAATCTATAATAATAAATCTCAAGATATACTGTACACATTTTTACTTGAAAAAGTTTTACAAATACCTTTATAAAAATAATTAAGGGTCTTTACATTTAAAACAACAGCATCTATATGACTCATTTAAAACATTTTATGTAACAACAAGTACAGTATGTAAAAATGCAGTATGTATAGGTTAAAACCTAAATAACTGAAATTAAACAAATGTTCAATCTAAAATCATTAAAATATATTACTGCTAAGCTGCAAGATGCAAAAAAAAAACAAAAAAAAAACATGTGAATGCTTTTGTGAATGCTTGATCAATGTGCTGTTTTAACAGGATGTAGTTTGGCATTCATATAATTCTTTCTCTCCCATAAAGTAATCATTCAAAACGTCAAGATTGTGGGAAACAGGGATTATATAACAGTACCAGACAACTGAAGCCCCCACATATCAAAGACTGAGATTTGGAGAGTCTTTATGTATGTGTGTGTAAGCGAGAGGGGTTATTAATTGGTAGGAGTGTAATGGGTGTTCAGTGTCTGGGAGCTCAATACTCATTTACTCCCAATTAATCAGAACAGGACCTGAGAGACAGCTGGGCAAACTGACACATACACACTGGCTGAAAGATAAATGCATAGACATACACAGCTACCTGGCCCTGAAGAGACTCCCCGGCCCACTTACTATCACTCCGTAAACAATGGCGAGCTTCCGGGCTCCCTTCAGTCAAGCGAGAGCATTAGGACCTGATTAAGATGTGTGGAGTTAATGGAAATCAATTCCACCCAAAAGGAGAGAGTGTGTATAAACAGAATTCAGACAGCATGTGCATTCCACAGTCAATATGATCAAGTAAACTTTCTTTCCCGCACTTTTGTGCTCACTAAGTCTTTTACCTCTCTGTTTTTATTTCTTTTTTCCCTCTGTTCTCTCATTCTTTTTTCCTTCTTCTTCTTATCTTTAAATTTAAATTTTCTCTTGTTGTTTGCAGATCAAATCTTGAGACTTCTTGAGATTCAGACAAATTTAGACCTAATAGGGTAGTTCACCTAAAAAAAACAAAAATAAAAAAATAAAAAAATCTGTCATCATGTACTTACCCTCATATTGTTACAAACCTTTATGACTTTCTTTGCAACACAAAAAATCAGTTGAAACCACTTTGGACCCCACTGACTTGCATAAAATTCATAAAATTCATGTAATGACATGAGAATTAGTAAATGTTGATTTTTGGGTAAACTGTCCCTTTGTCATGCCATTGTATTGGAAATTATTAGGTTGAGAAAGACATTAGAGTCAATTATGTTAAATTTGCTGTGATGTCGGCTGGAAGTTGAGGCTGTAGCTTGTGTTCTTGAATTATCAACTGAACCAGAATAAGAACAAATTGGATACATGGGAATACACCATTTTGGTGATGTCATGTTTCACATATGTTAATAGGTCTTTGAGATGGCGTGTTGACACATACTTTTCTTCCAATAACATAACACAGAGAAAAGATTATAATCATTAACAACTTGGTGACATCTGCTCTCCCTGGCATCAGCTGGCTTTCACAAGTCCCTATTCTGGGCTCCAAGCGAAGTTGCAATATATTATTTTTGGGTTCATCTGAAACTTATTTCATTTATGGCCTTAGGGCGTATCCTTTCTTCCAAGGAAAGAGGTAGGGAAGTTATTGGTGCATCTAGCAAATAAGAGATAACATTACATCTGGTTAACTAAGATGTGTTTTTAAAACATTCTTATTTTTATAGGTTCTAAGGTCACTCCAGGACTTGCTTCAGATGGCACACACATGAAGCTTCTCAAACAAAATTGGCAAGGCCAGGCTGGATGCTATGAGGTAGGTCTTTAGTCCAAGAAGTCAATTTTACAAGGTCCGGGGATGATTCAATAAATGATTCTGAGAACAATCATTGCATTAGATTTGCTAAAGCAAGGTTCTTTGAACTGGCTGGTTCATGGCAAAAATTTTAGAAAGACATTTTGAGTTACTTGGTTACAAGTAAATGCGAAATCCTTGAGGACATCTGTATATTTCCATTTGTTCCTCAAGTGTGTCCTCCGAAAGTTTGGAAACCCTCTAGGCAAAGTGGGGTTTTGAAGCATAAATCTGCATAAATCCTCATTGGTTTGCATTGGTCAAACTATGAAGACCTGAATTCACACATATTTATTTGATAAAATATTCCAAAGATTATATAAATTATATATACTCACTAGTAAACCTTGCTAGTACCGAGTTGGACCCCCTCAATGATATGGTCTGTATTTACATAAGAACAAAACTTTATGACCCAGTAGAGCACATTTTGGATGTCCTATTGGAATGAGATCTTTTGGCTGTATAGTGAACTCATTGTCATGTCCAAGAAACCAGTTTGAGATGATTTGAGCTTTGTGACATGGCTTGTTTTCCTGCTGGAAGTAGCCATCATAAGATGGGGACACTGTGGTCATAAAGGGATGGACATGGTGAGCAACAATACTCAGGCAGGCTGTGGCATTTAAACAATGCTGAATTGGTACTAAGGGGGCCAGAGTGTGCCAAGAATATATCCCCCACACCATTACACCACCACCACCAGCCTGAACTGTTGATACAAGCCAGAATGGATCCATGCTTTCATGTTGTTTACACCAAATTCTCTCTATACCACTCAAATGTTGCAGCAGAAATTGAGACTCACCAGACCAGGCAACCTTTTTCCAATCTTCTATTGCCCAATTTCGGTTAGCCCTATGCAAATTTAAGCCTCGATTCCCTGTTCTTAGCTGACAGGAGTGGCACTTGGTGTGGTCTTCTGCTGCTGTAGCCCATTTGTTTCAGGGTTTGATGTGTTGTGCGTTCTGAGAGGCTCTTCTGCAAACCTTGGTTGTAACAGGCATTCATTTGAATTACTGTTGCTTGTCTATCAGCTCGATCCAGTCTGGCCATTCGCCTATGACCTCTCACATCAACAAAGCGTTTTTGCCCACAGAACTGCCACTTACTGGATTTTTTATTTTGGAACAATCTCTATAAACCCTAAAGATGGCTATGCATGAAAATCTCAGTAGATCAGCAGTTTCTGAAATATTCAGAGCGTTTAATATATGATTAAACTGTCTAAACTTTGTTCTAATTGGTCCGTTACCCCTATTGGCAATCAACCAGTAAAGGTCTGCTGACCAAATAATCGTTGAAAAACCTGGGCCAATTTTATTCTAGTAATCAGGCAACACAGCTGCCAGAAAAGCACATCTGAGTGACTTTTGGATATATTGCCATTATTATGTTATCCAAAAGAAAATATTTTTTGGACCTCAATGCTAATTGCAAGATACTATAATGGGTTGATGCATTTCTGCCAAGAACTTAAAAAAAAATATTCTGATATTGTCCAAAACCCTTCTTGGAAAGCACCATATATCTGATTTCAAATTTACTAAAAGTTACATGAAAAAAGTGTGGTTGGGTGCTTTGCACACGTTTCTTGTCTAAGTGGGCAGTTCTTGGCCACAGTAAGCTGAGTGGACTTGGTAGGCTGATAGTTGAAAGTCTGGCTACATCATAATTTACTCAAACAACTGTATTATGTACTTTAGTAGATGTCTGTGGAACTTAAGTAGTTTACACATAAAACTCTGGAATTTTTGTCAGCATTTTAGATCAGAATAGTTATGAGCCTTCTAAAACAACAGATGACATTACTTAAGGATTCTTGTGGTGAGACAGATTTGGAGAGTATTGTATAAATCACAATTAACAAAAAGGTCATGTGAGCTTCACTAGAGGATTACGCATACTGCAGTTGCTTTTAATGCATTTGTTTCAGTCATTAATCTCAGTGTACACAATGCATGAGAAAAAAGCATGGCCACAGGTGGTGTTGCTGTTTAAAGGTTTGGATTTTAGCCAGAACTCTGACTGGTTTCTTCAAAGCCACGGTAGTGAGAGCTTGTTATACCAAAGGTGTTATTTTCACAGAAATGGAAAATGGAAAAGAAATTCATCTTTTCACCCGTGTTAGAGTAAAGCTTGTATTAAGAGCTACAGTGTAGAGTGTTTTGTTGGAATGGAATCATCTTATTTGTTGGTCATATTGGGTTATACAATGATGAAATAATATATTTATAACATGAGTTGTCTAAATGATTAAACTTTCCAGCTATTATATACATGTGAGATGAATGCACAATGAACTGATTCACTAGAGTGAATTAGATTTTCCAGGACAGTTTAACAGAGCACAGTTAGCAGTTTTATTAATTTTGTTAATTATTTCCATACACTAGTTAACACTTTCTCCTAGTATGTGTATTTGTCAAAAGTCATAGATTTTTTTTTTTTAACAAATGCCAGAAGTATCTTAATAGCTGCATTCTCCTGCTGGTAAAAAAAAAAAACTGAGGTTCAGCTTCGATCCATAAACAGTCTGCGAGTTAAAATTCTCTCCTGTAAGATTTGCACTCCACCAATCAATCAATCTTAAGAAGTCCCAGTAATCAGGCATGTGCACACATAGACATCAAAGGGGGCTTGAGCACCTGCCCTTTTTCTTCCTCGAGAGAAAGTGTCCTTTTTCTGGGGAGTGATTTTTTTTTTTTAATAAACGAATATATGTATATATGTGCATGTGTGTGTGTGTGTTTCTGTTTGCGCAGAGCTTTCCCTGTCAAACTAATAAAAAAAATCTAAATATCAGGTCGAGTTAGGAAATGTTCCGATGCCTTTCTCCCTCCCTCTCCCTCTGCAGCACAGCAGTGTAGCACACATTGATTGGCACAAGCACATCACAGAGCAAAGAGACACAAAAGTAAACCCCTCCCTCCCTTTCCAGTTGTGTTTGTCTTGGTATGGAGGTGAGTGATGATGAACAAAAGACTAAGGTAACTGTGCCTCGAATTTACAGCTAATGATCCAAAAGACAAATATCGAAGGCAATTATAGTTAATTTGTCTCGCTAACATCCATGGCTCATGAGAGCTATGATGTAAGTTAGGCAATAGGAAGTCTAGTAGGTTAGACCAGTGCACATTCTTTTACTGCATGATTCAGTTTATTAAAATGCATTTAGAATAATCACAAAATTCAAGATATTGGGCCAGAAGTGTGTGTGTGTATATATATATATATATATATATATATATATATATATATATATATATATATATATATATATATATATATATATATATATATATATATATATATATAGTTTATCAGTATCACGCGAAGACAGACGTTTTTTTCTAAAAAGCAGCATGGTTACAAATGTGCTATTGATTTTATAAAGCAGTTCAATAAACAAGAATTTAATATTAAGATACTTACATTTTAGACACAATATTGACTGTTTTTGCTCTATTTTGCCAAGAAATATAATCCCGATTTGCATCTCTGAGCAACATGACAGTGTTTCGTTCCTGAATGAATCAGCTGTTTAAATGATTTGGTTCAATCGCAAAGACTCATTTATTAACAGTTACTTGCTGCCACCTACTGACAGTTTTAATTTCACTTTTAAAGTATACTTTCATTTAAAAAAAAAAATAAAAAATAAACCATTTCAAATATGAGTATTCAAAGTTTTATGTTTAAAATATCAAAACATTTTTTTTAAGTATTAATGCATTTGTAACTGCTGGTTAAATGCATTCATGTCCTGCATTAATCAGTGTAAATGCATCTACTGTAAATGCCCCAACTTCTGTGTTTTCTCTGCATTATTATTCTAACTGACTAATTCAATTTAAGAATTTGACTGAAAAGATGGTGCACACTTTAGAAATGGCTTTATAAAGGTAAAAATACCAATAAAATGTAAAAATCAATTTAAAACTTATTGGAAAAGATTACTTTCTATCAATGCTGTGAATATGAAGAATATCAAAAACTTTAGAAGTCAGCTGTCCATGGTAGTCCATAAGATATCAGCATAATGCATTGAGCAAAAATATAATCTAATTATTGATAAAATCCCAGAAAATATTGAGGTATATTTTTTGGCAATATCGCACACCCCTAATATATTTAAACGTTTTGATTAGAACAAAATTAAAATAAATATGAGAAGTAACATATCATTTCACTAAAACCCCAAAAACACAAAAATAATAATCACTTCACCCACAGTAATGAAGCGTTATTGTCACAATAGGCCCTGGGTTCAATAACATCCACAGAGATCTGACGCTAGCACGTTAACTGCCGTCGATAGCTTAATTACACGCATTAGCTCTTTCTCTCACACCCACCAAAGAGTGCATTAGCCTCTTCTTATTTTTGCCAAGAAAGTGATTCATCAATAAACGCTCGCATAGACTTGGACGCACTCACGTTAGCTGAAGATATACCCTGGAGTGAAGACAGAAACAGAATACACTGTTAATTAACTTCATAAATAAGCACTCACCTCCGATAATACTACTATCTTCTTCATCATCAAAGAAAGAAAGAGCAAAAAAAAAAAAAAGACTTCCTTGAAACCTGCTGTTGTAATATTTCTCTATCTTTGCCAGTGGCAACACTATTTCAGAGGGAAAATACAAAGAAAAGATTTGGTAAAAAAAGGTTTTCCCAGATCCACAATAACATTATTCATGGTAGGAACACATGTTTACATTTAAACCTCAACTCTCCAATGAAATTATTCCATCAAACTGTCACAAACTGATCAGTGCCATTTCCAGATTTATGTTTATTTTTTATTTTTATTTTTTTTAATTACATTTGAAACCATAAGGAATACATGCAATGAGTTTAAATCATTTTGGGCCTTCATGTGGGATGCAAATTGTGAGTCTTTTTTCAGAAATTCAATATGCCTTACTAATGTCACAGGTTATATCTATGCCACATTAACTGAATTAAAAACAAACTTTTTGGCGTATTCATATTTGCTGCTACTTTTTTGTCCCCTTTCAAAGTTACTAATCTTTGCATGGAAAAAAAGTACAAAAACACCACTTTGCAGTGGTACCTAATCATGGATTATGACAATGCCTAAATTAAACTGTCAGTGATGGTTCACCAGGTGCTTGTTGTTGTTGTCACTGTAGACTAGGCTTAAACTCCTTGGAAACAGCTCTTCACATAAGCAGAAACGGGTAGAAATGTCTTGTGTTACTGCCTTCTCATGCTCCTTTATTGATCCAGCTAATTGAATTGAACTGCAGGTTGTCAAGGGACAGCAGTTCTTTCTGTTAATTGGTCTTGTGCCTGAACAAGTAGTACATGAACAAGTAGTACAGAACTGTGAGTTGATATTTTGATATTTTTTCAACAAGACACTGGTGTATTTAAATGGTTTTCATTCAAAACCCAGACTTAACATTTGACTGGTGATGGGACACACCACTGTAAGAAATATATATATATATATATATATATATATATATATATATATATATATATATATATAACTCTAAGAAATATATAGTGCTGCTAATTGCCACAACATTTACAATGGTCAGTTCCACCCACTAAACTGTAGGTGCCTCTTTTTTTTTTTTTGCATCTATAGCCCAGCAATATGCAAAAGTATAATGACATAGACTGAATGGGAAATTTGAATTTTAAATGCACAACAGCAGGTTTTTTTTTATTTTTATTATTATTTTATTTTTTTACCTGCTGTCCGAGACCCGTTTTAGAACAGACCAATGAACTGGGTTCAGGCCAAGCAATTGAACCAAGTTTCAAAACAGCTTGAAATGTTTTGTTCAGCAGTATTTCTTTTGTCTCATAGTTTCATTCTAATAACAAAACTAGAAATACTCCCATTATTTTACTTTTTTTTTTGCACGTAAAGTGTATGAAGTCTGTTGACATTTAATGTTACACCTTAACAGTGTCAGTGAGAGGAGCTTCTGTAAAAATGTTTGAACGGTTAAGAGCTGTTCGTCACTCATGTGTGTTTACTGAGACTGCAGCTTTTTTCGCCACAAAGTATGATTAAAGACACCAGGCAAAGAGTATTCCTGACTAATGTTCAGGCAGCCATGTTAAGACACAGGGATTCTATTAAACAGACTACTGATGCACAACCTCTGCTGACTTCACTTCTTTACACATGGGGATACACACACACACACACACACACACACACACACACACACACACACACACACACATACATAGTGAGCTTCACTGGCATGACAAATAGTGGTACATTTGTATTGCCAAAGCATTACCGGATCAGAGTCCCAGCTTAAAAATGTAAGCCATGGGATTGTCAGGCTGGGCTGAAGGGGTTGCCATTGGATGTGATTAGGTTATTGCACAGTTTAATTAATTAATTTAATTAATTAATGAAACTAAAACCCACTTAAGTAAAATGTAAATAAGTAATTAAGTATGCATGCATCAATAAAAGTTTCATAAGAAAGTGATATAAATGCATATCAGTTAAATATACTGTAAGTGTATTGCATTGTAAATAACTTTCATTTTGGTCAAAAATGTGACAGATCAGTCTCAGACTTTTTTTTTTTTTTTTTTTTTTTTTTGAAGATTTCCCTCCAACAACACTAGTTCCATAATGCATCACCCGAGGATAAAGTGTTTTGGCTGGAATATGTGAATAATTCATCAAACAGGTAAACAAATAAACACTAATAAAAATGTGAAAAGCTGCAGGCTGGATTTAAATTAGGAGGAGGTGGTTAGTTAGGTTTCGAGAAGTTTCTAGTTTCTTTGTGCATTTGTGTGCAAATAAGCAAGTGTGACCTTAGAGGTGAAGTATGTCGTTATGATGTGTGAATACATTCTCCTTTTCAAGTTTTATGTGCAGAAACCAGTAAATAAAGTAAAGCACTGGTAGGCATTGGTATGTTTGTTTGGCCTGACTAAGCCAATCAGGAAAAAAAGTTACAATTTTATTTCAAAGTCATGTTTTCATAAGATTCACATCATACAAAAACATACAATTTTTTATTAAAAAGTAAGCTTGAAGGTCCATCACTGGGGTGTAAGAGGATTGTTTGAAAATGTATGTATGAAAATGCTTAGGAAATAACACACACACACATGTGCCTAATAAATATATAAATAAAAAATAAATTTAAAATATACCAGTACTTCATCTTCACTCAATAAATTCAACTGCCCAAAAACATAACACAACGTAACAACACACTGTGGACTGTTGACAAACATAATACAGGGCAGCAACTCACTGTGTGATACAGCCTATAAAATGCAGTTATATGCCCTTACAATTTAAGTTATATATATTGAGGCAAAAATGCCACTGTATGAGTCTCATATTTATATCTATAGGCTATATAGCGATATAACACAAGTGCCGTTTATGTCCGAAGAGCATGAGTGCAAATCTGATTTTAAACAACAGTTTAGAAAATATAAATTTTTTCAGTTTTGATCAATTTTGCCAAATAAAATATAACCTATAAAGCCACCAGAACTATTGTGCGTCTCTGAGCAACACGGTTTTGTTTCTGAATAAATCTGCGTTTTGAACAAAGTGAGTGAACCAATCATTCAATGGCCCATTTACTTCGTTCCACAATGAATCTGCAGTTTGAACAAATCAAATGAATGAATGAATGAATGACTGGCTTCCTCATAAAGACATATATCCTACTGCCACCTACTGTCAGTTTTAGTTTCTTACTTGGAATATCATTACAAAATGAAATGAAATGAATATAAATTAAAGTGATAGTTCACCCAAAAAATAAAAAAAAAATGTCATAATTTACATGTAATATCAAACCTGTTTATCTTACTTTCTTCTATGGAAAATAAAAGAAAATTATGAAAGTTGGCAACTAGAAAAAAAAGAAGACTTGGTATCTAAGCTGATTTGATTATGAACAAAAAATACTGAGATTATCTTTGTTAATGTTTCATACTTTATGTTAGGCCATTGTAGCCCAAACATTTATGTGTGATAAATTTTATATTTCATTAAATAAAATATTTCTTTCTAAAGCTGCTTTTTGCAATATCTACTTGAAATTTTCTCATTTAACACAATAATGGCTTTAAATTATATTTTGGGAGCAATTTCACAGCCAAATTTAATTTGCGATTAATTAATTGTCAAATCTTGTAATTAATTAGATTAAGAATTGTAATCGACTATAATTGAATTGTAATAACACACACACACACACACACACACACACACACACACACACACACACACACACACACACACACACACACACACACACACACATAGTTTTGAGACATCAGTATTTGTTCTGCTCACTCACATTCTCTAGTGGCCTAGGAAAGCATGTGCTTTAATTTCAGACTTGCTGTATATATCATGATGCACTGTAATTTATTATTAGCCTGTAGTGCGTGTGTGTTATTTTCATCAGGAAGACCCTGGTCTCATGAGATTGCTTTCATTTCATATGCTACATCAGTGTTAGGGAAGCTTCTTTGAAACTGCCTTCCAAGTTACAAACTAGTCATGATTTAAAGCAGATAAATTGCTGTTTGGCTCTTTTGAAAAAGCTCTTCTAACAAAATTGCAATGAAACTCTGTTAAGTCTGAGACAGACTGCATGATTTTCGGCTGTGAAACAATCGTGGCGATTTCTGTGATTGTGGCTCCTAATCGGTGATCCTACAGTATGTCGTACAGTGAGAGCGGTTCAAAGACAGTCATTTCGTTTTGACGTGTTTACTGTAAGATCTTTTAATTCTCAATATTTTCTGTTAATCACTTGTACACAAACATCCTCGACTACATTCACACAAACATACACATTTAGTCTTAGGCTACATAATTATCATCTGCAATGTGTTTATTTTCTATGAGCCAATGTGTGCTGTTAGTAAAAGGTCTATTGCACCTGCAAACAATGCAGGCTCTTACTCACCACTCACCGCTATATCAATTAAGCTGTATTATTCATCACTTTACAAGCTGGTGCTTAAACTGTATTAGGGGACCTGTATGCGAGAGAGAGAGAGAGAGAGAGAGAGAGAGAGAGAGACGGGAAGGGACTGACACTATAACCTACCATATTTCTATCAGTTAAGGTTTGTAGCAGAGTGTTTAAAGGCCAGTTGTCATTTGCAGTGATAAGCAAGCATATATGATATTCTTCTGGCACATATTGATGCTAAAATTTAACAGAGCTGCCTGTTCTAAGTGGTTTTATTTTTCTTTCTTCCTCCTATGTGATCGCCAGCTGCACAGTCAATTTCATTTAAGCTGCTGTTTCAAGTGAAGGAGCTCATGGTCTGCTGGCCACGTGGTCAAGAACACAAGCTTTAGAGGTGAAAGAACATCCAAATTATATGTCTGCATTTATTTAATCAAACATACAGTAAAATCAATAATTTGTGTTATAACTATTAAATAACCTGTTTTCTATTTGAATATATTTTAAAATGTCATTCATTCCTGTGATGCAAATCAGAAATAACATCATAAACTAATCAAAACTTAAAACAAATATATTTATAATGTATTTTTTTTAAAAGGTTAATTTGGTCCTTAAGATTCCCCCCCCCCCCAGGATTCTTTGATGAATAGAAATTGTAAAATATCAGAGCTGATGACGACACAGCTGTTTCACGATTGGCCAAATTTACCACATGACAACGATGACGTGTGTTTCGGGTTTATTCTGACACCTTCAGTTCCACTAATACTTACAAATCTGTGTTTTTATAACAGTAAAAGCTATTTTTGTATAGCTGCAATTTTATATTTAGTTAAGTTTATCAAAAACCACTGATAAAAAATGAATAGACCCACTTTATTGGTATTTAAATAGTACAGGCTTATGTTGAACTTTATTTTTGTACAGGTGCTGTATTAAGCAGTGCATAAAAAGTGTTGCTATTGTTTCATGAAAACGTTTCTGAAAAATCTGTCCGACTTCACGTCTCCGCTTTCAGTTCTGCTCCTGACTGCAAGCGGCAATTCCCGGGATAAAGCACGCTGTTAGGTGACTTTGCATTCCTGTTCAAGTCCATGTTTATGGACTAATTATTTAGTTTGTATTTTGTTTATGTTAAATAAACTGCACATGGGTTCTTCAGCTCGCCTTCAGTGGACTTGTTACAACTGAATTATTTAGTTTATGAATCTGATCTGTTCAGTTCTTCAGTTTAACTCCCTGACTAGTGATCTAGTCGCTGTAATTCTCCTTTCACTGTTATACTTCTTTTTCACCCTGTCCTCCCAAGTAGCTAAGAATCAGAAAGGACAAATGTTAACCACACCGAAAGAATGTTTTGTTATTTTTGTATTCATTATTATTATTATTATTTGAATGTTGCTCTTAGGTTGGCAGTGCTTGCACAACTATAGTTTTGCTTACAGTATCTGTTGGTTTTATGTTAGCAGTGAGCACACACACATACTTAAACATTCTCAAAAGCTGCATGTTAGCTTAATGCATTATTGTACACTTCTAACTGTTTACCCATCATGCACTTCTGTATGCCCACGAGCACAAACGAGGATACAGAGAAGGGTTACTCACTGATGCACTCTGACAGTCATGCTGTCTCCATGGTGATTATAGGGGTCACCAGGTTAACCATCCCTAGGAGATTAATCCAGGAGGTCAAAGTCAGGAATAACCCCTGCAGCTACACACAGAATGAAGATTTCATTGAAGACCTGTTCACTAACACCTTCTGCACTTACTGTTTACTCTTGCTGTTAGCATCAAATGCTTCCACTCATCAGTTTGAATGTCTTTATAAAATAGCCAAAGTTTAATGACATTATCTTCTGTACAGGTGACCTTATTTTGCAGTGATAAAAGACCTGTCTATTGATGAATCTTACCTTGAAAATATTAGGGTCAATGACGTGTAAGAGTGTCTACAATAAAAACTAAATCTTTTAAATGCCCTTTTTTCCCTTAGACTTTTTCTGTGGCCTTTTCTTAGTTCTTAGATATTTGGTCTTTATATTGATGTTGAGCATATGGTTTTGATATATACAGGTGCATCTCAATAAATTACAATGTCATGGAAAAGTTAATTTATTTCAGTAATTCAACTCAAATTGTGAAACTTGTGTGTTAAATAAAGTCAATGCACACAGACTTAAGTAGTTTAAGTCTTTGGTTCTTTTAATTGTGATGATTTTGGCTCACATAAAAAAAAAAAAATAATAAAAAAAAACAAAAAAATATAGTCTTAATTAGCTTTTGCATATTGTGTGTTGAAATATCATGTTAAAATGTACACTACCATTTGAAAGTGTTTGGGGTCAGCAATTATCATTATTTTATTTATTTATTTATTTTTCAGCAAGGATCCATTAAATTGATTAAAAGTGACAGAAAAGACATTTATAGTCTTACAAAGGAATTATATTTCAAATAAATGCTGTTCTTTAGAATAAATAATAAGCAATTTTACTTGAGCACCAAATTATTATTAGAATCATTAGCATATTAGAATGATTTCTGAAGGATCGTGTGACACTGAAGACTGGAGCAGTGGCTGCTGTTATTTCATGCTGTTATTTTAAATTACAATGCTATTTCACAATATTACTGTTTTTACTGTATTTATGGTCAGATAGATGCAGCCTTAGTGTACATATAATACATATTTTAATAACATTAAAGTATCTTACCATCCCCATACCTAATCTTTTTCTCTTTTTTTTGGTCTGAACCTGTACACAATTTGGTTGGATGTGCACAATTTTCTGTAATTCTTTTACCAAAAGGCTGTTAGACATGCCCACCTTCAGGAAAAGCTATTTTCTTGACTGCATCCAAATTAGTGGGCTAGGTCTAAATAGGTCAAAAGAGAGAACATTTTGTTCATTTTGTTATCCTTTGTTTAATTACTACTATCATTTTTTTACCTGTTGTCAGCATTTCAGTATGAAATCCCAACAGTATAATTAGCAAACAGGGCAGAGTCTCTATCTTTTTATAGCAATTAGACTAGATTAAAGGAAATGCATCTATATGTCCCACAGTTCTGCTAAAATGTTCTTGCTGTCTCATGGTAAACCTCTCCATTTGTATTATTTCTCCATCTCCACATATGTATTGGTTAAGTTCACAGTTGCAGGTTTAGTTTGTGGTTTCTGTGACACCAACAGTACCAAATATGCACCATCATTATTTCCAAACAGGTTTCCAAAAAACTGCAACTAACCCTTCCTCTATGCCCCCTGTCTGATATTATTCAGTCCCATCTCAGAGGACTGATAAATCAGTTGATCTAAACATGGTTGCAAAGCTGAATTTTCAGCAGCCATTACCCATTACATTCTAATATGCTGATTTGGTGCTCAAGAACTATTTATCATCTTTATAAATGTTAAAAACAATTGCTCTGTTTAATATTTTATGGAATATGTGATACCTTTATTTTTATTTAGTTTTTAGGATTTTTATTTTATTATTTTAATTATTTTATTATATTTTTTTTTTATTAAAATAAAGTTAAAAATAGCATTTATTTTAAATATAATTGATTGATTGATTGATTGATTGATTGTTGTAACAATGCAGAAGTGCTGTGACTTTTGAACAATGTATGCATCCTTGCCAAATAAAAGTAGTATCTGAACTCTACCAGCTGAACTGTGTATCATCACTTGTGCTCAGTTCTTACACTGGACATGTAAATGGCCTCATTTTTCTAATCTTAATATTAATGATAGGCGTATTATCTGACTACAATCACTAAGCAGAAGGATTTTTATTTTTGCTGTTAACACAGTGATCCAATCCATCGGCTTCCTTTTCTTCGTCTCCCTTTCTCTCTGTTTTTCTTTCTGAGTTTGGGAGTCAGGTAATTTGTAGGGTTCTGTGATGTGTGACAGTGCAAGGTGGAGCATTTAATTTCATCGTTTAGCTGGAGAGTGTGCACCAGTGTTTGTTCATAAGGTTTGGGGGATGCAAGGTGGAGCGTTTGAGTCAATCATTTACCTGCAGTGTGTGAGAGTGCATTAATCAGCCTCAAAGAGCATCGACTGGCATTCTTTATACACACTAGCGAGCACATCCACATGGTCACAAACACACGGCACAGTCACCACAAACTGGAGGCCACATTTATTTGCTTTTCATTTCACGTCCTTGGGTTTTCCTCTATCTTTTGTTTTATTTGGGCCATATCTCTCTTATTTCTTACAAGCCTTACAAGCTCTTGCTCTTATTCTTCATTATTCTCTCATTTTTTTCTCATGCAATTCATGCATCTCTGATTCTCATTTCTTCACTCATTTTCCTACCACCCTCCCTCCAGAATCCTAATTCTTGTTTGTCAGGTACCATTTCTAACACATTGCTGAGATGCACAGACAGTAAATGCACTGGGAAAGTACACTGATGCAGTACTCCATGGTTATATGAGTGCATGGTATACTTGTGCATGTGACCGAACAGATTGATTGGATGCCACTAACTTAATACATATATTTTTGTGCACCCCAAGCTTTATGGCTGCAACATTTTTGCTTTGTGCCGTGTGTGTGTGTGTGTGTGTGTGTGTGTGTGTGTGTGTGTGTGTGTGTGTGTGTGTGTGTGTGTGTGTGTGTGTGTGTGTGTGTGTGTGTGTGTGTGTGTGTGAAAAACAGATAAGAAAGGGTATAAGAGGCCAGGGATGAAAAAGTAGCACTGTAATGGAAGAAAACCTCTGCTTAGTAGAAAAACAGACTGCCCAGGTATTTCCAACCTCCTATACAAGTACTGTAAAGTGGCCCTAAAACGTATTTGGACACTTAAGTTGCACATGAAAGTGGCATCTTGCATGAAAATTGTGCTTGTATTAGCTTTACATTTATACATTTATATATATTTGGTAGCTACTTTTATCCAGAATGAACTACACTGCACTTAAGCTATACATTTTTTTTATTTTTATTTATTTTCCCAATTCATGCAATCCCTTGGAATCAAACCCATGACCTTGGCATTACTGTGTGCTGTTTGAGCAACAGGGAAAAGAAAGAAAAACAAAAGTGTTATTTTTGTTCAAATAAATGCCACTTGGTTTGATATTTTGTAACGCAATGAGACTCAAAGATTTAGCATGTTCAAATATTACTGAGCCTGCTTTATACAGTGTGTATAGAAAAGAATTCACCCCCTTTAAAATAATCACATTTTGTTGCTTTGCAGCCTGAAATGAAGACGGACACAGTTTTTGTTTCATCTAGCTGTATTTACTCAGTGCAACTTATAAAGTCCAAGCGAAAGATATTGGGTTGGAAAAATTAGTTGGAAAAAGGATCACCCCCTTGTATCAGTATTTTGTTAAACCACCTTTTGCTTTAATTACAGCCTTTAGTCTGTCGGGATATGCCTGTACTAACTTTGCTCATCTATCTGCCCACTCTTCTTTGCAGAACTCCTCAAATTCAGTTAAATTTGATTGTGACGATTTCTGCCAGACATATCATTTGGTGTTGAGGCCAAATAATTCAATTTTAGTCACATCTGCCTCAGAATCAAATTTTTTTTTTTTTTTTTTATCCATCTCCTGACTTGTGCCTGTCCACAACTTTACCTCGGAGATCTTTTGACAGTACCTTGTCACCCATAGTTGATTGTTTGCTTCAGTTGCACTACCAATGACTGAAATGCTCCAGGATTTATTTTTTTTATTTTTATTTTTTTTCTGACATGTTGGTGTTACATCTTTCACTTGGATGTTCTAAGTTGCACTGAGTAAATACAGTTGGATAAAACAAAAACTGTCCGTTTTCATTTCAGGCTGCAAAGCAACAAAATGTAATTATTTTAAAGGGGGTGATTCTTTACCTATACACACTGTATATTAGTAAACAGAGGTGTTATATATAAAGTTTTGCTAAGCAAAAACTTAACAAATACATTCAGAAGTCATCAACGCTTTCTTAATTACAAAACTGATTAAAATTCATCACCATATATTCAAGAATGACAAGTGTAGGAAGAAGGGTGCGTTGCATAAATAAGTAACAACTTTTAATTAGGCTCTGTATCTGTAAAGCAACTGAGATCTGATGCTTAAAAAAAAAAAAATCTCTTGAGGCAGCCAATCAGAGTTGCTTTGTTTAAGATATTGTGTTTGATCTGGTGCTCATAGTCTGGGTAGTGTCTGCATCTACCCAAAATTGTTATTCTATGACATAAGTGCAACCCCCATCCACCCCTGTGTTTGTGAGTGTTTAGTACCTTGCCATTGGAGAAAAGTTTTTTTTATAGTGAAAAAAAAAAAAAAAAAAAAAAAAAATTCAAATGTATTTCACTTGAAGAAAAAGATGGTTCTTTTAAGAACTGCTCATTAAAGGGAAACCAACATGGTTCTTCTATGGCATCAATGCAAAATCTCCCTTTTGGAACATTTATTTTTAAAACAATAGGCACCTATGTTGACCCCTGAGGTGTCATTCTAATGACACAATACCGATGTTTCATGCTGACTCACTCTGTTTGTCATTTACTGTGGCAACCAGAGTAAATTTTAACCATAAGTCATGTTTGCCCCTTGTTTTCTCTTGTTTTTAGTTAGTGGACTTGCAGAGTCATGAATTGCATGTCCACACACACATTTCAGAGACTGAGCATGTGTGTATATGTATTAGACTGTGTGTGTGTGTGTGTGTGTGTGTGTGTGTGTGTGTGTGTGTGTGTGTGTGTGTGTGTGTGTGTGTGTGTGTATGTGTGTGTGTGAGATTTATTAGACACAGCACAGAGGGAGATGGACTGATTACCTTTCACAGCACACTGCCTCCGCCCATCCCATCACCGTGGAAACCTGGAGGTGGCAAATCAGCCGGCTGTGAGATCATGCTCCCATCTCCTCGTCTCTCCTCCCTCATTCTGCCTCCTCTCCTATTCGTTCTTTTCCCCATCTTCACTCATTAACTTATTTTTCTCTCCCTCTGTTCCAATATTTCTTCCCCAGTATCTTTCATCTCTTTGCCTCCTTCACCTGATCCTACCTTCTCTCCCCAAACTCTCTTCACTTGTCTCTCATTTCTCATCTTTCACCCTTAAATAACCTAATATTCAGGTATTCATTATTTACATCATTTCTGTTTATTGGAATATGTTTTACAAGAAAATATATTTCAGTCTTCCTACTTCAAAATTTCATGTTAAATTACTGCCATCATCATGAATGTTGTTTTAAAACACAAATAATTTGTTTTTTTTTACCATAATTTGGATGAATATTCAACATAAAACTGTCTATATGTTTTGATCGTGGTATCCCAAACATTGTTTTTATAATGCGAGGCGCAACAAACAACGCTTCATACAATATCATTCTTGTCGCATTTTATTGTTATGTCAGGCCATTAAGACATATGCATTACATTGACTGGTTCACCAGTTGTATTAATCATATTTTATGTTCACATGCGAATACAATTAGGTTTCCTGCAGTTAACAGGACATAACTAATCACCTATCTGAACAATGGGACCAGTGCTGCTTCCTCAATAAAGTTTATCATTCTCACGTGTTTTAAGTAGTGTCATTTAAATATAAAAGTGTTTTAAGCCATTCAAGCATGAGACAGAATGGAATATATTTCGATACTGTACTTACACGCTGTGATAGACCTTTTCTGAAAGAGATTTAAATGCGGTACTCACACGTTGTGAATGTGATAGATCATTTCTATTCCCGCCACCGCGCGTGCACACACACACACACACACACACACACACACGTGAGTAGGCCAAATTGAGCTTTCTTTCGCGCCTTCATCAGGAAATGCACACAAAGCACGTTGGAATGACAGTCTTGAGGAGTATCCACGTAAATGAGTATTTTTTTCTGACCCGCACTTTACCTCAAACCAGCAGGTTCACGACTTCTTCAACCCCTAATAGGTCCTACTGCTCGGCCCCATCGACGTATATGCTCTAATGCATAGGCAATTGCACTTATAATGGACTTAACAGTGCTTTCAAGGTCATCTTCCTCCATTCCAAAACAAGCGTGTGTTCAAAATGTAAAGAAATGGTTATATTACTGCACTGGCCATCAGAGCGAACCAACCCCGTGAAGTCACACGGGGTGGTAGGTTACTGCAAGATGGCGGCACCCTTGCTCCAAAAGTAATAACAAACAACTTTTTTTTTTCTTTAAAAAGGTTACATTAAACATTTTTGTTTTATATATATAATTATCATTTTGGGGTGAACTATTCCTTTAATGTGTAATAATTTGTGAAATATACCAATATTTTCTGAGTTAAAACAGTTTCATAGTAAATCACACACCAATATTTTTCAGTGTACTTTGTATTGAGTGTGTTTATTTTGTGAGTTTATTTTGAGTTGTTTGGCCTGGAAGCGTGAATATTTATGTCTACATTATTTCTGTGGTAAATTTTACCCTTGTGTAGTTCCTCCACCTGCCACTGGGATGTGCTGTGGGATCAGCATCCAGCTGTGTTGTGCAGCAGGTGCAATCCACTTCTACACTGATGGGAGGAGCTTCCCATACATGCAGAACAACAGTCATCTTTCCTTCTTTGTCACATTCGAATACAAACACACCTGTTTGTGATCCCTGCCAGTGCCACCCAGCACAACCTTCTTTTAATCAATTACTCCCGCTAATAAGCTACTCCTTCTTGTTCTAAATGGTTAACATCTGGTGCCCACAGTCTCAGTTCCCTAACTATGGTTTTCAGTTGTAACAACTCATGTAGAAAGTCAATGACTTTCTGTTCATTAGGAACAGGAATCCACTAAGAATGAATCACATATACTGAGAGTGTTGTTTAATTGTTGTTTTAGCACTTAATTCACTAAAGTAATTATGAAAACCAGCCAAAAAATTTAGTGTGGAACAATTTGCATAGTGCAATTCCTCATTTTGAGGGTCAATCCAATGCTAGGATGTGGAGGATGCTGCAGACCACAATTTGGCACACTTTTCTGGAACTGTACAATATCACTGCAAACCAGGCACCTGTATTGCCTCTTTAAATTGCCAAAAGTGCATTTGATCACACAGATCTAGATATGTGTCTAGTAATAATGCTCTTCTCCATCATCTTATGAATAACTATTGCCACGATAACCAGAATGTGGTCACAAATGTCTATTTTAAATAATAATTACTAAAGAGGTATAAATAATCATTAATGAGAATTTATTTTTATTTTCTTTATTTTTTTTTTACATTGAAAAGAATGACAATGACTTATACTGTAGCTATAACTTGTTCATATAGAGTTTTTAAAGTGTTTGGTAAGGAAGTCTGGCAAAGCATACACAATACCATTCAAAGATTTGGGGTTAGTGATATTTATTTATTTTAATTTTTTATATGTTTTGTAATGTTTTTAATGTTCTTTTATGCTTACCAAGTCTGCATATAATTGGTCAAAATACAGTGCAAAAAACAAAAACAAAAAATATTCCTCTGATGGCAAAGCTCAATTTTCAGCAGCCATTACAGTCTTCAATGTCACAGTATGGAGAACTCTTGAATTGCTCCTGTCATTCCTGCCAGGCCGTTTCAAGATGCTCTGGTTGCATTCTAGGCATGCTTTGAAGACACAAAGAAGCAGGAGAAGTCTTTGAAAGATTGAAGAGTGCAATTTGGCAGACATCGTCAAATCCTCACCCACTTTAGACTCCCCACCCGGCCCCTCATTTTAAGAGCCTAGTGCTTCAGTGTTACAGTATAGTTCCCAATTCACAGTTTCATTCTCGAGAGGTGTTGTGACCACTTAGAAGGAGAAAATGCTGCCACGTTTCTGATTGAAACAAATGCAAAATGCAGTTTCCAAACTGTTTGTTTATTTTTTTATTATTATTATTTTTACATCTTTAGCAGACAGGTAAAAACACATCTCCTTTTTAGTGCCCTCTAAAAAAAAGAGACCTCTCCTTTAATCGGCAAGGTGCCATTTTGGTACTGTCGATGTGCCCCTAAACTGTGATTTTTGGTCACAGGTGGACGGTCCCCTCTTTACTTTATTGTAGAATAAAATAATCAGTATTTTATTTTACAAAATGACAATATTAATATTTATTGCTGTTTTATTTTCTTCATTTTCAAACATTAAACCATCAAGCTGTTAGACACTGAATATGCCGGATCACAAGTTGCTCATGTGTAAAAGAACATAGTGTTGTGCATCACTTTGAAAAATGTGCATGCATTTATTTAATTAAATTGCAGTGTTTGGAATTTAATAATCACACTAAGCCCCAAAGTGATTTAATTTTGATTAATCATGTAGCCTTATACTTTAATATAATTAAAATTTTGCAGTTACATGCAAATTAGTTATGTAATCAAATTGCACAACTACTTTTTTAATAGCCATCAGTGGAGAACCATGATGTTTCATCGCTAAAGCTAACCTGCAAAACCTTGAAACGCCCTAGTTTCATATGCAAATATTATTCCCATCTTCTTCCCTTTTTAATACTGTATGTTTGATATCAATGTCAATAAAATTCCATAAAAGAGTAAACTTAGTTTAGCTAAATGGATCATTACCCAGCTTCTAGTCATTTCAAAGCTGTATGACTTAATTTCTTCTGTGGAACACAAAATCAGATATTTCAAAGAACTTTTAAATTCTTGTAGTCCAATGAGCTGTATGAGCTAACATCCGTGACAGAGAATACTTTTTGTGCAGTTTGTTTTTTGGATGTTATCAGAGCTAGTCTCTCTCCATCAAGCTTCTTTCTTTAGGTTTGATTTCAATAGGAATCAGGCTACAGCGAGTCAAGATGTTGAGCTTCCCTGCTTTGTTTAACTGAGTTCGCTATAATGTTGTAGCAAGAGTATCGACTGAATGGGTACAACACAGCTGGGTCCCACACTGCAATGGGATCAGTGAAGATCTGCACTAAGCAGGTGAAATAGAACAGGAGACTCTTTTATATATGATTGACCTCCTGCTGTCCCTTTGCAGCCTATCAGGTTGTACCTTGTTTTTCTTTCCTTGTGGGAGCAGTAGTTAAATGCACAGTTAAACATTCATTGCACCACATTGACTAACAAATCATAAAGCAATTCATTACCGTTTCTGATATGAGAATTAGCTGCATAATGAGTGCATTTTGATGCGTTAAAAGGCTTTTAGAAATCATTTGTGTTCCTGACAGCACTAAATGGGCCTCAGACATGTCATGAAGCAGCAGCCATTTTCTCTGCTGTCATTAGTGTGTGAGGTGAGGGCCTGTCACAGTTCAGTGTTTTTGTGTGTGTGTGTGTGTGTGTGAGTGAGTGAGTGAGTGAGTGAGCAATCCCCTGTTGTATTGATTTTCTCCAGCTGGTTTCTGATTGAGCAGACTGACTGAGACAGCACTTGCAGTGCGCAGGCTGAGCTTCTAGCACATTCTACACAGTAGGATTCACACAGCCTGCAATGGGCACACACATACTTACCTTCCTCATCAGTTTGCTCTTCTCTTTCAGCTCATCACTCCATTTTCTAACATTCTACACAGCAGGACAAATGGTGTAATGTGCTCACTTATAGACTGTGCCTCAGAAAAAGAGACTCTTAAAGACCCATTAAATCAAAATGTAAATTATGCCATCTACTTTATGTTAAACTTGAGGCTATTCTAGTGAAGTTGACAAAACCTTTCGTATTTAGAATCTGCAGTTTTCTCTTTTAGGGAATTTCAATTGAGTTCACGTTAGCATTTTGGTAAACTAACAGAGTGATACTCTACAGACCCCCCTTTTTTACTACCCTTTTTTCATTTCCAAAGAAGAGCAGTACAAGTACAATGTGTTTGCTGAATGTTTGGATCCAGTTGCGGCTAGACTCTATGCAGCCATCATACTGAATGTGATGTGTTTAAAGGAAAAGTCCCCCCAAAATGAAAATGTATAGGTCATCATGAGATGTAGATGAGTTTGCTTCTTTATCAGAACAGATTTGGATAAATTTAGCATTACATCACTTGCTCAACAGTGGATCCTCTGCAGTGAATGGGTGCCGTCAGAATGAGAGTCCAACAGCTGATAAAAACATTTCAATAATCCAAAAGCAATCCACATTACGCAAGTCGATTAACGTTTTGTGAAATAAAAACTTGAGTGTTTAAAAGAAACAAATTCCATCAAGACATTTCAACTTTAAACCGTGGAATTTAGCTAAAATACCAGTTCACAATCCATAATCCAGCTTCTGCCTAATTCAGTTTTGTGTAGATTTATTCATACATGCATTATTCATTAATTTTGCCATAGTGAATAAGTGAATGGTAACAGGTGGTTCACAACCAGTTTTGAATGTTTTGAATGCCAACAGGAGGCGATACAACAATTGCATACAGATGTCACAGATAATGAAAATGTGGCTTACAGTAACATGCATAAACACAAAGCACACACAAACGGATATTATTTTTCAGTATTCAATAAAACAAGTTTATTTAGAATCAAAATGCTTGCTTTGTCCGCCATTTGTGTTTACTTTTTTACTTAGCTAAATGCATTGTTTTCAGGAATTGCCTTCCCTGTGATGCTGCCTTGTAATTTGGCCAAAACAATGTGTTTAAGGAGGCAGTGTGAATAAGATGCCTACTTTTTGGAAGCACCTTTGCTTCCTGATGTGTTAAAATGTTGCCGTAAACAACTCACTTGGTTTTGGAACAGAGCATTAATCTTTTTCTTTTATCTCATCACTCCATCTTCCAGCAATCAACACCGCAAGGCACTCTCTCAGCTACCTAATCATTCTGTTGTTCTCTGTCATTGCCTCATCACTTCATCTCACACTGACATCATTTTCCCCTCACTGCTGCTTCTCACTAATATGTTTCTGGTGAAACAGTTTACCCCATAAGTGTAAAGTGTGCTTTGTGTTTAATCAAACTGTTTCACTAATTATACAAACCACATGATGCATAAATCCTCTTTAAACTTATCTGTTGACTCCATTAAAATTAGTTTTATTTGTTTTGTGTTTACTGCTCTCTTATTGCAGTTGGTGTAGTCAAATATAACATGAGATGTTTCTGGTGATGCAAAGCCTTTCTGTGAATATGTTTACATGCACATTAATATTATGATATTTATCAGAATATGGTCAGATTTTATGAAGTCAGTAAATTTTTACAGAAATGTATATTTCTAGAAACCATAGTATTGGCTGAATTTGATTGTAGCAATCTGTTTACATGACTTTTTACATGTTATGTGTCATATATGATGCTTACATAATTTGAATCTAACCAAATTCTGATTAATATCAGAGTAATTTTCTGCAATGACATTGCTATATTAACCTTTTATTATTAACATTTTATTTTTGCTAAGCATTCTGTCTCTTTTTTCAATGTCTGTAATTTTTCTTTCTTTCTTTCTTTCTTTCTTTCTTTCTTTTCAATCTTTCTGTCTTGTAATTTTTCTTTCTTTCTTCTTTTCTTTTTTTTCTTTCTTTCTTTCCTTTCTTTCTTTTCTTTTTCTTTTTCTTTCTTTCTTTCTTTCTTTCTTTCTTTCTTTCTTTCTTTCTTTCTTTCTTTCCACACACAAGCACACAACCTCTAAAACAGCCCCATGTTTCCTGCCTCCAAATAGAGATATAATGATGATTATGTACTTTCCTCATTCTAGAAATAAAAGCAGGAAAGCGGAAACGGTCACTGTATCTCTAGAGCCTTTGCAGCCAATTTCCCATCTGAACACTTCTTAATGCTCTTCTTAAATTATTCCACTGTAAGGCAGTGAGCTAATTTACTGAGATAATTACCTTCTGCATTTGCAATTAGACTTATTTTATGAGCTTTAACTCTCCCTACTTCATTATGAATTACTTTCCTCTCAAGAGCCTCTCCTGATGTTGTCTGAATTTTGTGTGTGTGTATTTAACTATTAGCCTTTTAAGAATTCCGTGGGTGTATTACAATTCACTCAACACATTTGTGCAAGTCCTGATGCAACATATTTTGTCTATATGGGTAATTACAGTATTCAGTTTTGAACTAGATTTTTAGATTTTCTAATAAAATGTGAGTTGTGCTTGCCCATGCAAAACTCATCATGAAGATGGGTGGTGTGGGTGGTTGCCAGTTGCTAAGGAGTTCTGAGTTGCTGTTGTTGTTATTTTTACCATTGTTATGATGTTCTGAGTGGTTGCTAGGCCGCTGAAATTATAAGTGGTTGCTAGGGTGTTCTGGATGGTTATTTACTGGCCCAAATATATATGTGACCCATTTATATGAAATAATAAACATGTGATAACATGAATAAATAATACAATCTAATAAATAAATAAGGATAAAAATGAATAAGAAAACATAACATGTGCTTAAAGTCACGGTTCTTATATTTAACCAATAAAAGAAAAACCAAAGCTGTAAAAAATAAATCAATTTCATGTTTTTGCATACATTTTGCATCAATATTTATAAATAATATTTATTTAACATTTGCTTAC